>NC_092693.1:14868735-15580665 GCF_964275005.1 Diadema setosum | reverse complement strand
GCTAAATATAAAATGACATGAGTGAACACAATAGACATTATCATGTTGTCCGCGTCATCGTCACGTTTTGTTCTTATCTTCTTCTCTTTTTTTTATACAAATTTTGGCGAGCGAGCGCAGCGAGCGAGCCGAAAATTTTGTATTTTAGCTTACAAATCATGAAACTCTTGTCATTTTTTGCTTATTAAATCTTACAATTCTAATCAAAATAGAGTGACGGCCTTATAGATAACGATTTATACCAACAAACTGAGGACTTGAAAAAATACTCTAAATTAGTAGAGCGAGTGAGCCGAAATTTGTATATTTCCGCGTCATCATTACGTTTTGTTATTATCTTGTTTGATTCGGGGTTTTTTGCGCCCCCCCCCCCCCCGTATGTTAGAAACCGTTGGCGCCTTCTTTTGATCCAATGGCGATCGCTTCAGAACGAAAAAAATTGCAGCCGCTGCTCCGAATGAAACATTTTGCCTGCTATAAAATGACATGTGTGAACACAATAGACACTGTCATTTAGTCATCATCACGTTTTGTTCTTACCTTCTTTTTTATATAAATTATGGCGAGCGAGCGCAGTGAGCGAGCCGAAAACTTCTTTATTTCAGCTCCAAGAACATGGAATTTTTGTGTGAACACAATAAACATTGTCATTTTGTCCGCGTCATCATGTTTTGTTTTTATCTTGTTTGATTTGGTTTTCTGCCCCCCCCCCCCCCCCCCACACCATTCTCCCTCCCCCTTCCGGGCGAGTTGGTTTTTTTTTTTTTTTTTCCTTCTTCTTCTTCTTCTTTTCTTTTTTTCTTCTTCTTCTTCTTCTTTTTTTTCTTTTTTTTTCTCTTCTTCTTCGTTTTTTGCGCCCCCAAGGAGTGGCGCCCGGGGCACGTGCCCCCCTTGCCCCCCCCCCCCCTAGATACGCCACTGATTTCGCACATGTAAACCCTCTCTCGTTCCTTGATGGCAGTCTGATTGGATGTACCATTGTCTTTTATCATTATACTTACTGGTATATTATTGTAATACTCTTCTTTATAATCTCACAATCTCATTGAATTTGCATCGTCTTGTGCGGCATCGCTTTGTCAAGAACTCTGTAGTGTCGAAAAGATGATGATGATGGTATGATGATGATGATGATGATGATGATGATGATAACGGCAACGACAATAATCATAGCAATTATGATCGCACCAAATAAGAAAGTCGGGAAAATATTATGGTGTCGGGTAGAGAAATGGTGATGCTGCACAGGAATATGATACGAATGATAATCTAAATTAGTAATGACGATAATAATAGTGGATAAAGTGTAATACAATAAGATGACAAACTTCTCATTAGAGACAATGAGATTTAAGGATGTTTTCTTTTCTTGTAAATTCTCAACACATGCACATCGACGTCCCTCCCCCCCCCCCCCCCCACACACACACACAGGTGCCCCTGGTCGTGGCTATCGTCTTCCTTGTCTTCACGATATTCATCCTTGCGATGACCTGTTACTCCTCACCACTCTACTCCTTCCTGGGGGTCATCGCCACCTTGGCCGGAGTTCCGGTCTACTTCGTGTGTGTCTGGTGGAAAAACAAGCCCGAGTGGCTTTCCGATTTCATTTGTAAGCCTTTTAAATCAAATCAGTGATGTTTGAACCTATATGTTTTAAAGGCAGATTTTCATTTTGTTATATCAATGCCGATTTTCATTTCGTAAACGATTGTTAAAGGGATAGTACAGTATTGGTGGAGATGAGAATTGGGCTTTTAACTTTTTGCGAGATACCAAGAAAACATTTATGAAATAGTACAGAGCACACCATTTCAAGAGGAACTCAAAGTTTATTTGATGAAAATTGGGTTTGGAATGACTGAAACATCCAAAAACAAAGTAAAACAAAGTGATCGTCCCACACTTTATTAGAATCGCTCTGTTTTGGATATCTCAGCCATTTCAAAACCAATTTTCATCAAATGAATATTGAAATCCTCATGAATTACATGCTCTTTCAAATTTCATTAAAGGTTTCTCATTATCTCACCAAAAATTTTAGAAACCTGAAATTAGGTCTCAACCAAAACTGTACCATCCCTTTAAAGGGAACGTATAGTTTGGTTGAGACCTAACTTCAGGTTTCTAACATTTTTGGGTGAGATAATGAGAAACCTCTTATAAATTGTGAAAGGGCGTGTAACTCCAAGAGGAATTCAATATATTTTATATGATAAAAATTGGTTTTGAAATGGCTAAGATAATCAAAACAAAGCGATTGTAATAAAAGGTGGGACCCACCTTTTATTAGGATCGCTTTGTGTTATTTTTCGTCATATAAACTTTGAATTCCTCTTAAATTGGTATGCTCTGTACTATTTAATCAGTGATTTCTTGGTATCTCACAAAAAAGCTGAAAGCCCAATCCTCATCTCCACCAATATTATACCATCCCTTTTACTTTATCATCCAGTGGTGGATCGGGGGGGGGGGCACCAGGATTCTTTTTTTTTTTTTTTTTTGCTTGTCAGCCGATCAACCAAAAATTTTGGCGCCCCCCCCCCCTTTTTACGGAATTCCTGGATCCTCCCCTGCTGCAGTAACTGTACTATGGGACTGCATTGAAAATGATCGATTTGAATGAATTAAATGATGTATGAAGCCACCTAATCAATCCTGAGAATTCTGTAAAGTTAGTTCAAGGGTGACTTTGATAGCATATACAACATAATGGCGTGGATTCTGTCGAAATTATAGATAATGATATGTTCAGATATTTTTGTTTTCATTTGTTTGTCTTGCTCCATGCGTTTGATCAAGGATTCATGTAGCTCGGAAAGGAAACAAACAAAATAAGAAATTACGAGGCAAGAAACGACAAAAGTCACATGATCCAATGAGAAAATATTACTGGTACTATGACGACAATAAATGCCAATATTAGGCCTCGTGTGTTTTCTTGGTGGAAAAAAAAATCCAATTTGGAGATCAACTTCATAGACATTTCCATTCTTGTCTCGTTTTGAAATATCTAATGCTTACGAAATTATAATATCACTTCGACTTCACATTTCATTGCACGATTTTGATTTTTGTTTTGTTTTGTTTTTTTACTCTTGCTTCTACAGTGAGGACCAACCTGTTCTTCCAGAAGTTCTTCTTTGCCATTCGTCAAGAGCAAAAGACCTACTGACCAAACTCCACTGTTTTATACCACATTGTTGGTAGATATTTTTAAAGAAAGCCATAAAGATATTTTCTGGAAAAAAAAATCAATGCCTTGCTTGGAGTTTGCTCAGTTGTATATACTTCTTTGTGTACTGTATTGTGTTTGTCTGTTGTGATAGATTAATGGCAATGTAAATCCTATTCAAAGAAGAACTATTAAAGCACAGGGTGTTTGTTTAACTTTGTGAACAAAAAATATACATACGCTGGTTAGTCAAATAATAGCTTTGTCGGATCTTGCTGAGAAATAATAATTGAGGTCTAAGTATGTATAGATTTTCCCGTTCAATTTTGCACCTAGTGCATTTAAAAGCATTAATAAAATCATTCGGTCTCGCAATCACAGGGCAACCAAAAATGCAAAACGTTCATTAAAAATCGCCATTATGTATAGGGCATGCATTTTGTTTTTTCATATAGGCAAAATGGGCATTTCATATTCGCTACACAGTAATCAAAGGTGCAAAAGCATCATTCATACTCGCAGTCAATTGCATTCAAGTTTAACACTGGAGAACTCGTGACTAAAGTACAGCATTGAATTTTGCCAAAACATACACCCATGTTTATAACTATTGCACTCAATTTAGCATTTAGGTTGGAAGTAATGCCCCCCTCCCCCCCCCCCCCGAAAAAAGTAAAGTCACTAAGTTGGGGATTATTTTCTAGAAACGTGAAAAAGCTAGAGAAATAATCATAAATAACGCAAACTGCCATGTGCTACAATCTAGTGCAAAAGTTTGATAATCAAATCTATGGAGAAATTGTATGTTGTAACTAAGCTCATAGGGGGCTGTATGTGCGAATTGGTTGCCCTATGTGCGAATTCATATGCCGAGTGAGGACTGGTTGCCCTAAAACGAATTTGGATGCCGATTGCTGATTTAAGCTGCATTACGATGAATTGGAGTGACAATTGGCGATTTTGACAGCCCTATATCCGTGGAATTGAATGACCTATTTATATGTATTTTATTTCATGCACCATCTGATTGTGCAAAACTGAATGACCAATCTATAATTTTGCATTGACTAAGAGTGCGAAATTGGACCGGAAAAACCAATGAAACTATAACAACTCATCGTGAAAAATATTCTTCATGTAAAGTTAATATGCTTCAAGTACATGAAAATTGCGAGCCCCACAATATGAATAAATCAATGTCAGTACAAGTTTTTACTAATGTTTTGGGCTTGCCTTGAGGGGATGTGATCTCAAATTATCTTGGTTATGTCACAGTGTATGGTTATTCAAAGTGTTAATTTCTGTTTTCTTTTCGGCAAATGCCTGATCCCGATGATCATCGAAAGTAAAATTATTATCTACACTGACCAAAATCAAACTACAATATTGTATAATGCTTAGATTGAATGCTTGTGAACAAAGGTGACGGTAAATCAATTGAATATCAGCATGTTATTTACACTATCTATAACTGTAGACAATGGTTTTTAATCCATGGTGATGGGTATAAAAGGAAATTCGCCTTATTAACTATAAACATTTAAAATTTCTTCCATTTCTTTCTGTTTGCCCTAGCCAATCAAATTGATATGTTTTCATTTTTTTTCTGGAACAAATTTTGTGCACTGTTTTGTTCGAGACAACCGTTATTTTGAAGTTGTATACAAGAAATAATTTCGTCTTATTCTTTAAAAAATTAGTCGAAATGCTTGTGTTCGAACAATGAGAAGAAAATGTTTCTTTGTAACAGAAATAACATTAATTTTGTGGCTTTCATGGACAAAATATCGAACATATATACTCCGAAAGTTTACTCACCATTGCTCACTGGGTAGTGTATAACATACACGTACTGAGTATATTAGGTACGAATAAAAGTATATGTGTACCATTTGTTACTTACGTTCATTTCATAATCATTATACTGTTATGGTATGGTGCTTTTTCAACTCTGTACTGTTTTTTTTTTCCTTGGGATCATATCGTGAATTGACTATGGGCTGAACAACATGTCAAACGCGTGACGATGAATTAATGAGCAATATTGCAAAATTATTCATTAAAACGATATGGCATGAAACAATATTACGCATTCTAGTAACTTGCATACTCTTCGATATTTAATTCTACAACCTGACTGAAATATTTGATATACACTCAAATAAGACAGCGTTCTACAAATTACATGAAACAACTTAGCTCAACATCCGTAATTGTGTGTTGGGTCTATGTGTGTATTGATTTGGCAGAACTGAGTTCCACGTTAACTTTGTATGCGTGTCTGTACTATTGATCAGAACTGGAAATATGATCATTATGATATCATCTATTATTTTCTTTTTCATTTTCCAGTGTTTTCGCGTACATGTATTTTTCTTCACGATATACTCGGGCATAATCTAAGGAGAGGAAGCTCAAGCATGCTGCTAGAAACTGTACATTATAATGGTTTGAATATTCTGAAAAAATGTAGGATAAGTCTGTTAGGCCAAGAGCGGCTAAAAAGAGAGGAGATGAAAACATATCTAATTAAGAGAGTAAGAATATAGCATTCTTGATCATGTTGATGGAGAGAGTCTTAAACCAGAAAATACGCTCTTGACTTTATAGCGTGCTTTGGACAACATTATTCTTTACCTGAATGCCCGGCCTGAATGGGATTGATGCGTCCCCCATCCCGATTTGGAATAAGTCAAATAATCATGGTGTATGATATACAATATTGATTTATCAAGGCAAATTTGATTGCCTGGTTTTATTTACAAATTCTTCATTCCTTTATATCCCTGGAAACAATGCAGAGTTATACATTGTATAACATATATTTTGTATATTTAACTCTGCTAAGAACTGGAGAAAAGCTCAAGATAACTAACACCACGTACAGGGCCTATATCGATACTCTAAACTGTTGATTTTATGTAATCCAATCTTAAATAATGTATATATGTATATATTCATATATATATTATATATATATATACGTATATAATTATACTGAGTATATTATAAAGTGACAGCAATGAGCTAAACCAGAACATGGCGGTGCGGTACAAGGACAGTTAATTATATCTTTACATTTTGTTTGAAAAGATTTTATTTTCTGCATTTCATATTTTCTTTCAGAATAACAAAAATAACAAAGGCAGGTTCAATTACACAAATACAATTCTGAAAATTATTGACATATTACATAGTAAGTCATATTTTGTATGTAAAGACAAATGAAACGTTAAATAACATACAAAATGTTTATATGGCCAATAATGACTTAATTCACAGTACAATATATACATATGATGCAGAGGGCCGCCGTTATAAGCCGTGCTTGAACAGACGGACAGCCAGAGTTAAATTACCATTTTTTATTGTAGTACTTGAACACTAATACAGATGGGCCATGTTAAAGTGCGTGTAAATCCAGTTTTATACAATTACTTGGTAAACAGGAGTGGTGCCTGTGAGTGCGTGTGCAGGTGATGAAGCGCGAAAGTGTTGATGGTCAGCACTTCTAAGAAAATGATTGGATATGTTATAATATGGGCAAAGGGTCAAGCAGCAAAGTAAAAGAAAAGGAAAAGGGGGTGGACCAAATATTGCCTTGTTGTTGAGTATAAGAGGTACATGTTTAATGATTACTGTACCGTATGATATTGTGCCAAGAAATATTTCTTTGTATTTGCCTTAAAGGAATAAAGAGATGTGCACTGTTTTATGTGGAGAGGGAGTGAATTCCAAATATCAGGCCCGTTATGCCGAATTGATTTTTGAGCTAATAGGAGTTTAGGGTTATTCAAATGGAAATCATTACGATGGCGCGTGGGGTAAGCATGGACATCCCTGTTAAGGGAAAATGCGTTGTGGAAGAGTGGGAGTAGATTTTGCGTGTATTTGAACATAAATATTGCTGTTTGAAATTTGTGTATATCGTCAACTTTAAGAACTTTTAGTCTAAGGAATAATGGATCAGTATGTTCTAGATAATGTGAGTTGGTACATATTCTTATTGCCTTTTTCTGTAAAAGAAAAATAACATTTACTTTGGTTTTATTACAGTTTCCCCAGACAACATTACAATAATTAATGTACGGTAAGATTAATGCATTGTATAACATAATGAGTACTTTTTCCGTTACAAAATATTTTAATCTCCGAAGTATTCCAATGGCTTTGGATATTAATGTGGTTATATTGTCAATGTGGTTATTCCAATTTAAGTTGGAGTCAAGGGTTACCCCTAAGAACTTGGTTGATTTTTTTTCCAATAATGGGCATACCATCAATAATAATGTTATTAGGCATTATCGGTTGCAAATGTGAAGTATTGAAGTTTATAAAACACGTTTTATCTATATTTAGTGATAATTTATTGCATTTAAACCATGTAGAAATTTTTGCAAGCTCAGAATTAAGTATATCAACTAGTGTGTTTAAACAGTTGTGAGAGTAGAAGACACTGGTATCGTCCCGCGAATAATACATAGGTAAGAAGGGTTGAGGAATTTATGATATCGTTGATATATATAAGAAAAAGTAGAGGTCCTAAAATGGATCCCTGTGGTACACCGCAAGTAATATATGACTTAAGCGAGGTACTTGAATGAAATGCTACGTATTGCTGACGTTGGGATAAATAATCTCGGAACCAGGAAAGAACTATTCCTCTTATGCCATAATTATGTAGCTTTTTTAATAAAATTCCATGGTCTATTGTATCAAAGGCCTTGCTCAGGTCCATAAAAACTCCTATCACGTGCTGTTTGTTCGCAATAGAATCGATAATTTTGTCACAAGTTTGAATGATTGCAAAATCTGTAGAAAAACCTTTGCGAAAGCCAAATTGGTTAGGATTTAAAATGTGGTTATCAACCAGAAACTTATACAAACGTTCATGTGCAATCTTTTCAAGGATTTTGGAAATGACGGGCAATAATGAAATTGGACGATAATTCTTTATTTGGGACGCATCATCTTTTTTTGTGAATAGGGATTACTTTCGCAATCTTTAAAGAATTTGGGAAGATCCCAGTAGATAATGATAAGTTACAAATATGTACTATGGGGGTTACTAAAAAATGTATTATTTGTTTTAGTAAATGCATACTTAATCCATCGTGGCCACAAGATCTACTCGACTTAAAAGATCGAACAATATTCAGTATTTCATTTTCATTCGTGGGAGTAAAGAATAAAGAATTATTATTACTTTCTGGAAGGTAATCTGTAAAATTTCCAGCGTTTGGAAGTATTGTTGAGGCGAGATTGGGGCCTATGTTGGTAAAGAAGTTATTAAAACAATTTGCAATGATTTCAGGGTCGTTAATATCTTGGTCATTTTCGGAAATAACGGTCGGGAGTTCTTTCTTTTTATTCTTAATAAGGTCATTGATAGTTCGCCACAGTTTGGTTTTACTGTCCTTATTTGATTCTAGTATGTCTGAATAATATCTATATCTATATATCTATATATATATTATATATATATATATATATATATATATATATATATATATATATATATACATACATATATATATATATATATATATATATATATATATATATATATATACATATATATATATATATATATATATATATATATATATATATACATATATATATATATATATATATATATATATATATATATATATATAATAGGTTTTTTCTTTTGTCAGTAGAAGAGCCAGTCAGGGGTATATTGAGAGGCAACAAGCAAGGAATATTAGTATAGACCTACGATTATATGAAGTACCGATAATGCATGCCTTTGGCTGCCATGGTTAGAATATTATTTTTTTTTCTTTATTTTTTCTTTGAAAAATGGTACAGCTTTTATCAGTCTTTCCAACCATGTGAACTAATCAGAAGATAGTACTGACTGTAGTGTTTACTACTCGGAGATATACTCTTTTCCCCTACCCATATTGATCCTCTGAGCTTATTATATACTTATGGCGTCTCCCGGTTTTTAAGAACCGGCATAATAATGTTAATTACTGTATCGAGGGGGTGCTTTGGTGAGCAATATGCCCTTATTGCTGTGATTGACCTACACACGTACACACACGAAAGAAAAAAAAAATCACTTCAGTCGTTTTTCTTTCGTACCCGCATGCCATTGCAGTGTAATGATTGCTTTGTGACAGTTAAAATCACACAGATCTCAGTTCAGAGAGTTTGAGATGATATGTACAATTGTATGTAACCACCAGTCCTGGATTCGGTTTTTTTCTCCGTCTTCTTCTTCTTCTTCTTCTTCTTTCTTTCGACCCTATGCAGTAAACACCAGGTGAATGTCACGAAACAAATGCATTGCTGGCTGTAATACCACCATGCCTAAGAGTACAATTGCATTCTATGACTCTGTATCTTGTACATTCCTAGTATGAAGCTCCGTGAAATTCTACACGAACGCAAGCACTTTTTCTTTTTCTTTTTTCTATTGTTTAATTTTAACGCATTGGTATTGATCGACTGGCCCATGATTACTGTTTACAGCAAGTCGGCATGCAGGTATCCACCTGGGTTTCGCTATTTTTTTTTTTTTTTTTTTAACCACCCTATGCGGCAAACGCCAGGTGAATGTCACGAGCAATTGCATTTCTGGCTGCAGTACCACTATCCAAAGCAAAATACTTGAACGCTATTGACTGTACATTCATGCTCACACGTTCTGGAACATCATACATAAATACAATCCTTTTTTTCTATGGCATAATTTGACCACACTGTAATCGATCGCCTGAGTATGAAGTTCAAGATATAATGTTTTATTTGGAAGTAAAGTTTTTCCTGATTATATTTTGACATAAAATTTGAAGCTGTGAAATTTGGATTGATAACACGGATGCATGCTTTCTGTTACATATCATATTGTATGCATGTAGACATACAAAATGCATGCATGTAGATCTTCAGTAAGCACCTGTCTGTAATTCGTTTCCTGAGTCGATCCATTTCTTAGACATTAATTAGTGCAGCTGCAATTATTATGAACAACTCTTTATTTACCACTGATGTACATACGGAAACAAATGATAAAACCACACGAGTTGTTCCCATATTTCATCTGCATCGCAATAACAGTTTCGAATATCAGAATTTTGTTTTCATTATTCGGTGTACATGTATTCCCCTGTCATACCGGCCAGCTTGAGGGGATATGCACTACATTTGTACCACGTGTTTTTCTCTTATATGCCCGACGATCAGCTTATGCATCGATTGAACATCACCATTCGTAAATTGGACATCTTTTTTTTCCGTGCAAGTCTTTAAGGTTTTAAATGCCGTCTTGTTTTCATCTATGACCTGTACTACATCGCCCAATGTTATCCTCTTTTACACCTTGTGGTATAAAGGACAGTTACTTTTCTTTTGTTATGTTTTCCTTGATAATTCATGTTTTGGTATTTTGGTATTATACCGAAATAATCTGATTGACTGATTGACGGGGTAGTCTTCTTTCCTGGCGCACTGTCACTGCGACAATTTCCCTCGGCACTGTCTTTTTAAAGTACATCGTATAAACATTAGGCTTATTTGTTTCATACCTGTGAGCTTGTTAGGGCTATAACCGATTTTTTATTTTCATTTTTTATTACTCCAAATGCTTGTGATTGAACTATACTTCCTCCAAGATGGCATTCCGCAGTTACAGCTACAGTACCTTTATTTACCGGTGTCTGTGTGTAGAGATAGTTGCTTTTTTAAAATGTCTATCCACATTCCAATATTGCAGATAATATACATCACTCAGTTAATTTCTGTGATCCAGATAGTTTGAGGCGAAATGCAGGTAACCAACTGGGTTCTTTATCTTCTCCACTCTCTTTAATTAACTGCCTAATGAGAGTCATGAATAATTGAAAAGTATTGTTTCACTCCCATCGTTCAAGCTAAAGCCAATTCGTATGTCATGATATTGTACATGTATATTGCTACTCTTCATCATAAGGCATGACATTGAATACGTATATAACCTGCAGGATGACTGTAAAATGTGTCACCTACAGTATTCAAGCAATTCAAGTCAAATTTAGTATGTATTATGATTTAGAAGTGTAGTTTTGCAAGACACCAATGTGTTAGTATAACGAAAATGTGTTGCCATGGTAACCACTCATCTTTGTATTTAAATAGACCATTTAAGGTATAAAATGAAGGTTAAATTCGGTGTATTTGGTATTAACGTCATTGCCCTCATGACATCACCTACTCTAAAGCAACACTCGGAACGGGGATATAAATCGTCTTCACTGATAATTTTAATTATCCGTGTGTTTTTTCTTTTTTTCTCCATACCCACGTTTCACTACTGCTCCGCAGTTATTATATAACACCTAGTTAATTCCATGGTCTGTATGTCACAGACTTGAGTATTGTATCACAGTGCTTACATTACATTCCAGTGTATTCCACTGCATTTGTACCCTCCAGACATTCATCAATTTTAGCGAGTGGCGGCAGTTCCTTCTATGTCGAGTGTGTATATAGTTTATATTCATAGCTTCTACTCCTACCATTATGTAACATGTATTCCTTGTTTCGTTTATTTTTTTCGTGTGTTTGTCTAGTATTGTTTTGTGAGTTCAAAATGTTGATGCGCCGCTCTCTTGCATTCCGTATATCACTTACATTTCTGCCCCTGCTTCTTCTGCACTTCTCTCTGGGTCTTTGCCTCGTACACTTGAATGTACCTCTGTTCTTACCACCAGCGAATATTGTAATTTCATTTATTTATGATGGATAGTACGTCACAGGTTGTGAATTTTCCTTTTCACTCTCTAAACAATGAAGATTTTTTTGATATGTTTAATCATGGCTCGGTATCTCATGCAATGAATGAATCCGACAGTAAATGTTTCCAAGCAAATTATGATTTTAATTCTCATATTAAAAGTGTAGCTTTTGGTGAAGATAATAATGAACAATATCTTAGTTCTGAATATTTTACAATTAATCAAGTCAAAGCCCTAACTGAATTATCTCAAAGTTTTTCATTGATGCAACTCAATATAAGGAGTTTGAATCGTAATTTCGATAATTTTTGCTGTTTTATGAATGACATTCATAAATCATCTTTCTCTGTAATTGGACTGAGCGAAACATGGATCAGTCCGACTTCTATCCCTACGTTCTCTCTTCCCGGTTATGATTTCATAGAAAACAGTCGTCAGCACAAGAAAGGCGGAGGAGTTGCCCTATACGTAAAGAAAGACCTTGATTACATTATTCACAGTGGATTGAACTGCATGAGTGAAGCTGTAGAATCACTCTTTATTGAAGTTAACGTGCCTTGTTCTAGGAATATACTTGTATTAGTCATTTATCGACCCCCTAATTCTGAGATGCAAGGTTTTTTTAGTTATTTGCAATCATTACTGCAAAGTCCAATTTTCAACAATAAAGATTGTTATATTATGGGAGATTTTAATATAGATTTATCTAAGTTTCAGACATTAAACTCAGCTCAGAATTTATTAGATATTATGATGTCCTCATCCTTTTTACCCCTTATAACAAAACCAACTCGAGTAACTGATTACTCAGCAACTCTAATTGACAACATATTTTGCAATATTAACCCCTTACCCTTTTCTGGCATTGTTTTATCAGATTTGTCCGACCATTACCCCATATTTACCCATATTCCTTATAATCGCAAACGCAATCTGAATTCCTCTGCAATGTATTTTCGAAAAATTACCCCCGATAATGTAGCTAGGTTGCAAAATGGCCTTAATGAAGTAGATTGGTCTGAGGTATATGATGCTGAGGATCCAAATAATGCTTATGATTTATTCATGAGAAAATTGAATTCACTCTTAGACGAGTATGTTCCTTTAGTTAAGAAAAATAATAGCAATTATAAAAGATCCCCGAGACTTCCGTGGATATCGAAGTCTTTGCTGCGGTCAATTAACCGAAAAAATAATTTGTATTATGCTGATAAAATTAAAAACACTGAGGAATCTCGTCATAAATATATTTCATATAAGAATGTTCTCACTCAAATTTTGCGTTGTGCAAAGCGAAAATATTTCAGTGACCAGATATATTATTTTAAACATGATATCCAAAATACTTGGAAAGTCATTGATTCTGCCATTAATAGAAACAAACCAACATCCCGTATCACTACAATCAAACATAATGATGTTACTATTGTTGACCCAAGGTCTATAGCTGATGTTTTTAATCAATATTTTTCACAAATAGGAAATAGTTTTGCTAGAAAGATTCCCAAGTCCCAAAAGTTATTTGTCGATTTTTTACATACGCCCAATTCCAGCTCCTGTTTTTTTGCTCCCACTCACCGGAATGAACTAATTGATATAGTTCAGAATTTAAAGAGTAAAAAAAGTGTTGGTCATGATAATATTGATAATGTTCTTTTAAAACACATTATAAACTGCATTGTGGATCCTTTGGTTCATGTGTTTAATTTGTCTTTAAGTAATGGTGTTGTCCCCGAGGAAATGAAAGTATCTAAGGTTATTCCAATTTTTAAGAAAGGGGATAGGGAAGACATCAGTAATTATAGACCAATATCTTTGTTATCCATTATCTCTAAATTATTAGAAAAAGTTGTACATTTTAGACTCTTGGATTTTCTCAATAAGCATAAGATTATTTCAAATAATCAATTTGGTTTCCGGCAACAACACAACACATCCCATGTAGTTCTTACTTTCCTAGACAAAGTCTCCAAAGCCATTGATAATTATCATCATACTGTAGGTGTGTTCCTGGACTTCTCCAAGGCCTTCGATACCATTGACCACAAAATACTCCTTTACAAATTATCTCATTATGGTATTCGTGGCATGGCCTTGGAGTGGTTCAGGAGTTACCTTACCAATCGCAAACAATTTGTTTATATTAATGGTCACAAATCTGCTATGCATGATATCACTTGTGGTGTACCGCAAGGAAGTTTACTTGGTCCACTTTTATTTGTGGTTTACATCAATGATATCATAAATTCATCAAGTATTCTTTCCGTTTTATTATTTGCTGATGATACAAATGTGTTCCTTTCTAGCTCTGATCCAGTGTATTTGATCGATACTATGAACATCGAGATAAAAAAGTTATTTCATTGGACTAGAGCTAACAAATTGTCAATTAATCTTCAAAAAACTAAATGTATGCTTTTCAGTAATTCTTTAGAAAAGTTATCTCAGAATATTTATTTGGACAATATAGCCATAGAAGAAGTTTCTTCAATTAAATTTTTAGGTTTGACTCTTGATAATAAGCTCACCTGGAATTTGCATATCGATTCAATTTGCCGCACAATTTCTAGAAATGTGGGTGTTATCAATAAAGTTAAATTCTATTTTCCGAAAAATGTTTTGTTAATGTTATATTCATCTTTGATCTTACCCTATCTGAACTATGGCATTCTCGCCTGGGGCAACACTTACTCCTCATATTTAGAAAGAATATTATTATTGCAGAAAAAAGCTCTTCGTATCATTTGTAGAGAATCGTGGAGATGTCATACTAATGACTTGTTTCATCAAAATAATATTTCAAAAATTAAGGATTTATATTGTTTGAATTTAGGTCAGTTTATGTACAAACTAATAAATCACTCCCTTCCTTTGGTGTTTGACTCTATGTTTATCCAAAATAAAACTGTACATTCATACCCCACTAGACAAACCAATGAATTCCATTTACCACTGTTTAGGACAATTTTTGCAAAGTCTATATTCTCCTTCGCTGGACCTAAACTCTGGAATTCCCTTGACAGCAGTATAAAAGAATCTCTAAGTTTCAACACTTTTACTTTAAAATTAAAGAAAATGCTTGTTAATTCTTATATTACTGGGGATTTGCATTCTGAAAGCTCCTAACTGATTTCTCTTGCTGCTAACGCCTTTATTTTGTTTACTTTTATTTGATAACCATTATGTTATATCATTCATATTATGAAGACAACTTCCTGTGTCCTGCATCGACCCCCAATACTCTCCTCCTTCGCCCTTCCCTCTGTCTTCCTGTCCCTTTCTATCTCCTTTTTATCCTTTCCACGTGTATGTAAGAGAGCTGCTTTGTTACTGTGTTATATGTGTGTGCGTTTGAGTGCGTACTCGTCTTTGTGTTCTGGTTCCCGTGGATTATGTTAAAATGTCTCGTGTATTACTATTATAAAGCGACTCCGAGGTGACTGCATTCTACAAGCTTGGCTTTTTAGCAGTCCCCTCCATTTCCGACCTTTTCTTTGTTATGATTCAGTCACATTTTGTCCTTGTACTTCTTCTACCAAAATATGTTTTTTGTTTCATGTAAACAAAAGACGTGTATTTAAATTTCATTTGGATGTGTAAAAGTTACTTTGTACTGACTTTGTGTATATGCAATGTCATATTATATGGTTTGGCCGGAAATGAAATAAAAAATGAAATGAAATGAAATATTATAAGTAATTAGCGCGTGAGGAAAGTACGATATGAGAAGAACCTAATATTGTTTGTATCAAGACTTTGCATTTGTTGTAACACTGGCAGACCAATTCTGAATCAATATCTTCCATGACCTCATCATTAACATTGCAGTCAGCAAAAAGTCCAGTGCCCTCTCAATCACGTTATCGTTCATTCATCATAACAATCTCCAACCCATTGTTATTATACTATTATACACAAATCTATTTACATACTTATACAGCACTATACCACCCTCATTATTATTTTCTACTACTACCTCTTAACGTATAATAATAGGCCCTACTGCTACACTATGATTATGACTGAATACTCCTATACGATACTACAACTATATACTACTGTATTCTACTATACTACTACTACTACTATGATATAACTACTACCACTACTACTACTAATATGCTACTACTACTACTACTATACTACTACTACTACTACACTACAACAACAACAACAACAACTACTACTACTACTACTACTACTACTACTACTACTACTACTACTACTACTACTACTACTACTACTACAGCTACTTACTAGAAGCAAAATTAGTATTACCGTTCTGATAGCATCGCCATCAGAGGAACCAGTGCTTTTTTCGGTATTTATACTATTTATAGCGCTGTTACTATAATAACTGTAAAATAAGCTTGAAATGTTGTGATTGACATTATCAACTTCTCGATAGATCAATATTATCCTCAAGAACACAGAATCATTCTAATACAAACATTAATAAAAAGAGAGAAGTTTTCTGAGCTGGGAGAGAAGAGGAGTATAGAGTGTGACAGAAGAATAGAAAGAGAAGAAAGAGGGGAGAGATGTTTAAAAGACTGAGGGAGAAGGAGAGATAAGTAATATTGCAAAGCTCGACATCACGCCAATGATCGAGTCTCTTCATTACCTCTCTCTGATTTGCACCTTATGATTGATGATGACAACCCGACTTTGTTGATTTTGAGTGTAGAATATACTACAATCATGTACTCCGGTATATTCGCATTTTCGCCGGTTCGGGCAAGGCTGTTTGTATGGTTGCGAAAATTGCGGAATTGCGCGGTGATGCAGGCACGCCTGCCTTCGAGGAGCGTTAGCGGAGTGTTCACTTTGTCTCTTCCCACCTTCCTGGTCGAAGTTTACGTGCACCATCAGTCTGTGGATGTTGATGCTGTAACAAGGTTCGTATCTATATCTAGAATGTACAATTCAATTAAAGTAAAACAGAGCGTCTGGAGGAAAAATAAATAATTCCGGGTGTGCATTTTCTTATCTGTATTGTAATAGGCTAAACTGTCTTTCTTGTTTCCGTATACTATCGCGGGGAAATATTATGTAGGCATAATCATATAGGCCCTATATAATACAGACATTGATAGGCCCCTAATGTGGTCTCCATTCTCCAAGTTTAACAGCGCCATAATAGGCCACGATAATATTGATTTAGAATATTTAAACTCATATACTAGTATAGAGGGAGTAAGTGTATAGGTCAACACTTCCTAAATTCATATTTTATTTTGATTATCTCTCTTGCACAGCGTAGATCTTAATATATGAGTGAGTAAAATTAATCCAGCAAGCCTCTTCAGGCATTTTTGTCGTGGAATTTAGACTGCATGGTGCTGCTAGGTCAAGCAAAACCTTAGACATATTTACCGTTCTGTCACAGAAGTAGAATTGAGGTATCTTCATAATTATGGATGCGTAATTTCGCGAAAATATTTCGCAAGAACTTTTCATCATGCTACATAAACTGTTTGTGTACAACCACGTTATTTGCATAGCTCCGAACCGTGCAGTCATGAATATAATTACCCATGATGCTGCCAAATGGCCTTTCCGGAAGTCGTAGTATGGCGGATTACACTGCTACACGTATCGTCAATCCACGAAGAAATCTCACAGGGATATCAGTCAGTCACGCTAAATATCACGAGCTAGAGAGGTATGTGCCCCACTTAAAACATTTTAAATGTGAAAGACATACTTTAATGAAGATTTTGATAGTATGAGTGTGTAATATTTCGGTTTTCGTGCAAGGTGTGACGTGAATTCACGTGGAACGAGATTTTTGCGGTTGATGTTTATGTGCACCCATATTGTCGGTGGACCTACGCCGAAGGTACGGGGAAGACGAAGACATGTTCCCGTTGATGCAAACCCTTGTGTCGCTGCGCTGCACATGCACTCCCTATAAGGCTATACGCCCGTTCGCTTGGCGTTTGCATACTATGTGTAAATTTACCTATGAATTACTGTGAAGGTTATCATAGGCATGATCTGTGGGACCTGTATAGAAGCCTTAGATTCACGTCTGCTTATACTTGATCATTTTTCTTTCTGCGGACGGTGTTCTTTTCTAACATGTCCATGCCGTCCATGCACTGGCACTGAAAATACCGTACCGCGTTGATACCACTGGCACTTCCCAGTAATGCCTAATGGCATGCAATGGCAATGCAATGCTACATAAATTTGCAGCTATCACTTATCAGGATCTAGCTAGGCCTACTAACAATTAGTTGACTAGACACTATAAGTATCGAGCAGCTTTGACTTTGACAATGATGGATGTAACGTCATCTTGTATTATGGTACGTAAGGCATGTACTCATTACTGTTTGAAACATAACACTGATGTTGCTCAAAGTGAGAGGGGATTCTAGGGTTAAAAAAAAATGTTCATACAGTGTGTATTTGTTGATTACTTTATTCTATTCATGCAGGGACATTTTGTAATACAATACATGATAATTACGAACAGGAAGATTTTTTTTTTTACATTGATCTTAGAATTCTTTCGTTGCAAAGTCCGATTTCTTGGTATCTGGAAAGTATTTGCAAGCCGTGATATATCAGTGTAAAGGAAAAGATTACTTCAAGCAAGGAATAAACCAATAATGCTCTTTTGACCAAAAAAGCATTTATTTTTCTTCTTCACAGAGAAATATTAAAAGTGCTACACTTTTCATTTAAATCGATTGATGATGGAGACATTTTTTTTTTATCTATGGCCCTAACAATGCCTTGAAGGAGAAGGAGTAAAATAAAGAAAAGAAGAAGAAATACATCATAATAGATTTCATATATGCATATTTATGAGTTGATACATAAGTGTATTTTCCCCATGACCTGAAATATACTTTGATTTTTTTTAAAGCACAAAAATATCCATGTTTTGTGTAGTACTGCAAGGTATTATGGGTGGAGCACTCTAGATATAGAAACTTTCCTGTTCATTAAATAAAACAAACAAACAAACAAACAAAAAACCTTAGTCATGTCAATATACATGTATTTATACTTGGAACTGCTTAATCTATTAATGGCTCTGTGTAATCATAAATGTTGAATTAGAATTCAATCTCAAGACAAATGTCAAGAAATACCCTCTTGTGCATTTACTTTATTTTTGCCCAACTGTGCTATGGCATGGGGGGGGGGGGGGGGTTTGCCCCCTAAGGGCCCAACCCATTTGTGTCTTTAGATTTTGTTTTAATTTGTTGCTAAGTAGTTGCCTGGGATTGTTACTGGTATATTGCAGCAGTATGATAACCTGTTAAATAAATTAGTTCTCTGTAAACCCCATGGCAAAGTATGTGTAACGTCAGTTACGTAACGTCAGTTACGTAACGTCAGTTACTGACATGTTTACCTTTAAGTTTTCATAGAACACACAGAAAATGGACTAATGTTTCATTTCATTTGTGTATTTATGACTGATGAACCAAGGTATGACTCCATATCAAACAAATCATTCTGAATGGTCAGAATTATGAAAAATCACAAAGCTATTCCCAATCATGATTTTGCATGTGTAAACCCTATGGCAAATGTAAGCGTAACGTCAGTTACGTAACGTCAGTTACCGTCATGCCTTCACTGAAACTGGCATGGTGCTAAAAGGAGACAACTAAAGTGCACATTATTTTGCACACCTGTTCCTAAGAACCTAAGTGTATTGCCATATTAAACACATAAAGGTTAAAAGTCAGGGACATGAGATATTTCCATTTAAATCCACACCATAATTTCCCATGTCCTTTTTCCGTAACGTCAGTTACCGACACATTTTCACTTGCTATGTGATAAGAAATGCAGTTTGAGGGAAAAACTTTCCACCTATTTCTTCATTCTCATGAACTTATTCATCAATGTTAATTGCAAGCCCCTGGTGCTTTCATTCACAAAACTACAAGGTAAACAATTTCATGAAAATCCTTACGCGTAACGTCAGTTACCGTGGAATTGCCCATTTAGAGCAGAAACAGTTTAGAATGTGTCCCATGGTGGTGGTGGTCATACTACTCATTATGTATTGGCAACTTTCTTTTGAGTGTACTGTGGTGTACCTAATCAAAAATGAAAGGATTATGTGGAAGTTAGACTTTTATAATATTCAGAAATAGGTCACTGATCACTTTGGAAGAAAAGCTAGAATGTGTCTCTTTATCAGCATCAAAGAGAGACTTTCTCTCTCATATGGGTGATGGAACAGCAACAGAATTTGTCACCATTGTCCTTGATGATCATATGGACCTTTGTCACCATGCTAATCAAGTGGACCTAATTCTTAACAACCCAAACGATGTGCATTCACTACTTTTGTCTTTCTTATAGATGAAGACCAATGCTATGCTTTTCACTTCATTTTGTATCATATGACACTTACTTTCTATGCCTAAGTTCAGGAAGAGTATTGGTAGTCTTCATACTACATTGTATTTCCAGAAAGTTTTTGTAACCTCATTGTTTGTCTGATTTTGGGTAAATTGCCAATAATCTTTGAATTTGTTGTACCTGGAACTTCTCCATGCCATGTAAAATCTTCCTTGTAGTGCACAGTTCAGCTTTGTTGTTGTTGTCATTGTTTATACCAAAGAGGCTATTGAAATAATCCAATCTGTCCAGTCATACTGCAGGTTGGGAGAAAAAAAACAGGATCAATATTCTATTCTTCTACTATAAAAGTGCAAAGCATAATGTTATTGCTGGCTAATTAACTTCGTAATAATCATCAGGAAGGTGTACTTGGATTTGGGACTAGGGAACAATAGATGTATGTTGTAACTTGGTTCGCATGAAAACCAAGCCCCTTTGCTGAGATGTGATGGCCCCATTTTATTTTAAATATAACAGACGGAATATACACTGTATGTATGCCTCTGACAAACAAAAACAAGCAAAAAATAAGGGGAAGCAAAAGTGCCTGTTAGCATAAGGTCAAAGAAACAAAGCAGACAATGTAATAATCCACAATGTTAACAAAGGTTGACAAAAATGATACTATGTTCAAAAATTGCAGTTTGATTAGTGATTAGCTACAATTGTACAGTTTAGCTGGCTTGCCCATGTGACTTTAAACATCACTTGCATGGTTGCATACAACATGTGTGTTTGTGTGTGTGTGTTTATGTTTATGGATGTACACAGCAAGTGAGGAGAAATGAGGCTTTACAAATGAGTGGTGTGTTTTTTTAGGGGGTGGTATGGGAAGGGGGAGTTAAAATTACCAATTTAGTAAAGAATGCCAAACAGCTTTATGATTCACTAACGTCACAGTAACATGTACCTCGGTGAATGGTAGCACATTTTTACTACCAGTTACTTAATTTGCCCAGTTTTATATCAATGTACAGTGTGATCACTGCACTGTATTAAATTGTACAATGTATGCATGCAGTATTGCTATGTTTTATGAGGTCAAAATTCCTGTCAGTGGCACACAACTGTTTTACATTGCATCAGGCTAAGGTTGGTACATTGTAGTTGGGTGTGATCCAGAGAATGATTTAAGATTTGTGGATAGACTTAAAATCTATCAATTTGCATTTCATTTTACTTCTCACTCCAGTGTTGGTTCCGACGAGGATTCGTTGGAGGATCTTCCGATGGTGATGGGTGAAGATGGTTTCGACAATGAACAGGAGTCCCTTACTCGACGAGGAACTCGAAGACAGGATCCCATTACACGCTGCCTGTGCAATATCAGCAATTCTTGTGCAAGGTGAAATACAGTAATACTGAACAAAAATTTATATTCACAGTGTCCAAACATCTACATTACCAAAGTGGTCGAACCTGGGAAAACTGTTACTAAAAAAAGGGGAAAAAAAGATTGGGGGTTTCTTTGATTTATAATTGAAAAGTGTACCTGTCAACCTTATTGGCAAGATAAGAGTTGTGTAGTTTTGAATTTTTCAAGAGATAAATCAAAAGTGTATTTTGGTTAATTTTTAACTGAAAATGAGAGGAAAATTAGCCTCTGACTTCAATACCCATAATTTGTAGAATATGTGTAACAAATTGAAATCAACAAAGGTTCACGAAAATATAATCTATGACGATTGATATGGTGTCTCACTTGCAGTGATTTGATGATTTTGAAATTTTGATGTTGAGGTTTACTATTTTGCAGAATTGCCCACATATGCATGTAAGCATTAATTCAAACTTACATGTATACTTACAAATTTGTGTAGCTGGTATCATACATACACACCGACATTCATTCATAAGTGGCTTCATTCTTGCAATGTAGCGGGAATGCCATACCAACAAGTAGTATTACTTGTTTTTTAATTACCGTTATGCAAGTCAGCTTATTTTGAGTAGCCCTACGTACGTAAATTAAAATCAAAACTTTCATGAAAATTTGATGTATTGCCAGCACTGGTAAAATTTGGTATAATTTGGGAAAAGCTGTAGACCTCGTGAAGAGTTCAGATTCAACAGTTTAAAATAGGGCAAGAGCAATATGAATTCATTTTGAGTTTAAATCAAAGACATATTCAGAAGATATGACAACAGAGAGTTGTGTAGATTGAAAACTGTTCTGAGTATTCAGACAGTGGGTTGAATCTGATAGGAAAATCTTTAAAATGATGAGATTGTTATGATGTGCAAATCTGTATTGATCATTTGTATACAGCTGGTTACAAATCAGAGAACTTTTTAGCTTTTTGTGAGCTGCTTATTTGCAATGGACAGAAAGACAGATCTCCCAACCCTCCCGAATTGAAGTAACATAATATCTCTCTTCCTTGTATGGTTTTTCTTTGATCGTTTGTTTTTTGTTCATTTGTTGGTTGTTGTTTTTTCTTGGGGGTATACTTTATATCATTTTAAATATCATGACTGATCTGATCCATTAAATATCTCATAACCTCAGTTGTATGATCCTGTCAAAGAAATTTAATATTTCCTCCAGTACAGTATACTGTAGCACTTCTTTTTGATGACTTTATACCATCAGAAATAGTTTCATATCATAAAGCACACCATTTCACAAAAAGTTCTGCAATACATATAAAGAAAAAAAAAAAGTTCTGCAATATGTTAATATCCTGAAGAGTGTAGGAACCGGAGTGAGAGGAAGTTGTTTCAAGCAGGATGTGGTGTTCTCGTTATCCCGTACCACAGCATACAATTTGTCTGATAAATGCAGCAAGTTATTGCCTCAGCCAAGGAAGGAGGAGGTTAAAGGGATCGTATAGTTTTGGTTGAAACCTAACCTTGGGTTTCTAACATTCTGGGTGAGATTATGAGAAACCTCTTATGAAATATGAAAGAGCATGTAATTCCAAAAGGAATTCAATGTTTATTTGATGAAAATTGGTTTTGAAACGGCTGAGATACCCAAAACAGGGCAATTCTAATAAAACGTGGGACCCACCTTTTATTACGATCGCTTTGTTTTACTTTATTCATTGATGTCTCAGCCATTCTTAAACAGATTTTCATCAAATGAACTTTGAATTCCTCTTAAAAGTACGCTCTGTACTATTTTACAAACGGTTTATCTCGCAAAAAGTTCAAAGCCCAATTCTCACCTCTACCAATACTGTACCATCCCTTTAAAGTGATCATCAGCTTTGGTTTGCTTATTTGCAGAGTAACTCAAAAAGTTGTGGGCGGATTTGAATGGAAATGGCAGGAAAAGTCGATAATGACACAAAGAACAGATGATCAAGTTTTGGTAGTGATCCGGGAATTTCAATGGACTTTTGAAGGATATTTGGTATTTTGGCGTATAAGGTCAATGAACTTGGGAGTTCTACACGTACAAAATGTGTAGCTGTGTGTACTGGAGGTTTATGCGCGCTCTAAAGCACATGCTCCACTGATGATGTAAACAAAAGGCTTTTATATTGGGAAATTGCCTGCGTGTTTTGTGGAAATGAGTACCTGGCTAAACTGACGGAGGTCTTTGCTCTCAGAGTGCTGTTCTAGTCATTTTAATTTAATGCATTGCTTGATTTACGTACATACAAAATGTACATACAGCATGTACGTGCAGTTACGTATGATGTGTGACATGACAGAAATGTCATACTTTCTTTTACAAACTGTGTGTTTTTGTTTTGTCTTGGGTTTATTTGTTGTTTTAGGAGAAGTGCTAAGCAAACAGATGTTAACCTACATTGATAGTGATGAATGCTGGCGTAAAATACCTCATATTTAAACTACACATTCCTAAGAGCAATGAACTTACGGAGGTTGGGAGGGGGCAGCACAGACAGTATCATAAAGGAATCTTGAAACTGCAAGTATTTGCTGGTACGCTTGGATCTTACGCAAGCCATGCAGCAAGGCATATAAAAGGTACTTAGTACTAGGTATCATGAAAGTGGGTGAAATATCATGATAGGATATGTTAGTACAATCCCCTAGTTTAGTGTGGCCTTGCTTGAAGGCATCAAATGGGATCGGTCTATAATTAACCCGCTGAGGATGAGTCCGGAGTATACTTGGGCAAGTGTCTATGGGAAATTCGTGTTGTAGCAAAATCAAACCAACTCAACAGTATATTTTCTTCCCATGTTTCTTTGCATTGTAGATGTATATGCACTGTTATCTATTACAAAAGACACTGTGAAGTACAGTGATGTACGGTGTGTAATGGCTGAAGTTGGCGTACACACAAATGCTGACTTGTTACATTTATAGGCCGAGTAAAACAAGAAAGCAGTTTCTTGTCTTTGTGCATCTGGATTTGGAGCTGCATCAATCTTTTTACAAGTATTTTTCAAAATGCTGATAAAAAAATTATAAATTTGCTTCTCTCGTCCCTGTTCACATTTTTTGGAGTTGCTACATGTACATGTACATCAACTTTTTTTTTTCCTACTCTTGGACGGCAAAAAACCCCACCAGAAATTCACCTGTTGATCGTGGTTTCATGCACGTGTGTACATGCATTTTAGAATCTCTGATTGTGTGTAGTCACTGTCACATCACAACAACTAAGTAGCGCCAGCCGAGAATCCTCCGAGCTATGAACACGTTTCAAAATGATTTTGTGTTTACCAACTCTACAGAAATGCATTTCTGGCTCAAATGCATTTGCAATCGCACTTTTTTGGTTATTTCCGAAACATGTTTTTAACCTCATAATTCAAACAGCTGTGTGTTTATTAATGCTAGAACTCCTGAAAGTTGTGTACCCTAATATGTGCTAGAACTGAGTTAATAAACACACCCCACTAGGGTTATGTGTACGTATCATACCACAACCGACTAGGCCTTGTGGGTTGTAGTATATATGATACATACTCATACACACAGACTGCAGTCATTGTTACAATACGTACACGTACAGTATGCATACGGCACTGCTGTAGTGTCATTATGAAATGTGTAGAAACCATCAACATTAATGGTAAATCTTCAATTTTTACCTGACATTGGATTCCCAGATAAAGATATGAAATGCTATGGGCTAGTTTATGCATGTTTAAAAATCAGTGTACGAGGTGATGCAAGACTTGCGAGCACCTTGCGCTGTGCAGCAGCTTCAGATAAAAAATACCGTAGTAAGATATCAAATACGTACAAGTAATGGCCTCCTGCATCACCTTTTTCCAAAAATTCAGACATAAAGCTACTTCCTTTTTTTTTCTTTTTTTCTTTTTACTTTGCCTTGCATACAATATACATTTGAATATCAATGGCCTAGTGTATGATATACTTGAATGAGAGGTAACTTTTTTCTTGCTGGAGTTTTAATTTTTATGTTGTTGTTATATAGTCTTTGTGATGAATGATCCTGCAAATTTGTACATGTTTATAGTGACAATCATTTTCTATTTTAACTTTTTCCAGGTAAGATAGTTTGGTCGTCACAAATGGATGTGTGAAAAGATATCCATTGCAGAAGGCCAATTTATATGCTTTATAATATTAAAGCTCTTCGATATTCGTAGTTGCTGCTTGTGGCATCAAGGAATAAACTGTGATTGCACACTCTAACCCAAAATATGCACATACAAGATTATAATACATGTTATGCATTCTATCGATATATGTGTGGTTTTTCAGTCCCTGTGCAATACCTGAATGTGGATATTTGTCATTTTGCATATTATCTTCCCAGTTGTTACGACACATTGAAGAGGAGATGCAAGCCAGAGAAAGAGCTGTATCCCCGCACAGTCTGGCTGGGCAAGCCGGGTCCCCGCCAGGAGAAATATCCACCCAACAAGATCTGCAACCAGAAATACAACATCTTTACATTCCTACCACTTGTAAGTTGGTCACTCAAACAATGCCGTCTAATTTACATTGTTGTGGTTTGTTTTTTGTTTTTTGTTTGTTTTTGTTTTGTTTTTTTTTGGGGGGGGGGGTGTTTACAGTTTCATGCTATGTAGTGTATTTGTATCACATTCATTATTTATTCACTGTTTTATCTATAAAATTTTTACTTATTGTATATCCAGTTTTAGCTTCTAATTGATGGTTTATGAGTCTCAATATCAACTTCAGTTGAATTCACGGTGTGGCTTAAAAAATTGGGAAAGTAACTGTCGACCCTTAGAGAGGTTGATACAGGTTCTTCCGACATCATGATATCCTGTGTGCCATTGTTGGTGCTTCTACAGCTACTGCAGAATATAATCAGTTACGTACGGAGATTGTATACTTTTTCAAAGGCCCAGATCTTATTTCATTGATGTTGATGGTTTGCATTTGAATAGGTTTCACAGTAGATTATCCCATTTTAATATAAAGAAGAGGCATTGAATTTCCAAATTCTTACTTGTATGCATGTAAGAGTGTTCTGAATGTAGGTTGCTTTGCATGGCTTAATTATTCTATCCCCCACCTGAAGTAATTCTTTCCGAGATTATAGAATACAAACACCTGCTTCCCAATCCAATTTAATTGAGTCTAACTAGAGCTGTATCCTGTGGTTGTGAGCTACATGGACTCTCCAATACACTGTTTCTGTAGTGCATGCAAATTGTATGCATATTTTGCTCACAAAGGATTGCCTTAACAACCACAAGCCTGCCAGAGGCTCAATCTACAGTGTATCTAGCAGCAACTGATGAATGCTATGTGAATTCCTGTCACAGAAACTTCATTGGATGGAACAGATGAATAAAATGGTTTGTTACACTGGGCTGTAGGAAAAAAAAAACATTTCAGAAACTGTGCAGTAGGATGGGAGACCAATGGCAGAGGAAGTAACAAGACATGGATTCAGAAACGGATGGATTCAGAAACGGCAGAGTTCAACGCAATAGATAACTTAACAGACCACACCACCACCCCCCCCCCCCCTATACTCACCATCCCATCCTGGTCCCTCCCCTGTTTTTCCCGTGGGGTCGTCTGGGATGCGAGATCATCCAGGACGCTCTGCTGGTCTCCTGTGACCAAACTCATCATCATCATCATCTTGGCTTCTGATTTGGATAGGGTTGTGCCCATCGATCTGGAAGCGCACTGGGGGATTGGGAGTGAGGTAGTCTTGTATTAAAGCCTGCGGCTTGTGAATCTGCTTGTCATGCTTAAAGGGGGTAAACGCAAGATTGGTGATTATCTCATGTCAAGTACCTTTGGTATCTCTTTCTAAAATATCAATGGTAACGTGACATGTAATTTGTAAAATGCATTTAGGCTTGTCCTTCTTAACGCTTTGCATTGGCAGTTTATAACAGAGATCATAGATTTGGAAAAAAAAAAACTCAATGATGTTTTAAAACTACTGTAAAACAAGGAATGTTCGCATGCATTTTTATTTTGCGAGAGCAGAGTTTTGCAACATTAAAATGCACGCTAAAGATCTTATCTACATTATACGCATTGAATGTTAGAGGTAGCTCACAAAAATTTAATGCTATAAGGCCTTTGCAATGCAATAAGGCCTTTGGCTCCCATTTGTGAAAATTTCTTGCTGCAAATATGTTGTGTTTTACAGTTCATTTATCGAAGAAAATGCAGTGTACATTAGGTACAAAACAAATGATAAGTCTTGAAAAGTATGCACACTAACAACGTACATATAACTCAGTCAGAATAATTATCTACATTTCAGATGTATTGCTTGAGAATATTATGGATAGATTGACAAAGAGGTGACCTTTTTTTTTCAGTGACAAAGAAGTGACCCTTTTTTCAGCTCTAAGACCCCGTTTACAGTGCGAGGCTCGGCCGCGGCCGAGCCGCGGCCGAGCCCAGCCCCGCTTCAGTGTAAACGCGCAGAAGGCCAAATGCGAGGCCAAAATTGGCCTCGCATTTGGCCTCGCTCTGGAGGTGGTCTCGGCCGCGGCCGAGCCGCGGCCGAGACCTGCCTCTTCTTGGTGTAAACGCAAACTGGGCCAAATGCGCGGCCAATTGCGCGGCCAATTTTAGTCTGGCTTCCAAACCCTCTGCCTGTATCTTTCGCTATTCAGGATATTAACCCCCTCAACGTCGAAAACTAGTATAGTTTAAGGTGGTTTTGTCCTGCAAAGGATTTTTTCCTTCGGCAAAGGCCTTTGCCCGAACGTCGACTTTGTCGCCACGGAATTCATTTGGCAAAGGGTCTGAAAACCAGACAATACCAAATTGCGTTTGTTTACAAGCAGAGCGCCACTACGACAAAATATTGAAAGGTTTGAATCAAAAGCGCGGCCGAGCCCAGCAGTGTAAACGGACAAAATTGCGAGGCTCGGCCGCGCAATTGAGGCCGGACTCGGCCGCGGCCGAGCCGCGGCCGAGCCCGGCCCCGCACTGTAAACGGGGTCTATGAGGGAAATATGACATCATTTATCATGCCTGATTCAATAATCTATCAAGGTTAGATCTATGCAGCACTTGTTGTTGGAATGGTACAGTCATCTTTCTCTGTACAGTACACTGTTTGAATTGGCCTGTCCACCACTGCTTTCAGTATGCGTAGAGCTACTAGCTCCATGTTACATGTATATTTTTAGCACTTGAGTAGCAGGTGCCTTTTATGTGCCTAGTTGTTGGGTGTTGCAGGATAGTGAGCTAGGCGCAGAAGATTGAATTTCATGAGAAATGCATGCAATTAGTCCAATTACTTTCCTACTGATGTAGGCGTAATTGGATCCTGCGGGTTCATGAAGAGAATGAGGTCTAATGTGACTGTATGTCTAGACATGGCAAAAGCCTGTCATCCCAATGTGTGTAGTGAAAGATGTACAATGTAATGTATTGACATAATATGTCACTACATTATGATATAATGAAGAAAAAAAAAAAGAATAAAAGATACCACTTCCGTATTTGGAGCAATGGACATGACATTTTCAATCATCTGTGCTAGAATTTTTTCAGAATCATAGAATGCAGTCACTCAAAGGGAATTATATTAGTGTATCCAAAACGAAAATGAAACAGCAAACTACAAGAAACCAGTATTTCTACAGATTTACACTTGTATGTGGAGTGTGCACCCCCCCCCCCTTTCAGAAATCAGTTGCAATGTTGGAAATCAAATATAAACTGTTGATCTAGACATGAACTCCCATATTTGTCTATCAACACTGAGACTTTTGATATCAATGTGCCTTCAAGTGCATGCACACTGTGTATCACTGTACCAGTAGTAATGCATCATGAGCAATATTGACCAACATTACTGAATCTGTGAACTGGACATTTGCAAATTGTGCTAGAATCTACAAAATCAATATATGTGGCTCCAGTGTTTGTTGATCTGTGAGCATAGGATGGAATCGTTGAAATGGTTGGTCAGTTCCGTCAATAGCTAAGCCTTTATATCAGGAGCTGATGGTTTGGCTGATTATTTAAGGTTCACATTTGCATTGCACCTCCTGAACAGCCACAAACATCTAGGATTACAAGTTTCAGTCTGAGCTATTAATCGAGAGAGCACTTGTTTGCAGTGCTCGGCGCATAAATGTTTGCATTTTATAATGTACCCTCTCAACCGCCCTAGCCAGCATAAGTTAGAGGAGGCTGAAGGTTTGAGTCCAAACAGCAAACACTGTGTAAACTGTGTGAGGGTTTGGTTATTTATTCATAGTGATGTTGTTGGCAAAGCGTGCATATAGTGTTTTCAAATTGCCCTATACACAGACACACATGATACGCCTCGCTTGTGCAGTGCCAGGGGGGATTGTAGAGTTATTGTCAACAATCTATTTGGTTTATATTTTGTCCAAAGTGTAGTTGGTCCTGCATTCCTGCCTATTAGGTATGCCAGTGTCACTGAGGATAAGTCAGGTGTATTAAACTGGGTCATGGTCCCAGTATGAACTCTGCAGTGGTTATAAACCCCACAAAACTCTTTGGTTTGCACAATAATACATGAAAGAAGCCTTTAGAAAGCTATGCAATACATGTACATAGACGAGTTAACAGCATTTATTGCCCGTGATATTAAAAGTTGACCATGGTAAAGTGATAGAGTATGTGCTCTTTTGTGTTTTAATATATATTTAGAAGTAATATTTAGTATTCACTCAGCTCAGTTTTCTTAGCGAAGCTCTTTTTCTTTTCTTTTTTACAATCTATAATGTTATGTACAATACAGTTGTAGCTCTGATTTCCATATTTCCTCTAAAGCACACAGAGATTACTACAAAGGGGGTATGATGTAATATAGAAGTGGTCACATAAGCTTTCATCGTGAGAAAGAAAAGGCATGCAGTCATGATTTTTTCTTAGTGGAAAAATGAGCAAAGAAAATGGGATTCCATTGGGATTCGAACCCGAGATCTCCGGATGCTAGCCCAGTGCTCTACCAACTGAGCTATACATGCAGAAAGCCCTAGTTCAGTGTTCGTCCCAGAGACCCTAATCACGCAGATACAGATTTAATTCTGAAACTACTGACTAGGCTGCAGAGATTTTGAAAATTTGAGTACTTTCATCTTGTTGTGTGTACCAGCCCTAAACTACATGTAGTGTATCATAGCATCCCACCCCCTCCTCCCCCCCTCCCCTCCCGGGTCGGTGCTTTAATTGCATAGAATATCTTCCTAGAATCATTTAGTGACAACAATAGAAAGGTGGTATTGTTTGATTTTAAACAAACAAGATGAATAGCAGAAAAGATGTTACATAAAAAACAAAAGGATGATTTTGTTACAGGTTAGGCCCAGCTGTGTCAGGGCAGCAGATGTTTTGATTCACATAATTCATTGATATACACCTGCTTATTAAATGATGTTGTTGTTTTTTTTTAGTCCATCTAAACTGTAGCATATTAGGGAATATATGATGTCGTACATTGGGACTAAAGTGCAACAAGCAACATTTAGCTCCTCAATTTGTTATCCACATGTTTAAAGTTCAGACACATTCCCCTTTTTAGTCTATTTCATTGTCAGGATGTAAAAGCATGTATCTGCTTTCTATGCTCATCAATCTATTTTAGGCAATTGTTTGGTTTTTTTTTAGTTTCTTTCCTTTTTCCTCTTTTTATAAGGTATGATGGAAGGACATGTTATACATAGGTTTGTGATGTTGCTAATTTCTGTTTAATATTTTCATACTGTGACAGTGCCCAATGAACCCATAATATACAATGACAATGAGAATACAAATGAGAGTTACACACAGTACAGGGAGCCATACCTTCCTATAGAATAAAAAAACAAACTACCTGTACATATTGCAGTGCTCATACAGGTAACACACTGTATATACTGTGTTGTACGTGTCAAAATGAATGAAAATAATGTGGTTTGAGTACATTATGTGATTTAATGATCATGTCATCCTTGTTTTACCTCTCCTCTAGGTTTTATACTACCAGTTCAAGCTGTTCCTCAACCTCTACTTCCTTCTGATGGCCCTCTCCCAGTTCATTCCAGCGCTCAGAATAGGCTATCTCTATACCTACTGGGCTCCTCTCGTGAGTAACCTTTGACCTTTGACACCTTACATGATATACTTCCTATTCTCATACAACTGACATATAGAATCCCCGGATTCCTGGAAGGATGCTCAAATGTTTATTTCTGCAGTTGCATTTCTCTGAAATGCTCTTACACCGAGGATCCGATCAGACGAATCCCTAGAAATATTTTGAAAGAATCTGAAAAGTCATGTCAACATCTTGTTCAGATTAGATATTTGTTAAATATATTTCTATCTCTCCCTTGTCCTTTCTACATTAATATGTACATCTGTATATGATTCACTCAATATGTCCCTCTGCTCCTCATTATCTGCCACTAGATCGATGGCGCATGTAAATGCTTTACTTAATGCGAGTGGAAGGATGATGTCCCTTTGTTAGACTGAAGTTCGATCAAATTAACAGAATCTGTGAAATATCTTCAGTGCTGCATTATTTGCAGCACCAACTTTGGTAGGCTATTTTTAGGAGGATATGTTGCCAACACTCGCATTCTAATTATTGGTTCCCATGTCTCTGTCGAGAACCTTGAAAAACATCAAACTATTACCAAGCTCCCCCTCCCCCCAATCCAGCCCTTCAGAGACTCACATTTCCATATGAACATTGTGAATGTTTGAATGAAATATTGGTCCCCTCTGAAATCATGTTTTCGTAAATCCTAAGAGGTAAGTAATGTTAGGATGACCATTACTCTTTTGACACAGTGGCATCATTATGCGAGTAACTTGGCATGGACTGAATGCAAGCCTTTTGTACAGTATATCACTCTGCTCAATGAATTTGCACAGTCAGACATATTGATTTTGATGTGCATGAAAGCATTTGATGTCATTAATTAATCAAGTCACCCAATCCTTCATCGAACCCTCAAGAGAGAGAAGAAAAGACAGGTTAGTATGACCTCGAGATGAATACTGGTAGATGTGAGGAAGAACGAAGGTGCTGAATTATCAAAAGTCTTGCTACTAGGGAATTATTTGTGCTCTTTGAGCACTCAGACAGAGTGGTAAGGGGCATTATAAATACCCCTGTTATTAGGTGATACGCTATCAGCGTATCACCTATTGTGATTGTCAAAATCTCTCTTTATTTTTTTTTATTCTTCTTTCTTTCTGGACAATTTTGTGTCGTCAATATCTCAACAATGACATTACGGAATGACATGAAATTTTCAGTCAACATGTCTCATAACAATATCTAGCCACAATAAGGTTTTCATGACAGTAACATATCTATGACGTCATTTAGGCGCCATTTTGTGATTTTCGGACCTTGTCACATGATCGATCATAACTTCATAACTAGATGTAATTTCTGCGTCATTTTCGGTGGACATAAAGTTCAGGTCACGCTCTATCTTACTTTTTAACGCTAGTTACCCAGGTCTTCATTACGCGCGCGTAAGAGCGCGTCAAAATTTTAAAAGGCTCAAAACGACTTCCCAATGGGAAATCTCGAAGTTTCAGACAATTTTAAGCGTTTCAAACATTTTCTCGCGTGCGCGTCCGTCCGCGCAATTTCGCGCGCAGAGGGCATAACCAACATGAAAATGCAATTTTTTTGACTGATTTGGATTCCTGATACTTTGAGTAACAATATCCACTGATTTCCGATCGATGTTGACCTATAACAAAGGAATGCGCTGGCGTCAAAGTTGAAATTTCGTGTGCGCGTCTATGTGGAAATATAGCGAAAAACATGTCTTTGTTTATTTCGCAATAGCTCTTTAAAAAGTCCGTTGACCCTATGTTTTTATTGCATATTACAAAAGCATATGAATTGGAAATAACGTTTCAAGTATCAATATTTCCCGAAATACATTATGACGTCATCATATCATCATCTGAAATCAAAAAAGTGGAATTAATTTTTTTGAGGTACTGTTTCTAACATTCATTTGCTCGTATCTCTGTTGTTTAAGCTCAATATTATCCCAAATTCACATATGTTGTACTTTTAACATTTGCCTTTCAAGTCCATGTCATGGTTTTGAAATTTGATGACGTTATCATACTTTAAATTGTGATTAAAAGTAAAGATGTAAAATCGGACAAGTTTACGTGTTATGTCTATGGGAAGTGATTTTTTTTTAAACCATCCATTGACTTGACAACGTTTAAGCAACTTTATCTCAGCTGATTTTGCTTCATTTCCTCTGAAATTTAAGTATGTTGTAGCTGAGACAATAAGCTGCAGTTATCATGCATTTTGTTCTTTGAAATCTTCTCATGAGGTTGACAATTTTGCAGTTTAAAACTGAAAATGAGAATGGAATGTGGACGAATCGATTCCTGATTCATCTTTCACATACATAAGTTTACGTTCCTCATATTTTCTCGTCGAGACGTATGGCCGAGTGGTTAAAGGCGCCGTCTCAGAGACGTGAGGTTGCACTCGTGCAGGTTCGAACCCCACAAGATCACGAAACAAAATACCTAGCTATTTTACTTTTTTTTTCTTCAATGGTGTATTACACATTCGTCCATGTAGAAATTACGTTCGTATATAAACGCACCTATACACACACACACACACACACACACACACACACAATATCCCTCTGTTTTGTGTTGGAGACCACATTGCTTCGACTGCTGCAGAATGTTGCATCCTGACTCTGTCAAATAGTATGTAATGACGACAACGGAGGTGTTGTACTTTGAGCAATTGTCTTTCAAGTCCATGTCATTGTTTTGTACTTTGATGACGTCATCACACTGAAAATTGTGATTAAAGGCAAGGTATCAAAATCAGCCGATTATAGGTTTTATGTCTGCGGGACGTATTTTTCCGAAATTGCCAGAAATGGCATAGCGACCTCAGTCGTTACAAGGCCGCATTTCCTTCTAGCAATGCAATACATGTTCACGCGGCCACAATTGTTGAGTGGGCATTGACTTTTTCCCCCTGTAATATCTATACATTTTTTTTTTCGGCCTTACCGTTTCCGTGGATGTCCCGTGGCCGAGTGGTTAGAGAAACCGTTTTGCATGCACGCTCAATATAACTTCAAGGTGCCTATATCACATTCTTTTCTTTGTCGATCACAGATGACCGACATCTGATGACCCCAGGCGTATCACCTAACTCGTCAGTGTGACGAGTTTCATGTCTCGTTATTTTATTGTTATCTTCAAATTTGTCTGTATATCCCAACCAAACCTAGTTTGAAGGAGTTTCTATAGGAATCAGTGTGTGGTCAGTCGGATGGGCGGGCAGACTGTCAGTCTGTTACAAATGTTACATATCAAATCATTTCTCCAGTTTTAATGCAATTCAAAAGAAATTTGGTACATGTGCTGAGCTCAATACAAAGTTGTGCAGGACACATGCATTCAACTTAGCTGAATGTGCTTTGCCATGGTAATGGCACATTTATCAAATCAGGTAAAATGCTTGCAAATCTAATTGCTTTTCCAGTTTATCATTGATTAACTAGAAACTTGGCACACATGAAAAACTTGACATAAAGTTGTGCAAGATACACTTTTGAAGTGTAATTGAAAGTATGTTGCCATGATAATAATACATCATGGCCGGAAATCAGGAAAAAGCCTTGCAAATTAGAATTCTTCAGGGTTTTTTTTCTGATTCTGAAGAAAATTGGCCTACGTGGTGACTGTGATATAAGTTGTATAAAACAAAATTTTAGACTAGGGGAAGTGTGTTGCCATGGTAACAATGCACCATGGCTCCCAAATCTGGAAAAAGGCTTGCAGATTGAAATTCATCTTTAGTTTGTAAGCGATTTAAACAAACTTGGCGCACGTGGTGATTGTGATCAAAAGATGTATTTTCCGCTGTTTCTGTGTTTCTGTGTGTATTTGTGGAAAGTCATCATCATACAAATTGTACGTTGTGCATTTCATCATTATGGGAAATCACACTGTACCATCAAGCTGCATTTCAACCGCCCTCTATTGGCAGGCTTTTGTTATATTCGTGACAATGTGTCGCGAGGCGCTGGATGACTTACGGCGGTACAGGAGAGACCGGGAGGTCAACATGCAGCAATACTACAAGCTGAACAGGACTGGACTGGTCAAGGTGCCCAGCTCAGAGATCCAAGTATCCGATCTCATTCTTGTTGAGAAGGTGAGTTTCAAGCCTTCCAAACCCTCCTATCTTGTGTCATACCACTGCCAGGGAGTAGGGAGGTACAGACTCATTATCCGTCTTACCTGCCTAATGTAGGGGGTTATTCCTGAATTCCCATGGGTTAGTAGGAGAAATGTTGAGTTGTTATAATGGTGATAGTAGTAATGATGGTTTCTTGTATAGTGCTGTGTCTACAAGAAGAGGTTGAAGTACTTAAAAGAAGTGAAAATTGAAAATAACACATATAGGGAACAATATGTAATGAACACAAACAATACAGCAGAAAACAAATTACATACCTAGGCCTATGCAAAATTTAACCTACGTGATTTGAGTTTACCTTTAGATACAGCAGTATTGTGAGTTTCATAAATGTGTAGTGTCAATATATTCCAAAGTAATGGAGAGCGCTGCATGTGAACAAATGACTGATTATTTGATTTTAACATTTGGTGCAACATATGAAATGGAGCCAGATGAGCATAGTTACCTAATAGGGGTGTATTGCTGAATGAGAGACACATTATAGTTGGGGCAGCATCATGGACATAATGAAACATGAGCAAGAGTATTACAGGATTTGTGATTCTATGAGCAACCAATGTGACAATTAAGGTGTAGTATAACATGATCATTTTCTAGTGTAATCTCCTGACAGGGGCAAGGATAGAGTTAATGAAATCTTGTCTGAGAACCCTAATTTTTTTTTTTTCTTTATTTGTGCTGCAAGTATAATTTATGTAGTCGCTTGGATGTGGCTTTTATCAGTGGGTACATTGTATGCTACTCATTTTGTCAAAAAATAAAAAATAAAAAATCAAGATACACATGAATATACATTTGTAGGTGAATTGCTCCGGAAAGCATCCCCGAAGTTAACTTGAAGATTATGTACTGCATATGCTGTATATTCTATGAGTGTAATATAGTTTGCAAATTGGAAGCAACTATAGAATCATGCGAGTGGTGGAAATCACAATTAACAACTACAGTGATAGAGTTAAAAATATGTATAATCCTTTTTATGAGAAAAGTTAGGGATTTCCCACCCTGGTGACAATTGTACAGCTCATGTGTATTATCTTGGGCATTATTATTGCGAGTCACAAAGTCCATGTGATATACTGTAAGTGCAACAATATCATTTGGTTTAATGGAGAGAAACTTAATAGGAAAGTATTCCCTTCATGCTTTTTAGAGGGATACAAATCAGATCTTGGTGGGTGGCAAATATCAATTAACTTCATCAAAATATGCAGGAAGAATCATGTCCGTATGTCAGAGATAGTGATTGCATTAGAATCGGAAAAGCCCTAGATGACTGTGCACAAAAGTTGATTTGCTCTAGTTTCGCTCCTGTTTTAATCGGCACAATGCCCAATGCATTTCAAATGGCAATCCTTCATGTGGTTTGTTGTGTGCAGAGTTGTGTGTATGTGTGTCAGTGTATGGATAAATGATTGTGCAGCATACCAGCACATTTTACAAGATATCACCTGAGATTAAGTCGTGCAGTTTCTGTACGGATGATCATGAGTATTCTCTCAGCAAGAGACAAATTACATTTGACATAGATTTGCTATGAAATGAAAATTTGATAGAGAAACATGCCCAAAACCCTTTTGTTACTTTAACATCTTTGGTAATGTATAATATAGGCTTGTCTTTCAGAGATGTACATCTTTCATAGAGACATAATAAGCAATCACTTTTCTCTGTCTGTAAATAATCAACTTGGGGTTTAATCCAGACATTGATTTAAGTTTCTCTATGGTTAAATAGAAATTGCGCTGTTTTGTATCAAATTTTATTGTAATCAAGGTAGCTGTCTATATTCATGAGGAACTTATGTATTTCTTTCAGCCTTCCCTTCTACTTTCATGTAATGGTCACATTGTGTCAATTTGTTGATTTCTCATTTTAAACTCTGTTGTTCATGTATTTTTTTTTTAAATCATGGAGTGAGATGAATTTGAAGTTAATGACAATAAAATTCTCTCTGCCATGGAGTTATTATCCTCCACACCTAGAAATAAATATTTTATATATATATTTAGTTTATGGAATCAGTTTATACACTCAGATGTTCCAACAACTGCCTGTTCTTATCCCGTTGAGGACGGGCTGATTTTGCTTCGACATGCATTTCCCATAGACACCTGCCGGAGTATACTCGGGACTCGTCCTCAATGGGTTAAGTGTTGTGTCCATCACCAGTAAAACTACAATGTAATATAGAGGCATGCCTGCTGTCACCTCCCCAATACCATTTGTCACACTTACATACAATATACAATTCACGCTTTAGCCCACCTTTTTGCTACAAAATATGCAATTACATCCTAGCAGTCAGAGAGCTGCGTGTATACTGCTGTCCGCTGAGGCGTGCATTCTTTGTCGGCAAGGCTGACCAAGCGTGTGCTCGCCATCTGTTCGCCCTGCTCGAAATATGTTAATCTCCACATCAGGCTTTTGGTAGCTTTCATATATATAGAACGTGGCAGATTTATTGCCCTCTTTTTTGTTTTCCTGTGCTGAATCCTCATGACATACACTTCTCCCACTGAAGAAACTTTGTATGCTACTTTACACGTTATCTCTTCAATAGTTGATCTTATCCAATTGACTGGAATTGTTTATTTGTTTGTTTAGTTGTTTGGTTTGTTTTGTTTTGTATTTTTAGGTTATTCTCTTGTACTGTCCTCTCCCCGTTGAGTTGATTTTAACTGAGAGACAACTCATACATGCTATAAGGCATATTGTCAATTTTTACTTCACTCAGATGTTATAAATTTCCTGTTTACACAATGATTGGAATTTCCTCCCTTTTTTTTTCAAGAAAAAAAATTATGATCAGCTCAAAATGATTTATTATATCCATAAACAGGTATTCAGCAAGATCCTACTGGTATAGTTCCTTTGGTGTTCTGCAGATGTACTGCAGCATCAGCCATTACTATTTCACCCACGAATGGTAGTGAATTATATGGCACAGTCGTGCCACATGGGCTCCATATGTTTGATGTCCGACTGATACCGCATGTTGGAGACTTACTGAAAACGATTGGCGCGTTCATTAGAAGAGCTCAAATAGAAGACATGGCGAAACATCAACAACTAGAAAAGCACTCAGAAAGCGCAAATCGCTACCAAGTGTCAGCTAAACTAGCAGCATATACACATGTGCTAAAAATGACCCTATTTCCTGGCGATAAAGAATAAAGAATCCTTCCTAGCATCTCTTATCAATAGCTTCTTGTTGCCTAGAGCACACCCTCAGTGTACCTACATGTTATGTGCACCTCAAATACACACAGCTTGAATTCCCTCATTTGTTGGCCCTTGTGATAAAGAATCCTTCAAAATGTGAAAACCAATTCCTTGATTGAGACAGGAATTCAGATCGCTATCGACATTTGATCATCTGTTTCGTGTGCCAGTATCAACTTTCCCCGAAAATGTTCATCCAAATCCGTTCAAAACTTTTTGAGTTGTTTTGCAAACAGACAAACAAGCTAAACAAGTTAACATACAAACAAACAAACAAATGGCAACAAAACCATAACCTCCGTGGTAAACATATCAACAACAATATGATAATGAAACAGTTTTGTTGTTGTTTTTTTTTAACAGACTTAGTTGATAACTTTGGCAGTGCAATTTAGAGTCCTTAAATAGGAATACATGGTACACAGACTGACTTAAAAGTGACAGCACATTTCAGTGTACAGGTCGTCTCCAGCTATTTATTAGTATGCATTTGACAAAGCTGCGCTATTATGAAGTGCTATTGCATTTACATTCACTTATAAATCTTTTGGAAGGGGGTAAAACATGCACTAAAATTCTTAGTAGTGTCCCATAATAATTATACAGGATTGACAAATGTACTTTATGTCTATATGGTGTATGTCAAACTTAAAGGATTGTGTGTGTGTGTGTGTGTGTGTGTGTGTGTGTGTGTGTGTGTGTGTGTGTGTGTGTTCAATATGTGTGTACATTTTCTGGATATGTTGATGCATATCAGATGTTCACATGTGATGTGTAATACTTGTTTTATTCTTTGCAACCACAAATTCCAGAATCAAAGAGTGCCTGCAGATATGGTGTTATTGCGGACGACAGAGAAAAATGGTAAGCGATAACCACAATTTCACGATTCGGTTAGCAGTCAGTCTAGCATGCTATGAAAAAAACTCAATAGGGGCATTGACTTCAAGATGCTTTCAGACTCGTGTATTATGCTTCTGAAGATGTTGGCAGAACACATACCAGTAGTTTTTTTTTCTCTTTCTTTTCTTTTTTTTTTTTCAACATTGAAAGGCGTTTATTGTCACTATACCCTCACACATGAAGGGATGTGTGAGCTAGGGGTTGTTGTTTTGACTTTTCTTTTGTTTGATAAGAGCAGAAGGTGGAAAGGCCAGACATAACATAACAGATTCACTTTTAGGACTTTACAAAATATTGAGCAAGTTTCAGCAAGAGTCCAAACTCATCAGATATTGTGTTCAACAGTGCTCTGTCAAAAATGATTTCTTCTTCCTATCTGTTTTGTGAAGGGTATACTTGATAGTTCAGTCCAGTTCAGTTCAGTTTATTATCATTCATCAGAAGATACATTAATAAAATACTAAGACACATACAACTACAAACTTTAAAAACTTGTTCTCATGTGAATGGGGATCAACAAAAAGAATTTTAAAGTCTTGTGACGCATTATCCCTGGAAATATAAAATATTACATTAAGGACACAAAACATAAACACAAATAAATACATAAATACATAAATACATGTGAGATGAATATAATAAACAACTGAATGATCTTACATCATAACCATCTCACAAGCAACAAGAATTTTTCCAAAACAGCTGTCTGATCAAACATGCACAAAATTCAGTGGTGGGAAGGAGATGAGAGAGATTTTTCAGCCAACACATAAATTTGCATATTTGAAATGCACTCCACTTTCCTATTTTTACATGAGAACTGATGCTGAAGATAGCCATGTTATTCTAGTGGGGCAACAGTAGGACTGTTCTCACAGACATTGAAAGATCGCATCTTGCATTCTTGTGTGATACAGGTACACACAACAATACAGGTATCTTTGTAACAGGGTATACATGAAATACAAGCCTGGAATGAGTAGGTGCATTATATGAAATCAGTGCATTAGATGTATGATTGTGTATGAATCAATGGATACTGTGAAAACAGAAATTTTCACATAGATAATAATTTTTTTATGCTTGGCCGGTCAAGATGAATTTCACGTGTTTGTAATTCCACAGAATCAAAACAGGAATTGTGTTGTCTGTAACAAGCTAAAAACTTGTGTGCTTACCACCCCCGCCCCTGTTTCTTGTTGCGTGAAATGCACAAAATTTCCACTTTTGCAGTAATTCTATTTCTTGTATGCATTTTCAGCACTCTTGTGTTGCATTTGACAGTGCTGTAAATTAAAAAAAAAAAAAAATAAGCCTGAACATGATGATATAGAGGTAACTCTACCTCGTCTGACTATGTTTGTTTTCTTTGAATTTCTGTTGTTGTTAATAACTTATCATTTGATGTCTGCTCTGTCCCCCATTGTCTGCTTTAGGTTCCTGTTTTATACGAACCGACCAGCTGGATGGAGAAACAGACTGGAAGCTAAGACTAGCGGTGCAGAGCTGCCAGAGATTAGCAAAAGATGAAGTAACTAGCTCTGATGGCTCCTCAACAAATATTCCTAGGGGGTGTAGTGAGGTCTTGAAGTGAAGTGCCGCTGCATGTTTATATCAAAGGAACTTGTGTACTGTATGGAAAAAGAGTGAAATTAGACAATCAGCAGTTTCACTGGAATCTGACATTTGTAAAGCAATGTCACAGAAGTATCACATGTTTCAACCAAAGAGGAATATTGGTCGCAGTGACACATGCAGATTAGTCAGTTAGTTTATAAGGCTCTGTTTTGATTGCTGTTGTCTGGGGGAATAATATGTGAATATATGATTCGGCATGACATACACTGGGGTACCGTTGTAACCCGGGGTTTGGCGTAGTATAGCACCATCTTGTGTCCATTATCATACAGTTGTGCAATGTTGTCATGGCGACTATTTTCTCATCATCAGCACTGCATAAATCGGCGCGGTTATAATGATCCAAATGCCGATATTCCTTCCATGTCAACTTTTAGACAGTGAAGATTACATCAGAGCATGTAAATGAGAGGGAGAAAAAAGTTATATCAGGATGCATATGTTGTTGCATAATCACAAACAAGAAAACATTTTTGTACAAAATGGTGCAAAAATTTTACACATTTTTGGTAACCCAGGGTACAGTGCTGACAAAGAAATGAGTGATTCAAAAAAATGGCAAATTTTCATTTGGTACCCCAGGGTACCAAATATTGCATCATATGCATTAGCTGAAGCAGCTATTCTGTATGCAAGCACAAATAAAGATGTAGCAAAGAGTTAAGAGGCTGAGCAGTTTTGAGCTTGGGCAGGCAGATCAGTTATTGTTGGTGTCTTCAATTATGTCGGTCTAGCTTGGTTTATTGTGTCCGTTGCTGGGACAACATGAGTCAAAACAGGCACAGATGCAACCACCTCATAACCCTCCAATGCAAAGTCTGAAAAAGATATTAAATTTTTTCTAGCATAATGAAAGAAGAGGCTGAAAGTGCACTTTTCATAAAAATTGAATTTTGTGGATTGACTTTGAATGATCTCTTTATTGCTGCCCTACATTGATGTCACAAACTAATGTAGTCTTCTTATCCAGCGATGGCAGCACAGAAATTTAACAATTCTTAACCGCTCAACTGATTGTCCAATTATTCTCAAACGTCCCTGATGTGTTCTGCTAGTATTGCTGCATTCAGTCAATCCACATATATTTCGATATCATTCCTCTCTTATAAAGACTGTGTAGTCTCAACATAGAGGGACTCTGAATTTCTTGTACTGGTGTTTATTTCGTAGGATCTCATTGAGCTGAATGGCAATGTTTATGCTGAAAAGCCTCAGAAGGACATACACAGCTTTGTGGGGACCTTTACACTCATAGAAGAGACTGGGTCTACACAGGATGCCCTCAACATTGAGAATACACTGTGGGCTAACACTGTGGTGGCATCAGGTGAGTCTGGTGTTATACCTGGTGTATACATCCTACACCAAGGACTTTTCCAGAACATATTACACTGTTGTGTACTTTGCCTTACTTTACTCATGCATGAAAAGGAGGTGAGACTGGTCTAATGCACGAAGTATCTTATACCATCATGTGATTGTGTGAAAAGGAAGTGAGTCTGGTGTTTGAGTTCAGATCTACACTTTACAACAAGGGGATGTAAGTGTTCAAATATACTTAGATGTACTCTACACCCATTAATAAGTACACTGTGCATTTAACAAGGGGATATAGTGTTCAGGTACACTGTACACCACAGTGTATCAACCTTTTAACCTCATCACTTGACATGATGCAGTGCATCAACTCTTTTTACACTGGAAGGTGCAGGGTCTTGACATGTACCTTTACTCCAGAAATATATAATTTATGGGGAATTACTTTATTTAACTCTTTGGTTCGTATTTGACATGATTCTTTTTAGTTGGAATGTTTTGTGGGTGTAGCTATGTGAAAGAATATCGAGAAACAAAGTCATTCCTCTCCTTTTGTAGTTCCTCAAAGTTTGGTACATGATGTGGATGCTGTATCTATGCTGCATGAAGATAGAAGTTTAATGGTTAAAATACAGGTGAACACTTCTGTAGTGCAATGGTCCATCGAAATTGTGCTCAGGGCGCGTCAATGCTTTAGAGAGAAGAAGAAAAGTATGTGGAAAGCAGAGTAAGGAAAGCAAACACAGTAATTTCTTTCCCACAAAGTGATACACGTACTATTCTGCTTCTGTTCAATCTGCAAGTTCCAGGGTTGCCGCAATATGCCTCTATTAAAATTATATGCTTAGCTGTGGTAATGTGCAATGGTACATCTCTTCTCTACAAAGTTATGCAACCTGAATCATGCTCCTTGTTTGTCTTTGTGCTTTATTTTAACTTTTGTACATTTCTGTTACAGTTTGAAATTTAAAAAATGAGGTGATATGTAAATGTCATTATTTTTGCGTGATTGATTTTCAGAGCTGAGCGGCTCAAAAACATATTCGCGGGTTCTGTAATTAGCGGTGCGCAATTGTCAACCCATTCAGAATGTGCAGGGAAAATTGTGAAGATATTTTTGCCAGTTTTAGAATTTGTGCTGGCCTGAAGTAGCGCAAAATAGGCAAAAATTTCTGCATTTACAGTAATCACATGACCTTTCTCTGACCTCTTCTCACCCAACAGGGCAGGCACTCGGTGTGGTCATCTACACAGGGTCGGAGACCAGGGCGGTCATGAACACGTCCAGCCCGAAGATCAAGTACGGCCTGACCGACCTGGAGGTCAACAACCAGACCAAAGTACTGTTCCTCCTCACTCTGGCACTAGCCGTCACCATGATTGCACTGAAGGTGGGCTATTCTCTCTATCTCACCCCCTCAACTTGTCAACTTGACAGTTTGTACGGAGTCAATTTGTACAACCCAAGTCAACTTGACAATTTGTATCGCTTTGAATCATGTTCTTTTTTTCTTTGATGGATATAAATGAACTACTGAATTGAATTGAATACCTCACCCCTCTCTCTTTCTTTCTCTCTTTCTCTTAAAGGTACTGTTTAACATTGGGAGCAGTGATTTAAAAATGTTTCAGATATCACATTTGATGCATATGTGTAGCTCAGTGAAGTGTCACAAAACATTCTACCGTATGACAATTTTGCAATAAAGCCTAAAATATAAGGAGATATCACTTCTTCTTTTTATCTCAATAAACCGTAACTGTAGACGGTTTAGTCTAGTAACATTTTTATCATAACTATTGTTCACATTTTGTATTCTTGACAAAACTTACCATTGATTATACTGATTCAAATTTTTACATTGATTGTTTCTATCCCTAACTCACATTTTAGAACTATATGTATATTGCACCACTAAAGCTGGGTTTTTGTTTCATCTGCAAATGGTTAAAAAATGCCTTTATTCTCTCCTTCTCACATGCTCTCTCTCTCTCTCTCTGTCTCTCAACCTCGCATAGGTCTTGAAATACTTGGGTTGTAATTGCAGTGAAAGCAGTTCTCAATTTGTTGTGTTTTATGTTTTCAAATATTTAGGATGTGAAGATAAATATCAAAACCCGATGAAGTGAAAGCACGGAGCTCATTTTTTCAAATTCAGGTGTTTGAACATGAGCACCTGTATTTACCTAAGTGGCTCATTTGTCGTCATCCAGAATCGGTCATGGTGAAAAGTGATAATAGTCTAGATGACAAAAACACACACACACACACACACACACACACACACACACACACACACACAAAACCTACAAAAGATTACAAAAGTTCATGTAATCCATTAACCCATTGCAGAGGGTGTTACACCCCATGGACCTTGTAAAGAAAGATATTCCATATATATCTAACTAATCATATCACACTATACATATACTCATTGGTAAGAATGCTGATGATACTATGGTTGTTTACTAGTTATGGTGCATCACAAATCTTTTACATCCATATTTCTGCCAAACCATAATGAAATGCTCACATCATGAATAGATTTTCATGTGGGGGGAAAAGAGAGAGAGAGAACAATTTTGGTGATATTTCCAGTGTATGTTTCTTCTCATTTTCAGGGCTTTGGTGGGCCGTGGTTCAGATACTTCCTGAGATATGTTCTTCTCTTTTCATCTATAATTCCACTCAGGTGAGTGATTAAAGCAGTTCTTGACTGCATAATGATACTAACAGTGGTCTACTCATACGTTTTGGATGTACTCACCAGAGAATATAATGAATTGCCAACAGTTATATTAGAACAGCAAATGAATAAAAATCTGGAAAAAAAAAGAAAAAATAATTTGAGAATATAATGAATTGCAAACAAGCATATTAGAACAGCAAATAAATACAAATCTGGAAAAAAATTATAATAGTTTGATGACATTTTTAACTGTTTTAGAATGTCAACATTTAATTCAATATGGCATTCTGTGAACTGCTCTAATTCATCATATGTAAGTTATCATAGGTAGCTGATTTTCATTGTGAATATTTGAGTCAACATGACACTCTCTGGACTGTTCTGTTATCATTGTAGTCCTCCAACATTGATCACATTTGTTTATACCAGTCATCTGCATTTTCCTTGAAATTGTTCTGAAATTTGTATAGAGGTACAGATGTTCTCTCCCCTACATGAGATGTTGTGGAACCTCACATAGATATGACCTGAACAGAGGTGGTGGAGATTCTTTCTTTGTAGAACAAAAAGAAAAGATTGTGAGGATTTTATATTTAAATCAAGGAAGAAGTCACATGCCAGTGACATCTCAGTCAATTTTCCTTTCAGTGGAGTATTCTCATTCTCATTCTCAGATGAGAAAATTGTCCCATTCAGGAGCTGTTTCCTATCTGTTTTACCAAGCCATAACGATTAACCTGACAAATATGCCGTGCATCAATTTCCCTAAATACATTGCCAGTCCTTAGCCATATTTATAGAAGGACCACTGCACAACTAGATTTGTGCATAGAGGGGGAAAAATGCAAAGTTGATCAACACTTGCCTCTGCTACAGAATCTTTTGTAAATCACTTTATTATGGAATACAGGTTGATATAATTGTGTAAATATGATTGATAAATGTGGTAAGCAATCAATGAAAAGTGAAATGATTTCATACTGAATAGTCAAAAATATTATGATAAAGTACTTTTCCATGTATATTGATAAGCTCTCGAAGTAGTAGTATTAAGTAGTGGATTCTCCAATTATTACTTAATAGTAAATCAACCAGCTGAAATTCACCATGTACATCGCGAATATTCTATCAGGTGCCAACTGCCTCTGACCAGCATTCCGCTCAGAATATGCACACATCGTTTGTTTTTATTCACCCTACAGTTTGAGAGTCAACCTTGACATGGGCAAGATTGTCTACTCATTCCTTATCATGCGAGACTCGGCGATCCCGGGCACCGTGGTGAGAACGACGACCATCCCGGAGGAGTTGGGGAGAATCACTTATCTCCTTTCCGACAAGACGGGGACGCTGACACAAAATGAGATGGTACAAACAAGAGAGTTAGCTCCTTATTGCTCGCACTCTATGACCCATGCTGTCATTTATGTTTGCCTGTGTGTACACTGCAGTATTTAGGTATACAGGCATAGGCAGTTTTGCTATGTTTTGTAACAATCAGCAGTTGTTGCACATTATTTTTCCCATTAAAAAAATTGACATTTGACATTATGTGGAGATTTCTCCTCCTTCAACTTCAACATACATCTGTTAATTCATTGTTGACTGTGACAGTGATAGGTCTTATTTATCAACAGTCGACATATGAAAGTTTACTTTCCACCAGCATAACAATAGGGTATTACAGTTTACATCCTGGTACTGACAATTCTCAACAAGTGTGCATAGGGTAAACAAAGGGTTTAGTACACAGATTACAAGTCTTCAAATGAAAGGAAGAAAGTGTGTTTCGTTCAAGGGGTTGTGGAATATTTCGTGAGATTGGGGGGGGGGGGGCGTACAGGCTGAGGGGGGCACTGTGGGTCAATGATACCCCCCATTAGACGGGAAGATTCTAAAGGACAGTACCTTCAGAAAATATGAGTGCTGTGATTTTTCAATTTTTTTTTTTTCAGACAAAAAGGGGGGGCTGCACCTCCCCTCCCCCCACCTAGTGTATGCCGTTCCTGTACATCATTATGATTTATATTCATGGATGACTTGTCAATTTGTGAATTACTTCCCTGTACCCAGGTGTTCAAGAAGCTGCACCTTGGCACAGTAGCCTTCAGCAACGACAGCTTGGAAGAAGTCAAGACGCACCTCCTCTCCGCCTACTCCCAGACTCTGGGCGGCGGGGGTGGGGCCACGCCGGCCCGCAAGTCGGCCGTGAGGCGCACGGTGGTCACCCGGGTGCTGGAGTCGGTCAAGGCGCTGGCCCTCTGCCACAACGTGACCCCCGTCCAGGAACAGGAGGCGGACGGTCTGGTCATCAACGATACACGTGAGGAGGACAAGATCGTATACCAGGCCTCCAGTCCAGACGAGGTACGGTGCTTATAGAATGAATGGGAAAGTCTATACTGATGTTACGTTGCTTTGTATGAAAACAGCAGAATCAGAAGTAGATCAGTAAAAGTTTTTTGGGGAAATTCAGATATACAGAAAAGATTATGAGCTGGTAAAGTCTCAAGAGAGTACTGTAAAAGTGGAAATTTTCGCGGTTTGGAAATTTTCTCGCATTTCCCGCAACCACAAAGTAACATGAAAATAAAAGCACACAAATATTTAGGTGATCCGAGTATCCTTCGGATCACCTTCTGTATCTGTACGGATTCTTTGTTGGTTCTTCTTCTTTCTTTATTTCTAGACAAAATTTGTGTATCGATTAGCTCAAAAAGTCTTCTTCCTATCAATGTCAAAATTATACCATATGTGTATCATGTCCCAAAGACGACGGGTCAAGTAAAATCGTAGTGATCAGTCGACCGTGACGTCACTATGACGTCATTATATGAAAACACATTTTCAATCATATCTCATTAATGGAATGGAATTTTTCAATGAAATTTACGTCACGTAAATTTCAATTCAAGGGAATTCTACTCATGTTTTCAAAATTCATCGCATCGTTAAAACGTGCGCGTACGCGCGCGTTGAAATATTTGTATGCTCCAATCGCGCTCAAATTTTTTTTGCATACGTTTCAGACCATTTGGAGCATTTTTTGAAAAATTGAAAAAATCGGACGGACGCGTACGCGCGCGCACATATACGCACGCACAGCTCATATACAATAGAAATTTCCCGTTTTTTCACTTTGATCGGATGTCTGAAATGTCAAGGAATATTTCTACCAAGTTTCAAGTCAATCCGACTCAATATGACGTCATACAGGCCCGTCAAAGTTGAAATTCCGCGCGCGCGTCAATGGCGATATACAGTGCAACTATGCCAAAAAACCGCCAATTTTAAATCCGATTTTACTCGTCAGGATGGACGGTGACCCCCCATTTTCTTTACATATTCTGAAAGCTTATGAGTTGTACATGTCATTTCATGGGTTGGCGATGCTGAAAAAATGATTAAAAGATATCAGATTTCTTAATAAAATAAAAAAAGTAAATTTTCAAAATGACATCATCAAATTTCAAGTTCACTCGAGCGTATCTCACTTATCCTTTGTTAATTTTCTCCCAGATTTCAGTATGTTGTAGCTTATTTAATGTTCTTTTAAAAGTGTAATTACAAAATTTTGACTGGATGACGTTATCACCTCGTAAAAACGGATTGAAAGTAATGTCAAATTTCACCAGTTTACGTGTTATCTCTACGGGAGTGCAGTTTTTCTTGGAATGAAAATTGACATGACTACCTTTATCGAGCACTAGCTCACTTACTCTACGGTGAATTTCTCCCAGATTTTAATATGTTGTAGCTGAGACTTTGGGCTATCGCAAGTGTGTCCTCCATTTTTTCATACGATGTCGGGATCACATTAAAAAACTTGGTTGAAATCAAAGCTTATCTTCGATGTATTGAGATGTTTCTTTCTTTCTGCAACTTTATTTGCAATAAGTCAAGAAAAACAGCCCCTATCACCCCCAAATTTTGCACATGTTTAGTTCATGTCATGTACATTATTTCATAAAATAACAACTTCTTGATCAGACACCATCTTCGGTATGTAAATTAGGGTCAAAGGTCATAAATGTTTCATCCTGTATCTTGGTGAATACATGTTCTATCTCTCCCATATTTTGCACACGTAAAGACCATGTTACAAGAATCATTTCACAAAATAACTACTTTTTGCTCAGATGCCATCTTGTCTGTGCAAAGTGGGGTCAAATGTCATATGTACTTCTTTCTCTATCTTTGTTATGACGTGTTATCTCTATGGGAGTGCAGTTTTTTCTGCAAATGAAAATTGACATGACTATCTTTTTCGAGCACTAGCTCACTTATGCTTCGGTGAATTTCTCCCTGATTTTAATATGTTGTAGCTGAGACTTTGCACTATCATTACTGTTCACATTGTTTTTTCATACGATGTCGGGATCACGTTAAAAAACTTGGTTGAAATTAAAGCTTATCTTCGATGTATTGAGATTTTCTTTCTTTCTGCAACTTTCTTTGCAATAACTCAAGAAAAACAGCCCCTATCACCCCCATATTTTGCACATGTTTAGTTCATGTCACGTACATTATTCCATAAAATAACAACTACTTGATCGGACACCATCTTGGGTATGTAAATTAGGGTCAAAGGTCATAAATGTTTCATCCTGTATCTTGGTGAATACATGTCCTATCTTTCCCATATTTTGCACACGCAAAGACCATGTTACAAGGATCATTTCACAAAATCACCACTTTTTGCTCAGATACCATCTTGGCTGTGGAAAGTGGGGTCAAAGGTCAAATATACTTCATTCTGTATCTTCGTTAGTGTATACGGAATTCGGTACCAAAGATGGCAGGTCTGACTCCCTTTTCTAAATGAGAATCCAAACATCACACGGCAAATATCCCTTAAACGCAGATGAAACATTTATGGCCATGCCTATTGGGATCAAGATTTGAATCGTTGATTTCCAAATAGATCGGATCACCTAATTTGTCAGTGTTGACAAATTCCAAGTCTAGTTTTCTTTGCCATTAGTAGAAGCAGTTGAGGTCTTGATTCTGCAGAATTAAAAGCACGCAAATCTCATCTTACCCAGCCGAGCGAGAAAAATTAGTCGCGCAAAAATATCCACTTTTACAGTAAGACAAATTGGCAACTCCATGTGGCGTAGGTGTTGAGCAGCTCTCCATTTGTTTTGTACACAAAATTTCACTAATTTTGAATTTGTGTGGAAATTCACACACGTTTGATGCTGCGAAAATGGCCGTCGCCTCCAACTCACAAATGTTATCATGCTGCAGAGATTTCAGGTTTTACAGTAGTTGACATCAACTCCGCCATTTTGGTGTCCAGGTTGCCCTGGTGAGTTGGACGGAGACGGTCAACCTGACCCTCGTCAAGCGCAACCTCAACTCCATGGTGCTGCGGACGCCAACGGGGGACCTGGATGACTACTCCATCCTACAGATCTTCCCCTTTACATCGGAGACCAAGCGCATGGGGATTATTGTCAGGGTGAGTTTTACTCAGCCCTGAAGGAATTTGGCCTCTTTCAGATTTAAAGGGATAGTATAGTTTTGGTTGAGACCTAATGTCAGGTTTACAAAATTTTTTTGTAAGATAATGAGAAACCTCTCATGAAATAGGAAAGTATGCATGTAATTCCAAGAACGATTCAACGTTTATTTGATGAAAATTGGTCCTTATATGGCTGAGATATAAAAAAAAGCGATCCTAGTGAAATTGACAGGCCACGACTTTTATTAGAATTGCTTTTTTTAATCTTGATTTTGGATATGTCAGTCATTACAAAACCGATTTTCATCAAATAAACTTTTTTTTTCATTACAAAACCGATTTTCATCAAATAAACTTTTTTATTCCCCGTAGAATTGTATACTCTTTAACATTTCATAGATTGGTTTCTAAATATCTGGCAAAACATTGCAAGCTAAATCCTCACCTCAACCAGTACTGTACAGTCCCTTTAAGTCATTCCCTCATTTTTTTTCTAATAATATTTATTCACTCCCATTCAGATGATACCAAATCAGCAATTCAGTTTGGTATTATTGTACAACGTATAAAAGATTTCTTCACTTGGATATATATGTACAAATCAACAAAGGTAACGATAATTGAGACACACATTTCATTTTTCATTGTATCAAGTGGAATAAAAATAGTACAGCAAATTACCACCAACCCCCCCCCCAAATAAGAAGATTTAAGTATATTGTATCTAAAATCATCATTTCAGCAACATTCTCTTTGTCTGATTTACCCTGTACATTAAATCAAGTCTAAACACAGTGTTGAATTACATTTTGAATTTGATGTGGTACTGAACATCCTCAATATGATAAAAAGGTCCCACCTATACCACTGGATTCATGACATCAAGTGTGGCCTTACATTTCACATTGAGCATATCAAATAGTGTAAAAACAAAAACAAAACAAAAACAAAAAGTTTCATTTGCCAAAAGTGATACACTCATTTGCTCAAACCTGATACTACAGAGTACAAATAATTGGAATATATCAGTTCCTGACAAAGATCCTGTGATTATCTTGTTCATCTTATGAGTTTAAACATACAATTTCATTATTTCAAATTTTGGCACAAATTACATATTATTGTAACGACAACAAATGGAGCCGGGACTCGCTATGTTGGTTACGGGTGTTCTTTATTATTCGCAGGTTCTGATCATCAAACTGAACCCAAACCCTGAAAGATGTAAACATTATGTACAAGGGATAATGAGTACATTGTATTGTCATTGAATACATGAATGAATATTTGACATTAATATAGCATACACAGTCTTATAATTCAGATGTTTTCACTCTTATTCGTTATGCTTTGTTGCGTCATTGCATCGTTATACACTCTGTACCGACATTCATTAGCATAGTTTCTGCAACTTGTAATTGGCACATAGTCATTGATTATTGACATTTCAGCAATGAATGGTTAAATCCTGATATATTCATGCTATGCTCATTGAGTATTTGTTTCAACTGCATGATTATAGCTATTCCATTATGCTTCCATATTTACAATAGTAAATCTCTAATTCGCATTAGGTTTCTCTATACAGAGTTAAGTTTATGTCAGAAGTTCTGATACAAACTCCAATGTAAAAGCGTTTATATTGGCTTAACTGTAGCTCTACTGTTCTATAACAAGAGTGTTCCGTGTGAAAGCTCCTTGGTCGTAAATGTGTCAAGAATGCTCTCTCACTGACCAGAGAGGATTGAATGACCTTAGGTCCAAAGTCCGCTCACTAGGTTAAAGTGAATTTGCTCTGTTTTCTAGAATTTTGACGTCACAGTGTTTCTTGCTACAATGAATTGTTCTGCACTGCTCTTGAATTCATAAATGTATTGCTAACTAACTTGAGCAAGTAATCATATGCTAAATCAGAGTAATGCATTTAAAGCAGAATAATTAGCAAATGTAATTAACAGACATCACATAAAGAAGTTAGCATGATTGCAACTCAATCCACCAATAACAGATATTGATATCTCAGTGATCTCTCAAACAACTCAACATAATAAAGCAAGATTCAATTTGTTCAAAGAACCAACAGTATACATTCAATACCGGGCCTTATACCGTTAAACACTCCTATCATCTTCAATAGGCAAGATATGGAAATAGGGAAAGGAATTAGAGGAAGAATAAAGAAGAAGGAGAAGAAGGAGAGAGAGAGAGAGAGAGAGACAGGGGGGGGGGGGGTCTCCTAGTGCATACACCGATATGACTAGAATATTACACTCACAAGTGTTTACTCCACAATGTCGTCACACACACAATGTCACCAATCAAGATGTTGTGAAAGCAGCAATGAACATACATTTTCAAATTGTCAAGTCTATCTTTTAACCAGCTTTTCCAACAAGTTCTTCCTATTTGTCAACTCAACTTAACTCAACGTCCACTCACATAATGTAGGAGCTCGATAACCGATAAACAATGTCATATCAACCAATCTGAATCTGAGGCAGGTTTGAGCCATATATTTCAGAAGTCAGATATATATGAACGACAATGAAATCTCAGGATGTGCCCATGCACATTCGCATCACTCTGTTCAACATAACAGAGGATCCCTATTTCAACTCTATTTGAAATAGCAACAATGTTATCACTGATCTATAGCGCAAGTAGCAGCTCATAGATAATCCTAACACTATCTGGACAACATACTAGACTCGAACTAGACTTCACAGTTTAAGCTTGACAAAGAAGATAACTTACCCCTGCCGGAGACAAAGATAGCTGACTCCCGATCACTCGCTCTGCTTCACAATATCTTGCTGTTTCTTCGTTGTCAAAGATTCCAATATGAAGTGAGGAGAGGAAAACGTCGCTATTTATTGGGTTTAGGACCCTTCCCAAAGATATATTTTAACTTTAAATTCCAATCCACCGACGCACAGTTCTACGTCACTTTTACTGCCACTTTGTTTGGGTGGAGGGCTATGTCTGGCTATGAGGTCATAGCTTGACCCAAGGAGGGCAGAGAGTGGACATTATGCCCAAATTTGGCAAGTAAAAGTGGAGAATGTGACCGGAAGGATTGGACTTCCTGAATGACGCAGGGTGACTCATTTTCCAGAAAATGTATTTTTATGTTACTTTTTGTTTTGAATGTTTGATTCTCAGAAATCTTTCTTTCTCTTTGTTTTGACAAAAACCACAATGTTACATTCTCCCCTGCTTCATGTTGGCATCCCTGACAACATACCAATAAACATAATTATTTAATATCAATTAACTCAAATACTTAATTTCTACCCGAAAGTAGAGTAAGGAGTAGCAAGTGCGACTTGCTAACATCTGCGAGAATCTCCTCAGTGACGGTTGGCGGCGGCTTTCCCTGCAGCCTAGCCGAACGCCTCAGTGGTGGAGCTGACTCTGGTCCATCCTCTGGGCGCTCCCCTGCTTTTTCCAAAGCAGGGAGGTCGTCCTCCCTCATGATGACTGCTTCGCCGTCATCCGCCACAGGCACGATGTCGCTGTCACCTTGTCGATTGTCGTCCCTGTCGTTACTGGTGTCGTCATGATCGTTCTCGCCTCCTTCATGCTGCACCTGTGTAGCGTCGACTGTCGTTTCTGGTCCCGCTGTCAATTTCACATGGACTACCATCGGTGTGCTGTCGTCGCTCTCCTGTTGTGGCACATCAGGACTTTTAGCTACAGATGCCTCTGCCTCCGTTAGAACATCAGGTGCAATGTCGGGGACGAGTTGCCGACTGTCCAGGATGTTACGGCGGTGTATAGCCTTTCCCTCGTGTGCCTTATCACCATGTAGGGGAGCCACAATGTAGACATTGCCTGTCGGGTCTGGTCTAGCGACAACCTTGTAGGGGATGTCGCTCCAAACATCTTGGATCTTGTTTCTTCCCAACACTCGGTTCCTAAGGAAGACTCTGGCTCCTATACGCAGGCCCTCATCAGTCGCTTTGGCGTTCGCCCGTGCCTGTCGTCGTAGAGCTTGCTTCTCCGTCATCTTAGCAGCAGAATTGAAAGCAGTCTGCAAACGGTGGTGGTGTGAGGACAACCAGTCGTCTGCATCCTCATCTTGCTGCGTGGCTGCTCCTAACACATGGTCAATTGGTAGTGTTGGCTCCCGACCATAGAAAAGATAGAAGGGCGAATACCCTGTGCTAGAGTGCGGTGTACAGTTGTAAGAATACACAATCTCTGGCAGGAATTCAGTCCACTTCTTCTTCTGCTGTGGTTGGAGAGTGCGAAGACGATCGTGGAGCGTGCGATTGAATCGCTCACACTGACCATTACCTTCTGGGTGATATGGTGTTGTCCTGGTTTTCTGGATACCATAGAGGGCACAGAGTTCTCGGATGAGGTGACTTTCGAAGTTCCTTCCTTGATCACTGTGGATCCTCTTTGGCACCCCGAATCGGACAAACCAGTGATTGACAAGGAGCTTGGCCACAGTTGAGGCTTTCTGGTCCCGAGATGGTACAGCCTGGGTGAATTTAGTGAAGACGTCTGTCATCACCAGGACGCTCTCGATCTTCCCACTCGGCTCTAACGTGGTGAAGTCGATCGCCAGGATCTCGAGTGGCTTCTTGGCAATGAGCGCTCCCATTGTAGTCTTCACTCTGGGGTTACTGGACTTTGAGAGCAGGCACCTTTGACAGTTTTCACAGTATTTCTTGACGTCATCAGCCATGGAGGGCCAGTAGCATCTTTGACGGGCAAGAGCAGTTGTCTTCTCCGAGGCTGGATGTCCAACTTGGTCATGGACAGCCTGAAGCACCCGTCCTTTCAAGGTCTCTGGAACGAACAACTGGTAACATTCTGAATCAGCAATCAGGACTTTGCGATAAAGGATGTCATCTCTAACGGTAAGGCGATCCCACTCACGGAGAATCTTTCGGGCAGCTTTTGATTCGGCCATCAACTGCCGCGGTGAAGGTTGAACTTCTTTGGATTTGTAAGCCAAGACCTTAGAGAGAGTTGCGTCGCCATGTTGCATCCTTACAAGATCTTCCTTGGGGATGGACGGTAGGGTGAATGTTGAACCCACCTCCTTGTCAGGAACTTGATCATGACACTGCAACTCTGCCACCTCTTCGATTGTCGTTCTCAGTGCAGCCGGCAAAATGGTGCCTCTTTCCGTGATCGTGGTCTCAGGGCAGCATTCCATCTCTTCCAGTCTCCCACGTTGACGTCCATGGTCAGTCTTCCGGCTGAGAGAATCAGCATTGGTGTTGATCCTCCCTGGCCTGTACTTTATCTGGAACTGGAATTGAGCTAGTTCTGCCTGCCAGCGCATCTCTGTGGCCCCCAGCTTTGCAGTAGAGTTGAGGTAACTAAGTGGATTATTGTCCGTGTACACCGTAAAGCTAGCTCCAATCAGGTAGTCCCTAAATTTTTCGGTTACGGCCCACTTCAACGCCAGCAACTCCAGCTTCATTGAGCTGTAGTTCTGCATGTTCCTCTCATTCGGCCTCAATGCTCTACTTGCATATGCAATGACCACCTTCTTACCATCCTTCTGCTGGGACAGCACAGCTCCCAGTCCAAGATGGCTGGCATCTATCTCCAGGATGAACGGCTCCCTGAAGTCTGGATACCCCAGTATTGGTGCTGACGTCAAATGACGCTTCATGTCCTCCATTGCCTTAGAACAGTCCGCATTCCACGCCTCAGACAGTGGAGTCCTAGCCTTGACCTCTGCAGTCCTCTTTGACCTTTTCTTCTTTGATGTTGACCCCAGTAGGGCATGCAGGGGTGCCGCCACTTCAGCATACTTTGGTACAAAGCGCCGGTAGTAACTGCATAGACCAAGGAATCCACGAAGCTCAGTCTCAGTTTGAGGGGTGTTCCACTCCTGTACTGCTCTGACCTTCTCCGGATCGGGTGATATTCCTCCTGCAGAAACTACATGGCCCAGGTAACGCAGCTCCTTCTTGAAGAGGTTGCATTTCTCTGGCTTTACCTTGAGATTGAAGTCAGCCAGCCTCCCTAGCACCATGTCAAGACGTTGAAGGGTCTCCTCAAACGTTGATCCGAACACGAGGATGTCATCCATGTAGATGAGGACAGACTGGAAGTTCTGATCGCCGAATGCCAGGTCCATCAGCCGCATGAAGGTTGCAGGAGCATTGCAGAGTCCAAACGGCATTCGTAAGAACTCATACAAACCTCCTGTCCCCACTCGAAATGCTGTCTTCTCCCTGTCTTCTTTTGCCATGGGAACTTGGTGGAAGCCATGTGCCAAGTCTAGACTGCAGAAGTACTTAGCACCCTTCAGAGCATCCAGGGCTTCCTCGATGCGGGGGAGGGGATAGGCATCTCTATGAGTCTTGGCATTCAGGGACCTGTAGTCAATACAAAGTCGTAGCTTACCATCACGTTTCCGAACAAGAACCACTGCAGATGCATATGGACTCGATGACCTTTTGATGATGCCTTGCTTTAGGGACTTTTCAAGGTACTCCCTCACCTCGTTCCATTGATGTGGGGGAATCCTCCTGTGGGGTAGGCGTACGGGGCGGTCGTCATCGAGGATGATCTTGTGCTCCACCTTGTCGCAGTACCCAATGTCCATGTCATCTCTGCTAAACCTGTCAAAGTGCTTCTGGATTAGCTTTTCGACTGCCTGAAGCTGCTCTGGGGACGTCTTGATCTCCTCGTCTACCTCCATCCTCTCCATCATCTCCTTGATAGCTCCAGTCGAGGAGGGCGAACTGTATGCTTCCTCCAGACCAACAGTATGCTCTTCAGATGATGACTCTAGATTGCCTGGTGACAGCTCCAGCAGACCAACTGGCGTCCTAGGATGAAGATAGATGTCGCTGTTGCTGAAGTTTACCATCTGGACAGGAACTCTTCCTGAGGAGGGCACCCTTACGAGAGTAGGTAGGAGAACGAGTCCATTTGGTAGTGCTGAGGTATCCCTCTCCTCAACAACTGCGACACAAGGTTGTCTAGGCATATGCGTAGTGCAGTCTACCATAATACTACACCTTGCTGGTAGAAGAATGGGCTTCTTTCCACCAGACCGAACTTGATAACGTTTTTCCGTAGTCGTTTGGGGTTTCCGGGCCATCACCTCTTCATACAGGGCAAGGACATGGACCCATGCAGTTCCCTCACTGGACTCTGCTAGTGTCTGCTGAAACTGGCTCTCTGACGTGGACTTCAGTGCCTTGTTGACATCTCGAAGGACGTTAGATCCGATGACAGCAGGAACAAGCTTCTTACGCTCGGCCATGGGCGGGTGAACAGGATCACGCACCACGAGGAAACCCATCTCCGGAAACCTCTTTCCCATGACCTCCAGTGGCAACTCAACATAGCCGCGATAGGGAACTGCCAGACCTTGTGCACCTGTAATAGAGATGAACTCTGAAACGTCAACAATTTCTTCATGAGCGAGGTGCTCATTGAAGAAGGACTCTGTAATCGTAGACACCTGGGCACCAGTGTCCAGCAAACATCTGACGTCCTTCACCCCTGCGAGATCCACCGACACCTCCGGACAGCTTCCCACCGCCTTCTCGAAAACTGCTGAGCCATGACATTCCTTACCCACCGTTTGGCTCTCAACGGTGGGCCTTACTCTTTTGGCACCTCAGCTGGGGCTTGTGACGCCGGTTGCTTGGTGATAGCTTGACCCTCATTGGCCCGATTCAAGTCTGCCATCCTCTTCTTGCACTGACGTTGAATGTGGCCAGTCTTCCCACAGTAGTAACAGGTGATCCTTGGTCGGCTGGAACGTTCAGCAGTCAACGCCTCAATCTGACGTTGCTGCTTTTCCAGAAGGTCACCCTGCCTCTTCAGGATATCCAGGATGCTTGCCTTTTCGCTCGTCGAGGTCTCCTGCAAGGTGGCTGCCTTAGGTTTCCTCGACAGCCCAAACCAATTTAGGGCACGGTCTCGGAGTTCAAAGAAGTCGAGGTCGGGAGACTCGGTGTTCAGTCGTCTGAGCTCTCGCCGCAACCCCTCATCACAAACAGTCTCCGCCAGCCGTCCCTTTAGAGTTTCCGTCTTGCTGCCCTTGTAGGAGCTGTCCAGGAAGCATATGCGGTCATAGAGGGTCACCAGTTGGAGTGAGCATTCCAGCAGTCCCTCTGCTGGAGCCTGCTGGTAGCTGAAGAACTTCTGGAGTAGAACCGGAAGAGAGTCCCCACTCCCGAAGACCTTCTCCAGAGTAGCGAAGATCTCCTTCACGTCCTCGGCTACAGCATCACCACGACCAAGGATCTCCCTCCGGGCGTTCCCTCCTAGGTGATCACGGACGAAAGCAGCCTGCTCTGAAGTACCCAAGTTCCGGACAGCAAGCTGGCTTTTCATGTCTATGATCCAGTCCTGGACGGTTGGATCTCCTGGTTTCACCGGTTTCCCTTTGAAGACTTCCAGCCGCCTTCCTTGTGTCAAGAAGATGGGCTGGATGCCGGTAGTTGTGCTTGCTGAGGCTTGGTCCTTGGTGTCATCCCGTTCTCCCTCAAGCTTGGCTTCCAGCTCCGCCACCTTCTCCTTCAGGGCGTCAATCTCCGATTTCTCCATTTTCTCCAGCAAAGGGGCAGGTGGGTGAACAGTGATCTGCGAATCCTGTCCGTGACGCCAATTTTTTGTAACGACAACAAATGGAGCCGGGACTCGCTATGTTGGTTACGGGTGTTCTTTATTATTCGCAGGTTCTGATCATCAAACTGAACCCAAACCCTGAAAGATGTAAACATTATGTACAAGGGATAATGAGTACATTGTATTGTCATTGAATACATGAATGAATATTTGACATTAATATAGCATACACAGTCTTATAATTCAGATGTTTTCACTCTTATTCGTTATGCTTTGTTGCGTCATTGCATCGTTATACACTCTGTACCGACATTCATTAGCATAGTTTCTGCAACTTGTAATTGGCACATAGTCATTGATTATTGACATTTCAGCAATGAATGGTTAAATCCTGATATATTCATGCTATGCTCATTGAGTATTTGTTTCAACTGCATGATTATAGCTATTCCATTATGCTTCCATATTTACAATAGTAAATCTCTAATTCGCATTAGGTTTCTCTATACAGAGTTAAGTTTATGTCAGAAGTTCTGATACAAACTCCAATGTAAAAGCGTTTATATTGGCTTAACTGTAGCTCTACTGTTCTATAACAAGAGTGTTCCGTGTGAAAGCTCCTTGGTCGTAAATGTGTCAAGAATGCTCTCTCACTGACCAGAGAGGATTGAATGACCTTAGGTCCAAAGTCCGCTCACTAGGTTAAAGTGAATTTGCTCTGTTTTCTAGAATTTTGACGTCACAGTGTTTCTTGCTACAATGAATTGTTCTGCACTGCTCTTGAATTCATAAATGTATTGCTAACTAACTTGAGCAAGTAATCATATGCTAAATCAGAGTAATGCATTTAAAGCAGAATAATTAGCAAATGTAATTAACAGACATCACATAAAGAAGTTAGCATGATTGCAACTCAATCCACCAATAACAGATATTGATATCTCAGTGATCTCTCAAACAACTCAACATAATAAAGCAAGATTCAATTTGTTCAAAGAACCAACAGTATACATTCAATACCGGGCCTTATACCGTTAAACACTCCTATCATCTTCAATAGGCAAGATATGGAAATAGGGAAAGGAATTAGAGGAAGAATAAAGAAGAAGGAGAAGAAGGAGAGAGAGAGAGAGAGAGAGACAGGGGGGGGGGGTCTCCTAGTGCATACACCGATATGACTAGAATATTACACTCACAAGTGTTTACTCCACAATGTCGTCACACACACAATGTCACCAATCAAGATGTTGTGAAAGCAGCAATGAACATACATTTTCAAATTGTCAAGTCTATCTTTTAACCAGCTTTTCCAACAAGTTCTTCCTATTTGTCAACTCAACTTAACTCAACGTCCACTCACATAATGTAGGAGCTCGATAACCGATAAACAATGTCATATCAACCAATCTGAATCTGAGGCAGGTTTGAGCCATATATTTCAGAAGTCAGATATATATGAACGACAATGAAATCTCAGGATGTGCCCATGCACATTCGCATCACTCTGTTCAACATAACAGAGGATCCCTATTTCAACTCTATTTGAAATAGCAACAATGTTATCACTGATCTATAGCGCAAGTAGCAGCTCATAGATAATCCTAACACTATCTGGACAACATACTAGACTCGAACTAGACTTCACAGTTTAAGCTTGACAAAGAAGATAACTTACCCCTGCCGGAGACAAAGATAGCTGACTCCCGATCACTCGCTCTGCTTCACAATATCTTGCTGTTTCTTCGTTGTCAAAGATTCCAATATGAAGTGAGGAGAGGAAAACGTCGCTATTTATTGGGTTTAGGACCCTTCCCAAAGATATATTTTAACTTTAAATTCCAATCCACCGACGCACAGTTCTACGTCACTTTTACTGCCACTTTGTTTGGGTGGAGGGCTATGTCTGGCTATGAGGTCATAGCTTGACCCAAGGAGGGCAGAGAGTGGACATTATGCCCAAATTTGGCAAGTAAAAGTGGAGAATGTGACCGGAAGGATTGGACTTCCTGAATGACGCAGGGTGACTCATTTTCCAGAAAATGTATTTTTATGTTACTTTTTGTTTTGAATGTTTGATTCTCAGAAATCTTTCTTTCTCTTTGTTTTGACAAAAACCACAATGTTACATTATGTTGCACTCAACAGAAAATGTTACTGATGTTAGAGGTATGATTACTATTGGATGTATGATTTGTCCCAAAAAAAAAAAAAAAAAATGACAATGGGACCCTCCGCAATGATATCTTTAAAAATATAGAATCAATCTACAAATTCAGGGTATGAAACTATAACTCATTGCCCACATCTTACAGAAAACCCCATTCGGTTTGCTTCAGTGGTCAAAGAGAAATGAGGAATTTTGTAGAGGATGTCGGGAATCTCTTCCCTCCAAGTTCTGTCTAGTGTATTCACACACAAGATCGTCGAAGTGTTATATTTTAAGACCCTGAAGTAGCACTTAGACAGGTCAATCTGGGTGTTATCAATGCGAAAATCTGATTGTATTTTTCTTACATACTGCAGCATGTCCCCCCAAAAAATTACAATCAGATTTTCGAATTAATAACACCCAATATCATTGACCTGTCTAAGTGCTACTTCAGGGTCTTAAAATATAACATCTTAGCTCTATTTTGCAGAAAGCCCCATTCAATTTGGTTAAGCAGTCACAGAGAAATGTAGATTGTTGTAAAGCATGTCATGAGTCTGATTCTTCCAATTTTAGCAATTCAATGCTCTTGTGTGTTAATACAATAGACAGAACTTGGAGGGAAGAGATTCCCGACATCCTCTACAAAATTCCTCATTTCTCTGTGACCACTGAAGCAAATCAAATGGGGTATTCTGTAAGATGTGGGCAATGAGTTATAGTTTCATACCCTGAATTTGTATTTAGATTGATTCACTATTTTTAAAGATATCATTGCGGATGGTCCCGTTATAATTTTTGGGGGACATACTGTACACTTAATATTAGTTTGGTAGAGATTCAAACCCAAATGTTGTACAAGGTCATGAAACACGAATGCAAAGCTAGCTAATGAGAGGAAAATCCATCAGAACTTCAGGTCACACAAAACAAATGAATTTTTCTTGTCCAATATAGAATCATTCATCATATAGCAGCTTGGCCATGACACAACGGCATTTAAGATTGTCAAGTCTATCCCGAGATTTAAGATTGTAAATTTCCATGGGATGTTACTATGTGTTGTTTGTCACAGAATGGCAAGAGAGAAGCATGGAGACTAATCAGGTTTGAATAAAGACAGGAATAATTGCTCAGTTTGATGTTTTCTTTTTCATTAAACTCTCACAGGAGGAGAAGACGGGTCAAATAATCTTTTACATGAAGGGTGCCGACACAGTCATGAATTCTATCGTCCAGTACAACGACTGGCTTGAGGAAGAGGTACGTTTTACCCAAGTCTCATCATTTGTGTTTGTTATCCTTATCCTGTACAAGGATGTTTGATGCATGTCACCGAACTTTTCAACTGATAAGGCCCTTGATTTTAATTTAAATTTGTATTACAGTAGCAGTCAAAATTTTCTCCCTGTCTGCTCTGTGACTGGAGAGATGGTTTGAAGATCACAGATATGGTTTGTCACAGCACATTCCGTATTTTGAAATGGTAACGTTTCAAGAATCAATCACAGCACACATGGAACTTAGAATTGCTTGTCAGATATTCTTCGCTGCAAGATTTGCGGGATTTCTGTGACTTTGCTATGAAAAAGTCACAGTGAAACTTGAAAATCAGGGAATATTGAAAGATTTCCAGAGTGAAAAATGTAGACCCTTAGCCTGTCTGATAAATAGTCTGATAAATCGTTGAAGTGTTTTTGATAAATTTTAGAGGAAACCATGCGTGGATGCAGTATAAGTTTTGATAATTCCAATAGGTTTATTTGAAGAGTATGGTGAAGAAATTTATCATGATGGTATTCTCTATTGTCACAAGAAGAAGAGAATTTAGGCAGTAAGCTGCTGAAAACTGCTTGATATTCAATAATAGTGAGCCAGTGGAGTAAGGAGTCAAAAGGGGCATGAGCTTTTGATCCTAGCAGAATCTTCGTCAGAGGTCATTTTGCCTCTGACAAAGATTCTGCTAGGATCGTAAGCTCACGCCCCTTTTGACTCCAAGAAGGAATGAAGGCAACATTTTAATGAGAATTTTGTTCATCCACTTTTTTTCAGAGTGGCAATATGGCAAGAGAAGGCCTGAGAACACTGGTAGTTGGCAAGCGGACACTGACTGAGGAACAGTACACAGACTTTGAGGTTGGTCCTTCGTTGATTTCTTCTTTCCAAAATACCACAATGCAATTCAATGTTTGCTAATCAAGATTTGAAAGAAAGCTGTCAAATGTTATTCGCATTTAATGACGTCAATACTTTGCAGTTATCAGGTTTGCAGGTATTATACCATTTTGTATACGATTCACTGGTTTTGTTTTAGGTGATCATTTTATTATAAAGGAGATATGTTTGGCAAAAATACCCCTACTCATCTCTTTTCCCAAGCCATAGTCTGGGTATTACTTAAATTGTGTTATACCCTTCACATTTGATATGTGTGATATCAGGACTCCACACTACCTTATTCTTGTCTGATGGCCTGTTCGGGCCACTGAAACCCTTATATCTGTAATTTTGCCGGCCAATAATATATATGTAGTGGCCTGAAATGAAAGCAAAAGTTTCAATCGATTCTGAATCCTAGTTGCCCGATCGGGCCACCTAAAGATAAATTTGGTGGCCCAACACCAAATTTTAGTAGCCCTGTGCTACTGCTGATGTTGAACCCTGATTGTTTGTTTTGGCAGGTCACACATATTGTGATATCAAGTTAACATTAAAGTGTAGATGCCATTCAAAGCAAGCTGCTCTGTTCTTGTAATAACTCAAAATTGCTGAAATGTGGTTCACTACAGGGAAGACATAAAAAAAAAATCTTTACAAACTTAGCAGAATTCCTATGAGAAATTCTTACAAATAGCAGGCTAGAATATGGTCTAGAGTTAGTAATTCAACTGGCTGTCTAAACATCTTTTGTTTTCCTACTCATAGGAATTCACACATTACTTCAGTTTGTCTTCATCAAGAAAAACACTTGGAAGCAATTTTAGCCCAGAAGTTTTAATGTAAGTGATGCGTGTAAATGTTGTTCACATGAGAAAAATGTGAAATTACCCCTTGCGTCATTTCTCAACCACCCTGCTCTTTATAGAACCGATACACACAGGCAAAGCTGAGCATAGTGGACCGGCCAGTCAAGGTGGCAGCGGTGGTGGAGAGCATCGAGAGGGACCTGGAGCTGCTATGTCTGACGGGGGTGGAGGACAAACTCCAGCAGGACGTCAGACCGACCCTGGAGATGCTCCGGAATGCAGGCATCAAGGTACATCAGCTCTGGGATTACTACCGGTAGAATGATCAGATGATGACACCACCATGATTATGGGATGATGATGACAGGAGTGGTGATGGGGTGATGATGATAATGGTGATGGTGGTAGTGATGAGGATGGTGGTGGAATGGTGGTGGTGATGGCAATGATGATGATGATGGGGGTAGTTATGGTGTCGATGGTGATGATGGTGGGGAAAAAGGTGTTGATGGTGATGGTGATGACGATGGAGGTAAAGACGGTGTTTTCAGTGATGATGATGACTACTGAAATTGTGATGGCGTGAATTACGATGGTGATAATCGTGGTGGTTGTAATGATGGTAGTGATGATGGTGATTATGATGGAAGTAATAGTGGTGTTAACAGTCGTGATAATGGTAATAATGGTACTGGCAATGATCATGATGATGGTGTAAGTGGTGGTGATGATGATGGTGGTGGTAATGGTAATGGTGATGATGGTGATGGTAATTGTGATGGTGATGATAGTAATGAGGAGGAGAAGGAGGATAATGATGATAGTGGTGATTTGATGATGGTAACAAAAATATTTTCTACATCGATATCACAATACCATGCAGCCAAGTTTGCCTAGATGCTATGAAGTACCAGAGCAAGCACAGGTCATATTAATTTCAGTAGATTTTAAGCCCCTCATGTGGTGTCTCGTGTTATATTTTGGTTTCAATAAAAGGAAATCTAACAGAAATTATACCAAATATCTTTCACAAAGCTGTTTGTTGTTTTGAAGTTTTAGATGTGAATTCTATGAACCTGTATGATATTAGGAGCTTTATGTATTTTACTTTGTCTCAGGCAGCAAAACAAATTATTTTCTTGTCTGTTAAAGAACTTTGGTCACATGATGAAGTGCTATTCTAAAGAAAAAACAACTATTAATTCTTGAAACCATATCAACAAATTTGATCCTCAATCTGATGTGCTGTTGAAAAATCTTCCTTCTTGAAGATCTGGATGTTGACGGGTGACAAGCTGGAGACGGCATGCTGTATCGCCAAGAGCTCCAAGCTGGTGTCCACCCGGCAGGACATCTTCGTCTTCAAGAAAGTCAGCAACCGGTCGGAGGCCCACTCAGAGCTGAACTCCTTCCGGAGAAAGAGTGACTGTGCGCTGGTCATCATGGGGGAATCCCTGGAGGTGAGTGGAGTCTGAGGGAGGAGCGCTGTGGTCTAGTGGACCAGGCTTCGGACTCTAGAACTTGAGGACCCTGGGTTTGAATCCCGTCTGGTGCATACGTCCATGGTCAAGATGTTTTGTTCACTATGTCCCTTTTCCTCTGATGTGTAATGAATGGGCCTCTGTTTGGATAATGATAGAGGCAGGGTCCCTTTGAAAAATGAACCTTACATTGAACGAGCTACCCATGGCAAATAGGACCATACAAATGATGATGATGATGTTGATAGTGATGATTACAATAATGAGTGTTAACATCAGTGGTATAGTCATCATTATCATTACTAGCATCACTAGACACCTGATCTGAAAGAAGAGGTAGAGCATTACATAAGAATTACAGTAGATCAAGAGATGATTTTGTCTGAAATTTTCTGGTACCGACATTGACTGTGACTAGAAATAGGCAGGAGTGGGGTAATCAAAGATGGGCTGTGATTAGAACTACCTCACTGTATATGCCAAGAGTCAAGTGCATGCTGCAATTCTTGTCCATTTCAACAAAAAAAAAGTTCTTTCTTCTGCTTGACAGGTTTGCCTGAAGTTTTACGAGCATGAATTCATGGAGCTCGCTTGCCAGTGCCCGGCAGTGGTCGTGTGCCGGTGCTCGCCGACGCAGAAGGCAGACATCGTCAACCTCCTCAAGACTCACACCGGCAAGAGGACCTGCGCTATCGGTGAGGCCAGATCTAGATCCACATTTCCAGGAGAGTTTGAGATAAAGCAGATCATATTTATTTGTTCATATTAAGCTATCTGAAAGGTTATGTTAAACAAGAGCAGACATCTAGAAACTGTCTTCAAAGTGCATGCAATGATAACATATCATAATTCCTTTCATTGCAACTGATTGACAAATTGCCCTACATCGACGTAAATAAGCACTGAATTGATCAGTGTTTTAGTAGTAGCCATGGCTACTACTAAAACACTGATCAATTCAGTGCTTATTTACGTCGATGTAGGGCAATTTGTCAATCAGTTGCAATGAAAACATCTCGACGGAAGAACTTCATAAATTTGAATAACAAAGCAGTACCCGCTGCATGCTATAAGGATTAGAACCAACACTTGCTGTCGGGCGAAAGCTCAGTGGTCTAGTGGAGATGACGCCTGTCCGGTGATCAGGAGGTCGTGGGTTCGAATCCTGCTCGAGTATGTACGCCCATGATTTTTATCATGGCTACTACTAAAACACTGATCAATTCAGTGCTTATTTACGTCGATGTAGGGCAATTTGTCAATCAGTTCCATGAAAACATCTCGACGGAAGAACTTCATAAATTTGAATAACAAAGCAGTACCCGCTGCATGCTATAAGGATTAGAACCAACACTTGCTGTCGGGCGAAAGCTCGGTGGTCTAGTGGAGATGACGCCTGTCCGGTGATCAGGAGGTCGTGGGTTCGAATCCTGCTCGAGTATGTACGCCCATGATTTTTATCATGGCTACTACTAAAACACTGATCAATTCAGTGCTTATTTACGTCGATGTAGGGCAATTTGTCAATCAGTTGCAATGAAAACATCTCGACGGAAGAACTTCATAAATTTGAATAACAAAGCAGTACCCGCTGCATGCTATAAGGATTAGAACCAACACTTGCTGTCGGGCGAAAGCTCGGTGGTCTAGTGGAGATGACGCCTGTCCGGTGATCAGGAGGTCGTGGGTTCGAATCCTGCTCGAGTATGTACGCCCATGATTTTTTATCATGGCTACTACTAAAACACTGATCAATTCAGTGCTTATTTACGTCGATGTAGGGCAATTTGTCAATCAGTTGCAATGAAAACATCTCGACGGAAGAACTTCATAAATTTGAATAACAAAGCAGTACCCGCTGCATGCTATAAGGATTAGAACCAACACTTGCTGTCGGGCGAAAGCTCGGTGGTCTAGTGGAGATGACGCCTGTCCGGTGATCAGGAGGTCGTGGGTTCGAATCCTGCTCGAGTATGTACGCCCATGATTTTTTATCATGGCTACTACTAAAACACTGATCAATTCAGTGCTTATTTACGTCGATGTAGGGCAATTTGTCAATCAGTTGCAATGAAAACATCTCGACGGAAGAACTTCATAAATTTGCATAATTCCTTTATAATCTTGTGTTTTTTCTGTTTCCCCCTTTTTTTTGATGGATATTTGGATACACCTGTTATGCATTATCACTCGTGCTACAGATATATGAAGGTACATCCAAATGTGCCTTGTATTCCAGTTTGTTACCTCCAAGCAAATGCTTTTTTGTCATGCTCTTAAATGTGTGATATTTTCATAGCAACAAGTGAACAGTGGAAAAGATTATAAGACCATTGTAAATGAGTCAAACTGCAAACCGGATGGATGTAATCCATTCAAAAAAAGTTAAGTCTTTGTGACATGCATATGAGGACCTGTGTATGAGGAGGAAAAAAAAAAGCATTGAAAATTATCTGTAACAGAAAGTTGACCATATTGATTGTAAGACACTCTCATGTGTATAAAGCGTAATTTGTTTTCATTGTACTCTGTGTCTTTATCCGTTACCAAGGCGACGGAGGCAACGATGTCAGCATGATCCAGGCCGCCAATGCAGGAGTTGGTATCATCGGAAAGGTGAGCTTTGTTAGTCTCAGGAGCTATCCCTTAGTCGTGGCTCGTGTTAACCTATTAAAGTGACATTAACCCTCTCCATGCCACTTTAATTACCTGTCCACAGGTTTGTGCGTGACATGTATGCATACTGTAAAAACAAAGAATGTTCGTGTGCATTTTAATTTCGCTTATTTCGCGAGAGCCAAGATTCACGAAATTTAAATGCACATGAAAGTTCTTCTCTACACTATGCGCACTGAATGTTAGAGGCAACTCGCGAAAATTTCATGCTGCGAAAAAGGCCGTTGGCTCAAATTCGTGAAAATTTCATCTCGCGAAAATAGCGTGTTTTCAGTATTTAACTTGATGGTACAGAAAGGGTTAATAACATGGTATGACCTTTGCTTCTCTGTCTTGGGCTGAAAGTGAGGAGAATGATGATAGATTCTTTGGAGATTTTCCGCAGTGGTAGATGAGGTGGGTTTCACAGTACCCCATGCATTCTTTCTTGAATGTGAGGATGGTGAGAACTTGCTTATAGAAAGGCAAGACTGCGTACTTCACTGACTTTGCACATTCCAAAAAATGTCTGTACTATCTCAGGGTTTAAAGGTTAAGTTGAAAATCTTTGATATCACTCTTTGTGCAAATTCCAAGTGATTGAGAAGGCACTCTTTTCCAATTTCATTTTCATGTTTTTCTGGAAGTCTGATAGGTCAGTGATGGGAAGTCTAACTACAGAATGAAATTTGATTATTTGTAATATTACTGATGGCACAGCATTCAGCTTTATGAAACATGTTGCATGATTCATGTGTATCATGTGTAACTTATTTACTAATCATATTTATTTTGTAAAATGTGACAAATTATGGGGTTTCAGGTCAAAGTCAAGTGTTAAAAGTGCTGGTAAATGCATATCAAAGTGTACAGAATGCCATTCTCCATTCTGTGGTCTCCATTCTGTGGTCCTCATCCATCTGCTCATCTGTCTATCCATCCATCAACCCTTCCATCCATCCATCCATTTATGCATTAACCTAACCGTGTCTCCATCCATTCATTTATCTATCCACTTGCCATCTATACATTGTCGTTTCATCAACCTATCCATCCATCAACCCTTTCGTTATTGCGTGTATGCATCCACCTATCCATGCTCCCTTTCACTCATGTATCCATCCACTTTCCATCTAAAAATTGTCCATCCATCTATCCATCCATTCATGTATGCTTCCACCTATCCATGCTTCCAGCCATTCATTTATCCATCAACCCATCCATCCATATATGTAGCCGTCCATCTCCCCATTCATCCACTTAATCGTTTATTCGATCATTCATTTGTCCGTACTTACAACTCGCCCATCCATCATCTATCTATCTGTTCAACCATCTGCGCTCCCATCTTTCCATGCATCACCCATCTATCCATCCATTAATCTGCTCATCCTTTTCCATCACTCCCAGTCAGGAAGGTCAGCAGGCCTTCCTTGAGGCAGACTTTTCCATCTATACATTCCACCGTCTGTGCTTCCATCTTTCTGTGCATCATCCATTCATCTATCTGTCTATCCACAATCTGTTCCTCCTTTCATCCCTCTCCATCCGGAAGGGAAGCAGGTATCCCTTGCGGCAGACTTCTCCATCTATCCATTCCAACATCCATCCATCTATCTTTCCATGGTTCATCCATCCATCCATCTATTCACCCACTAACCTGCTCATTCTTTTTTTCCATCCTTCCTCATCAGGAAGGGAAGTAAGCTTCCCTTGCAGCTGATATTTCCATCTATCCATTCAACCTTCCATCCATCCATCTACCTATCCATCAACTGATCTGCTCATCCTTTTTTTATCTCTCCCCATCTGGAAGGGAAGCAGACCTCCTTTTGCCGCAGACTTCTTCATCTATTTATTCAATCATCCATCTTTCCACGCATTATCCATCCATCCATCTATTCATACAGTAATGTGCTCATCCTTTTTCCATTCCTCCCTGTCAGGGATTAATGATAGTAGCCCTCTCTTTGCAGCGGACTTCTCCATCTATCCATTCCACCATCCATCCATCCATTCATCCATCTGTCCATGCATCATCCATCCATTCATCTATCCATCCATCTATCTATCCATCTATCCCTCCACTAATCTGCTCATCCTTTCTCATCCCTCCCCGATCAGGAAGGGAAGCAGGCCTCCCTCGCGGCAGACTTCTCCCTCACCCAGTTCCGCTACCTGGGCAGACTTCTGATGGTGCACGGGAGGAATAACTACAAGCGCTCCGCTTCCCTCAGCCACTTCGTCATGCACCGAGGCCTCATCATATCCACCATGCAGGCCGTCTTCTCCTCTCTCTTCTACTTCTCGTCTGTCGCCCTCTACCAGGGCGTGCTCTCTGTTGGGTAAGTGTTCTTTCACCTTGTTGTATTTCTCTATTTCTTTCTTGCTTTCTTTCAGCTTTCTTTTATTTTTCCTTTTTGCATGAGGTATGCTCTTCCCCTTATCATCTAGTTTACCTGTACAGTATGTCCCAAAGAAATTACAATCAGATTTTTGCATTAATAACTAACAAAATGATTAAACAATATGAATGGTATTTCAGGGAATGAAACTACTGTAAAACGAGGAATGTTCGGATGCATTTTAATGTCATGAATTTCACGAGGGCCAAGATTCGCGAAATTAGAATGCACCCAAAAGTTCTTGTCCACACTATATGCATTGAATGCCAGTGGCAGTTCGCGAAAATTTTGTGCCACAAAAAAGGCCGTCAGCTCCAATTCGCGAAAATTTCATGCTGCAAATATATCATGTTTTACAGAATAACTTCTTACCTACATTTTGCAGAAAACCCTATTCAATTTGGTTAAGTGGTCACAGAGAATTGCGGATCATTGTACAGCATGACACAGATCCATTTCTTCCAAGATCAGCACTTGGATGCTGTTTGAACTGTGAACACAATGGAGCGAACTTGGAGGGAAGGGATTCCTGACATGCTCTACAAAGATCCTCATTTCTCTTTGACCACTGAAGCAAAGCGGATTGGGTTATCTGTAGGATGTGGGTAATAAGTTATAGTTTCATACGCTGAAATTGTATTTGGATTGATTCACTATTTGTAAACTTATTGTTGCGGAGGGTCCTGTAATTGTTTGGGGGACATACAGTATTGTCGTGTCCTCCTTTCTTTTCATTTCTTTTTTATTTCTAAGTATTCTATGATATCTCAACTTTATCTTCTATCCTTCTTTGCTGGGATATGCTCCTTGTAGAGTAAGATTTTTTTTTTCCTTTTTTCTTTCTTGTTATGTGTCATTGCTGTATTTGGAGTCTGTCTGTCTATGTCTTGTTCCTCAAGGCTGCTGTCTGTTGGATATAGTTTTTTTCCTTTCTTTCTTTCAATATCAAATCTCACCATTTAATTTCCTGTCTGTTGCGGATCACACTGTCTTCAGAGTGGGTAGAGTGATTATGAATGTGAAAGCAGAAATTTTCATGCAAGTTGTTCAATCTTGGGTGAGATGTATCGTGCATGTTTTTAATTTCCTGCCGCGACATGGCGTTCAAAGGCATTATGTACCATTTGCAGATGAAACAAAGACCTGGCTTTAGTGCTTCAAAATAGTAAAATGTGAGTTAGTGATAGAAACAAACAAAATGTAAAAGTGTTAATCAGTATTATTAATGTTAAGTATTAAATGAACATAACATGAACAGTAGTTCTATAACTTAACAAAATTGTTTCTAGAATAAACTCTCTACAGTTATGGTTTATTGAGAAAAATGTTGATATCTCCTTATATTTTAGAATTTATTGCAAAATGTTTATATGTTAGGATGTTTTGTGATACAACTGACCTACACATATGCATTAAATGTGATAATTCAAACATTTTTAAAATCACTGCTCCCAATGGTAAACAATACCTTTAACAGCTTTGGTAGCAAATACTATGGTTAAAGGTACCTGGTCTTTGTTACAACAACAAAGAGATGAAAAATACAAAATAATATTACATATTGCAAGAAAAAAATTTGCACGGCTGTATTTTGGTCTTAGTTTCATGTCAACAGATAAAACACTAAAACTTTCTTTGCCCATTTTGATGTCACGAAGAGACCCCTACCTTTGAGTTCTGCCATATTCTGTGGATTCATGAGGTATTTCCCAGCTGTCAGCAGGTGAAGAAATTTTATATCACATTAAATGACAATTGAAGACTGCTATTTCTACAAGAGGAGCTATTGTTTTAATGTTTCCTTTTGGTGAGTTCTGTAGACTTTGAAATGGGTATCATTGTAAGACCTAATACAGATGTCCCCTTGTGTCTTTACTCCATACACAGTTACGTGACAGCGTACACCATGTTTCCAGTATTTCTGCTCGTCCTGGACCAAGACGTTCCACCGGAAACAGCGATGCGATATCCTGAGCTCTACAAAGACTTACAAAAGGTGGGTCCCTTCGGTTCTTTCACTGACGGATCCAAACTCGGCCCCAAGGGATGCTTGAATATATTCCAGTGAGGCTGTGTATGGGCAACCAGGTTAGATTTGTTGAGGGAGGTTATTGAAGCTGACCTGATGTAAGGCAGGGCTAGCTGCACACTAACCCATACTGATTCCCCTGTCTGTCAGACCATTAGGTACTCACTTTTTCTACTTTTTACTAATCCATTCTTGAAAAAGTTACTGGTCCAAAAGTTATTTTACTGGTCAAGGATCGTCGGACTAGTGCCAATGTGCAGCGTTGTGTAAGGCTATCATTACGCACCATTCTTTTTTATTTTCATGCATAAAATATGGTATTGTCATGCAAACATTATGTAAAATGCTTTGCACCTTGCAAACATTTTGGTAGAAGGAAATTAGGAAGGGATAGATGTCAGAGTTATAGGCTGAGCACTGTATTTCAGCATAACAAACTTTCACTTATTGTATATGCCATACGTGTTGCGGGCTTTTCATTATGCAAATTTCAAAACATGCGTAAATGTTATCTTTTATCCGAACATGACATCCACGTGTACATTTCTCTGTCCATTGCTGTACTCCCATGTTTGTGAATTTGACCACTTGTGAAATTTGATGGAAAGTTCCGCTTGGCAAATAAAATTCGACTCACTAAATATATATGGTAGCTACGGTATTTCTGTGTGGCACAAAATTGTGTAGATATTGGACGAATAAACTTTCAGGAATGTTTGTGTATTCATCTAAAGATGAGAGAGTAATACTCCTTTTGACTTGCATAAAAAAAACAAAAACACTAATCTGTTCCTCTTTCACTATTCTTTGTGATGTAATGATTAAAGGGTGTGTACAGTTCTGGTCGAGGTGAGGATTTAGCTTTTAACATTTTGCGAGATATTCAGAAACCACTCTGTGAGATGTCAAAGGGCATGCAATTCTAAGGGGCATCAAAAGTTTATTTGATGAAAATCGGTTTTGAAATGACTGAGATATCGAAAAACAATGTGAAACAAAGAGATCCTAATAAAAGGCCTGGCCTGTCGCCTTTTATTATTATAATTTTTTTGGATATCTCAGCCATTTGAAAACCGATTTTCATCAAATAAATGTTGAATCCATCTTAAAATTACATGCTCTTTCATATTTCATAAGAGGTTTCTCATTATCTCACTTAGGAATGTTCAAAAAATGAATCCCCACCTCAACCAGTACTGTACAGTCCCTTTAAATGCACAGCCAGATATTTTGTGGCTAAATTCTCCTAAATTCTCACCTTCCCCCTTGCGGCAGGGCCGAGAGCTGTCGTACAAGATGTTCTTCATCTGGATCCTGATCAGTGTGTATCAGGGCGGCATCATCATGTACGGCGCCCTCTGGCTGTTCGAGGGCGAGTTCCTGCACATCATCTCCATCACCTTCACGGCGCTCATCATCACCGAGCTGCTCATGGTGGCGCTGACCATTCGGACGTGGCACTGGACGATGGTCATCTCGGAGATCCTCAGCATCATCGTCTACATCGCCTCCATGTTCATCTTCACATCCTACTTTGGTTTGTTGAAGCATACTATGGCTTGTCTCTGCAAAGGGACGCAACTTTTTTTTTATTTCGAGGGGAATTTTACAACTTAGACTGAAAAGAATGAGTAAAAGTTTGCAAGCACAACTGTAACAATTTTATCAAACTAGCTTTGAAATAAGGAAGTTATGAAATTTTAAAGATTCACTAATTTCTACCTAACAGTGACCTGATGATATCATCACCTCACAATTTTTTTTTTTTTTTTTTTTTTTTTGGTAGTTCGTATACAAAAACTAGAAATGTCGCTACGGCGACTGGTGTATGCCTCCGCCATAATGCATGGTTCTCCTGATAGGTCTATAGTACAATGTCTTGACAATGTGTGATGACAGTTTCACACAATTGGCAAAATATTAAAATGACAGGTTTGCCACAAATGTGCTGAATGTTCACTTTCCTAGAACTAGGTTCAATTGGATGAATGATTAAAATGTCAAGAGTGCAGGTATTTGGGGGAACTGATGATTTTCACTTGACTTTTGACCCTTTTACAAGTTTATGCATTGAGTAATTTTTAAGGTATTGAGAAAAAGTATAATTTCAGTATCAAATGGTAAAATAGTATTATCGAAACCTGGCCTTTGACCTTTGACCCCACAGTTCCAAAGAGAATCACTGTTAGGTAGAACATGCAAAAATATGTAAGTTTCATGATAATACCTTGAGTTAATTTTGAGATATGGAGGAAAAAGTGCAATTTAGTACTTTCACTTGACCTTTGACCTTTTGACCTTTGACCTTTTGGCGAGAAACTTCCCACAGAATATATATTGGGTTATACATGCATACATCAAGTTTTTAAAAAATCCTTCAGGCATTGCATAAATATAAGGAAAGTAGTGATATTTTGAGGAGTTGACCTTGACCTTTGACCCCTGACCTTTGACCCATGACCCCCCAACTTCCCTAGATAATCACTACCCATCGGTACAAGCATATATACTAAGTTCCATGAAGATACCTTGAACCATTTGCGAGATATGGAGAAAAACATGAAATTTCAATTTTTTTCACAAAATAACCTGTGACCTTTGACCTTTGACCCTGTGACCCTAAAATCCACACAAAATATTATCCCCCAAGGATATACCCTCATACCAAGTTTGATGCAAAACCACCACACGGTTCTTGAGATATCAACAAAAACAAAACGGGACGTACGGACGGACGGATGGACGACCCGAAAACATAATGCCTCCGTCCACTTCGTTGGCGGAGGCATAAAAAAAAAATTGCAAAAATACAATTCTTCTGCTATGAAAGTGTAGACATAATGTTATACCTGGCTGAATAACTTCAGAATAATGATCGGTTTAAAATGTAAAGAGGATTTTAAATTGGGTCATAATTGGATGTGAAGAAAAAAAGAATGAAATTTGAAGATATTTAGTACTAACTACATGGCTAGTTGAGAGGCGATGACATCATCAACTCACTTTCTGAGTATTCACATTGCTGTTCAAGAACTGTGTAATGAAAATTCTGATGTTGTCATGTACAATTTCATCCTCCAGATCGTGACTTCATCACGACGTGGGCGTTTTGGTGGAAGGTCATCGTCATCACGCTGGTCAGCAACGTGCCTCTCTACATCCTCAAGTTCTTGAGACGTCGATTCAGCCCCCCGAGCTACTCCAAGCTCTCCGAGTAGAGCTAAACCCCCGGCCCTGTGCATCTCTTCTTCTCTACAGCTCAAATATGTGCAAAGTGAAACACTTCTTTGTGAAATAAGCAAAAGTTTAATTATATGTTTGAAGATTTTAAAATTGAAATGTCTGTGGGGACAAAACACATTCATTGTGCCCAGGAGGCTTGATTTCCTTGCTTGAAGTGGATTTGACCATTGGGCAAAGTTTGAGAGTGCTCCAAATTCTTTAATAATTGATAATTTAATCTTTCTTTTTTTTTGAGGGGGGGGGGGTTATTATTTAACATTACCAAGCTTTGGAGCATTGTAGAGTGAAACATCTGTAATATACGAGGTGTAAGAATCATCTCTCTACTTCTGGCAGGCAATCATGTCAGTTTGAAAAGTCAGAAAAGTGCTGTGCAGCTCCCTAAATGATGTTTGTTGTTGCTTTCTTTTGTTGTCGTTACACAGTATGCAGTTTATTTTCTGAGAATTCAAAAGTTTGTATTTCACGCTGGAAGCATGTTCAGCTTGAAGGTACACGTGTAGTTTGCTGGTAACGCCACATTTTGGCCCCGCCATGTTAACTTCGGCAAACTGAAAATGAGCTGATTTTTCTGTAGAGTCTAACTGAGAGGCAGGAACTCTCACATCTGCTTCTGTCAATCCCAACAGCAGTTCGTGGGTCTCGATGTGACTCTGGGATTACTTAAATAAACATGTGGGTGGGTGAAGTAGGTATCATTCTCGCCTTGCCACGTTAACGGAATTAACTAATAGCGTGCAAGCAGCATAGTCAAAGATGGGTCTTGTGTTGGCAGAGTATCAAGTGATCTTAAAGCTACTATCACAGGTTGATGACTCTGTGTGTGAAACTATCTCTATACTGTTGACTTCTGCCCGATATTCTTAGACAATTCCTGCATCAGATCACACCAGATTTTACAACTTGGGTAGGAGATGTCTCGTAGAATATGCATGTCCCACAATTCAGACCAGTCATTTCATTGCAGTCTGACCCCTTAAAGTGTCACTTTCACATGATACATGGCGATCCTGTCATTAGTCGTAAAATGGTGCATGGAATTACCTTACAGGAACGAGGAGTTAGCGCCAAAAGTGAGTAAGGGCAGGGACATTTGTTCATTTGCCCTTTGTCATTTACCACTGCAGAGTTTTGTCATAATTTATATGAGTTGTCCATGCAAAAATTCTTTACCACACATGCACATACAAACTGGCCTCTGTTTGCGCGTGTTCCACAGTCAGTTTAGAGTTACTTACCCTTTCTCAGCCTCAACATTCAAGTTCCACAAGGATGCATGCAAAGCCGTGACTCCTCTCCAACCACGGCATCCTAAAAATAGCCGCTTGTTAATTCCGTCGCACCCCACTGTCAACCGGCCACACGATCCTTTTTGGCAGCCAAATGTGTGCATTGGAAAAAACATGTGCCGGAGTGACATTGCGTGAATAGTGTGTCACCCTTCGAGTCAACTCTCGTGCTCAGGTAGTCACCTGTTCATGACAGCAGCTTCTGTGGCAGTGACCCTGAAGTATATCAAGTAAAGGTGTGGATCACATCCATTCAGTGCAGTGGAGTTTTAGAATGCACACCATAACAGCGAGGCAGAATGTGATATATATATATATATATATATATATATATATATATATATATATATATATATGAACTATCTGGCAGAACGTGTAGAGAGAATCCTGCAGTTTTATTGGTTGAGAGCCATGTGTCAATCTCTTTACTGACAGCACACTTCATCACTGGCGATAGATGCAGCAAGCATGTTGTCACGTGTAGTTGTACCAAAGAGTTCGCGCACGTAGCTAGAGATGGCTTGCTGTTTACAGTAACAAGAAGTAGGCCGGGTTCACACACTTGGCAAGCATTTGTGCACTTGACAAGAGATGGCTTGCTCAGCATCGTTACCATGCATCAGTAAAAACTGATGCGTGGTTTTATCTATGGCAAGCCGGTAAGAGAGATTTGCAAATTGTCAGAATTACGATAAAACAATAGATTTCAGGCAAAATTTGTCACCGTTCTATGAAACAAATAATGTACATGTTTTTCCATGCATCAACAGGAATTGTGTGCATGCAGTGACTATGGAATTTAGTCTAAACCCATTTCGCCTCGTGGGTTAAGCATTCCATAGTTTCCCTTATGCACACAATTCCTACTGATGCACTCAGACCTGTGCATCATTTGTATTATGATGTTTGTTTCATGATATATTCTCCAGGATGGGTTGTGCAGTAATACATATATACGGCACTGCCATTATTTTGTCATAAGCCCTCTTGCAATAGCCGTTAAAGATGATAAAAAGTTTTGGTACCTCAAAAGTGTCCTTGAATTTCCTTGTCTTAGTTTGTGTTTCAGGTTAAAGTACCTTTCATATAACTAACACTGTGAGACTTACTCGCCCCAAAGTGCTCTCATGTCTTATTAATCATGCAATTAACTGCGACCAGCAGCCCCATACGCATAGCGACCAGCAGTCCCATACGCATAGCGTAATCGCGGGCTTCGCATTGTAGCATTCAGGATCATGACAGATTTAGTATCGCAGGGTAAATGTCAACTTAAAATCCCATAAATTCTTCAATTTGAAGACTTACCAATTAAGTTGAAGTATTGAAAACAGGCTTCGGGCAACGTTTGGTTCTGCCTATAGTCCCTTTCTGTTCGAATTGATGACTGAATGTGACTCGGTCGACAGGACCTTAGGAGAGCTACATACAGTACACTGAATACTACAGCCAGTGCATGCGAACACATCGCATGCACACAAATTTCAAATCCATGAACGGATAAGATGTTTGTGTGCGCATGCGCTGGCCATGGTATCCAGTGTGTAGCTCTCCCAAGGTCCTCTCGTCCGAGTCACATTCAGTCATCAATTCGAACAGAAAGGGACTATTGGCAGAACCAAACGTTGTTCGAAGCCTGTTTTCAATACTTCAACTTAATTGGTAGGTCTTCAAATCGAAGAAATTTTTGGATTTTAAGTTGACAGTTACCCGCGATACTAATTCTGTCGTGATCCTGAATGCTACACTGCTGGTCGCAGTTAGCTATGCATACAATGGGCTGCACGCTGCTGGTCGCAGTCAGTGGTTTCGTACAATATTTATCGACGCTGTACAGCGTCGGCTCTGGTACGAAACCATTATTGCGTGATTACTAAGACATGAGAGCACTTTGGGGCGAGTAATTCTCACAGACAACGTACTTTAACCTGAAACACAAACCAAGACAAGGAAATTCAGGGAAGCTTTTGAGGTACCAAAACTTTTTATTATCTTTAACCCAATGAAGACTAGTCCCGAGTATACTTGGGAAAGTGTATATGGGAAATGTGTGTTATATCATAATAAGCTCATCCTCAGTGGGTTAATGAAGAAAAGGAAATTGATGAATGGCTTTCCAAGAGCAGGACTCTTCGTGCCCCAGCAGTCCAGATTTCAGACAGTAGTCAAAACTAAGGTGAAAAGATTCACTTCTGCAGAGAGAATATCTCAGATTACAACTGTATGTTTTTAAATGTTCATTCTATCAAAATACAGGATTTTATTGGTTGTGTTATTAACTAGTTGTTTATCAGTAATTCATTTGCATTAATTTACGTCTTCCCGGACCTACATGTATAGGCCCTTGTAGTTATTTGAAAACAACAAATTAATGATTCATTTAAAAAAAAAAAAAAAACATAAAACAAAGTAAAAGCTTGCCAAATTCCATATTCACATTATGCGTGGGCTTGGCTGTTTTGTTTTGTTTTGTTTTGTCTAGGGGTTTATTTTTTTTGTTTGTTAATTTACCTACAAAGTTTGTTAAGCTTTGATTTCATACTGTATTTGCCAATCTGTAGCAGAGGATTAAGTTTGGCATTGATTCAAATCTGGCACAATGAATGGGAGGTATTCTAGCAATATCCAGCTGGGCCTCTTAACCACATGCCACGTTCCTTACTGTCGTTAGTGGCAAATGGCATGCATGTTTGTGCTATAAATGTTTTCCAGTAAGTACCCATGTCTTCTTTTGCCAACGAAATGTCATCTTGCTGTGTTGTTTGCCTGTGTAGAGGAAAGATGAGACGGAGTGGTAGTCGAAAACGTCTTCTGCGTGACGTTTCAGGTCAATAGTACGACTTACTTTCTTGTATTGTTGTGTAGTTGTCTTGCAAAATACTGAATAATGTGTCTATGTTACCAGTGAAATGTAGAAATGTTGGTATGTACTCGGCTTTCACTGAGTCTGGCATACCGCGTGACCAATATCATTGCCGTGGTAATGTCATTTTGAATGTTCATGATGCATAGCATCTTCTTGAAGACACGGTTTGTCCACTGTTGTCTACACAACTGTTTGTTTGTTTGTTTGTTTGTTTGTTTGTGTGTTTGTTTGTTTGTTTGTTTGTTTGTGTTTGTGTTTGTGTCATTTCCAGGAATTCCTGTTGAGCTCAGAAGATGTAAGCGGATGGTATTCAGAAATATGTGTTGCAATGGTTGATAGTGTCAGTGTAGATATTTATTCTATTTGAATGCACTTTATTGGATATGCCTATATTTGAGGGATTCTATTTTATCTAAAATAGTTTGTTGTATAATGTATGTCTATGTCAACGAGTGTTTTATGATACAGCTGTTCCAAGTTTGTAATTTGTCAGGTATGCATACAGCTACTGATGATTTGCTTCACAAAAAGCTGCATTTCTGAATTGTTCATGGGTCTGAAGCAAGGTAGATTCTGATTTTCATAGCTCCATATCTTGTGCACTAAAAGTTACAGGCATAATGGCTAGGATTATGAGACATTGTTGCAGAGATACTTGAGTACTGCAGACCTCCAAACCTTTGTGAATTTGGAGGAAAGAATCTGAGTTTTCACCATTCCCAGCTCTTTTTTCAATAGACATTTCCTATTTTTCTTGGTAATTTTACTATTCACTCCTGTGGGAACTGCTCTTTCTCCTTTTGAGTCAAATCATCCCTATTTTTCAGTCATATAGGTTGGGAGGTCTGGTACTGGATAAGATGACACATATGAACTTTCAATCAGTATTCTTTTAAGCATTATAGGCAACTAAATGGGGTTGATTTGAGTCAGGAAAAAAATAGAAAATAAGCAAAATTATGTTAAAAAATTTTGTCAAGGTAACTTGTCTCTGACAGCTAGGTTCCGTTTTGTATAAAGACTTTGATAGTGATTGGAAGTTTGCAGCAATTGCAGTTGTCACAATAAAAACTAAAGTACCTGCATCAGGTTGGTTCGTTTCTGGTTTGCTGCACTAGCAATTCTGCAGTTATTGCAGCTTGCAATTACTGCAAACCTCTGCATGAAATGAGCCCCTGGACCAGGGGAAGTAATTACATAACAGTCTGAGTAATCTGTGGCAATAGGCAATTTGATTTATTATTGCCTCCGGGATTACAGCTGCGTGGAAGGCATCGTGGAGCCACTTTTCTATGACAATAACATCACCCTCTTGGTTACTGACCGAAAAAGTGAAAATGAGTGATACTTTTCAAAACAAACATTGTACGTACCTTGTTGGTGATTGATCCCCATAACATAAATGTCAATTAACAGATTTCTGATAGCCACCATGTCTTTCTGACTGTAACAAAAATGGAACTTGTTTTATTTCTTTTACCATGCAATATGCACAATCTTTTCATCGACTATTTAAGACTTCACTGTCAAAGGGTACGGGATCGACCGTAATAGCATGGACTCCCTTTCTGTTCAACCGTGTAAATCAGTTTGTCCCAGTATTTGTCTGTCATACAGATTGTCCATAGTCTTGTCAGTTTTGTGTTAGGCTTGAGTCTATTTCGTTCAAGATAACCCTTGAACACAAGATACAGTCCAAATATGAGGGAAAAGAGAGAGAGAGATGTGATCTTGCATATATCACGTGATTGGATTTGGCACACATGTGTCCAACTGCAGGAGGAGTGTGTTGTATTCCATACTTCGGAAGCTAGGTTGCAATGGCATCATCCCAGTTGATGGGATAATTTATGGTATGCTGTTTGTGAATTGCTAATAATGTATTTATACATTTTTTTTTCTCTCACTCTTTCTTTGTCCTTCCCTGCAGCCAGACAAGGGCAGGGAAACAAATGAGTGATACATTTTGTGGAGGCGTAAATAAAGTCGATCAGAGAAATACTCATACTTTGTCAGAAATCTTCAGGAGTATTGTCTGAGTTTAGCCTTTGCCTTCCATGCGTGATATTTTATTATTGTATTAATCTATTCTGAATACTGTGATGGAGTCATACAAGGACCTAAAGGGTGTGTATAGTTCTGGTCGAGGTGTAGATTTAGCTTTTAACGTTTTGCGAGATATTCAGAAACCACTCTATGAGATGTAAAAGAACATGCAGTTCTAAGGGGTATCAAAAGTTTATTCGATGAAAATCGGTTTTGAAATGGCTGAGATATCCAAAAACAAAGTGAAACAAAGAGATCCTAATAAAGTTGTGGCATGTCGCCTTTTATTATTAGCACTTTTTTTGATATCTCAGCCATTTGAAAACCAATTTTCATCAAATAAACGTTGAATCCTTCTTAAAATGACATGCTCTTTCATATTTCATAAGAGGCTTTTCATTATCTCACTTAGGAATGTTCAAAACATGAATCCCTACCTCAACCAGTACTTTACAGTTCCTTTAAAACAGAAGACCATTTAATCAAAGACTGATGCCCTCCTGGGAAGGTCTTTGACGAGGTTTTTTGAGACCCCTTGGGATTAATCATGAGTTCTACTTTCACTGTCCGTTTCATATTTCTGTATTTTGAGACTATGGGGGGATACATTCAGTTAAGAGGCCATAAACCTTCAAAGGATATAGTTTAACCGAAAAGCTTAAAGGGACCAATGCAATGCAAATGCATGTTTGCTTGATATGATTAGAATTGATTTGATGTCTGCATTCCTTTTTCATATATACAAGAATATAACAAAATGTTGACTTCTGTCGATTTATAACACTCTAACTTGCACGACTCCATGTCAGTAATATGATTAACAAAAGGCATTGTTTAAAAACATGCAAGTTATGCTTAGTCTAGGCGAAGGTGCATTTTTTTTTTGTTAATTACGTCATACCTTAGCAGTAATTGACAGATAATCTCATTAACAGCCTCTTGGTGTAGAAGTGTGTGTATGTGTGTGTTTGTGTGTGTATGCGTGTGTTTTGTGGGTGGGTGTATCCAAGTAATCTGAAGAATAATAGAAAAAGATATAGAATATATATCACACATTTAGATACTTATTCTTTTGGCCTCATAAGTGATGATCAGGGTATCATAAGTCAACACAAGTCAACATGCTTTTACATTGCACACACACACACACACACACACACACACAAACACAGAGAAAAAAACAGGTATGTGTATGGTATTGGACATATCTTCACTGCCAATAAAACTGTTTTCCCCGATTTGGTTGGTATTTGACATATCTTCATTGCCAATAAAACTTTTTTTCCCCGATTTGGTTGCTGGCAGTCTGTTTCAGGGTGCATTGGGAATTCTCCATCACCAGAGCTGGCCAAGTCTTTTTGATTCTTCTCCAGCAGGCTCCTTGAAAACTCCCAAGTATATCTTTGTGTCCTTGCAAGGGAATATGAATGACATCCTCCGTGATACCAGATTAGTCTTCTTTTTGCCTTGCGTGATGCATGCAACACAAACACTATATCCATTAGCTCTTTGGAATCCCCCCCCCCCCCCCACGGTAACGTGTGAACACTGACAGCCTGAACATTGGCAGCCTTGCATTTGAAGGAATTACATATTAAAGGAACTACATAATGTAAATGCATGTTGACTTGTTTTGATTCATGATGCCCTCAACATCACTTATGTAGCTAAATTAATATCTAAGTACATGTCATATATTTCATAGTAATACAATATAAACGTAATTCTATTTTTCTTCAGATTCCTTAGCTACATGTTTCCATGTTACTTATATGATTAACAAAAGTCGGCACTGCAGGAAAACATGTAAATTATGCTCGGTCAAGGGGAAGGTGCATTCCAATGTCCTTTCTTAATCACTTCAGTACCTTAGCAGTGATTGACAAATGACGTCACTAGCAGAATCTTGGGATGGAAGGTTGTTTGTGGGCGTATCGAAGTAATCTGAAGATAAATAGTAGAAATATTATAAAATATATAACACACATTTAGACATTCTTTGACCACATGAGTGAAGAGCAGGGTATCCCGGGAGGGCATCATAAATCAATTCAAGTCAACATCCATTTTCATCTCATAGTTCCTTTAACTCATCGTAGAAAAGACACGCACCCGCGCACCATACAGGAACTTAACACACCCTCCGCACGTATTAAAAAATCGAAGATGTGGTCGACAGTTCCAAGAAAGTATACTGTTTGTCATAAAGGAAAAGTATTATTTGTACTTCCTTATCGGCGTCGCCCATATGGTTCCAGTGGAGACTCTTAAGTAGTTTTCTTTGTAGGAACAACTGGATAATTATGTCCATTAATTTGTCATTATCAATGGTATCTAGGCAGAATGACTCATGAAGACGCAGCTTCGTTAAAGATCGGAATCTATGACTGGTTTCATTTATGTCCCTGGAATCGTCGATGAAAAAATAAACAATATACAGTGTACGACCAAAGGGAGAGAGAGGATGCGAGAGGGAGAGATTGATAGAGGGCTGAAAGAGGGGTAGGAAGGGCGTAGGGGGGGGGGTGCGAGAGATCGGGCAAGGTGTTCATTTTTGTGACGATACTGCTTGGTATAACGAACTTTTCTGACACTTTTGTCAGTCATTATGTTTATACGATTGATTTAAAAGGAAGAATAATAAATGTCAGCATATACGTGAGAGCACAGAAAACCGAGATGTCAACATAAAAAAGATAATCATAAATACGAGGCACAAACTTGTCGCCGAGAGGAGACAACACAGAGAAAAGAGAACAGCGAGATAGAAGAAGAGGAACTCTCAGAATGTTGAGTGGAGTTTTCCTTCTTGTTTCCACTGATGGTGGAGATAGTGTGAATAATAGGCACCTACATGTTTTGAATATTTTTCGTGAAGGTGCGAAGCAGTGCGCATTGGGGAGAAATGATGCATTCACGGAAAATATTGTAAACAAATAAACTTGTAACATTTAAAGAAGAAAGGAGAGTGTAGGAAAAACCACTGCGTCATTTCGGTTGGTTGACTTCGCCTTTGAAGAACGCGAGGCGGCACAAAGTTCAAGGCGCGCATGGCGACGCAGATCGTCCATTAGTGAGGCGGGTCGGGTCTGACATGCGATGGTGATGAAGCTTCCATCTCTCACCAGGGAGACTGCAAGGAGCTCGAGCTAGACAGAGGGTTCCCTGCCCGCTTTATGGGGCATTGATCTCCGCAGAGAAAAACAAACTGCGACATCGCCGAAGAAGACAGTGCAAATAACCAAGCAGAGCGATAAGGGCACTATCGGTGCTGTTGAAAGCTGAAGAAAGATGCGCCGACAATCACAGTAGGTGATGGTGTCGTCTGGAGGTGTGCACCGACTCCACCTCTGTCTGGCGGGAGTACTCCAATATGATTATGAGGGCGAATAGCCGTCGTTTCCATAGCAACATGGGGGATGTTGGCCGAGCATCTGTTATCGTCATCACAGGCTATTGCTTTGTGCCGTCTGTGCCATCGATGGCATTCCGCGAATTCAAGACAGAGCGGGAAACTCCATCATATCGGCCCTAGAAGATCACGATATCCGTGTCCGAGATGCGAGTTCAGCTGGGATTTTGCGTGGCAACGCGTCCACAAAGTAATAATGATGATGATAATAATAGTAATAGTAGTAATAATAATAATAATGATAGTAATAATAATAATAATAATGATAATAATAAAAAAATAATAATAATGTTAATATTAGTAATAATAGTAATGATAATAATAATAGTAATAGTAATAATAATAATAATAATAATAATATTAATAATAATAATAATAATAATAATAATAATAATAATAATAATAATAATAATAATAATAATAATAATGAAAATAAAAACAATGAAAATAATGATGATAATAATAACGATAATGATTACATTACTAAAAAAGATAAAACATCACATGCACCAAAGATAAATTAAAGGACTTTTCAGAGATACTGCACAGTATTGTCATAGCGTTGTATTTGTTTTCCTTTTTTTTTTTTGGCAGTTGCGTAAATACGTCGACCGTCGCGTTTTTAACCTTCAAAGTGATGCGCATCCTCCGTCTGTTGCCTACCTCGATGATGTGTATTTTGTGAACGTGTGGCTTTGCTCACTTTTGACGTAAACCGCAAATTCATGAAACATGCACACACAAAACATAAAGTCACAGGCGTGTGCTGCAACTGCGGAAGAATTGCCACATCCTGTACAACATTTTTTTTTTAAGGTTGCACGAGAAAACATGTAATGAGCATATGAAGGGCAGCCCAATATAGTTTCAGAAGTCGTCCGTTACAGCACGAAAACATGTAGACATTCGTGTATCTGGGTGCGTGATATACACGGAGGATCATGATTTAATTCAAGGTTCCCACCTTCGCATGCACAATCTTCGAGGTCATCAAACATTGTTAAATGGGAACTTGGCTATGATGTATGAAGAGTTCTGTCGTCCTATTTAAAGACCCTCACAACTGAAACTCAAATATACATTAGGATCGAGTGAATTCAGCAATATAGTAGTAGAACACATCAGCGAAGCTTGAGGAAAATCAGACAAGAAAAAGGTAAGAATGTCGAAAGTTTTGGTGCCACCACTGCTGGATGAAACAACTACCACAATTCGTGACATCACGCATTGACACGGATATAGCCTAAAGAAAATAATAAAGAGGGGTTCACAAATGAAAAGTATAAGTAAAGTATACAAGTTTGAAAAGTATACATGTTCCTTCGACTTGCTCCCGACATCTGTTAAGGGAAATATCATTCCCCTGCATGTTAGCTGAAACAGGTAGGTGACGTAAGTTACGCGCTCTTTCATCAAACGTGAAAATATATGTTGAATTTTCTTTTTATTATCTTCTTCACATCTCTGTCTGTGCGTGACGTCATAAATTGTGGGAGTCTTTCAATCCAGCGATGGCGTCACCGAAACTTTAAAAGTCGTCACTTTTCAATGGGTTATCCGATTTTCCTCAAATTTCTCTGATGTGTTCTATATTGATATTGTTACACATTCCCTCAGTCCACAATATGATAAGCTTGGATATCCATTTGGGCTTCATTTCCCTTTATAAGGCAGACGGTCAAAAGCGGAGAACCGTCACTCCAGATGGGGCTTGTCGTTTGGGCTGGTGACTTAAAGGGGCCCTGAAATCCAAATGCATGCAGATTTGTGTTGATTTATGATACCCTCAACATCACTTTTGCGGTAAAATGAATGTCTAGAAACATTCCATATATTTTTAACGATTTTTTATTCTATTTTTTTTTTCAGATTACTTGGGAACGCCCACAAAAATCCTTCCAAACCAATATTCTTGAGATGACATCATCTGTCAATCATTGCTAAAGTACTGAAATGTTTAACAAAAGGCATTGGAATGCACCTTCCTCTCGACTCAGCATAACTTGCATGTTTCTGTGATATTAATGTGACTAACAAAAGACATCCAATGTGAATGCGGCCGTTATTCATCTGTTATGTGTGTGGGGGGGGGGGTGTGTGTGCGTGTTTGTATGTGTGCGTTTGATTAATCTAAGCCATATTGAATGCGGAGTGGATTCCACCATTAATCCCTTGGGCCTTGTGTGCGCCGCCCAATCCGCGGAAGAGAATGTTGCTCACGTGGACTTGGGGATTGCTGGATGTCCTCTTTACAAATTACCAGCTTGACGATCTCGATGGGAAATGGACTAAAAATCTCATCTACATCCAATTTGAAAGGGCCCGAGGTCTTAAAAAATATATGATGGAAAAAAAAGAAACCTTCATAATGATGTGAGTCGGCGGTTTCAGCAACCGAACCGGGGGCGTCGCAATTCCTTACACAGGTCATCTCTATGTCAACGAAGAGCACTACTCAGCATTGTGACGATATGTTATAAAAATTGTACCTAGAGTGTGCGGCAGAGGGCCACAGTCAGCAATGCAAGACATGGTTTGAATGTCGCTTTCTTGTCAGAATGGGGACCGGGAGACGAAAGAAAATATCGAAAAATCATTTGTGGGCATAGACTGCGTTGACTGGGTACCAAGGAGTCACTCTGTCCGTCAGGATCGAAGATAAACTTAGCACTCTGTCCGTCAGGATCGAAGATAAACTTAGCTCAATGACGTGTCATAGAAGAAGACTGATGCTATTGAAAACGCTCTTCTTCCTTACATATATAATCATTTTAGGCCCAACTGAAACCAGCAATGGCCATGAGCTGATAAGTTCTATATACCTGCACCAACTGCAGTGTTCTGTTTCCGTTCGCAAAGGTATAGATCTAAATAATCCGCCAGATGATTGTCTACGCCATTTTCCCCCATCAGATCTCATTAGCCCCCCCCCCCCCCCCCCATGATTTGCCATGTCCACACAATGGTTAGTGGGCCGTACAAACAAGTAAATGAACTTATAGTAATCATACGAATTGCATGAGATGTTGAGAAAAAGAGCTATGTGGGCAGGGGCTGTATCCTGTTCAAAATATTTCCATCACAATATTTGTTATCATTATATTATTTTGTGCATGACACAGATACACTGAATGTGTTTTCCAGCCAGTAAAATGGAACTCTGAAACACTTTTCAGAAATAATTTCAATGCCGATTCCTTGAAAGCTCAGAGGAAAGAGAATGACGGAGTTATGCAATCAAAGGTATAGGTTACGCGATACGACCTTGTATATTATTTTGATACATGAATTATTGATCTATTCTATCTTTTTATCTACCGTATATAGAAAATTAGATGCATAGATAGACAGACAGACCAGATAGATCGATCGATCAGTCGATAGATAGATTGACATACTGACGTAAAAAGAGATTCCTGTCATAACAAAAATGATTTGATTGACTTATTGACAACAACAAAAAAACTTAGTTATTGATCGATTGATAAGTCGATTAAGGAACAATGAATGAACAAGGTGATAGAGTGTACATGCAAAAGGTAATCCGGACTGCTCGTATAACTAACTTTCCAAAACTTTGAATCAACAAACGTAAGGTTTCCAGACAACTTCCTCGTGTGAAACTGTCATTTCCCCCTCATTCAATCTTATTTTGTCTCGGGTACTCCTTTATTTCTTTTACCACGTGTGCACCGCTGTCTCTTTCCGCTTTTAAACATTGAACATGGTGTTCAAATAACCACGCGTCATTGCACCCCTTCCGACTTTATTTTGGTTTTGTTAAACCCTTCGGAGGTTAAAAATAAATAAATGTCCTTCTGAACATTTCAACTTTGAATTTTGCTGATACATCGGTTCAAATTGTCAAAGTAATTGTGATGTCAATAATGAAGAGGCACGTAACTTGAGTTGTCTTCCATACATTGCTGTGATATAATGATATGTTGGCTCTATATATACTAATAATACTACGTACAATGTACATACTTTTCTCAACACGAACAGAAATTTCCTCATTGCTCTCAAATATATTTGTATATGTTGGATGATATATTTATCTATTCATTTATACTGCACAATACAAATGAAGTGCTCACAGTGCACCCCCCCCCCCGTCTACTATGAAATGAAACGCATCTCCCACGTCTAGCATCAAGGGGGTATAGCTCAGTGGTAGAGCGCTCGCTTTGCATGCGAGAGGCCTCGGGTTCGATCCCCGATACCTCCACATGGTTCCTTTTGTCTTATTTTTTTCCTCTTCCTAATTACATGGCGTTCAAAATATCTACGCGTCATTGCACCCCTTCCGACTTTATTTTGGTTTTGATAAAACCCTTTGGAGGTTAAATATAAAGTCCCTCTGAACATTTCAACTTTGCATTTTGTTGATACATCGGTTCACTAAATTGTCAAGGTCTTTGTAATGTCAATAAGAGGTACTAGTTGTCTTTCATACATTGCTTTGACATGATACTCTACTAATTACATACATACTTTTCTCAACACGAACAGAAATTTCCTTATTGCTCTCAAAATATTTGTGTAGTTGGATGATATGTATGTATATATATATGTGAGATATGAGAAAGATATACATATACATATGTATGTATATATATATATATATATATATATATATATAATATATATATATATATATATACATATATATATATATATATATACATATATATATATATATATATATATATATATATATATATATATATATATACATATATATATATATGAACAGTTTGTTTGCAAAAACCGATAAGTCCATATTTGCTAAATGGAGATATTTGCGATTAAAGGTCAAGAAAAATAAAGAGAATAATAAGAAAATTGTTGCTTCTTTTAACCATAACTTCAAAAATATACCTTTATATGTAGTGACCAATATATCATTTAAAAGGTATCATTTTTTATTTTGTGACAGAGATCGTACTTCAAAATCTTCAAAAATGGACTTATCGGTTTTTGCAAACAAACCCTTCATATATATATATATATATATATATATATAGTAGTATGTGTGTGTGTAGTCATTTATTAATTAGTTTATCTATACTGCATAATGCGCATGAAGTGCTCACAGTGCACAGTGCACAATCTCACCCACCCCCCCCCCCCCTTCGTCTAATATTAAACGCATCTCCCTCGCACAGCATCAGGGGGTATAGCTCAGTGGTAGAGCGCTCGCTTTGCATGCGAGAGGCCTCGGGTTCGATCCCCGATACCTCCACATGGCTCTTTTTGTCTTATTTTTTCCCCTTCCTAATTACATGGTGTCATACTTTGAGGATGTCTAGAGTCATTCAACTGCGCAAGGAAAATGTACTTTCAAGGAAAACCGGTTAATACGACATTTGAGATATCAGATAGGCTTATATAAAACAACTTTTGTTCTCTGTTTTTCATAGCTACTGGCGCAAGAAAATTCCCCATGCATAACAGATTTCCAAGTCCCATATACAGTGTATATCTCTTTGTCTCACGAGTTTCCTCGACCACATGTAAATCTGTGGCCAATCCTCAACAAGAAAAAAATAGTACGTTTTCATTATGGCGAGATACTACTTTTTTTAAAAGTTATCATTCTGTAGTTAATTAAGTCTTTGATACATCCGAAGGGTAGAAGTTAAATGGATTTCACATTATGAGTATAAGAAAGTTATAAAATGTTGAGGTTTCACGTGCTGTCAGGAAGTAAATAGCAAGCCCCGGTCACACTGGCAAATCTTCGAAAACAAAAACTTCTCGAACGTTATAAACTTCGCGAAATTTTGCCAGTGTGACCACGGCTAGTGATGAAGGCCCCAACCACGATAAGTATGTAAAATGACTCGGATGAGGTGGTCACACCATCGCCCATTATTTTCTCGTTGGTTTGCATATTGATACAAGGCGTTATAAAAGTGACTTCTAGTCTATAATTTAGCTCCTTTATACGACTCCTTCCCCCCCCCCCCCGGTAAAAAAAAAAATATAAATATATATATATATATATATATATATATATATATATATATATATATATATATATATAATGATAAATAAAATAAAAGTAAGTACAAGTAAATAAATCCTCATGGTTCGATATTACTGCTCCCAACTTTGCAACAATTTGAAGAAAAATACAAGTTATACTCTCCTTTATTCTATGCAAAAGCTTTTTTTTCTTTTTCTTTTTCTTTTTGAGGACTTGTCTGCCAGTCACAGTAGAAGACTTGTGTGATGACGTCGTCGCCACAAATAATTTGAATGTTTCGGTCGTGACTAATATTTCTGTTTTGTCACAAAACAGAAATATTAGTCACGACCGAAACAATTGTGAGCCAAATCATGTGAAACGCGAAATTTGAAAAAAAGATAAAAATATGTTTGTGTTCGAAATTGATTAAAACCAATACGTCATTAAATCTGTTCGACTTGAATAAACGATGTGAGAATCACGAGGAGTATACAGATTCGTACCTCGTCCGAGTCACTTCTTCAGCTCTGACTGGTTGGAGAGCATTCATCCAGGATGGGTGAATGAGTGATGTGTACTCCTTGCAATGTTCCGACGTCGAATAACTTTCCTGATCACCCACTTTCATGTTGGTTAAAGGTTCTGTCGAAATCCATTCCCCCCCCCCCCGTGATTTTCATAAGTAAGTCCAGTCGAATAGATATACATTGTTCATGTAATTACGTGTTGATATGATAATACCTGGATGAATCAAAATAATACGATACATTAAAATTTATGATATTTTACTTATCATGCTGACTTTTATAAATTAAGATCAATATCGATATGTGGAAGAATTGGGCCTAATTCTAACCGCCCTGGTTAACGAAAAATTACCTATCTATCCAGCGGTGTCATAATAGGCCTACATGTGTTATGTATTCCTACAACCACATGTGCTGGACGCAACTTACACTCCCGTTACAACTTACACGGAATCCCCGAGACTGGAGCTTTTATTTCGTTTTATCAAAATTTGGTTGTACATGTATTAAAATTTCGTTGATAATCAAACCAAAACACAAAACACAGTGATGACAACTATGAATCTGGTTCTTGATGTTTGCATTGGGAATTCAATATCCATGTGCAGTGTGTAGGTGTGTATACAGTGTATTTGTAATGTCAGGTGAATTGAATTTATATCATCATGGTATGCCTTTAGTGAGGTTTCTGCTCAAGTAATCTAGATTGTTATAATGTGGGGTGTTTTTTATGTCAGCCACTGTGTATACATATACTTTTCCCGTCCACATTTGACATTTTCCATCTGAAATCCACATTCAAAACAGCATCTCACGGGCATCTCTTGCCAGTGTCAGCAGACATACATATTGAATACAAAGGTGAAACCATCAAAAATATTCACAAGAAACTGCGCACATTTTGTTTCGTAAGTTGAGTTGCATCTCATAAATTATCATTGGCTTTATTGTTCCACTGTCATAACTGATAAATATTGTACATAGCGGATAGCAAGTGAAAGAACTGACGCTCCTTGCGGACGCATTACTATTTCCGTTTGCAGCTAAATAGCAATACATAAAATTCGATTAGGAGAGCACCACATCCAAAAAAACAAAACAAAACAAAAACGACATATAAAAACTTTAACATTTTTTCACATTAAAGTGATCAGACACATCAAAAAGGAACATTACAAAATCACATCAGTGATCATAACGCTTTTCTCACACGAACAGCAAAATACATAATTTATATCGTATGTACACTCACATGCAATGACAAAAAGCGGCGACTTGGATTAATACGGCTTGGCTTGGGATGGGGCATACATTGGTTGAGATGAGGATTCAGCTTTTAACTTTTGGCGAGATATTGGCTGCAATATCTAAAAATAAAGTCAAACAAAGTGGTCCTAGTTAAAGGTGGGTCCCACCTTTTATATGAACCTCTTTGATTCTGGATATCTCAGCCATTTCAAAACCAATTTTGATCAAATGAACTTTAAATCGCTCACAGAATTGTATGCTCTTTCATACTTCATATTAGGTTTCTCAATATCTCACACACACACACACACACACACACACACACACACACACACACACACACACACACACACACACACACAAAGTTGGAAACCTGAAGCCCCACGTCAACCAAAACTATGCCATCTGTTTTACATTGTACCATTGTACATTGTACATTTAATTGTACCAAGCATTACATTGTACCAACTTATTGCATAACACCAATACGCATGAAAGAAAAGCAAACACTCAATATGAGCAGTTGTTATCGACAATTAAGGAAGATGTCTATCTAATTCAGACATATTTTGTCAAGGAAGCTTTAATTTTTATAAATTCCAAAGGAGAATTACTGGTTGCAATACCACTCACTGTGGAAGTGCTTGCAGAAGCACTGTTTTTCACTTTCTTTTTGTCCTATATATTTAAGTGGAGTAAATACATGTATCTTAATTACAGGGTATGACTTAAAAAAAATAAATAAATATTGCAATGTTGGTAATGGCGCGATACCACGCAATGTTACAAAATTATTTTATAAACACTGTTATGTTGGTCTAAAACTGATCTATGTAGAGCAAACGTCATAATCGCATCGCACGTCAGATTTCTTTCGTAATCGTCTCAATAATTATTCTGCAATGTTTTATTATGTTGATAAATCATTTTATCGTGATCTTAACTGCCGACGTTCATAGTTGGCTCGGACAGCAAACATTATACTTAGCTCCTCGGGTGAAATAAGTTCAAGTTCATCGTGTACTTTAAAAAAAAATACATTTTTACTTGAATTTCAAATCAACTATGAGACACAGCAAAATACTAGTAATGATCTCACATGATACGATAGGATTGAACACAGTTCAGAGCCAAGCTCAATATTCGAAACTAAAACAAAACAAAACAAATCGAGTGGATGGATTTCGCTTCTACGTGGTTGATTACCCCCCACAGGAAAAAGCAAGCGCTGTTTCATAAAACTCCTGTGATTATATAACACAGTAAATATCGCCGTTTTTAATTATTGGAAGTACTCGACAAAAACCTTTTTTTTTTTAAAGTGTACTTGACACCATGTCTACAATGCATGAAAACGGAAATACAGCACACACACATCTCAAGTATTGGATATTCGTGAAAGTAGCCTTTTTCATTTTTTAATAAAGTTATTTCTTTTTTTTTTCTCTCTCTCTCTATAACCAAAAATAATACACAGTGTTGCATACAAATCACAATAAGCACTTTGCAGGCTATCAATGCATTGACAGTCACGTCGTACCACACTATATTCAGACAATAGGGCACACATTGTGGATGTATACACTTCCACTGTTGCAAAGTGGAATATCATAAAGCATATATAGCTGTACGACTTTTACCTTCATACACACTTCTACTACAGTCAACAAAGTGGATTGCGGTTCACTTCGAGTGTTATACATGTTCAGATAAATTTGTTAATTTTTACTGACTGGAAAGACATAAGATAGTGTCGAATAATTCTGACCTTCAAGCGTACGTCTAATAATATCATATGAAAATACACATCCCATGATACGACACAAGACGGAGCTAATTCGGTACCTCCGTCGGGGGGGGGGGGTGCTATTATACGTTCCATTGTTGTACACCGTGATGTATAGATACGAAGGGGCACAGCTGGATGCCATGATGTTGAAAATAATCGTATTTAGCACGGCATAGCTCTAATGGGAATATCATGCCCTCAAAAAAGCACACATTTGTGAAGTCAGCATACTTTTGTGAAGTTAGCATGTGTAAGTAAACTGGGATCAAAGCGCTGAAGTGCAAGGGCAAATACATTAAAGGAGAGGTGTTAAGCCAAGTAGATGCCTTCATTTACGTCATCATTTGGGTCGACGTATAGACTTCTCCACTCACAGTCTTATGAATCATTATAGTATGTCCAACAGGTTTGCACGCAACACGGACAGAGTCTCACGCATGCAGCCAAAGGCCCGTACACCCCATCCTGTACAACGTGATTTTCTGCAAGCAGAGTGTTACATTCATCGAAATGTTGTTGTAGTGTTATATTTTGTTTTGACGTCACATGAGACTCGCGAGAGTGAAACAGGCAGGAAGGAAAATGATTAAAAACAGCATACGGCAACCACCTGACAGTAAAAACGCCTAATTAAAAGACTCGGTGTGGCTAACAAACTGAAATGGAGTTTGTTTGTTCGTTCGTTCGTTTGTTTGTTTGTTCATATATTTCTAAATCTGGGAAGATGGCTGGATAGCCCATATTCAGCTAGTCTCCCATGGGGTCCAGTTGGAGTATGTGTTCTGACACACACAAATAACGCTACATGTCATAAGTAGGATGAAAGACCTGAACAGCGTAACGTTCAAATACATGACGCAGAACATCATCTTGATTTCAGAAACTAACTCTTTTTTTCTTTTTCTTTTTTCAAAGACGTGATATAAGTGATTAAGAATCAGATGGTCTCTGGATATACTGACATGGTTGCGGTTTGATTGTCTCACTTAAACAACATTATTACACAAATATAAATACATTAACATGACTTCGTTTGTAGCTCTCAAAACGCTTATAGGTGTGCACATACACCAAGACGAAACATTATTCTTCGACGTATAAGATAAACCCATATCAGAGATGCATCAAAATACAACATAGTGTAAAACCGTTTGAAAACACAGATCCATGTATCAAGCATTTAATCACTGTTGAGTGGAAGATATAAAAATGTTTGGTCCATTTTCACTGCGCTATTCCTTCTCCTATGTAGTCACGATTGCAGACGGGTTACCGGTACGTAAAATATCTTAATATTTGCTGTAAATCTGGACCTAAAATCACGGATATGATTTGACCGAGACAAAAGAGATAGGCCTACATGAATGCCCGCCCGTCTAACCTTCAGAATTTCCTAGGTACATAATGTTGGCCCCTTACACCTACTTCCGGTTTTATCCGCCTTACATTATTGAATTCTATTATAGTCTTTGTATAGCGAAACGCTTTTTAAAATCACGAACAGCTATGTAGCCGTTGGTGTTGGAGATGACAATCAGTGACGTATATCCGGTGAAGGGTTGTCGTGTCACGTGTATACAATGTACAAGCCTCATCTCTGAAGGCAACAGGTCGACGCCTTGCAGAATAGGCCCTCATTGGAAGAAAGAATGGCGGTCCATGGAGTACTTTCCAACACAAGAGCAGTATGAGCCAATTTTGGCGCAGCGGCTGTGATTCTTAATCGTTACCATGGCACCAATATTCATGGAGACTGGAAGAGCAAGGGAAATCTAGTTTCCTCTATTTGAAGGTATAATCTCCCGAAGTTACCGATCACAAATCACCAGCATTTTTTATCACGACGAACTGACGGTTCTCCAGTGGTTTGTTTGGCAAACTGAATATTCTGACATTGTATAAAAATAAAAATCAAATACTGTTTAACAAATTCAGAGCATGAAAACCTCAAATTGATCGTTACACTATAATCTTACATTTGCAAACCACTCTAGTAACGTAATTACACCATGCATTTTTCAACGAAATCCCAACCAAGCATTTTCACAGACTCATCGCAGCATCCCAATGATATTTGCTAACCAGGGAAATCGCTTTACGGAATAACAAAGTGATTATGTTTGTTCGTTCGTTTGTTTGTCTGTATGTCTGTCTGTTTGTTTTTCTTTTCCTAATGAGACAAGCAAACATGATTTACGGCGGAACATTTTCGATCAGAGACTGGTATATTTTGATAATGGAATGTCTTCATCACAGTACACAGTTCAAATAATTATGTCAACTTTTAACCTTCTCTACATTAATATACTTGCATACAAGCAAGTAGATGTAGCTCAAATTGCTGCCATACGGTTTTACGCGTCACTTGGATTCTGTCGTCAGTTTTTTTTTTTCTCATCCCAAGCTCAGATTATTAAACTGACTAAACGGTTGATGCCTTCTTCAAGCACAGGCTCTCTTTTAACTACCTCGATAAAATACTGAATACAATTACTTTCTGGTCCCTCTGTTCTTATCCCGGGAACAACGGCCACCTCGCCGGTCTAGAAGTTCAGATGGCATAAAAGCTTGACCAAAGTCACGGTCTGAAGTTCTATTGCCTTGAGAAGTGATCCACAAAGTCGCACCCCCTGAATACCGAGAGAGACGATATCCCATTAATTTTGCTATCTACTCGATCAGAGGACCATTCTCGCACACATCAATGTTCAGCTGCAATCATTAATAACTCAAGGCACCTTGTAGGATGAGAGGCGTCTTATGGCATCCCTCCAATACCATAGAAATAGCATCCGTTTACTCTGCCTACCGCATGAATATCACACAGGGCAAATTGCGACATCAAAACCATGCGCATGTTAACTGCAGTCCTCTCGAGCACCGTATCTGAATATTGCAGATGAACAGATTTGAGACCTCTCGGTAGGACTTTTCACGTTACTTGGGCAACAAGACTTAAATCTTTCCTCCCTAGATCTTTGGCCTGTTTAACATGCACGTAGCCGGCCTCGTTTAGCACATCGTCGCAGAACGACTGTATCGCCTGGACTACAGGGAAGTCGATGCTGTGACGCCAGGCTTGTGCCGTGGCCGATGAGTTCCGATGGGTCGAGTATGTGTCTTGAACGTCTTTCACCGAACTTGCCTGCGTATTCTGCTGGATCCACTTAAAGACATCTAGCGGAACATCGCCCATGCCCGCGAACTTATAGAGAGCTCTGGTCCATCGCTCAGGGTGAGCGGCGATGTCCTCGTAGCGCACTCTCATATAGCGATTTTTCAGGAGGTCTTTGTTTTGTCGCACGAACCGGAAGTTTTGGCGCATTCTGCGGCAAATGTAGGCAGCATCATGGTCGAGGCTAGTTCCTAGAGAGAGGGCCTTAGCACTGCTTGGGTGTTCTTTGGCTCTGGACAGCAACGTTCCTCGAGGATCGCGAAGAAGGTGAACGATCTTGACATTGAGCTCCTTGTCGCGGAGGAGCGATCCCAGCGTTTCGATATTGTAAAGTCGAATCAGTTTGACAACCTTATGAGGATAAACGTTACACACATTGGTCACACTTTCTTCCTTCAACAAAGGACACCGCTTTACCATGGGTGTCTTCAACATATTAAAGTCCATGTTTAGCCTGCATAGCGGTGGTGAACACAGGACTTTACTGGACAATCTATGCAGAGTTTCGTTGTTATACAAATCCATAAGGTATGGAGTCTTGTCAAAACGGCACTTAAATATATTTTGCAGAAGGACGGATGCATTTTTATATACATTCTTCTTAATTTCAAGTAGTTTTAGCGGTTCGAAATGGAAGAAAACCCAAGGGTTTTGATTAAATATTTGCCCTAGGAAACTTGACCCGGAGCGTCGTTGTGTGACTATGAGGAGGTGGACTGGCAAGACACGGCTGGTAGACTCCTTGCCTCCCCCTGCTTTCTCGTCACTTGGACCGCCCTTCCCAGTCATGGTATCATTGCTGTATGTGACAGTCTGAAACTGGGATAGTTTGTAATCAAGAACAGACATTGTGCGATCGTTTTCAGTCTCCTCTTTTTGCACATTCTGGCCGATAATGGTTTCATTCTGGCCCGACAGCGCCCGCCGCCTGTTACCTCGAGCGGCCTCGATCCCTTCCGCGACAACCTCCTCGTCTTCGTCCATAAACTCGCCATCGTCCCAGAATATCGGCACACGGAACTTGTCCTTCTCGCTAATCTTGACTTCTTTGGCCACTTTGGCGGCGTTGCCGTCGGGGGCCGCAGCGGGGGCCTGGTCTTGGAGGAGCCGCCTGGTGTCCCCGTCCATCTGCGAGCGGTAGTTGACTATTGCCGAGTGCACGCTGGTGGGCGAGAATATCACAGAGCACACGCTACAGACCACCACGGCCAGAAGAAGCAGGAGGCAGCACTTCCGTCGTCTCTGCATCATAGTGACGAATTCCCGCCGACCTGCAATGTAAGTGGACCAGAGAGCAAGATGGAATAGAATGTGGTTCATCATTACGTCTGTCGACCCTATATGAGACTGGGATTGGACTGATGTGGGGAGAGCATCTGGGACACAATTTCGTATTCTCTTAAAAAGAAAAAGTTTTTGTGTTGTTTTTTCACATGACACTCTTTGTTGTTATGGATAGGTACTAGTATACCAAGCATTGTTGGAGGCACTGTGGTAAAGACTCTTGGCTTTCAAATGGACGTCCAAAGTTCGAATCCTGGATAACGTTCAGATCATTGGGCCATGATGTATAATTATATGGTTACCTCTCAATGTGACGAGAATGATAATGCTTGAGTAGTGGCTACCCTGTGGAGAGTTTATCCCAGATATTATAATACACGACCATCGTATCTAGTTCTGCCTATCTATACGTCTTGTCCAAAGACGTAAGCGCTGGGCGAGAATCGAACTCGGGTTCTCCGATTGGGAGTCGGGAGTCTTATCCACTATGCCACAGCGCCTCCTGATCAAACAATAAGTGGAGGGGGCGGGGCTGTGGCATAGTGGATACGACTCCAGAGTCCCAATCGGAGGACACGAGTTCTTTTCCCGCCCAGTGCTTACGTCCTTGGACAAGATGGCTTTACCCACCATGTCCCACTCGACCCAGGTGTATAAATGGGTACCTGCATGGCAACGCTATAGGGTAATAATAATGGTATAGGGCCCTCTGGTAGAGCAGTGGCAACACTAAAGAGACTATCCTGGATAAATAAGACCTCATCATTATTATTATTAATATCAGTCACAATAATTAGCAGCATGGTTGCTGGTCTGCATGGTTGTCGGGCAGGTGCTGAAGGATTTTATCACAAGTGCGCCGCCAATGACTGCAAGCTGACAGCTCCTCAGTGAAGATAGAGATAAACACAATTCAAATATTATACGCGGCACATAATCAAGAGACCTGTCTACGGCATTATATAGCGTGACATGTGTGTCATGAATATAACACAATGCTGCAGTGTTAGCTAGTATTGTGACATTACACGAACGAGTGAATTAGCTGAACAGTGTCACCATTAGATTTATAAGCCAACCTCTGTTCTGTCTTTCTATGTCCGTTATCAATACCGACACACTCTAGCTATAACAGGGCGATAAAAACAGGCCGAAAAGGAGGGGAGGGGAGAGAGCTGGAAAAGGTGGAAGATAACAGAGGCAAAGTGTCATGTAAAGATTTTAACAGTACAACATAACATATCAGTTATTCCACATGCTACATGATGATAACAGTCCTTGCCCCTATGGGCCGACTCGCACAACTATGAGCTGCTGAACTCTGAACTTCGGTCATAACGGCATCGTCTCATCCATCTTCGTGGATTTCTCTCCCGCTCTCTCCATCTCTCCCTCCTCCCCCCCCCCCCCTCTCCTTTCTCTTCATCTGCTGAGCATCACGCCATCTACACATCTTTCTTTTTTTTTTCTTTCTATCTTGTTTCAGTCTCAATTTTCGTTCAATTTCTACATGCCCAATTCGAGGATCACAAAGCGGGTCGAAGCTATCTGCAACAGGTACATGCAAAGGCGTGTACGTCCGACTCCTTTGATATGTATTACAGAATTCATTCTTTGGACGCGTAAGTATAGTGCAGAATAGCAACAGTTTGACATTTTAACTATAGAACAACAGGACTACAGCGCGTAGTCGTCTGAGATGTCTGCTTTCCAATAAAATCACCATACTGTATTTTAAAACAACATCATTTCTCATGAAAGTACTCATTCCATCGACATGTTACTGATAATTAATGTTGAACGTATTATTATTCCCCCTGCTTTCTGAAGGAGGTAAATCATGTGCTCATTCATTATGCTAGAAAAGTTAAAAACATGTTGAATTCTCTTTATATTTTCTTTATACTGTTGTCCAGAATGACGTCATGAACTGTAGTGGTCTCCTTTACCAGCGATGACGGCACCCAAACTTTGATAATTCATAGGTTTTAAATCTATTGTCCAATTTTTCTTAAACTTTCACTGATGTGTTCTACTGCTTTCACTCCATGATCCAAATTATATCTGGGCTTTGGTTTCCTTTAAAGGGAAGATAAACCCCAAGAGCAATGTGGATTGAGTGAAAGCAGCAACATTAGTAGAACACATCAGTGAAAGTTTGAGGAAAATCGGACAATCGATGCAAAAGTTATGAATTTTTAAAGTTTTGGTGTTGGAACCGCTGGATGAGGAGACTACTAGAGGATATGACGTATGAGTGGACAACAATACAAAGAAAATATAAAGGAAATTCAACAAAAATTCACTTTTCTAGAATCATGAAAGAGCAATGGACCAACCTCTTTCAGAAAGCAGGGGGAATAATTGCTACCCTTAACATATGTCAATATCAAGTTGATGGAATTTGTTATTTTCATGAAAAATGGATTTTTGTAGAATTTTCTTTATATTTTCTTGGTATTGTTGTCCACTCATACGTCATAACCTCTAGTAGTCTCCTCATCCAGCGGTTCCAACACCAAAACTTTAAAAATTCATAACTTTTGCATCGATTGTCCGATTTTCTTCAAACTTTCACTGATGTGTTCTACTAATGCTGCTGCTTTCACTCAATCCACATTGCTCTTGGGGTTTATCTTCCCTTTAATGACGGATGGACGGGTTTGGGTGGGTATTTCAAACTGGCATATCACCTGATCACATCACCACATTATGACGTCATACACGAACAACTTTACCTTTGCCTTTCCCACTCTGAAACAATTGGTTTCCTTAATAATGACATGATGAGACTCGTTATAAAGTCATGTTGTCAAAGTTTGAAATGAAACATCCACTGATTATGAGAATACTTGACAAGAGTCGCCTACATGAAATGCAGTTCTACGGACTAGGGCCCATTTTTCATGAAAGATGTAAGGATAACATTTTTTTTTGCTAGAATAGCACATTCTCGTGGCAACAGCCAATCAGCAAGCTTGATTCTTGTCGTTACCATGACAATTGTCATGTCATTCCAGCAAGAGTTGCTATCATATCAACTTTTTATGAAATGGGGCCCAGAAGGCTCAGGGACCCATTGCTCATGGGTGCATGTCGTGACAAAGGGTAAAGATAAGGGTCATAAGCGGAATATTTCGTCAGTGACTCAATAGACTCACTCATGTAATATTGCTACCGCCTGTGGTGACTCTCTTTCACCGAGTGTGACATAGAAACAACAGAGATCATTAAGAATGTGACAGGTGTATCACCAACAGGGATTAATGAATGGATAAGGAGACGAGGTCATTTTAAAGCAGCGACTTACGACAAAACGTCGCTGAGATGGAGTACTGTACATACAAAAAGAAGAGTTGTGTTTAAAAAAAAAAAAAAGCTAAGCTCCATGAATCCACTTTGTGGAGAAAGTGAAGCACGAGAATCTCTGATGGGAAGAAGAGAAGACAACGATGAAAAGAAAAAGAGCAGAATTCACTGCTCTCCCTCCCTCTCTCTCTCTCTCTCTCTTCCACGTTTATCAGTGTATGTATATTTTATCTATAAGAGGGTGAGAAATTCTCGGAGCTGGGGACTGAGGAATGGAAAGGATCGATGCTCTTAAGTAATATTGCAGACAATTACAGAGCAATGCGAAAATGATCTAGTGTGTCGCGGAACTGAATTCACATCACTCTTCAGTAAGCGATACAAACCTAAACATTGGAACGGCCCACAACAAACAGCAGTGCAATAATAACGACAACATGGACACGCACGCGTGCGCGTCAACGAGAGCACAGACACACTCTTTAAACAGGTTAAGCCAAAGAGATTATATAAAATCTCTTTGGGTTAACCACAGACTGGCCTTTTCATTACAACACTGCATGTCTTCTGGTACGTGTACTATAAAGACTCGTTGCCAGCTCACAGATAAAGTCGTGAGAATTGCCTCGATATGTCATTACCCCCCCCCCCCTCCTGCATACCATAACTCAATACATGATAGTAACCGGGGATAGTAAGCACACTTCTGACACCTATGCCATGCACATTTTATTTTGTGTGGCCCAGTATTTTCAAGTCAGAAGTAATTAGATAAAAATGTCATCGAAAGTGAATTTACCATGTATATCAATGCATTATGCTAAAATACATCTTTCTCATTTTACTCATCTTCAGGTGTTTTAGAGGGACTGACACCCAAATGTTAATTATGTGGATTGAGTAAATGCAGCAATATAGGACACATCAGTGAAGTTGAGGAAAATCGGACAATCCGTTCAAAAGTGACAATTTTTAAGAGTTTCACTGCCGCCGTTGCTTGATGAGAAGATTATAACACTTTGCGAAGTCACGCAAGGGCAGCGATATACAGAATTCAAGACATTCAACAGCGGGAATGGTATTTCAGTATGAAGAGAGAAGGTGTGCTTAATTTTGTGGAATATTTTTCTAGATTTCTTTATGTCCATCCGCGACGTCACGAATTGTTGAAGTCTTCTCATCCCGCGATGGCGGCACTGACACTTTAAAATTTCACAACTTTTGAACGGCTTGTGATCCCATTAACCTCAAATTCACTGACTGGCGTTCTATTCATTACCGCATTCACTCAGTCCATACATACACATATTGGGGTTTCATTCCCCTTTGACGAAAAATCCACCCGAACAACGATCAAACACACACTTTTTCTCACAAAATGTCAGTGTATGGTATAGTATATTCAAATTTTTCATTTTTGTTTTTCATTTTCCTCTAACGATATAAGTAGCAAGTTATTTAATTCACCTGCTCATATTACGCGATGTATACATCATTAATACGGAATGCACCTTAAAGGGGAAATTCAGTCCAAATATGTTAGTCTGATATGAAGAGTAAAATCGTACAAGTTCAATGGTTTAAAAAAAGTGACTGAAATTGGATGAAAAATAAGGAAGTTATGACATTTTGAAGTTTTGCTAATTTCTGCAAAACAGTTCTTGTACATAGGACATTAAAATGCAAATGGCTGAGCTAACCATATCTTAACCTCACAAATATTTTCCAGTGATCCTGTACAACAACAACAACAAAAAAAAAAAAAAAAATAACGAAAATTCAATGTTTCTGTCATTGAAGTCTGAAACATGATGTTATTCCTGATTGAATAACTTCAGAATAGTGATCAGCTGGATATACATGTACCAGGATTTGAGCCTCGGGCATAATTGCGTTTGAATGAAAAACTTGAAATTTCAAAATTGTATGTACAAACTATATGGCAAGCTGTGAGGGCCCACTTTGCCATATGCATATTCATATTGACCGTTCAAGAACTGTTTCCTGTAAAAATTAGCGAAACTTCAAAATGTCATATTCCTTAATTTCACCCGATTTTGACTAAAATTTTAGGGCCTACCCTTGAACTCGTATCATTTTACTCTATCTTTTCAGATTTACTTATATTTGGACTGGATTTCCACCATAGAGCTTGAATGCATTCGTGTTGCTATGTCGGGCAGGTCTCATGCAAACCCCTGGCAAGCATCCATGTTGTGGAGGTCTACAACTTGTATAAGTTTGTGACTGGTCTACCCGGTGGACGTCTTGTGCAATTTGCAAATTTATCTATATCACAAGACTTTGATATACCGATTGAATACCGATCGAAATTTTGTAATAAACTAATCAGAACACGCGATTGTATGCTTTGCTTATGGCAACGACTTGCAGCACACAGCGGGGAAGAATACTGTGGCTTTGTATCTTAGGAAACCTACGGTTACCAATTTACATGAGGTACGGAGCGACTTACCCATGCTGTGGAGTATCTTTCTACGATCAGGGGATGCTTCCTTATTCTGACGTCAGCAATTGCCCGGGAAATATCGGCGACATCACCTCCAAATTATCAAAGTGTATGTCGATTTCTTGCAAATCGTTGCTAGAAAACTTCTCAGGTGTCAGTTTCAAAAGAGCAATTCCTCAGACCGTGAGCATGAAAGGAGATGTAAACCAGTTCCTAAGCCCGTCATTCAGCGATGAAGTACCATGTCAACTGGTGTCTATACCCGGGACGCAACCAACCAACACCTCCAGGTCCTTCACATAGCACGACGTGAAGAAGACTCTTCATTTTCTCCAAATGTTCACCTATAAAGGAGACAGTGTTCTCTCCTCATTGGACAGCGCCCCCATCTGCCGGCTACGCTGCCGGAGAGGGTGATCCCCACCCCTCCCCCAATAAGCCATGCAGTACTGAATCGCATGAACGTTGAGACATTCCCCTTGCCCATTACCTAGCCTCGTTAGAAAAGTCACGCATCAGGTCCGTGCACGCACCTTGAATAACCACCACCATGTATATGTCAGGAGTCCGTGAGCACAGGTGAGGACCAAGTGATTCAATATGACAGTGTGTCAAGAGATAGCTAGCGAGAGAGAAGAGAGGGAACGTTCACGTCACCATCGTACCGGAGACTGTCAAGCTATAGAAGGAAGAGTTAATTAACTCTGCTGTCATAATATATCCAAATTTGCCCCTTCCGCTTTTGGATGGGATCGGAACCTGTCGCGCTTGAGAACGATTCATCCTGATTTTTTTTTTTTTTTTCCAGGTTGACATTATTTTGATCCCCCGGAGGCTGTCAGGCTCATCCTCGCCTTTAAAGTTTGGCCTGACACGAGAAAACTATACACCACCGGCAAAATCATCTCGAAATAGGTGACATTCTTACAACAAGCACACGTGTCACATTCATAAAGTCACCGCGAAATTTTTGAGATTAACATCCAACAACTCCAACTCGGACCTCTTTTTACGTCACAGTGAGAATACGAGACATATTGATGGTTGAATTCCATCAGAGCAATCTAATTAACCTCGATCAACAATAAAGCCCAACCTGCTACACCTTATCTTCGTTTACCCCGATGTTACTCATGTTTACATTTATTTCCCTGCGTGGCTAATATCATACATAATTTCTTACTACCAATCAGTAAATGATAATCATGATCAGCCAATAAAAACATGGCAAATCAACTATTTTTTTTTTTTTGCAAGAAGCTGCATTCATTTACAGAAAGTCAAAAACATATCCCCTTCAAAACGCATGCCGTGGGAAATTTGAGATAATCTTCCTTTAAAAAAAAAGAGCTGTTTTGTTCTATACAGTCTGTTCAAACTTTTTGTTTTGTTCCCACAAAATTCTGTACAAGAGGCTTTTGATGAAACTAACGAAAGTGACGTCACAGTCCTGCATTCGGACAGAAAATTCGGTATCATGTGCAGAGTTTTGCCCCCCCCCCCCCGAAAAAAAGCCCTCTACGTCATAACAAATTATTCATTACACTCTTTCAAACGTAAACTAGCGAATAGCCAATAAGTAACATTCCTTGATATATTATCATAATGACCAATGCCAGTCCCCTGATCAAGAAGGTTAGATAGTTGTGGTCACCAGGGTGCGATGGAAGATCACTTATAGACATTCGAATGACTCATCTTTTCTTCCTCACGTCTTAAGTTCATGACTACACCCCCTGATCTGATCCCCCTGAAATTTATCTGACGTGGGCCCTATGCTCCCCTGAAAGCAAAACCATGTGTTTATCCAGGTGCCAAGTATAATGTGTGAGGTCCTGCAAGATTGTCTTGTGTGGCAAATGGGTGTGCGAGTGCTTCACTCAGAAGCTCCTTTGACAAGAGCCCGAAAAAAGTCTCAGGTATTACTAGTAACCACGGTGCTATGTACAATTGGCTGTGCTTCTAATGAAAACAATGTGTTCATGCTCTGTACAGGCCTACAGGCTGGGGCTTGGTCCTGTGAGGCTACGGTCACAACTCAGAGCGGCGACCGACCGATTTGTAGCCTGCTCAGTCGCTGCTGAAATTTTGGCACCGCTCAGCAGTTTTTGGAGATGCTGAGCAGGCTGTAAAATCCTAGCGATGACCGAGCAGCGCCCTGTCGATTTCCCGTCGGTCACCGATCGATTTCAGTAAAATTTTGGCGAAATGTGGGGATCTGAAACGAGCAGAGTCCGAGCAGTCACCGAGCGATGCCCCATCGGCAACTGGACGATTTCCCACCGGCCACCGGCCGATTTTTATGAAATTGCTCAGCGACCGACGGGTGATCGATAGGTCATCTACCGGTGACCCGTAGGCGTACCGGCGGCCACCTACCGGTCTCTGCCGGAAATTTCTCACTATGTGATTTGTGATGTGTTAATTAATTAATTAATCAATCAAGAGAAAACTTGAGGCAAAACATCTAATAGTTAAATTATCAACTAAAAAAAACTCCGCCATGTGATACCACAGATAACAAGAAATTAGGAAATAAAACAAAAAGGGAGGAACACCCAAGATGGAACAAAGATTAGAATAGATAAGAATTTTCCAAAATATCTCTTTTGCTTCTATATTTTACAGTATTTTCTATTCCTATTTGATTTCATATCTTAATTTTCCCCATCTCTTGTTATTCATTTCTTCTTCGATCAATAGGCATTTAATGAATGATAAGGTAACCAAACCATATTTTACTACTTCAACATATCGACACTAACTTTTAGCTTTCATCTCTTTTGCCCCGAAGTGGTTGCCTCTGACTTCAATGTCCCTCATGTTGGTTGCCTAGATGTTGAGATGCTGATATGTTGGTGGGGTTTCCTTGCCTCATATCCCTCCCCCTGCTTCTTCCACATTGCGCTAGATTATCTTCTCCATCTAGGCCCTGATTTCCTTCAGTGCCTCTGTCAATTTTATCTTAACATTTTTAGTCCCCAAATCGCTCGACGGCGACCGCTCGATCTATTCTCTTGGTTTTCTTCTGTGCTCTTGTCATTTTTGTCTCTATTATTTTTGTTCCCTAAATCGCTCGGCAGCGACCGCTCGATTAGGTCAGTACCTGGGCTGTTCCTGCTCGGACACCGAGCGTATTTTGGGCAGCGAGTGAAAACTGGTCGGTCGCCGCTGAAATTTTAACTCCGCGTTAAAACTTCAGCGGCGACCGACCGATGCCCTAAAAATCAGCGGCGCCTGGTCGGTCACTGGTCGGTCACCGGTCGTTCTCCGACCGGTTTTAGCTAAAAACTCGCCGACCGGTCGCCGAGCAGGCTGATTTTGGGGGTTGTGACCATAGCCTTAGGTCAGTGTTGGTAGTTCACGACACACTGGGTGGCTCTTTTGGCTCGCAGAGGGCGCATGCGCTTTTTCCAACACGTCCGACACAAAAACCCGGAAACCGAGATGTTTGCTATTTCCGCTGTATAGTCATAAACCTGCAAACCTAATTAGTTACAAAATCCTCTTCGTCTGACATTTTCACACCAACTTTTTCCAGCCTCCCACTTTCCAACCGATTATGAAATATACATCTATACATTGTGTCAGCGACAGAATACAATGCGTAGGTTTTGTTTCATTTAGTAATCGTTTTGTTATGTTTGGCTGTGTTTTGTTTTATGACCCGCGTGGCGATTCAATTCAATTCAATTCAGTTCAATCAATTCATTTCAGTTCATTTCAATTCAGTTTAATTCAATTCGATTCGATTTAGTTTGATTTAATTCAATTCAATTTTTCTTTACTCTTTTATTTCCATCAATGAAAGGACATGGTTTACAATAGGTTTAGCAATGACAATGCTTGGAGAGCCTTTAAGAGTGAAGGCATTAGGCGTTTAACAACGAAAAAAAAGCCATTTTTCGCGATAGTCTTCATTGCCGAAAATATTTTCATTACTGTTGATTAACGGATGAGTCCACACCTCTCTGAAGCTTTGAAGAGCTCGTGACTGTAAAGCGCCAAAAAAAAAAAAAAAAACCCACAGAGGGTTATAATCTCACGATGCCCTACACACTGGTTCAGTGTACTTGGCGATGTGCGCATTCCATGATGTGATCTATATTGTTGTTTTCCCATTAGACTGATCAATGGACTAGCCTATCAGGGAAAAATAGTAAAACAACAAAGCTTCTTTCGTGATTACTTCGTCTGGGAAGTGGTTAATTTCAGACACCATCTTCCCTATAGGAAACCACACAGAGGAAGAACGCCTGCGAACATAGTGAATGGGTGATCACAGCTAATTGAATGGTATAGGAAGCAGTCCTTGGCAACTTCCAATATCCTCCCCATGCTCCCTGCGTAGAATGAATAGAATAAAACAATAAAAAACAACGTGGTTTGTTGGGGGGGTTTGGGGGGAGGGGGATATTTGGAACAGTAGTGGCTCATCTGTATTTTCATCTCGTGCTTGAGTGGTCTTTTCCAAATTCTCTTCTACAAATAAAGTAACACCTTTTTGTAAAGGCCTGTTTTTACAAGCGATCGGAGAGAGGCGGGCGAATAGTACAGACGGGGAGTATATACAGTAATATCTTGTCAGACATCGTTTTCTGAAAAGGATTATGATAACAAAGATATGCATTGAAACATGCTTATAGGAAAGCAAGACGACAAAAGATAACAAAATGTGTGGTGTGTTTTTTTTTTTGTGTTTTTTTTTTGTTTTTTTTTGTTTTTTTTTTGAGAAAGGTTTAATTTGACCCGAGACAGTATGGTACTCTAGGGTCCAGACACGCCGGAAGTCTGTCGTAAAAAAAGTGCAGTAAATGTACAGAGTTATTTATGTAAGAGTTTCATATACCTATTCGAATAGGAGTGTTGACAGAATGGTACAATAAACATATATAAAATTGTCTACACGAACCATGATAGATATTAGAAAGGTGTAATGAGAGATGGCATCATTCGTGTCGTGATCATACGGCACATTACACACTGTCAGATCGAGTTATCGCGCCAGAGTAGTTAAAATACTTTTAATGATCTCATGGCACATTGAATACACCGCGTAATTTTGCATTGTTCTGCAATATTGTGACGACTGTAACATCAACATCAATGTGATGCATATCACGTCAGACAATTCAGTCACATGACCAAAGATCAAGCTCCGTGAAAAACGTTTTCCGACGCCGCGCTTTTGTTACATCATGAATCTTACTCCGTTATATTTGATTGGCAAGTATGGGACAAAAGTGTTCCCAACCAAACTGCTACGTGATTTAAAAAAGAGAGAGAGAGAGAAAAAAAGTTCCTATCCGATAAAGAATTATGGTGCTATTTACAGGCCCAAGGCTATACTCTGATTATAGTATAGTTTGTGTTTCTCTCATATGATTGAGGTACATAATTACTGGAGTTGTCATCTCTTGAGAATATATTGAACGAGATTGACCGAAACTCAAATGAAATCCCTGGACGAGATAACTTACATTATCTTTTGCCACTCTAGCTTAACCACAAACTGAACATTTTTAAGAACAATTAAGTTATTCCGGGAATGCTCTGAAGACATTCCAAGGCAGTGTCCTTTAAGATGATGATTCACATAATGGCTTGAAGAAAGGACTCAGTTTCTTAATTTGATTCGTGCAAGCTTGTATGTTACATGATGACTTGGTCAATGACTTAACATTCTCATTATTGTGACCTCAGTCTCTCCATCGTGATCCAAAGTCTAATCCATCAACTCCCATAGGGGAATCTTGCTGCCAAAATTATCAACTCGTCATCATCAAAATTAATTGGCAAGACGTCATCATCAAATTGGCAACTTTGTTCAAGGAGAAGTGGCTTGGATTGCTTAAATTCGTGACATTTGCATTACAAAATCAAAAACAAATTTACTGAAATTTGCCTATGAGAGAGAAAGGCCTAAAAACATTGATCTCCTTTAATTCAATGCTGTGCCAATTCAAAATCAGTTTCCTGATCTAGAAATTAGGAAGCTTTCGAAAATACTACAAGTACAGCGAACAACACACGGACAACAAAAGTCTCAAATGCTAGAAAATGATATTTCACCTACATACCCATTATTATGAAGGGAAAAAAAAAGAATAAACAAATAGTAAAAATCACGATACTCCAGATACAGCACCGATCCACAGAAAATGTATAGGTTCTGGAATCTGATGGGTTAAAGAGAACACTTCCTTCGGGCAACAGGAAATTGCCAAATTTGCGTTCCTGTTCTGCAGTAAACAAGTTGACTCCTAAAGAGTGTGTGTGATACAACCTCCGCAGAAGATTGTTTATCATAAGTAACATTAGTAATGTTGAATAAGTGTCCCGTTTTCATGGAGACTTTCGCAACCTCAAAGGGCAATAATTCGTATGATGATGACGTCACTGACTCACAACATGAGTCTCCCACTAACCTGCACACAAATATTCGCTAGAAATTACAATGTCGTTTTCTTGAAAGAAAATTTAATGGTATCTTTCACGTCATAATTTATTACTGCACAAAGCAGTTGTAACAGGGAGGGGAAAGCCACTCTTCTACCTCCCTGGTTGTACTATCTCAGCAAAGGGGATGCCGGTGACAAATTGTCGACTACAACATGATAGTACTGAGTTAGCATCACTTGTGAACAACTATACTGGAAAGGTGACGCGGTGACAATTGTCGCCTCATCAAACTTTCATGATAATGTGATGTTACGACCGAACTTACGCTTTCTTAAATGCACGTGCAACTCTCATAAGATTTCATCACATTCTCATTTCAGCTCCGATTTTAATAAGGACCACTACCATTCTGATTTTGATTACCCATTATTCTAATAAAGTCAAAATGAACAGGGGAGAGCTAGATATTTTGCTTTGATATCACAAGTAGGCCCTACCACATTCGAAGTTATGTCCGCTGCCAGAGTTTCTTTGCCATGTATGGTTTGTTACCGTGATCGTTATCGCTTGATTGCACGAAATTAGCAAGTTAATTGAATCATTCATAAAGCGCAGATGTCTGGTTTTCTGCCTTTCATGTTTCTGGGTTGTTGTTGTTGTTTGTTGTGTGTGGGTAGTATAGTAGTCTCTGCAGCACTTCCGATTAAGTCAAACTGGTAGGTTCACTTGTAATCAATACCTCACAGAAAGACTAGTGTAAGATACTATGAACTACACAGATCGTAGAGTTCGCTTCAAGAAACTGTTCTCTACAGCGAAACGCCAAGTATTCTGTAAGTCAGCGTCTGTACGATAAAAGTCAATGCAATGTGAATGACGCTAACACACAGTACATAACACACCACACAGCCAGTTCAGTGATCTGGGTCCAGCCAGGGAGGTGAGACAGCTCACCTCCCTGGTCCAGCCGAATAATATTGTTACACGCCTTTGCATACGCAGGATGCACTTTGTTTTTCTGAGTGGTTCGAGAGGTCGTTGTTTTACGCCTTTATACCGTTTAGAAAAACAATCTTCTCCGGACCTGCCATGGCTACAGATTGGAATATAACTTGACCCCTCACTGTTGACCTTACGACAGAAGTTGCTGCAGCGAATGAAACCCTACTCCGTTAACCCACTTATTTCTATCAACCGAGATGTAATAATGACATACGCATACGGCCTGGTAATACCGATCTTATTTAGGGCCTGCTTTGCAAAGTATTTACTTTGTTTACAGTTGTTCTCCATTTTGTAGGAAAGTCGAGAGTCCCCTGACGGCATTTCCTCCCCCCCCCCCCAAAAAAAAAAAAAAAAAAAACATTTAAGCGTAATTTTGGGAAGTCACACAGATATTACTTTTCAGGTTCCATTTTCTTCCCAAGTATTTTTTTTTAATGAATTTTGTATGCTGTGTTTCATTTGAAATGTTTTATTTCACTGTGAAATAAAACAAGATATAATGATGTCATCACATATACGTCTCCCAATGACGAGTACACTAATTATTTTGCTCAATTCCCTTTTGTAAAATTAATCGAAATAGACAGAAATGTATTAAGTGGGTGGATAGGCCCTTTGCCTCATTTATCATTCCAGACTTCCCATGACGTACGTATGAGCTTGAATAAAGGAGTTATCTTGTTTGCTTCCTGATTTGATATATTCCGTAGCGTTTTGAATTCCCGGTTTGAATTACAAACCAATGGTAAAGCGGTAAGGCGACTACTAGTATACGTAGCTGCCACACCCACTTTGCGTCGTTGGGACTACTGAAATCTTGTCTTGACAACTTCCTTCCCTTTACAGTCTGTTTTAATAAAATGTCCATTGTTCTGAGGTCACGTTGAGAAAGAAACTGAGTGTCTCTTTACTAATTCTTCTTGGATTTTGGTTGTTCGTTTACTTAATCTCTACGCAGGAAAACATTTTTTGCTCAAGACCAAACTAACATCTCATGGCGAAAGAGATCTAAGCCACAGGTGTATGTTTGTTTGTTTGTTTTAAATAATATTTTATCGAAAGAACTGGACGACAGGCAAGACTAGAGCTATGTCGGTCCCAATTACAATTTAGCCATTCAGAGGTCTATACTTACCTACCTTACTCCATTACGTGGCTATTTTGATTGACACTCCCTGAGCTCGGTTCATCATGTACCCTTCGCCCCTTTTGGCCAACTTGACCCCCCTTAGTGAAACGGCTGCTGGTACATCTCAGTACATCTTACTAGTGCCAGCGACAGCATTCCTCTTGCAGAATATATAGGTCATAATCAAATGCACATGACAACAAAGGGTTAAACGCCAGAGCATGACAGTGTGCATTCTGTCACAAAATCCTGGAGAACGAAGGATCCTAGCCACCTTCAAAGACTTCTACCCCGATGTTAAAGAAGACATCCACCCCAAAATATAATAAAGTGCCTTCTTAGATTCTTATAGTAGCTGCCGTCTCAAATATCGTAATTGACTAAAAAACATGTACATGTATTACGATACTCAAATATTGGGTCCGAAGGGGCGCTATTTCTCTCCTATTTCGCGAAAGAGGGTGTGTTATTGATGTGTGCTACTGAGTATACAATGTATGCACCAGACTTAACCCTGTTAAGTCTGGTACAGAAAGAAAACTTCAAAAGATAGAGAAAAATATTTCCTGCAGAACGATACAAAAATGACAAGAATCGGATAAGAAATAAGGAAGATATGACATTTTGAAACTTCACATTTTTTTTTTTTCGGAAAACACTTCTTGACCAGTCCTTATGAATATCCAAATGAGCGAGTTGATGATGTCATACAATCACAATTTTTCATGTATTTTATATATGAAATTCGGAAATGAAAAAATCAGACTTGACAATTGTTCTTTTTCATTTTGGGTGGTTTTGACAAGTTTTATATTTATACAGCTGAAATATGAGATTTTTGTCATTTTTTTTTTGTATGAAATGAATAAGAAATCATGAGAGCATGACATCGTCAACTTGCTGATTTGAATATTCATAAGGACTGGTCAAGAAATGTTTTCCGAAAAAAATGTGAAATTTCAAAATGTCATATCTTCCTAACATATTTCTTATCCAATTTTTGTCATTTTTATATAGTTCTGTAGGGAATATTTTTTTTTTCTCTTTCGTTTGAAGTTTTCTTTTTTTTATGGGGGGGGGGGGTGGATTTCATCTTTAAACACCAGCATGACAGTGTGCATTCTGTCAAGAATTCCCGTTGGAGAGCGTCGCGACGGTAATATAGCCACCTTCAAAGGCCTCTTACGTTGATACTGCAGGCAGGTCTTGGCACTCGCTGGGAACTGGACTATCCAGTCTCTAAGCAACCCTCTGCTTGCTTCTCTTGTACACGACAGCCCGCGACAAAGAATAAATCTCACCTTGCGATATAAACTCTTTTTTTTTTGCAACTGATTGACAAATTGCCCTACTTCGACGTAAATAAGCACTGAATTGATCAGTGTTTTAGTAGTAGCCATGATAAAAAATCATGGGCGTACATACTCGAGCAGGATTCGAACCTACGACCTCCTGATCACCGGACATCTCCACTAGACCACCGAGCTTTCGCCCGACAGCAAGTGTTGGTTCTGCTCGAGTATGTCGGGCTGTCGGGCAAAAGCTCGGTGGTCTAGTGGAGATGACGCCTGTCCGGTGATCAGGAGGTCGTAGGTTCGAATCCTGCTCGAGTATGTACGCCCATGACTAAAACACTGATCAATTCAGAGCTTATTTACGTCGAAGTAGGGCAATTTGTCAATCAGTTGCACTGAAAACATCTCGACGGAAGAATTTCATGAATTTGAATAAACTCTTTTTTTTTCTTGTCTTAAATGTACACCCACGCACACAATCAGTTAAATCGTATGTTATTGCACATAACCACCTTGTACAAGCTCGTGGTGTGGTATAGAGTGATATGTAAAAACTAGAATTTGTTATTTCGAACAAAGATTGGACATTGCCCCCCCCCCTTGGCCCCCGCAGGAACATGACATTTAGACGGGATAATTTGAGAGTATAATTAAATGACTGAGCTTCAACCAACCTTGAAATTGTAGAGGGCAAGCTTCCGTCCTCTCCTGAGGACTTTCTCAAGCCTTATGCAGTGTTGTCTTGCTGCCGTTGCCTGTCTTTATTAATCACTGGACCATAGATTGGCGAAAGGGTATAGCCCGAGTCTCTGTTGAGAGCTGGATTGACCCTTCTGATCCAAAGTGCTTCCTTTATTTTTCTTTTTAACCAGTTGCTTTCAAAGTCAATGATACGTGCCTCATCCCATTCAATGTTGTGTCCTGTGTTGTAAGAGTGCTCAGCTATCGCCGAGTGTGATGGATTGTTTAGTCTCAGTGCCCTTTTGTGTTCCTTGAGTCTCTCGTTCAAGGTTCTGCTGGTTTCCCCGATGTAACAATCATGGCAATCAGCACAAGTGATCTTATATACAATGCCTGACCTTATTTACCTTGGGACTTTGTCTTTAGCATGGACTAGTGTACTTCTCAGGGTATTAGAGTTCTTGAATGCAATATCAACGTCCTTGTTGTGGAATGCTCTTTTCAGACGGGAGGATATGGTGTTTACGAAGGGGAGGACTACCCTATTGCTAGTCTCCTTTCTTTCCTTTGTGTTTGTGGGTGACTTAGTTCTTGTTTTGCCCTTAGCTTTTTGTATCCACATGCTGCAAGGGCCTCGTCAATATGGTGGAATTCACTCTGTAGTGCATCATTGTCAGAGGTTACATTTCGAGCTCTCAAATACAGAGATCTAGCAACTCCCTCCTTTGTGTTGAGTGGATGATCCGAATCGAAGTTCAAATAGGAGTCAGTGGATACAAAAAGCTAAGGGCAAAACGAGAACTAAGTCACCCATAAACACAAAGGAAAGAAAGGAGACTAGCAATAGGGTAGTCCTCCCCTTCGTAAACACCATATCCTCCCGTCTGAAAAGAGCATTCCACAACAAGGACGTTGATATTGCATTCAAGAGCTGTAATACCCTGAGAAGTACACTAGTCCATGCTAAAGACAAAGTCCCAAGGCAAATAAGGTCAGGCATTGTATATAAGATCACTTGTGCTGATTGCCATGATTTACATCGGGGAAACCAGCAGAACCTTGAACGAGAGACTCAAGGAACACAAAAGGGCACTGAGACTAAACAATCCATCACACTCGGCGATAGCTGAGCACTCTTACAACACAGGACACAACATTGAATGGGATGAGGCACGTATCATTGACTTTGAAAGTAACTGGTTAAAAAGAAAAATAAAGGAAGCACTTTGGATCAGAAGGGTCAATCCAGCTCTCAACAGAGACTCGGGCTATACCCTTTCACCAATCTATGGTCCAGTGATTAATAAAGACAGGCAACGGCAGCAAAGACAACACTGCATAAGGCTTGAGGAAGTCCTCAGGAGAGGACGAAAGCTTGCCCTCTACAATTTCAAGGTTGGTTGAAGCTCAGTCATTTAATTATTCATCATCCCCAGCCGATGAAAGTTTTTAGTATAATTTGAGAGTAATTCTGCCAGTGCTAAGCTTTCCTAGCATCTACTCACTGGTGCATTTGAGGGAGGCTAAAGAATACAATCAAGGACGACGTCGAGGGGTGTGGAGGTTTTACACAAAATGCGCGATGCGAAGCGGCTTATTCTTTCAGTAGTGCATACATACACACATGCATCTATCTGTCTTTTTATCTATTCTTATATCCCGGATAATTCATCTATCATTTATATTTATCTAACTAGCGGTCTGTCTATCTATCTATCTATGTATCTATCTATCTATCTACATGTATGTACGCCTACACTCAGCAAAAAAAAAAAAAAGAAAGTAAACACTTTTTTTAAGTTAATTTTCTTCACAGAAGATTTTGATAAAAATCAATGTGTCATATACTATATCAAAGATTACTAGTATTCAATTGGCTATCAACCTGGTAGATTTATAAAAAGAGAAATTTTACGCATGAGTGAACACATTCGTTTGTGTCCTCCAAGGTAGAAAAGTAAAAATTGCAGAATTGGACATAATGAAATTCATTTGCAACATTATGCCCTCCAAGATAGCAATGATAACAAAAGACCAATTTAACGCGATGAGAGACATGAATAAAACAGCAGAAATAAGTTTCCGTTCCCTTGTTTCCCTTTATATTCAAAACAAAAACATAGTGGGGAAACTAAAGGTGGAACATAAGCATTTTCCATCAATTCAAACTTTAAATGACATAGACAAATTCAAGAACCAAATATTATTTCATATTTTCTTAATTTGGAATAACGTTTCAGAGTTAACTTTCTTTGTTACCATAATTTTTTTTTCTCTTTGACTGCGGATTTGACGAAAGATTCTTCATTTTTATCCATTATTTTTTTGCCTTTCTTTATCTTTGGAGGGTTACAGAGACATAAGGCCAAGTAAAAAAAAAAAGAAACCAGTTTCTCGTCCTCGCGCGCATCGATTTTGGCCGCCGCATCGATTTTTTTTACCATTTACTATTTTCAAAATGGCGCTGAAGATACCAAGAAATTCATAATTCTCGTCCCAGCCCGCTCCCCGCCCGCATCGATTTTCAGTTGCCGAATCGACTTTTTTGATATTTACTATTTTTTCGGCCGCCGAAAAAAGAAATTGACAATAATATTCACCTACCAATGGTGATGTCTCATTTCTAATTAAGCCTTGCGTCCTCTACTTAGCTGTAGTACAGCTGTAGCTTCTGTAGTGCGTATGTAATAACGCATGCATTTCACACTGCTCCACAAAGCAGTCGAACTGTAGTTGGATGGGCGGGCCGCGGGCGGGCCTGGGCTGTGATGTACAGCGCACTCGGTACGTCGTGAACGCGATAGCGGCAACATTTTTGCGAACAATCGCTGATATTCCACGCGTACTGCGCGCATTGTTCGTATTTTCCCCGTTTCTGATATTTTAAGCGGATGAATTGTACTGTACAAATGCTTGTGAGGATTGTATGGAGTTTGTATACATTTTCCTGTCATTGTGACTATGTGCATGTGCGTGCAGTGTCGGAAGGTACGGTAATGCAGTGGCCGTGCCGCACCGTTTATTGGCAAAGTGTGCGTGTCTGTAGCTGTGTAGAGGCCCGTACACTCTGCTCTGTAACGTTGCATCTGACGGCGATGTATTGTTATATTTCGAATATATAAAATGAATGCGCTTTTCCAGCAAATGTAGAATTATTAAATGGGTGTATCTACAAAATAAATAACTTTTCCACGGATTCTGGTTTGTCTCGTATTTCTGCGGGATACTTTACGATGTAAATTCACGGACACGGCCGTGAGTCGTATCATCTGTAGTGTGGTATACAATCATTCATCATCCAAATGATGAGTGATTATCAAATGTCTTTTTAGAACATGAAGAAACATCTTTAAATGTTTAATGCTATAATGCCATATCAGTATCATTTTGACATCCATCTGCAACTGTACAAGCCAGTTTCCAGTTGAATGTGCTACAATTGTACTGTGAAGAAATGCAGATACATAATACCAGCTGTGTGGACACAAAAAGTCACAAACACCAATGATAAATAAAGCAGTGTTTTGAATATCATGGAATTTATTTCAGTCGTACATTTGTTGAAAGACATGTTTTATACCTGTTTCAATTAATAGCACAATACATCAGAATTGCAAGTACACTGGTATCAGAAATGCCATTACAACACTAAATACCAGTTTTAAGATGGTCATTTTCCCTTGACATCTGTAGTGGAAAGAAAAAGCAAATTATTTCTGCATGCATGAAGTTTCATTTCAAGTATGGTACATATATATATTTGTTTGAAAATGCACAGAGTGCAGGCAAGACATACACTTGGGACCTGGTCTCTCATAACACAGCTACCAGAGTGATATTTCATTTCATAAATTGGATATATAAAATAGTGAGGACCTCCCTCATCGCCTTGCTCAAAAAACCCGGACGAGAAACTACTTTCTTTTTTTACTTGGCCTAATAGAAATGATAGGATGATTTTTGCAAATTGATTTGCATATCTATTGTGTTGAATTTGTCTTTTGTTCTCATTATTACATGGAAGAGCAAATACGCTTGAATAACAACTTGTACATTTTGCAATTTTTACTTTTGTGCCTTTGAAGAGAAAAACATATGTGTTCACTCATGCATAAAGTTAATCTTTTCATTGAACTACTATAGGTTGATAGGTAATTAAATTACCTTTAACCTGTCATGGTATATAAAACATCATTTTTAGCCAGATAGTCTATGAGAAAGATGAACCTGAAAAAGTGTTTACTTTCTTTTTTGCTGAGTGTATCTATCTATCTATATCCATTTATTCAACAGCAAGAAGTGGATATTTCATTTGTACACTTATTATGGAATATATTATCACTATTATCGCGCTGAATTCAATTTACATATCCATGCCTTTCTCATTTACTTTTGAATATTAGGATACCATTTTTATTACCAAAATAAATCAAAAAAAAAAATGTCTAGCAATACAGATGAACAATATAGGCCCTCCTGCTTTAGTTGTCGATATACATCAGGTCACTGTGAACAGAAGGAAACGCAATCGTGCTGTAGTGTTTCCACGTGTTGCATGTTTTCGTTGAGACTTTTTCTTTTCCCACCTCCCCAAGCTATAATGAAATCCACACCGGTCTATTGTTATTTTGCCCTTGTTGCCTGGCACTGACACTTCACATTTTCACGCAACTAATATGCGACAGTAAACATTGTCCAAATAGAGGGGTGAACTAATAATAATAATAATAATCTTCTAACATCTTAAGAGGGTGTAGGCAGACAGGATCACTCAAAACAGAATATCCACTTCATCTTATCTTTCTGCAAACATCTTTCTATTTCTTATTTTCCTTCCTTTTTTTATTTTATTTATTTCTATTTTTTATCTTTTTGCACAAGAATACTCAGATTCTGTTTAAAAGACTTGGGTCTTTTACTCTTTCGACAGACGACCGTGATGAAGTGAAACGTTAATGAGGGTTTGTGTTATGCTCAAGTGTCATTTGATATAATAAACTATGAATGTAATGATTAATGTTTCATGAAATCGGATTTGGGATAAGAAAGTTTATACAAATTTTGACAGTTTCACATACAATCAAACCTGTCTATAGCGGCCATCGAAGGAAGGCGTAAAGATGACCGTTATATGTAGACAGGTGGAGATTTTTTTTTTCTTTTGTGGCCGTATAACATCATACAAACATCATTCCATTTCTTTTACTTCTTCTTTTTTTTTCCTTGCACATAAATCAGATTCTGGAGGTGGCCGCTAAGGCAGGATTGGCTGTATTTTCATCAATTTGTGATAACGGTCGCAGCCACATTACACAAACGAGATATACGCCACACAGATAGTCAAGCCAAGATCCCATTGTTTTGTAGAAGCGAGAGATGAAAAATCTTATTTTTTTTTATTTGACAACTGCGACCGATAAGCAGGATAGGCCTAATTAATTATAACACCTTCAAGATAATTTGATACTTAAAAAAAACAAACAAACACATAAGTATTCTTCATCTCAGATTGCGGAAGGTACAATGTACTTGTGTTGCATTACAGTTACCTGTCCGTAATCTATAAAACAAGTGGCTGGCATCGCATAAGGCCTGAATCACGTTCAAGAAAGTGAGACGGAGCGAGATAGGGCCTCTTTCAGCGGAGCGCGCAATTAGGCAATCTTCATTAAGTGCCGTGTCATATCCTCCGACCAGTTATTATCCGCAAGGTGTACCTCCTTTTCTCTTGAACCCGTCGAGAAAGATTAAACTTTAATGATGCCTCGCCATTCCTGCCCGCTTATCAATTTTCACTTATCTGTCTGCTGCCTGTAATTTTGTCATTTTGGTTGTTACTAAGTGTTTTTTCTCTACTAATTAAAATCGATGTAAAATATTAAATAAAGGAATTCTTCTTTCACGGACAAGAGTAGCGTTCGACTGTTTTGTGTGGCTTTGTTACCTTTACATATATTTGCTTGTTCCTTTTCATAGTTAAAAATCATGTGCAGGATTGAGCCAGGACTCCCCACCCCCTTCCCTCCCCTCGATCCCCCTCCCCCTCTTTCTAATAATATCTCTTTCTCGTTTCAACTTTTCACTTATTCATTCTGATGCTGACTAACCTAATGGTAGATTTGACGACGACAACAACAACAGTTCTGCATGGCAAAATGAATATATCGTACAAAAAAAAAATATCAATGATATTCTTTACGAGGTTTGAGAGAGACAAAGAGACAGACGAGAAAGGGATTCCCATCGACCCCTTGTGAGGGTCGAAGCAGTTTCCCGGAGGTAAGGGGGGGGGGATACATGGTGGTGTGGTGGACAAAGCGTTGTGCTCACAACTAGGAGAGCCTGGGTCCGAATGAATCCGAGCATTGCTGTCCACAGATTATTTTGATATCTTTTAATCGGCAACGAGTTGACAACTCGATATTTCGGAAATTTGGAAATGTATGTAACAGATTCAAGTGTAATGAGGTTTTTAATCAGTATTCTGTGCAGAATAAAAAATAAAGAGGACATTCTTACTGACACTTTCAATTATCAATATTATCATCATATAAAGAATATGTTGTAAATTCATATACATGCAATAATGCCTTCCTGTAATAATTTCCTTTATGCTAATATATGTACATTTCAGTATTTTTCGTTTTGTCTTGTTTTGATTTGTTTTGATTTGTTTTGTTCTTCTTTTTTTTTGTATTGTGTCATAATTGTTGCTGTTTACTAGGGAGAAGCCTTGACAGGTCAATGGCCTTTGCTTCTTCCTCCACACCCTGTATTGCATATTATGATTGACATGTTGTCCTGTATTGTTCATTCTTTTTTTTTAACCAGTTGTGCAAGTTGTGGAAATAAATGAAATGAAATGAAATGAAATGAAATGAAATGAAATGAAAATCATAATGGATATTGCTGTATAGTTGTATTGTGATTATGATAATGATAATCACTAACCGTCGCTAATAATAACATCATCACATCACACATATTGTATGACGCTCAGTTCACTGCCTCAACTAGCCTCAAACTTGACATAGTACTTGTTTATGGCAAATTAACGTGTAGTCACGTTACAAACAAAGCTATAGCTCTCTCTCTCTCCTTCGGAGAGGAAATGGGCCGTGTATTGATGTCATGTATTGCTCAGATTGTCATTCCCAATGTCAAAAAAACGCCTCTGTTATGCATAGCGTGCTCACCCTTGATAAGGTGGGGAGTTCATAGCTAGTTTGCATCTTCCAAAATAAACCGGGAGCGAACATATGTTTGCATTCGATCACATTTCACTGACACTTCCGATTCGGTAGCTCACCGGCGTTACACGCCGTGACACCAGTTTGTCAGCTGTGTACACGTCAGGAAAACTATCATTACTGTTTTCACTACGTTACCATGACAGTGCCACCAATAAGCGCCAACTGCTTGGTGCACACCACTCAGTCGTCAAGCGTAAATTGAAGGCGTTTACAGGATATCATTCGGGACATGACTTTTGACGACATGCGGAGCTACGGCACTCGTTTCTCATTAAAAAAAAAGAACAAAACAAATAACAACGAACCTTAATTAACACAAAGCAGATACAAGCAGATGCTATCATTTAAAAGTAGGTCGTCTGCGCGGAACCCGGCTCCTGACCTTTCGACAATCGGCATCCCAGCCATTGCTCGGCGGACTAAAGAATGCAAAAATATCAAACGAGTCACATGTGTATTGAGAAGTCCAAACTCACTCTGCAAAGCTTTTGTGCTTCATTGGCTCCATGCGGACCAAGAGTGAACAGATCCGGTCTGCCCTTCGAGTAGGTAACAACTGTCATTCATTTTCATTATATGAGTAACTAAACGTAATTGAAGGGATTAATTTGTACACCTGTTACAGTCAAGATTCAGGCTCTATCAGTGTTTGACCCGTAACGGGTTCTTAAATAAAGTGGCGGCTGTTTTGTCTCATTTGATCGCTATACACTGTCACATGATCAGCTACAAGCGACTTTCCGACGACTTTGTCAGTCCCTGGATCCCTGACCATTCTCATCTTCGAGTTAGCAGTTACCCAAACAATGCTAAGAAAGGTGGAGCCTTTTTCAAAGACGAGGGTGGAACCTTTTCAAGAAGTGGGTGCAGCCTCGTCAAAACGTGGATCAAATTAGGTCGCCATCAACGGTCGCCATTTCTTCTTCTCTTACGATACGACTTATCTGGCTGATGACCTGGGAAAGAGACAACGGATCGTTTCTTTTCATACTTTCACAAGAGTGTGCGACTCCTGGAACTTATGAAAATGAAATGATAGAGATACCTACAGTCACAGCAACGACCCATGCCGACAAACATAATTATTTATCAATTACAAAAAAAAAAGTAGGCTTTTCACAATCTGCTAAGTTGAATTAGGCCTATCCTTCGGGTTTATGCCAGGTTCAAGTGTGTACGTGTGTGCCACACACAAACACACTGCTATAGCTTCTGACCATTCGAGCATTGAGAATTTAGGGTTTCTGGTACGAACAGTGAACTAGGGCTTTCTATAGCTCAGTCGGTAGAGCACCGGGCTAGCAATCCGGAGGTAGGTCTCGGGTTCGAATCCCGATGGCATCCCATTTTCTTTGCTCAATTTTTCACTAACAAATAATATTCATTCTGGTCAGTTTTTCTGTTTGCGTTTGTTACATACTCAAAAAGCTGCATCACTTCGGTGACCCCTCGCATTTATCCCCAAGTTGAATTATCCTTCGGATTTATGCCATGTCCAAGTGTGTGCGTGTGTGCCACACACAAACACACTGCTACAGCTTCTGACCATTCAAACATTGAGAATTTAGGGTGTCTGGGACGTACATTGAACTAAGACTTTCTATAAGTCAGTCGGTAGAGCACCGGGCAAGCAATCCGGAAGACTCGGGTTCGAATCCCGATGGAATCCCATTTCTTTGCTCAATTTTCACTAATCTGCTACGATGGAACAATTGAGAAATAACATTCCTGTTTTGAAACTGCATGAAGTTTTTCTTTTACAGGAAGGTGATAGACATGTACTACATCGGGAGCGGAGAGGGGGAGAAACGCACTCTTCAAATCAACGCCTTTTTAAACCTCCAGAATTTCGCATTGCGATGCAAAAAAAAAAAAAAAACCGATATATCCTATGTGCAAAATATGCGGCTGTTAACGCTCAACATCCGTGAGAGGAAGAGAGGAAAAAAAAACGCACTCGTCAAACAAGATGTCAGCTTTAGTATGTCAAGTTTAATCATAACTGGGGAGATGAAATCGCGGTGCCCTTCATCTTGGAATGTTACATTTCATCTTGGAATGTTACACTTATATGACTGCGCATGCGTGAACAAGGAGCAAACAGATGCCCCATACAGAGACGTGTGATAGAGTACAGGGTGAGGTGAGGATTCATCTTTTAAAGGTTTCGTTTACCATTTGCAGATGAAACAAAAACCCATGCAGCTTTACTGCTTCAAAATAGTTCTAAAATGTGAATTAGGGATAGAAACAACCAAAAAGTTACTCAGTATAATCAGTGTTAAGTACTGGAAAATATACATTAATGTGAACAATAGTATTAACCAGATAATAAAATTGTTTCTAGACTAAACCGTCTACAGTGTAGTTAGAAAAAAAGTGATATATCCGCATATTTTAGGCTTTATTGCAAAATTGTTATATGGTAGGATGTTTTGTGATGCAACTGACCTACACTATGCATCACTGGTTAATGTGATAACTCAAACATTTTTTTTTTTTTATCACTGCTCCAAAGGTAAACAGTTAACTTTTTGGGAGAAACCACTATATGAAATGTTAAAGAACATAATTCTTAAAGAGGAATTCAAAGTTTATTTGATGAAAATCAGTACATATATTGAAATGGCTGAGATATAAAATAAAAACAATAAAGATAATTCAATATCCTAATAAAAGGTGGGTCCCACCTTTATTATGATTGCTTCGTTTTGGAAATCTCAGCCATTTTCCTTAATAAACTTTGACTTCATGCTATTACGCCCCATGCCACCGAAACTATACCATCCCTTTTAGATATTGAATCGCAGAGAATGTTCACTATATGACAAGGCCAAAACGTCTATATAGTTAGGACGCTAGTCACAAAGTAAAAACAAACAAAACAAAACAAAACAAAGACAAAGGTCAGATGTATCAATAACCGGGGGATTTAGAGTACAAATTCATAATCTGAACACTCTATAATTGCCTACAAATGCCACGATACGCATTTCATTACGTTACTGTATTTGATTAAGTATACTGTTCAAATTTACTGGAGATGAGAGAAAACTGAAAATATAAAAATATAAAAAAAATCATACGTATTTCATTCCTTTATTACGAGGTGATGTGGTAGTTCACACGGTTTATCGATACATGAGCTAGAGAGACTGAATTTATTGTAAAGAAGTACGACCCCGGGAGTACGACGCTTCGAGATCTTATGGTGCAAAAATACTGACTTGCTTACATTTCCTACGCCTCAAGAACACTGAAGTCAACACTAATATAAGCGGAGAGGCCAAACGCAAGAGGAACAATATTATTATGGTACCTATCCGTCCTAATTATAGCGGTTAATCAAGGTTGTGTGTACAAACTGCGTGTTTATCGGCAGCGGATATCCACTCGACAACAAATCAGTGTGCTGACCTTCCAAATGGAGTTCATTTTCGCAGGCAGGGATACGGGAAAGATAATACATGGATGGAGGATAAAATCAACATAGACTTCGCTAATCACTGAATCGCAAGAAACTTCATCTGCAAAATCGATATCAGCACCAAAGGTTGCGACAAAGACGTCCTTAAGATTCTCATCGTATAGGCCCTATACTTTGTTTATTAATCTCGGACAGGAGCATATAGACGCTCCCTTTATTGTCTTCGAAGCCTTTGAGCCTTTCTCAACAGAGCTATAGAATGTTATGTGAGAACGTATCACTCTAGATTAAGAAATTTGTCTCAACACAAGCAAAGATTTACGAGCCCGTCATCGTTCTCCAGATCTTGACACGTATATCTAGTACAGAGACCGTACACAGAGAATGATAGTACACTGTCCCGCATGCATAATGATCTAGGGCGATACACACGCACTCCTTGCATATGCTCTCGGGTCACGACTCGACTGTGTACTAAGTGTAAGCATGGAGCTACTAACAGAGTTAGTAGCTCCATGGTGTAAGTATAACCATGGACCTACATGGTAGGTCCATGGTATAACGGAGTCTCTCTAGATGTTCTCCGCATGTGGCCATGCTTGCAGGCATTTTATCACTTGAATCAGTGTAGCCATCTCCGATGTAAACAAGATACCATAAAAGCGTTTTTACCTAGTTACAGCATGGACCTGTTTAAAGGGTGTGTACAGTTCTGGTCGAGGTGAGGATTTAGCTTTTCAACGTTTTGCGAGATATTCAGAAACCACTCTATGAGATGTCAAAGAGCATGCAATTCTAAAGGGTATAAAAAGTTTGTTTGATGAAAATCGGTTTTGAAATGGCTGAGATCCCAAATCATGGTGAAACAAAGAGATCCTAATAAAGTTGTGGCCTGTATGTCGCCTTTTATTATCATCACTTTTTTGGATATCTCAGCCATTTCAAAACCAATTTTCATCAAATTAAATGTTGAATCCTTCTTAAAATTACATGCTCTTTCAAATTTCATAAGAGGTTTCTCATTATCTCACTTAGAAATGCTCAAAACATGAATCCCTTTACCTCAACCAGTACTGTACAGTCATGATCGTGAAGCTACAACAACTAAACGGATTCAATTCTAACTTTAACGAGTTTCGTTGTTCAATAGTTCGGACACAAACATCGGGAAGTACAGGGAAGGAAATGGGAAAAGCCAGGAAACCGTTTGAATACGGTTGTACCAGTTGGAAAGGTGCCTATAATATATCCCCCATACGTTCAACACAGCAGGAGGGCATATTAGAATTAATATAATCTAGTGTGAAGCGATATAAATCTATGGATCTACTACACTCAGGATGGAATACACTTAGCTTGATTTGAGAAAGCGAATCAAAGAAAAGGGGGTCAATAAACAGTTATGGTGCAAAGAAATGGCACAACCGACAAATTAATTCTCGTCTCGATCATTTTCTAAGTCCCCTCGTACAAAACTTTTAAAGTGTCTAGTCTCTTGCGCGTTGATCTTGTTGAGATGGAACTATACGGGTAGCGCATACGGGTATAATATTATACGCTGTAGCGCACGACTACGAGGTTCAGCAAACAATGGCCGAGTATCACACAACTAGTAGTAGTAGTGTAACTGTAACTGTACTGCAGCACAACTTCGTATATGAGGTTAATCAGTTGGTAAAACGGGTAGGATGGATGACTCATGACTTCAGTCTTCCCATGGCAGTTGTGATTGTTTAGATCAGGCCTTACCTCAAATGTGTGAGTCGTCCAGTCTTACTGCGCATACTACTAATTCGTGAAGAACATTCGGCATACTACTAATTCGTGAAGAACATTCGCCGCCGCCAAGTGTACAGATGAGAATCCTTCATCTTGCCCCTGATTTCATGCATAACGTACATCTTCCTCTTGCACAGCACAGTCTTCATTCCATCTAGAGTTAATTCGTCTTCGAGCTCGTCGCTGAAAGAGCGTATGAAAACGCAAAAGGCACGGTTGAATGACGAATACATGGGTTTACGCATGGCGAAACAGAGTCTTCCTTGTGTGCCTTGTCGTCTGCCGAAACTCGAGCGAGCGCGCGCGCTCCTGTTGTGGTTTTCGTGCAATGAGATTCCGAATCTCTTTGGTTTCGGGGTCTCTCGTGCGAGCAAAAATGATTGAATTTGGACCTCGCTAAATATGTCTGGATATCGAATTACGGAGCAGACAAAATACTTCCCCACATCCTCCGGTTAGAGAGGTTGGTTTCGTATCAAGTATTTTGGCAGTTTTTTTTTTTCTCTCTCTCTCTCTAGTACAATAGTGTCTGTTCATTAGGTGATCCGAGTATCCTCTCGGATCACCTTATGTATCTGTACTGATTCTTTCTTTATATCTCCTCAAATGTTGTGCAGAGGTTAACTCAAAAAGTCCTTCGCCTATCACATTCAAACTTATACCATGTATGTATCATGTCATAAGGACGACAGATCTAGTGCAGCATTGTGATCAGTCAACTGTGACGTCATTATGACGTCATTATCTGAAATCACGTTTACATTCATATCTCATTAATGGAATGGAATTTCTCGATGAAATTTACATATCATATACTTCAAGTCAAGTTCTATTGATAAATTTCATTAGATGTGATCACGTTCATAGTAAACGAGCGCGTACGCGCGCGTTGAAATTTTAACATGCTCTAATCAAGCTCGAAATTGTTTTGCACACGTTTCAGGTCATTTAAAGTATTTCAAAAAATATCGACGAACGCGTACGCGCGCGCACATATACGCACGCACAGCTCATATGCAATAGACATTTTCCGTTTTTTCACACGGATCAGATGTCTAAAATGTCAAGGAATATTTTTACCAGGTTTCAAGTCAATCCGACTCAATATGACGTCGTACGGGCCCGTCAAAGTTGAAATTCCGCGCGCGCGTCAATGGCGATATACAGTGCAACTATGCCAAAAAACCAACAATTTTAAATCCGATTTTACTCGTCAGGATGGACGGTGACCCCCCATTTTCTTTACATATTTTGAAAGCTGATGAGTTGTACATGTCATTTCATGGGGTGGCAATGCTGGCAAAATGATTAAAAGATATCAAATTTCTTAATAAAGTAAAAAAGGTAAATTTTCAATATGACGTCATCAAATTTCAAGTTCATTCGAGCGTATCTCACTAATCCTTGTTTGATGTTCGTCCAGATTTCAGTATGTTGTAGCTCATTTAATGTTCTTTTAAACATAAGATAGCAACATTTTGATTGGATGACGGTATCACCTCGTAAAAATGGATTGAAAGTAATCTTGTCAAATATGACCAGTTTACGTGTTATCTCTATGGGAGTGCAGTTTTTCTGGAAATGAAAATTGACATGACTATCTTTCTCGAGCACTAGCTCACTCATTCTTTGGTGAATTTCTCCCAGATTTTAATATGTTGCAGCTGAGATTTTACGCTACCGTAAGTGTGCCCTTCGTTTTTTCATATGATGTCAGGATCACGTCAAAAATTTTGGTTGAAATTCAAACTTATCTTCGATGTATTGACATATTTCTTTCTTTCTGCAACTTTCTTTGCAATAACTCAAGAAAAACAGCCTCTATCACTTCCATATTTTGCACATGTTTAGTTCATGTCACGTACATTATTTCATAAAATAACAACTACTTGATCGGACACCATCTTTGGTATGTAAATTAGGGTCAAAGGTCATAAATGTTTCATCCTCTATCTTGGTGAATATATGTCCTATCTTTCCCATTTTTTGCACACACAAAGACCATGTTACAAGGATCATTTCACAAAATAACCACTTTTAGCTCAGATGCCATCTTGTCTGTGCAAATTTGGGTCAAAGGTCATATGTACTTCTTTCTGTATTTTCGTTATGACGTGTTATCTCTATGGGAGGGATTTTTTTTTTAATGTGAAAATTGACATGATTGTCTTTATCGAGCACTAGCTCACTTACCCTTAGGTGGATTTCTCCCAGATTTTGATATGTTGTAGCTGAGACTTTGGGCTATCGAGAATGCGCCCTTCGTTTTTTCATACGATGTCGGGATCACGTCAAAAAACTTGGTTGAAATTAAAGTTTATCTTCGATGTATTGAAATATTTCTTTCTTTTTGCAACGTTATGTGCAATAACGCAAGAAAAGCATACCCTATCACCACCATATTTTGCACATGTTTAGTTCATGTCACGAACATTATTTCATAAAATAACAACTACTTGATCAGACGCCATCTTGGGTATGCAAATTAGGGTCAAATGTCATAGATGTTTCATCCTGTATCTTGGTGAATACATGTCCTATCTTTCCCATATTTTGCACACGTAAAGACCATGTTACAGGGATCATTTCATAAAATAACCACTTTTTGCTCAGATGCCATCTTGTCTGTGCAAAGTGGGGTCAAAGGTCATAGGTACTTCTTTTTCTATTTTCGCTATGACGTGTTATCTCTATGGGAGGGAATTTTTAGATGTGAAAATTGACATGACTCTCTTTATCGAGCACTATCTTACTTATGCTTCAGTGAATTTCTCTCAAATTTTAATATGTTGTAGCTGAGACTTTGCACTATCAGGACTCGAATCATTGATTAAAAAAAGTCGGATCACCTTAATTTGTCAGTGATGACAAATTACAATCTCTAGTTTCATTTGTTTTCCATTTTATTATTATTTTTTTAAACACTACCTGGCTTTTTTGACATGTATTGTTTAATGACCACCCAAAAAACAACAACAAACAAACAAACAAACAAATAAACGGCGATTTAGTTTTCTGTCTACTGATGTTCTGTCTAGAGATCTTTAACTGATAATCAGTTCAGCCCAGCAAAATTTAAACCATGTATGATAATAAATGCGCGAAAAGAAATACTAGCAGTCTACACAATAATAATCTATGATATCAATACACCACATTGAACATTCGTAAGAGCCAAAACAAATACAATTATCATTGAATCTGCATTCATTTTTAGCCCAGCATGTATCACTGATTTCTAGACAAATAAGCAATAATGTCTTGAATTCAATTAGATTTATTTCACTGCCTTCTTCCACAGACTGAACATAACATATTTATAAGAAAATAAAAATTGAAAAAAAAAACTTGAGTATCTATACACAATGATTGATTGATTATAGGTGCCCTACATCGTAAACCTATCGTGCCTACGTATACCTGCTTTTCAACAACCAACACTTTATGTCAGACACTTTGCAGTTGTAAGATCAGACATATAAACGTTCAATCGCTATTTTTTTAGATATAATCTTGCCGTCTCATATTGTTATTTCCTATATCCACTCATCCCGCCTAAAGTAAACACTAGGGACAATGTTACAGCGGCGAATTCAGGGGGGGGGGGGGGGGGGCACCGGGCGGGCGCCCCATCTTTATTTTCTCTTAAACAAAAGAAAAAAATGGGGGAGGCGCGTGCGCCCGCCTCCCCCCCCCCCCCCCCTTGATTTCGTAAAGGCGCCTCCCTTTTACGGAATTTCTGGATCCGCCCCTGTGTTTGGAGAATTGGAAGTTCATTATCACTTGTATACTCAAAACTGAACTGGAGTGGCGGTTAAACGTGACTCTTTTCCTCCTCCTCCTGCCTCCTCTTCGTCTTCTTCTTTTTCTTGTTGTTGTTGTTCTTCTTCTTCTTCTTCTTCTTCTTCTTCTTCTTCTTCTTCTTCTTCTTCTTCTTCTTCTTCTTGAAATTCTGGATAGATCCTGCATAATCTACCCCAATTCGTTGATGGAAGAAATCGGTAATCAGTCTGTGAGAATGTAGCAAAACCATCGCTAGATGGCGTCATTGGACAATACGGTTCTGTACACTTTTGTCTTGTGTTCGAAAGTCTGCTCGGAAACAAATCAGTGTGGTAAATTCTAGACATCCTGAGCAACAGCACAGTGTATTCAAGGGAAATTTATTTCAAACATAGATCATATGGATTCAGAAAAAGCAGAAATATTGGTAGAACTCGTCAGTGAAGTTGAGGAAAATCGGAAAATCTGTTAAAAAGGAAGAAGGTCATCGCTGGGTGGGAAGGCTACACAACAAATGAAGATAGCGAAACGATATACGTGTACCTCTTTTCTTGAACATTTGAGATATTTGAGATTGCAGTTGCTAAAAACAAAAAAAAAAATGATAATAATTTGAACATTTAGGATACTTTTAATCCTAACTTCTAGAATAAACTGAATAACTTTGTTCAATGGACTTTGTGTACCATTAAAATAATATGTGTGAAAAAGGAATGCAGAAATAAAATCAATCAATCGATGAGATTATCAATCATAATCCCTTCCTATTCCTTGTTACAATATTAACATATGGCGCCTAAGTTGTAACCAGTTCTTCAAATCATGAAACGCAGTTAACGTAGCGGGACAATATTAAACAAAATGAAAGAATTCCATCTAAATTCATATTATCACAGGAAGAATACATCCCCTCGTATTTTTACTGATACGAGAAAGAAGATAGTACAATTATTTTATTCCCCTGTTTTTCGAAGGAGGCATAGTCAAGGGCTCTTTCATTACGCTGGAAAAATTAACATGGGATGGAAGTTTTTCTTTCTTTGAATAAAGGAGAAGGGAGAAAAAAGGGAGGCTGAGAAAGTACATATAAATAGGAACTTCAGAAATAGATGGGCAGAAGAACAAAAGGAGGGATGATAGAGGAAAAAGAGAAGAAGAAGGGAGGACGGAAAGAGGAGGAGGAATGGGAGGAGGAGGGATATCAGGAAATTGCACATCGCGTGAATCTACATCAAACCTTTGCCTATTACGGCTAAATGCATCAGAACTCGAACTAGCCATGGAGAAACCATCGGACACACCTATACTTAATACGTTTTACTTTACATGACCTTTAACAAGAACAAATCTTCAGAACGTGCAGGGCCGGCGGAGCGTTTTCAAAAGTGGGGGTGGGGGGTCACTTCCGGGTTTTATGAGCTAACAACCAAAAAAAAAAAAATATATATGTCTTCAGCTCATTTCTCCCCTTCCACTTCCGGGATTTCTTCAGCTGACAAGCAAAAAATAAATAAATAAATAAATAAATAAAAAGAAGGGGGGGGGGGTCTTCAGGGCAAAAACATAACCTTGCCGCGTCGAAATCCCGATCTTTTTCTTTTTAGTGCCACTTACGTACTTATGTTACGTAAAACAAAGTGGGGGGGGGGGGGGCAAAGTGATGACATCTTATGTATTCCTTTGCATTGTGCACAAAAAGTGGGGGCCGAGCCCTGCCCCCCCCCCCCCCCCGTTCCGCCGGCTGTGGATATCAACTTTCATCTCCTCATGTATCAGACACTACAAATGTATATGGAATATTCCATTTATGCCCAATGACTTGCCTGATATTCACGCATATGTTTCAGAAAAACTATGCAACCCATTCTTACCCCACATATCATTTTATTATTTTAATTATATTATATTATATATTATTTTAATATTAATTTTACTTTCCACATACTCGCACACTTTTAGCACAGAAAACAATTGCTTTCAGCGATCCCAAGTTTTGCAATAATCTTTCTGAAGATATAATCCAATGGTCTTTGTTCATTTTCAAACAAACACTCAAATTAATGCTGCTCAATGATTACAAGTGACCTGACTAGAATAGTGACTGGTTATCCATTCCTCTGAAAAGTTTTTCTTCCTCACCTCGCTCTCCTTCTCTTTCTATTACTACTTCTGCTCTTTGTCCCTTGCTATTTTAGCTTCCAAAAATGTCCCCAGTACTTTCTTTGTGTCCCATCACTGTGCATTGCAAGACTTATTCACATAGCTATTTCTTCTCTATAGGAACTCGTTGATACAAGCTCTGTTTGTGGGGTTCCTACATATTTCACATCTTTAGTATAGATCTCGTATACAGACACAGTTTCTAGTTATAATCCACTGTATACATTTTGTCTTTTGTATATGTATATCTTTTTATTCGTTTAATATAATGTTACCTCAATGCCAAGTGAAATGGGAAAGTGAATGCGCTGTAGAACTATCCATTGAGTCACGAGTGTTAAAGGACAAGTCCACCTTCATAGACATGTGGGTTGAGTGAATGCAGCAATATTAGTAGAACACATCAGTGAGAGTTTGAGGAAAATCGGACAATCCCTTCGAAAGTTATGAATTTTTGAAGTTTCTGCTCAGTCACAGCTGGATGAAAAGACTAAGTAAGCTTGTGATGTCACATGAGTACAACGATATAAAGAACGAATAAAGAAAATTCAACATATTTCCATTTTTCTCTCATAACAAAAGAGCACTCGACTTCTCTCTTTCAGAAGGCAGGGGGAATAATAGTAACCTTAACATACGTCAGTAGCAAGTCGAAGAAATGTGCACTTTATTCAAAAAAGTTTTGTAAAATTCTCTTTTTATTTTCCGTATATAGTTGTACGCATGTGACATCATACACTGTAGTAGTCTTCTCATCCAACAGTGACTTCGCAGATATGTAAAATATTCATAACTTTTGAACGGATTGTCCGATTTTCCTCAAACTTTCACTGATGTGTTCTACTAATATTGCTGCATTCTCTCAATCCTAATGTATGAAGGTGGACTTGTCTTTTAAAGACCGTTGTAGTTTCAGTTACCAGCTGCAGTATGACAGTACAAATATGTGGGGGTGTAAATTCTACAATGTGGGTGTATTTTTCTGAAATGCTTTCACATTATCAGTTTTATCTGTTTCTTTCATTTCATTTCAATGTATTTTCATATTTCTCAATGAAAAAAATACATCAGATATAACAAAAGAGAATGATGCATGACGTTCAGTTTTGAAAACAACATTACAAATATTACAAACATACAGAACATGTTTTACCTGTTAGATATCACGGTCATATGATTTAGCGAAAATAAACAAATAAATATAGACTAACAGAAACAAACACGCACAACTGAAGGCAAATGGAAAGCAAAACAGAATACAAAATGATCGCATTATTTGGCTGCAAATAAAGTAAGCTTTTCCCCGGGAATTGACCAAACCGCTACTTCCTTAGGCAATTGTTGTTGTTGCCATAATTGCCAAATAAAAGGTGCCTTTTTGTGAAGGACTGAACGCTATCATTTTAACAAAATATATAATGATATATACGAGCCAAACTTTTACCGTTTGTATTTTGAGATTTTACATAAACAAATCCGAATGCGTTTGTCGATTAAAGGTCTGTGTTATGCTTGTCAGAAGCAAGCTACAAATGTACTTTAACCAGCGGGCAGTACATCACACAGATGATAAGTTGGATCTGCGTACTTATATAAACCAGTTGAACACGCACGGTGGAGGCATTTAAGTGGTGGATCTCCGTTAAGTGTCGTCACTTTCGAAAGCTGAGGAGTTTTCCCTCTGATATCGTGGTTTCCAGCTATCAATGGGCATGTTGAGAGCTGAAGGGCATCGGCTTGTCCGGCTGCTCGTCTTGCTGGTGGTGGTTGCTTGCCTGTTGGGTGCTTGTCACGGGGCACGAAGCGAATCATGGAGGAGGGAAGCGCTGAAGGGGAGCAAGGGCGATTCGAACCCACGGCCTCTAGGAAAGGGTGTCAATGGGGGTACCCCGTGTGCAGGTAATTCCCAGAAATCCATTCAGTCTTATCCCTCGATCAACTGGAAAGAAAAGAAAGTTGGCAGATGGGAAATGGTGCAGCTGCGGTATTTTAGCACCTACGTACATATATATTTACAGAAGTATTCCGAGCGCTTTACACAAAATAATGCTATCATACAAGAACACTTTATGTGGGTGTATGTATCATAATGTATGTAATACATATACAGTACTTACAGTCAGTATAAAGGAATCCATTAAGACAGATCAATATAGAAATTATGATATTATATCAATATATGTATATACAATATATAGCTTAAAGATTAGGCCTATACGATATTATGAATAACACTATCATAACTATATTCGAGATGCCTATGAGCCTTCAGACTGATGTGCGTATTTGAGTGTAAAGTGAGTGTATTCGTGTGTCTGTCTGTCTGTTATTCTAGAAGAATGACTGGCTGGCATGTACCTGTCATTGCGATTGTGTATGTATTTATAAATCATTCGGTTCCTGTACTGATATAATAAATGTTGGCAGAAAGAACTGCCATTATCATAATGCATTCAACCGTGCATTTCTTACCGGATATACTGCAATACTTCCTCTTGGAGACACACGCGTTGCGATTATAGTCCAGTGTTACGATGGAAGTATTATTGATTGCATACGTGTATGTATACATAAATTTGTTTTCTGAATGTGCAACGCAATTTGATCTTCGCTTTATCTCATGGTGAAAAAAAAAAGGATGGCGAATTGGAACACGTGTCTTTGCTGATTTTCATATTAGTACACTCTTTTCGTTCATGATCGGCTTGGCTTAAAAATGTTGGACATAATAATGGTTTGGCTATAAAAAAACAACAACAACACCCATGCAGTATTACAGCATTGAAGCCTGCTCTGCCTTGTCCAAGGTATACTAGGTAGTTATTTGTTCAGCACATCTAAAATCACTACTCTGTGTTTGTTAAAGTAGATTAGCTTCATTTCAAGACCCGATTTAACTGCTCAAATTGTCAACGGAGATAAAAGCTACAAGGTACTTTGGCCTCCAGTCAGAGTTCGACAGCATTATTGCAGCTACGTTATGTTTACAATTTTCATTGTGACTACATACAATATCAATTTGATTGTAGCTCGTTGTACTATAGTTCATAGCAACAAAATTGTATACCCATAGTTACTTGATCAGTACTTTCTCACCGTAACCATAATAATATGCCAACAAGTACACCTAGAAATAGTTTTGGCTGTCATACCCGCTATTGCTGATTACAGCCACAGTTTTTGATGGAGATGGACCACAGTGGGCAAAGTTTGTAAACAGAAATTGGATGCACGTCGCGAGTCCGACACCCAAGAGTCATACAGCCCACGAGTGATGCAGCCCACGAGTTATACAGCCCATGAGACACATCCCACGAGCTAGACACTAAGGTCCGAATTCACGAAGGTGGTACAAAATGAAACCATGGTTTAAACCATGGACAAAAACCATGGAGCGCCAAGTGTCGCATGAAATATTTCGTTACGAAATCAGTCATTTCGTCGATGAAGAATGATGATTTTGTCATGAAAATGACTACATTTTGTAACTAAATGAACATTTCGTTAACGAAACGGTCATTCTTATACTTCTCTCTAAGTTATCCCATTATGGTATTCGCGGAAAAGCCTTGCAATGGTTTACGAGTTATTTATCTGACAGATATCAATATGTACATGTGAACAGTTTTGATTCTTCTATGAAAAAAAAAAAAAAATCGAATGTGGTGTTCCGCAAGGAAGTTTGTTAGGCCCACTGTTATTTATAGTTTATATTAATGATTTTTATAGATCTTCAGATAAACTCTCTTTCATATTATTCGCCGATGATTCCAATCTATTTTATTCCCACCCTGACCCTAATACTTTAATTAGTACAGTGAATTATGAATTGAAGAATGTCTCACAATGCATATATGCAAATAAATTGTCACTGAATATTGAGAAGACAAAGTATATGTTTTTCAGTAATTCTTTAGATAGATTACCAGGTAATGTTATATTTGACACTACTCCCCTAGAAGAGGTTTCGTCTATTAAATTCTTAGGTGTTTGTGTTGATAATAAGTTATCATGGAGGTGTCACATAAACAATATTTGTAATGTAATTGCACGTAACATAGGCATAATGAATAGATTGAAATACTATCTTCCTTCTTCGGCTCTGATTACGCTTTATTCAAGTTTGGTATTGCCGTACTTGAATTACGGAATTCTTGCTTGGGGGAATACATATTCGACATTGCTAGATAAACTTTTTCTTCTGCAAAAGATGGCGCTCAGAATTGTTTTTAACCTTCATATCCGTGCACATACTGACAAACTGTTCCTTGAACACAAAATTCTGAAAATAAAAGAGTTATATTTGTTTCAACTTGGTCAATTTATGTTTAATTACAACTGCAACCATCTATCCAAAATATTTTATTCTTTATTTCACTGTAACAGCCACGTGCATAATTATCCCACGAGACAATCTAAAGAATTTCATCTTCCCTTAGTGAGAACTGTACACACTCAAAATACATTTGTTTATACCGGACCCAGATTTTGGAATAGCTTAGATAATGATCTAAAAGAATCTGTGAAGTTAATTACATTTAAGTATAAACTCAAAAAATATTTGTTTTCTAAATATACCTGTTAATTCTGTTCAATGAAAAAATCCATTATGTTTCACTTTTCCTTGAGATTTTGTAGTGTGTCCACAGACCTTTTCCATCCCTCTCCTTTTCCCTCTCCTTTTCCTTCTCTATTCTTCCCTGCTCCGTTTTCCTCGTTCTTCGTTGTCCAGTATCTGTTTGAGTGTATTTCCTCAAGTTCTGTTATTTCTGTGTTTTGTGTTATTGTTGTTGTTATCGTCGTTATGTTTTTTGTGGCCGATTGCATATCTTCCTTTCCGTTCAGTTTTCCTGGCATACCTGGCCCCATAGTGTCTGTGCCACAAATGTGAGATGTTACATAGTTTATACGTTTGCATTCTAAAAATCCTAGTGTATTGTTCATAGTATCAGCATCGTTATATCAATGAGTAAAATGTACAACAGTATATAGAAGAATTTAAAATGAATATGTTTTATTGGTATAACAAATTGGTGCTGTTGTTGTTTTGTTCCAGTGTTCCACGTCTTACAAGCTTGGCTTTTTTAGTGGAACACTGTTTTCCATCATTGTGATTATTTACTATTTTTGTTGCCATGGCAAAGTGCATTGTTTCTTTTTTACGACATCATTCGTGTATACACTTTATATTGTATCTAAAAAAAAAAAACAACCCTTTATCAGACGAGTGTAAGAGAAATGAAAAAAAAAATTGTATCACTTTGGATCATGTCAACTTTTTCTTTTTTTTTTTCTTTTTGATGATGGAAATAAATAAACTCTTGAACTGAATTGAATTCTGTCGACGAAATGACCAATAATTCGTAACGAAATATTCCGTGCGACACTTGGCGCTCCATGGTTTTTGTCCATGGTTTAAACCATGGTTTCATTTGTACCACCTTCGTGAATTCGGGCCTAAATGAGCAAGGTCCCACGAGCTGTTTGGTCCACCAGCTCGACACTAAAGGCAAATAAGGCCCATGAGTTCGACACTGAGCAAACAATTCCAAGGCCAACGAGTCCGACAGTTGGCAAGGCTCACGAGACCGACACTGCGTACATTTTAAGTCCCTTGTGCTATGGTCTCATGAGCTTCTTTATCGAAGTCCTGGTTTCAGATCGTGGGCCTTGTTTGCCTAGTGTCGAGCTGGTTGGCTTTTGTTTGCATAGTGTCGAGCTCATGAGCTGCATGACTCGTGGGCTGCATGACTCGGGAACCTTTTTATTTCTTAATGTCGGGCTCATGGGCCTTATGACTGACTCGTGTCGGACTCGTGCAATGACCTCACAGATATCCCCTGTTTGGGACAATTCTTTAACTTTCCTTGCAGACAACCATGTATGTCTGCATAATATAAATGGTGTATAATAGAAACTGGGGTCGTTTTATTGGCAAAGTTTTACTTTCCCTCTCCATAAAACTGATAGAGTCAAGACTATCAGAATGCTGTTTGTGTGTTGATAAATCGAATGGATGGCGCGGGGGGGGGGGGGCGTCCAATTTCTGAAGACTTTCAACAGCTCACTAGAGGAAAGGATGAACAATGTCTTCATGGAGTGCACTCTCCATGGAGAGCACTCTCGTTTACGGAGATCGGAATCATTTCCAAGCTCATGCCAGACCCTATAAGAAGGCCTCACAAAATGTTCAGATTATCTCTTACAGAGATTATTATCATCAGCTAAAAATTAATGACACCAAGCCTCACGAGACTTTGCCCTACACGAGTGATAATTAGAGAGAGAGAGAACTGCGTAATCTTACAATTTATACTCAGAGTGACCTACATCTACTAAAAATGCTGATGAGGCACAATGAAACAGTACGTATAAACACTGACACGCACAAACACACAAACGCATAAAATACACAGAGATGTATATAAGTATACATACAGTTATATATCATACACCGTATGTATATATATGTATATATATATATATATATATATATATATATATATATAGCGAAAACTTTGAGCAAAGAAAATGGGTTTTCATCGGGATTCGAACCCGAGACCTCCGGATTACTAGACCGGTGCTCTACCGACTGAGCTATTGAAAGCCCTAGATCGGTGTTCGTCCCAAACCCTTAACTCTCTTTGCTCGTGTGGTCAGAAGCTATAGTGTGTGTATGTGTGCCACACACACACACATTAACCTGACATAAACCCAAATGATGTAAATCAACTTTGGAATAAATGTGAGGGATCGCCGAAGCGATGCAGCTTTTTGTAATATATTTTGAAACAAGGAAGGAAAAACTGACCAGAAACAATTGTAATAATAAATAGCGAAAACTTTGAGCAAAGAAAATGGGTTATATACATACGTTTGTGTGTGTATATGTGGGTGTGTGTGTGTGTGTGTGTGTGTGTGTGTGTGTGTGTGTGTGTGTGTGTGTGTGTGAATGCGTCTTAGTACAAACTTATCAGCTGATTTTATGTAACTAATTTCCCAGGCGTTATGAATTATGATAATGGGATGCTGAGAAGATCTTTACAATGATAAAATAAACGGCACATCATCTACAATAATAATATGGCAGCTTCCTGCTTTCACGAATTGCTCTTCAAACGAAGCTTATCCTACATAATGGTGAGTGCTTGAAGTGGTTAGTGAATAACAAATCTTTCTAATCTTAAGTCATTTTTGTTACCTATGACAAACTGTAGAAATTAACATGTCATTCTCCTGAAATAAAAGTACTTCGATATAACAAACTAAAGACATGGAGTATACGTTAATTTACCAAAGGAAGAAAGTTAGGCCTATATACTGTAATGGGCCCAATGAAATAATGTTCAGATTAATGGGGAGGAAAAAAAATATATGTATGCAACACAAACGATAAACAAGGAAAGTCAAGAATGCAATGTAAGACTGCTGCAGTACCCACACACGGGAAGACACACACGCAGTTTCAAACTAGTTGAGCAGCACGAGATATGCCTTTAGAGATAAACCAACGACTTGACCAACATGTACGAAACATGACGTGTACATGCTTGATGTGTAGCCATTTTGTGTGTGAGTGGTATTCACATCCTTGTCAAGTAATAGCTCTTTATAGTCAATAGTGCACCAGAATACATCACGACATGCAGTGACCACCATAAATTATATTTTGATTGCTTTCAATTTCGATTGTTGTTGGCAGACGATCACTAGATAAAGGAAATGGTCCGTTAATGAGCTGTTGCGTTATAGGGAGACATTACAAGTTGCTATGGCAGAGACGCAAAATTATTACTACTTGTGTAGGGCTTGCGAATGTCTTTTCATCAGGTCTGGATGCATGTTTATTCCCCTATAATTTGCATGAAAAGGGGCTTGATGGTTTTCCATCAAGCCCTTTGCCGAACTTGACGTTTGCATAATGATTCTACCTTTCTCTAATTCACTGTACAAAGTTCGCGTAAACTGACACGAGAGAAACCCCGGTTTTATGACTTTGTCACTATCAGACTATACCTTAAAGTTCCGGAATCAGAGTTTGATAATGGAGAAGAAAGAAAATTTGAGGGGGTGAGGAGTGTCAAAGTGATGACGTAGAAATGTTTGTGTGAGTTTTTCCCCTCAATTGCGTTCCTATAAGCAGACTCAGGGATATAATGTTCTGTCAAATTCTTCCGCATGTTTTACTATAATACCCAGAAGTTCCCCAACGAACGACATTACATGCGTGAGAAGTACGCTGTCTTTATGATTTTAATGTTTGTTTGTTTGTTTGTTCCATCTGAGAAGATGGCAGGATAGCCCATATTCAGCTACGTTAAGCTGGTCTTCCATTTGTCCATGGGGTCCAGTTGGATGTGAGGTGGAACCACTTCACCGGGTTAAACACCCTGCTCTCTCCGATGAATGAATGAAGCGGGATCTTTTACGTGCATAAGTTGATACTCTCTCATACACGGGACCTCCATTTTATGTCCTATCCGAGTGTTTTGCCTCTTGCTAGAGGGGACGGTATGATTACGCACAACATTGCTCAGTCAAGACTCGGGTTCGAACCCGGGTCCTTAGGATCGTGAGGCAGACGCGCTACTGACTGAGCCAACTCACCGCCCTTGATATTCGCGTTTGATATTTTTATATCCATGTTTGCATTTTATATTTTCCAGTTTATCTATTTATAATTTCAAGTATCCCACTGACCAGCCCCCCCCCCTTAAGCTGAACTATAAGCAAGTGGACATAGATTAGTTCGATATAAAACGTCATGATTCATGAACGTCAATAAAGGTCGTGACCTTTATTTGGATCATAAAGACACGGAGGCATTTTGTGTTATTCAAAAAGCGTTTGTTTGTTTGTTTGCTTGTTTGTTTGTTTGTTTGTTTGTTTTTTATAACCGAGAGAATTGTATGAAGGAGCTACTTGCTTCTGCTCTCTTCCTGCAACTTACTGAACTCTTTAGTATCTTTAATATCAGAGATGAGACGTCGAATGACCAGTTTGTAAAGGATTTATAAAACCCTAAATACTGAAATATGTTTTTCTAGAGTATAGTATCGCTGAGTATGCTATCAAGAAAACTGGTTACCCACTCTTTGCTAAGGCCCAAATTTAATGACTTTTATTTTGTTCATGTAGTTTTGATTTATTTGTTTTGATGTAAACGGACTTTGTCAATTCATTGGAGGCCATGTCTTAAATGTAGATTTGATTGTCAATAACACCATAAACCACAATCAGTACTAAAAACGCTATATAGCAGTATCAAGAATATCAACTCTCTCAAAAAGTTGTAGTATAGTAGCATGAAGCGGTAGTTTGGGTTATTTTGTTTTCCTATCCACGTTACTTCGCATTGTTGTGCCTGTAAAACAGAGACCAACAAACACTCTGTATGGTTCCCTTACATGCATCTTAGCCCATTACTTTGGTTTGCTCATTCTCTACAAACCCTGAAAAAAAATCCTCCGACAATTATATTTATTTAAACTTTCATCTCTCCTCTTTCACTTTCATCTCGGCTTCTCTATGGTTCTGTGATGTTCTCAATCCAGTGTGCACTCTTCTTGTTTCTTTGGCCGAGCAGAAGGCAGAAATACACAACGAGTCGATTGCCCACGGATTGGAAAGGATTTGCTCCTATCTTCCAGGTAACCATGGAAACGGTAGAGTTGATGCTGGCATCTGCGACGGGCAAAGATGGAGAAGATCGGGGAAAGAGATTTCATTTAGGGCGAAAGAGAGTACATTATTTCATACTATTTGAGAAAGCAAAACTCTAATGCTAGAGATAACGATTAAAGACAACAGTGATTTATGTTGATGTTGAACGCAACCATGTCTTTTTATGAAAGTATATTAACGATCAACTTCAGATCTCAAAGTTATACCCCCTCACAAAACATGTGTTCCATAATAGATGATTACGCGTAGATTATGACTCTTATCTTCAGTATTCAAGTTGTTCAAGTTGATTTATTTCATTTCCAACAAACAAAATAATTGGAAGTGCAATGAAACATTCGTATACACAGATGTCAGAAAATCAGTACCACAATGCGATGAACAGAAATAACATTGTAAAAAAGATACAGGTAAATTATCAACAGAGATACAAAAAAAAAAAATAACTGTTATGCCACGGTGGTAAATGCATAAACAATATTGCTGGAAATGGAGGGGACTGCTAAAAAGCAGAGGTTGTAGAATGCAGTCCCAGTATAACAGTTGTATAGTGACTTTCTGGTCTAAACGTCTACAAAGTTTAGTCATGCAATGTAATATGTAAGCTTTGTCACGTGTTTGTAGTCAGTTTCTCAGTGCCTGTTCATAAAAACATGATTACATTTTTATTTGTGCACTTTGATCAATTTTGTAATGGTGCGTAATATTTTCTCCACAGATGTACTTAGGCCAACATGCAAAACTTTCGTCGATCTGGCTACGCCCGTGTTGATACAGATGTAAGTTCTGGGACAACAAAGGAAATATTATGTATTCACGTATTCACGTATCTCCTAGAGAGAAGTCATAGATCTGGAATCCATTTCATAAAAGATGTTAGGATGACAACTCTTGCTGGAATGGCAACTTCCCATAGCAACAGCCAATCAGGAAGCTAGATTCTTGTCGTTACCATGACATTTGTCATTCCAGCAAGAGTTGCCATCATATCAACTTTCTATGAAATGGGACCCAGAGATGGGGGTGCTATCTTATGGAGCTATACACTCCATGCTTGTATATGAAGGAGAAAATGCTCCTCGAAAGCTTGTACAGAGAAAGAGAAGGGCATACCGAGAATGAAAGTATCCTTTTCGACAGAAAAAATGTCCTATATACATTGGACAATAAATGTAATCTGAATCTGAATCTGAATCTGAATGAGTACCATGTACACATATTATATGAGAAAGAATATGAAAATAATCACACACGCTACATAACAAAACTTGATAAAGGCGGATCCGTTGATTCTGCTGACATACTTTATTATAACAGGAACAAGATCCTTTCGTCTCCTTGAACATAACAATACAATATATGAAACTAGCATAAAGGCCAATGCCAACTAGGTGTATTGCACTTACTATCGTACATCGTGTATCGTGATCACATGAAACTGCTCATAAGAATACTACACAGCGGCAACAATGCATCCTGCACTCACTTTCGTATAATCTTCAAAGGAACAATGGCTCTACAAAGTGCCAATGCACATCAAATTAATTTTCTCTCTAAGTTGATAAATCCCACCACTTGTACAAAGACATCTAACATAAGCATTCAACTTTATTCAAGCTGTCCTTTGTTTTGTGCCTTTCTCGGTAGAATCGATATAGATAAATTCCAGTATTTATAAGTGCGGAGCATGTAGAATGAAGAATGTCATCAATTAACATCAAGATTTGATGCTAATTGTTATTGCGCAGGGTTTACAGTAGTGTGCTCCTAGTATATAACATTGTATTAATCAATACCTCTGGTCTCTCGAATCCAAGGCCCAAATATCAATGTGGATTAAGTGAAACTAGATTATAGTAGTAGTTGATAAATGCTGCCACTTGTAAAGACACCTCTGACATAAACATGCCACTTTATTCAAGCCGTCCTTTGTTTTGTGCCTTTCTGTGTAGAATCGATATAGATAAATTCCAGCATAAGTGTGGGGCATGTGATGGAGAATGAAGAATGACGTCAATTAGCATCAAGATTCAATATTCAATACTAAAGCATTCACAGTAGTTTTCTACTTAACATTGGTTATTCTAATCAATACCTCTGATCTCAAGAAACCAAGGCCCAAATATCAATGTGGATTGAGTGAAGCCAGCAATGTCATTAGTACATATCATTAAAAGTTTGAGGACAATCAGACAGTCCGTTCAAAAGTTATGAATTTATGACATTTCGGTGCCATCATTGCTGGATATAGGACTACTACACTTTTTTACACTTCAAGACACAATGGACAACAATATAAAGAAAATATAAAGAATTTTCAACATGACATTGTTTTCACTTTTTTCTATAGCATAATGAAAGAGCACTTGACTGGAATTACCTCTAACTTCAGAAAGCAGGGGAAACAAGTTATATTTTGCTTTTATACTTTTGAATTGGTTGTCCGATTTCCCGAAAACTTTCAAAGATGTGTTCTACTAATATTGCTGTTTTCACTAGATCTACATTTATATTTCGCGTTTGGATTTGGTTTCCTTTTACAATGGCCATGTATTCATAATGTCCTCATAAACAGAGTTTTGATGTCGGAGGTTAAAAAAAAAAAATATAGCTTGATATAAAGTGCATACCTAAAGGTCCTGATTTTTATCTATTAACGTGAACCACATGACTTCATGCTGAAAAAGAGAAACCAAAAGAGAACACTAGCAAGACTAACAATACCTAAAAATACATGACAACTTTTCTTTGTCTTTAAAAGAATAAGGTTTGTGAAAGTAGGTGTTTTGTTTCATTTTCATTTCATTCATTTCATTTATTTCATTTTCAACAACATTTTCATACACAAAATAACACAACATCAATGCAATGTAGTAACAAAGAAAAATACGTGAAGTTGACAATACTACGCATCACAAAAGCAAAGTAAACAATGAAAATTGAATTGAAACTAAAGTTGCAGGAAATGGAGGAGACATGCTAAAAAGCTAAGCTTGTATTTTGCAGTCTCCTCGTGGACAAAAAGACTAAATAACATCAAAAAGCAATTAGCTAGACATAATATGTCGGTGTACAACACTTACAGACCTATACATATGAACGAACAAACAAACAAAGAGACGGACAAACAAACACAAGCAACCTCTCTTGTAAAGAGAAAGATAGAGAGAAAAAAACAAAACACAGTAAAGGAAAAAGAGGAAAAGAGGAAGTAGTGGTGGAAGTGTTGGAGTAGTGGTGTGGATAGATGGATAGATGAGTAACGAACCCCAATTTTTAGAGTTGCCTTCCCCTTCCAAGTTAATGAAATATTTTTCTACAAACTTTGATAATCTGACTGTGATAGACTTATCTTGTGTGGCTCATCTTTGCTGTCAAAATTACATACATGTTCCATAATGTAACGAAACTTACACCGCACATCATAATGATAATGGTATAGATATAATAATATAGGTTTTCCCGGCCAATTTCGCAGTTTTGTCAGTCCATTTGATAAAAGGTTCTTTCAATTTAGCGAAAATCCTCGTCACTGCACATTCGGTCATTCGGGTAATTGCAACTTGTTCGTTCAATTTAGCACTTCGATCAATGAAATTCGCACATTTGCCTTTCAAATTCGTAAAACGGGCATTCAAATTGGCACGTGCTCTTCAGTCATTCAAATTCGCCAGCACTGGCGGAAAATGGTATTTCAGTCATTCAATTTCGCGTATGGGCAGTCAAATTCCAAACATGTTCATTCAAATTGGCGTAATGTTATTTCTATTTTGAAAAGATGAGAACCGTGATTTATGCGAATTTAAATGTGAATTTTTGTTTCATCCACACACTGTTAAGTATATAGTAAATGTATCTTTGACCCTGAATAACTCAAGTTTGTTGTTCTGTAACGCCCCTTTTCTTTCATACATGTTATCAGAACTATACATGCACCAGTACCATAGATCACTTCACTTTCTTTTGTCCAGTCATGGCAGCACAAGTTAGGTACAGGCGTATATCTCAAGAAGACAGGGAAAGAATCATAGAGGCATTTGAGGGTAATAACCTTGACAAATTGATGGCTAGAGCTGATCCAAGAACTTTATTTCCAATGATGATTAACGCAATATAGCGCCATCAAATGAAAATAATGAAACATACAGATGAAAGAAATAATCACGATGTAAGAAACCTCCTTCTACCAACTAAAAAATGTCAAAACAGACTTAAAATTAATGTATCTGTGAATGAAATAATGCCATCGAACATCATAAACACATACACATATTTTTAAAGTACTGTTGCAAAGGTGATATCAGAATAAAGAATGAATACGAAAATATGAAATGTCAAGATGATTGCAAACAATACCTATGAAAAATGAAAATTAAAAAAAAAAGGAAAAGAAGCATAAACGTGTCTGCTAAATTGACTGCAGTAAATGCGAAATTGGATGCCCGAGAATGAATTCGAATGAAAGAGCGCAGCGTGTTCGTGATTACGTGACTATATCATGCTAAATTGAATGAACGATTTGCGAAATGGTGCTTGTCTTACGAATTTGAACTGAAAAAGTGCTGATTCGAATGATGTTAAAGGTAATTTGAATGCTCCAAAATGAATTTGAACGAAAAGATTATAAAATTGAAATACCGATCATGCCATCTAGGCTAAATCGTGCTAAATTGAATGCAGCAATTAGGAATTGGACTGAAAAAAGTGCGAAATTGGGTGGGAAAACCTATAGTCTGATGTTAGTAATAGAAGTAGTTACAGAACTAGTAGTAATAGTAGTAGTAGTAGTAGTAGTAGTAGTAGTAGTAGTAGTAGTAGTAGTAGTAGTAACAGCAGCAGCAGTAGCAGTACAGTATTAGTAGCAATGCTAATGATAATAATGGCAATAGACGTAACAATTTTTAATAACAATGATTATGATAATCGTCGAGACTTCGTTATGGGACAAATGCAAGCAAACAACCATTTACAATTATGTAACAATTTTGTTTTGTTTTTGTTTTTTCATTGCATTTCAGGGCATTCGATGATTACATCACCCCTGACGTTGCCTGTAATCTCCTTAGTTTCTGCTTTACTGACCCCGATTGGCCTTCTTGTCATTTGTATCCTCTGCCGAGAGCTGGCTTGTCTATGGAGAGCGTACTTCGAAAAGTCCGTCGGGGTCTACCGCCCTCACTGCTGCAGGTGAACAAGATAACATCTGCGTGTAATGTTTAGCGTTGTTGAAGGTTGTTGGGACAATTTATTGCATCTACAATATATTTTACCGGCGTAACAAGAACCTTCCATAGTGCGATGATTTATTAATCGCGCGTACAGAAACCGAACAGTAAAAATAGCCCCGTTAGCACAGTCATTCTTGCTTTTTATGAGCTTAGATAGCTTCAAACTAATTCTGATCTTATTGAGTGAAGAGGCAATCGAAACAAAAGATGATTAAGATTTACAATTAATAGAGAGCAGATTTGTTACATTATAATTAACTTATATCACAAATGACAATGTTTTATAAATCGATAATTGCTTGTGACCGAGAAATTTTTTATACGTCAAGTTTTATCACACCAGAAATTACATTTTAATTTGTTGTTCATAAATTTTCTTTATGAAGTGATTTCTTTTATTTTAGTCTATTAACAGGTTTATTTATTGGAAAATTAACACAATTCTCTCACTTTCACATATTGATCATTTTATCTTTACTTTCGGTTGTAATTTTTGATGTTTTTATTTTGTTTTATACAGAGAGAGCATCTTGGGATAGATGTTGACTGCGCTAAACTTCCAATTTTTAAGGAGTATTGTGAAATCATCAAAAAGTAAGAGTTTACATAAATCTTCATACACATGTATCATGGCTTTGTGCTCCAAAGAAGTGTTTTGAAACATTAATCATCATGTATAATGATAATCAGAAAGTTAAAAATTATTTTTGTAAATTATTAAATTTAACTTTACAGTAGATGTGTGTGTATTTATGAATATTATATCATATACTATAAATATATATGTAAACAATACACTTATAGTCAGATTCATGCACATCACCCTGAAATCTTTGCTATATCAACACAGGAAAACACAGCAAAAAGCACTCAAAGTCGGGGGGCATTATATTAAGTCCACAGAGATATAACCAACTAAACCTTTTTAATCTGATGTACAAATATACTTCTCAGTATAGCCAAAGGAGACCGATCTATGCTGAAATAACAACTTCAAATGAAACTATAAGATTCTATAGTGTTAAAGGCAGTCTCCACAAAAAAGAGGGAAAAAATCCATGAGTGATCATTGAACGGGGTAGATTCTTGTTGGAATTAGTCATGTGAGGTGGGGGCACGCAGAAAAAGCAATATTTACGTAGGAAAATTGGTTTTAGACCCACAATAATCAGAAATTACCTCTCATACAGTGCTTGCAGAAAATGGTTTTCTGATTTGAAATAAAAAGTAACAAAAACGATATTTGCATCAAAAGAAAAGACATTAGTATGCTTCTCCGTCCCGCAGTCAATCTATAATAAATCGTTTTCTTTATTATGATAATCTTTTTTTTTTGTTCTCTGTAAATAGGAAATTTGGAGATGAGCATTTGCCTTTACTTGACATCGATGCAGATTACTTTAGTGTCATGAAGGTAAGGCGATCGTTATCTGTTGGCCGTTAATAAACGATATTCGCCATAAAACAATCAGTCATTATAGGTCCTATTCGCCTCTGCACTTTGAAGAATATTTTATTTCGTTTTATATACGAATTAATTATATTTGGGGCTCACTAAGTTTTTTGGCAAATTTCTTCTAGTGTGTGATCGTAAAACTATTGTCTTTATCACAAAATAATTGTGTGTTTTTTTCCTAAAGGATTTTCCTACTTTGTTTCTCTTTGTGTCTGGATCCTGTTTTCTTTCAAACATGATAGTAGCATGTGCTGCCACAAGGGGGAAAAACGAAATGAAGTGAAATCAAATCTCAGGGCAAATCGGGGAGAGCATTCATTTTATCTTATCAATTTCTCGTCCTTCTTCGATGTCATATTACATTTTTGCATTTCTCTCTTTCAATAAATCATTCAGACATTACGTGGCTCGTATTGGAGGGGCAGAGACTGTGACGATCTGCGATCGAACTTTCATCCAGGAACAAGGTAACTTAACAATAACTATGAAGAAGAAGAGGATGATGATGATGATGATGATGATGATGATGATAATGATGGTGTTGCATATGATGGAGGAGGTGGTGGGGGTAGTGGTAGTATAGTATTCAAGACAATTTGATAATTGATCACTGTGATTATGGCTGTAAAATTATTCCAATGTTTAGGGCTATATATATATATATATATATATATATATATATATATACATATAAGGGTAATGAACAGAAGACAAGGCAAAAATAAATATAGTAGAAGCAGAAGCAGTAGTGACAGATGTATAGCCAATGCAATTCGGTCGACATTAATCGTCTGTTTATGTGGCAGCAATGGTGTAATAAGCTTTGATGTGATAACAAAGAAGACTGGTTATGATAAATCAATTTAGATTAGGGGTGAAAGTGTGTGTTTTTTTAATCGATGATTCAATTAGATTTAATTCAAAATTTATTTCATTTTTCGACAAAACATATATGTTTCACTTCCTTTGACAACACAGAATAAGGTTAACCTTATGTTAATAGGCCTGATATTTTGATATATTATAATATTATGTAATATAATATAAAACAATATAATATAATATAATATAATATGATATAATATAATATAATATAATATTATATTATATTATATAATATAATACAATATTATATTATGTTATATGATATATAATAATATGATACGATATAGTATAATATAATATGGCAAAAACAGTCAAATGACTACAGTGATAACAACGATATTAACATAAGATCCATTTAAACTAAAAGAGGCCCTTATCAAGCTTTATTTATGTGTAATAAACATCGGCTTAGATACATGCTACCATGTCATATGGTATTTTGCAGGCCAGTTGAAAATGACGAGAGCCAGGATTCGAACTGTAATGGCATCTACGTAAGTTGGTTGACTGTTTTATGATACAAGAGATTTATAAAACACTATAGAAACACCAATATCTATGATTATGTATACATTATTCATGATATGTTTATATGCAATTGTCATATTGCATACTTTCGTCGGATATGAAATAAAATGAACTGAAATGAAATATGTACATATAGACCAGCATTATGTGTTTGTATGCACATGAATATGTTCATAATGGTATGACGACAGGTAGAAAGTAACGAAAGTCAGGCCACAGCATCAGGTTGCAAGCCTCAATTTTTGTTTTGAAGGAAAAGTTCATCCAAGGAAAAGCCCTTGAAAGAAAAGCTCATCCAAGGAAGTCCTTGAAGAAAAAGTCCATCGTTTGTTTTTTGTTTGATAGATACTTTATTTTCTGCAAATCAATATATACATAAATTGAATAATCGTGAACATGGGAAACATACAAAGTATATTTGAAACAGAGTCGTTTGACTTGCATAAACAACGATATAAAAGGAAATTAATGATATTACAGTATGCTTGTCTATGCAGCTGGGATTACAATAACAATATTATATCTAAGAAATGATAATGCAGAGGGCCGCCATTGTAAGCATTGCTTGAAAAGATGGCCGGCCCGAGGAAAAGGTAGGTAGGTAAATTGGTAAACAATACAAATTCTGCTGCGAAGATAGCAGGGGAAAATAAACTCTGATGTGTGATGGTGGTGAAAGTGCGTGCGAGTGCTTGAGAGTGCACAGGGGCAGATAGGCTGGGATTTGGAGTGATAAAATTGGTTTGCTGGGAGAGGGAATGACTTACGATGTTGCTACTATCGGGAGACCAACATAAGTCATATAAATTATTCGTGCTTAATTCGTATTTGAAGTATACTGTGATAAAATATGCTTCTTTAAGTTTGCTTTGAATGAAAACAAGGAGGCACACTGTTTCAACTCCTGAGGAAGAGTGTTCCATGTATCCGGACCGTGATGTCTAATCGACTTTTGAGCAAGTAAAAGCTTTGGATTACTTAAATGAAAATCATGGGAACGACGGGTAGGGTATAAGTGAATGTGATCATTAGTTACTAGGGCATTATGGAAAAATGGTAATAAATTTCGAATATGTTTATACATAAATATAGCAGTTAAGTATGAATGTATATCATGGGCCTTTAGAGTTTTTAGGCGATAAAATATGGGATCAGTGTGAGCCAAAAAATTTGAATGTGTGCATATACGAAGAGCTGTGTAAATTGAGTGAATGCAGCAATATTCGTAGAGTACATAGGTAAAAGTTTGAGAAAAGTCTGTAAATCCGTTCAAAAATTTATGAATTGTTTTTGTGCAACCATTACTGGATGAGAAGATACTGCAGTTTGTGCTGTCACGTACGGAAAGCGATGTAAAGAAACTAAAATGTATGTTAAAATAAAATCAACATAATTTCACTTTCCTAGCATGATAAAAAAAAAAGAGCACTTGACTTGTCTCTGTCAGGAAGCAGGGGGAGTGATATTACCTTTAACATTCGTCTGCAGCAAGTCGAGGGAATGTGTATTTGGGTTAAAAACTTTATTTTGTGGAATTCTCATTATTTTCTTTATACATTGTATCGTTCTTCATATAATATGACATCACAAACTGTAAAAGTCTTCGCTTCCATTGATGGCTGTATTCAAAACTATATTGAACGGATTGTCCGATTTTCCTCAAATTTTCACTTATGTGTCCTTCTAATATTGTTGCATTAACTCAATTCACACATGGCTCTCCGCTCAGAGAGCCATCTGCTAGTATAGGTTTTCCCGGCCAATTTCGCACTTTTTTCAGTCCAATTCCTAATTGCTGCATTCAATTTAGCACAATTTAGCGTAGATGGCATGTTCGGTTTTCAATTTTATAATCTTTTCATTCAAATTCATTTTGGAGCATTCAAATTACCTTTAACATCATTCGAATCAGCACTTTTTCAGTTCAAATTCGTAAGACAAGCACCATTTCGCAAATCGTTCATTCAATTTAGCATGATATAGTCACGTGATCACGTATACCCTGCGCTCGTTCATTCGAATTCATTCTTGGGCATCCAATTTCGCATTTACTGCAGTCAATTTAGCAGACACGTTTGTGCTCTTATTCCTTTATTTTTCATTTTCATTCATCATTGGTATTGTTTGTAAGAATCATAACATTTCATATTTTCGTATTCATTCGTTATTCTGATATCATCTTTGCAACAGTACTTTAAAGATATGTGTTTATAATGTTCGATAGCATTATTTCATTCACAGATATTGTTTTGACATTAATTGGGAGAAGGAGGTTTCAGTTAACATCGTGATTATTTCTTTCATCTGCATGTTTCATTATTTTCACTTGGTGGGTGCCATATTGCGTTAATCATCACTATTTATAGGAATAAGGTTCTTGGATCAGCTCTAGCCATCAATTTGTCAAGGTTATTACCCTCAAATGCTTCTATGATTCTTTCCCTGTCTTCTTGAGAGATACGGCTGTCTCTAACTTGTGCTGCCATAACTGGACATAAGGAAGTGAAGTGAATGTAAGGTACTGGTACATGTATAGTTCTGATAACATGTATGAAAGAAGAGGGGCGTTACAGAACAACAAAATTGAGTTATTTAGGGTCAAAGATACCTTTACTATGTACTTAACAGTGGATGAAACAAAAATTCACATTTAAATACGAATAAATCACGGTTCTCACCTTTTCAAATAACATTACGCCAATTTGAATGAACATGTTTGGAATTTGACTGCCCATACGCGAAACTTAAAGGAGACCTCCGGATGATTTTCAGACTTTTACATTTGAACAACTATAAATTAGTCAAACTGAGTACAGAGTTTCAGAATTTATAGTGATTGGGTTAAGTAATGAGAATGTTTTCAAAATTTATTGTGAATTGCAATGAACAAGGATAATGACATGACAGCCTCACCATAAGAATGCATGAGTTGGGGCTCAAGGAAGCAGAACAAAAGAAGACGGTATGCATGGATTTTTCACAGGTGAACTTGTTGAGCAAGCGGTATTGTAATGGAATTACACTGCTACATTTCTGAAATATATGAGGCTCTGATGTCATCATCACTGTTCAGTGTAATTTGTTTAAGATTTTCAATTTATTGGTTTCTCTGCTCAAGGACCACAATAAATTCCACGGATCTATACATGGAGCTGTTGATTTATGTACTACATGATGTGAAATTATGAAAATCGTCCGGAATGCCCCTTTAATGACTGAATTACCATTTTCCGCCAGTGCTGGCGAATTTGAATGACTGAAGAGCACGTGCCAATTTGAATGCCCGTTTTACGAATTCGAAAGGCACATGTGCGAATTTCATTGATCGAAATGCTAAATTGAACGAACAAGTTGCAATTTTGAATGACAGAATGTGCAGTGACGAGGATTTTCGCTAAATTGAATGAACCTTTTATCAAATGGACTGACAAAAGTGCGAAATTGGCCGGGAAAACCTATATTACACCTCGATGACTCTGACCAGGGGGTCACCTACCTGCTCTGACTCTCGGGCTTTACGGCTCTGACTCTAAGCAGGTAATAGCGCCATCATGTGGGATACTCGTTGATTGATTGACAAACGATTGGAGTGCAGTGCTTCCTACTTTCTTTCACTCTTGAAGTGAGATGCCAGCTATAGTCTGTTTGGCAGTCTTATTGATAGAAATGTCTTGTCTTCACTTTAATGTATAGTTGTTATAGGTAGTCATCTCCCCCCTCTTTATTTATTTATTTTTTTAATTATTCTTCTATCTTTTGGCGTTAAAACCAGTAACACATACCATGGATGCACAATGCCTGTTGGTACCGAGTATTGGTATCGAAGTCTCTTTCTGGACAATGTATTACAAATTGAACTCAAATAAACTGGTATAAGTTCATCTGCAAGACACGAATTCACATTGGCTCTGCTGGCAGACACTATACCTTACTCCGATGCTTTAGACCCATGTCAAATCATTTGGTGTCATCTAGACTTTCGACCGATTAAGCTCAGGCTTGGCGGAGCTCAGTAAGTGACATGATATTTTGTGTTCCAGATACGATTTTATTCCTAGCGGAAGCATAAGTTACGTATGAACTATCTTGTATAAGAATTTTGACTGACATTAATATTTAATAATAACATTGCTTTAACCTTCCCTTCCCCTCCCACCCCACACATGCAGGGCACGGATCCCAAATCCAACAAAACTTACGAAGAGACGCTCTGCTCCCAGACACCGCACATGGGAACCATTCTACTCGGCGACTCGGCGGGGGCGCACTTTCACATACCCAAAGAATGGGTGACAGCCACGGAGCTTAACGCTGTAAGGCTTAATGAATGAAAGAAGCATTTTTTTTTTCTTCAGTTACTTTCTTTGAGTGCTACGATGTTTTCTAACACCCCGATAAACACTTCATGTATCTAATCAGCTATTGTTTAGATATTGGCAGCAAGATATGGACGTGTATGATATTCGCTATTTTCAACTGCACTATGAGCAGTGGCGTATCTAGGGAAAACGGCGCCCGGGGCAAGCGCGAAAATTGCGCCCCTAATTTCTGAAAAAAAGACTAGTGTTCAACCCCAATAACCGATCCCGGTATAGAGACTTTAAGCAAAGTCCACATGATATGCTTTTCAAGCCTTTAAAAGGGGTCTTTTTAGGGTAATTTAAATGTAATGAATTTTGATAAAGTTTTCGAGCGAGCGCAGCGAGCGAGCCGAAAATTTTTGTATTTCAGCTGACAAAACATGGAATTCTTGTCATTTTTTGCTTATCAAATCTTACAATTCTAATCAAGATATATATATATATATAGTGACGGCCTTATAGATAACGATTTATCTATACCAAGAAACTAAGTACATGTACTTTAAAAAATATTCTAAATTAGTACGAGCGAGTGAGCCGAAATTTGTATATTTCCGCATCATCATCACGTTTTGTTCTTATCTCCTTTTTCTTTTGATAAATTTTGGCGAGCGAGCGCAGCGAGCGAGCCGAAAATTTTTGTATATCAGCTTACAAAACATGGAACTCTTGTCATTTTTTGCTTATCAAATCTTACAATTCTAATCAAGATATAGTGACGGCCTTATAGATAACGATTTTTACCAACAAACTGAAGACTTGAAAAAAATAATTTAAATTAGTACGAGCGAGTGAGCTGAAATTTGTATATTTCCGCGTCATCATCACGTTTTGTTCTTATCTCCTTTTTGTTTTGATAAATTTTGGCGAGCGAGCGCAGCGAGCGAGCCGAAATTTTTGTATTTCAGCTTACAAAACATGGAACTCTTGTCATTTTTTGCTTATCAAATCTTACAATTCTAATCAAGATATAGTGATGGCCTTATAGATAACGATTTTTACCAACAAACTGAGGACTTGAAGAAATAATCTAAATTAGTACGAGCGATTGAGCCGAAATTTGTATATTTCCACGTCATCATCACGTTTTGTTAATTCTCATCTTGTTTGATTTCTTTGGCGCCCCCTTCGTATTTTCGAAACCGTTGGCGCCTTCTTTTGATCCAATTGGCGATCGCTTCAGAACGAGAGAAATTGCAGCCGCTGCTCCGTGAAACATTTTGCCTGCTAAACATAAAATGACATATGTGAACACAATACACAGTTGTTTCTTCTTCTTCTTCTTCTTCTTCTTCTTTTTTTCTTTTTTTTTTCCTTTTTTTCCTTTTTTTCTTTTTTTTTTGCGCCCCCAAGGAGTGGCGCCCGGGGCACGTGCCCCCCTTGCTCCCCCCCTAGATACGCCACTGACTATGAGCAGACTCTCCGTCCGGCCACCGTCATTCTTCCAGCGGCCTCCTTGAGGTGACCGGGAATGTCGACTTTGTCTTCTATAACTATGGTTACGTTATGTGACGTATACAGGACGGAATTTGCAATATGTAATAAAGATGATGATGATGATGATGATGATGATGATGATGATCATAATGATGATAATAATAATAATAATAATAATAATAATAATAATAATAATAATAATAATAATAATAGTAATAATAATAATAATAATAATAATAATAATAGTAATAATAATAATAATAATAATAATAGTAATAATAATAATAATAACAATAATAACGAAAATAATAATGATAATAAAATGATAATAATACAGACATTTATGACGCGCAACATGTTCACTCAATGGTGCTAAAGGCGCTCACAATACTATATGTTTACAACCAAATACGCAATCCGACGGTATATTACATGATGATCAACCAAATAAAAACTGAGATCGAGACTGAATGTTTATGTTGACATATTATGCGATGATCGCTTTATTTGTGATAGTGCGGTTTTGCTACCCGTAACAATACTGCTTCATTGATGTTGTCATTTTGCTATTCTATCCATTGCTCTTTAAGGAGGCTTTAGAAGACATCGTTATGATTGTAGAGAATGAAATTGACTGGCCAATGACATCAGCCGCCACGGGTAAGTGTGAGAAGGAAGAGAATTTGCAGACAAGGGCAAGTCCATTCATGGCACGGGTGGTCAGAATGCAACAAATTCACACGGAATCCAGTTGTCCTTTTAATTGTAGATAATTTTGTCGTCTGCGAATTGAGTTTGATTTCGCAGACAAAATTCAGCGACAATAAAAAGAGTGTATTCAGGATCTGGAATTGACCATTAATCAGAATCATGTAGACTTTTATTTTATAAGCATGATATTATGTCTTGTGGCCAGCGACAAAGTCGTTCGAGGAGTTTTGATATAGGCCTATATACCGGTAGATAGGCCCGTTGGAAAATATATATAGCTGGATTCCGACAAACTCAGTTCTCAAGAAGGTTGTTGTTGTTGTTTTATAGAAAGAAAGAAGAGAGAGAAAAATGGGGCCCTATATACAGATAATTATTTGCCCCAGACGGCACTTAACATAAAACAGACATTATAGATCTTAGAAAAATATAAACAAGATTATTAAATATATATCATTCTCAAGAAGGATAAAACTCGGTTCTTAGTCATCACACTGACTACGCCTTCCACTGTATCGGGATTACGACATATCGGGACAATGACAAAGCACAATCGTTCAGTGAGGTAATGCCTATATGGGGTAACTGTAATCTCGTCGTTAACGCAATGATCCGTGCTTCTTCGTGAATAAAACCGCCGAATGTTTTGTGTCGATAGATCTGTCCCTGGTTTCTGTCGAGATAGTGATCTGACTGGCGACTGTGAAATGTTACAACACGAAAGTAGACGCATTACGGACCCTTATGTGTGTGTGTGTGTGTGTGTGGGAGGGGGGGGGGGGTATACTCCCTTCCACGGCCACCCAACCCCCTGCCTGTCCCCAACCCCCTGCGTGTCCCCCAACCATTAAACATAATACCTGCACACTAATGAAACATTAATATGCGACCTTGAACTCGGTTCACGTCTCCCCCACTCCTTTACTTTTTATTACCAGGAAAACCATTGTTCAACCTGAAAAAGAAGACTGACATCTTCAACAGCTCAAATCCAATTAGGACAATGTTGAACTTAATAAATGCAATAGATCTAGAACAATAATCAGTATATAAGCACAAGGAAAATATATTATTCCCTATTGCATGGCTGGTACATACACCAAACTGTTGAAAGTAAAAAAAATAATAATAATTATAATAATAATTAATTCTCCTTACACTTTAGCGGGGTTGGGTCTTGAAGGGGGTATACTGTATCATGGACCTACGGGTAGGTCCATGACTGTATATAGGTCCATTTTTGTCCAATTTTGAACCCCTCCCCTCCCCCATAAAAATCCTAGCCTGCATGTATCAAGGGCGGAGAGGAGAGTGAAAAACGCCATGCATGATCAAGCTTTCTTAACCCTATACATTGAGACGGTAACAAAACAGCAACAAAAAAAAACATATGGGCAGGTGAGGTCACCTCCCTGCTATGGGTTGGAGAGGGAAGTGCGCTTTCTCGTTTTACACAATAGTTTGGGGGACTCATTGCTTTTATGCAAAGTCGTAAACAAACGAAGGACGATGTGAAAGGGTGCATGGCCTGTTGTTATTTGATAGGTTCTTGACTAGCCTGAATTGGTACTTCTAGAATATTGAGATTTGTTATAAAAACTGTCTTTAGAGAAATATGTGATAGATTTTGTTTCATTATTTTGTACACGCATAGAGATTATTTGTATGGTATTATGCGTTTCTAAGAACTGACTATTATTATTATTATTATTCATTATCGCTAGTCGTCAGGTACTTTAATCTGCTTTACAAGTTAATTAGATTCCTCCTATCGTAAAAAGTGAAGGATCGCTTTCACACAATACTCTGTTCTCTTGGCATAAGACACGGAGAAGGAGAAGCATTTATTGCTGATTTCAGCAAAACAGTGCAACAGCGATCATTTTGAGAAATTGTTTTTGGTTTCACGTACTGGTAAATTCCCGATATTCTACATGCATGTCAACGCTATACCAACCAGAAATGTGTTGTGGAAATGTTTTTTTTTTTTTTTGATAACCACCATTTGAATTCGTTCAAAGTCCGGTCATTATTTTTGAAATATTTCTGTATTTTCCCTATATGAACACAACAGGATTAAATAATGTCGTCGTTTATGATATACAATAGTCACCCAAAATGTGGTTTTTATTTTGTATGTTTTTCCCCCGAATGAATAGGGGCCTTACGATGTGATTTCGAAGAAAAAACACACACAGACTATCACCGGCGATGATAAATTAACGTTGTCTGTTCTTTGTCGCGCAAACAGTAATTGAAAGTAGAGGAAAGTTTGAAGCAGTCAGTGAAGCATTTAGTATTAAATACCGGTTTATCATACTACGTAAATAAATAAGTTGGCCTCGTATGTATGTGAGGAGTTCGTTTACAAAAGGTGCTAAATCCATTTTATTTGGTGGTAGGAGAAAAACCTGTAGTTTATTTTTCGATTTCACATACTTTCAATTGTTTCATGCAATCACTTTATATCTGATACTTATTTTACATTAGGAAAATGGCATTAGGAAAATGTGCTTCAGAAAATATCTATATGACTGCACTGATTTCTTTGAGAATAAATGTTTCTTTGGATTTTGTGGATTTAGCACCCTTGGAACGAAAAAAAAAAGCTAGGTGATTCACAACGCGTAAATGTTATCTTAGTGACTCTTTTCTGTTACTTGATATATTTCTATTGGTTGATTTTTTTTTAATTTTTTTTTTTAGCCGTACGCATTTTCCTCTTGTTTCCTCCATCTCCCCGTTAAAGAAAGAAGACTTAGGCCTATATACGTAAAAATGAATTAAGCAACATCTGGAAAACCCAACAACTTCATTTTCCATTGTCTGACTTCTCAGTTTTCTCACGAGAATTTCAACACTTATGAGAGTTTACCATACATGTAACTACTGGAAATGAACACATTTCTGTCAAAAAGTCCAATTTAATGGAAACATGGAACTCTTCATATTATATAACCTATATGAATATATATTTCAGGGCATAACTAACAAAAGTTTGACATGTCGATTTATCAATATTTTGTTTCTTGTTGTACTAGGAGTTGTTGTCGCGTTTGTTCGTTCGTTTGTCTGTTTGTTTATTTGTTCGTTTGTTTGTTTGCATAGTCGTAACAACATTTTGTTCCGTGGATTTATTATCCTTAGCCGCTAAGGAAGTACGTAAATGTTTATGATCATGCAGCTCTTAACGGGTTATGAGGGTCCATGAGGTTTACGTGGGTCCATAAGGGTCCATGAGGATTACGTGGCTTGCCTACGGGCACAACTGACGCTGCCAGGGGACTTGAACCAGTGAACTAAGGATAGAAAGTCCATGATCTTGAGCCACAGTGTTGATCTAGGCATGTAGTTAGAATTTCATTTAGAGTTTCAATCACATTCGAAAATGCTATAGGTGAAGACAGCGACCCAACTAAGTTTTAGTATAAAAAAATAACTATTACTTTATAAGTATTCAAGTTCTATCACTATTGTATACAGACACTGCATTCTGTTTCAATAACATTACTCCCTGCATTTTTTTTTAACAGGATACATGAACTCAACGTGGTCTGTTCTGACGTAAGTATCATGTGGTCCGATGAATGTTGTATCTTCCTTGCCTTTAACAATTAGGTCGTTTTACCCTTTAAAAAAGCTCTAGAGATGTACGTGGGACCCCTTTCTTGACACTAAATACGTTATCCAAGGTCGCTTTCACCATTTCCGTTTGGAGTATTTTCCCTGTCCATTCTTTTTTGCTTCTCCCGGTTCTACTTCGAAGACTGTCAGAAAACAAACGGCCATTATACGGGTGGTGACCATTGTGAAAGAGTCACCTAACCCTTTCTAAGCCAATGAGTCAGTATGTGTACAAATTTCACACACATACCTATGGACAGTTAATCAATGTGGCAGGTCAAGAGTTTAACAGAGCTTTGCATGCTATACTCTTTGATGCCCTGAGTGTCCGCCTCCTAAGTCCCCCGCCAATGCTTACACGACGCTTACAAAACGTTGTTTTGTTACGCATCCCGCTAAAGGCCAAATTTCATTGTGAAGTAGTTCTTCACCTTGTTGCAGAGGTAATTGCCACTGTACATGCGTAGACAGACTGGTTACAATTTCAGTATTAATTGACTATTCTTACTGCAAATCCAGAGAGAAAAACAAAAAGCATACTTTTGTTCGACAAGAGAAGCTATCAGCTTCGCCCGAAATAGTACTAGTATCATAATATGTGCTTATCAGTCATGTGGCAGGATTAGAAGCAACGAACCCGTGATTTTATGGGAAATGTTCGTTATTAGGAAGGTTCATTAATTCGAAAATGAAAAAAAAAAATGATTCATTACTCCCAAAGTTTGTTAATCTGCAAATTGAATTAGGTTCGTTCATCCGAAAGTGGAATAAAAAAAGGTGCGTATAAACGAACCTTTGAAATTAAGAATTCTATTTCATTGTCGGATTGAAGGTCCAGTTTACCTTTGGGAGCAGTGATTTTAAAAATGTTCAAGATATCACATTTGATGCGTATGTATAGGTCTGTTGCACCACAAAACATCCTACCATATACAATTTTTGCAATAAAGCCTAAAATATAAGGAGATATCAGTATTTTTCTCAATAAACCGTAACTGTGGACGGTTTAGTCTGGAAGCATTCTTATTATAACTATTGTTCACATTTTGTGTATTTAACAGTACTTAACATCAATTATACGGATTCAAATTTTTACAGTGGTTGTTTCTGTCCCTAATTCCCATTTTAGAATTATTTCAAACACTAATGCTGGGTTTTTATTTCATTCGCAAGTGGTAAATTATGCCTTTAACGAACCTTTCGTCTAAAGACAAAAATCCAGTCATACCCTACCCCACGAAAAAAAAAACACATCTGTAAATGAATTTAAACTTTTCATGAAATGGACGTCAATATGCAAATGTAATTACAGTGTTGTTTTCACATGATCATGACTTTTTGAAATTATTTGACTTTTCTGACAGAGGACCTACTAATTCATTGTACCTGCGTCTCCGTGAATTGAACCACTGCAACCATCGAGACTTTCAAAACATCGGCGTGAATGGTAAGCGGTGGATTTCAACAATAATCGATATAATAATAATTATATGCAGAAGTTTGATAGCACCTATAGTATAGTACAAAAATGCTTATAGGCGATGCACAGAAATATAGAGCCAATTAACATTGACAATTAACAAAGAAACAAACATAACTGATTTCTTATAAGTGTTCTAATCCATGAATTACGTAATTATTGGTGTTCTTCTTCAAATAGGTGGGCCTTAAGTTTCTTTTCTTTTTTTTTTTTTCTTCTTTTTTTTTTTTTTTTTTTGGAGGCGTCAATGGAAGTAGAATCCTGAATATATGGGTAGGGAGGTTATTTCGTAATGCAGAGAAGAGGGCACAAACGTAAGTGCGATTACCATTAACCGTTTTGGGTATGAAAACCAAGTGCGAAGCTGTAGTGCTCCAGTTGACGATCTGAGATTCATACATAACTATTTGTAGCAGGTTTGGGGTTATATAGGTAGTTAAGTAGACCTACAAGGGTGCACGTATGAATGATGTTGTTGGTGATAAGAAGGATCTTGCATTAAAAAAAAAAGTTTTCCCGAATTCGGCCATAAAATAGACCATGAGTTCGGTAATGAAGACAAGCGGCGATCTTGCAACCCTGTTATGGTCGCGGCAGCTGTAGTTGAAATGGCCCCCGTGGAAGACCAGCAAGTGCAGCTGAATATGGGCCATCCAGCCATCTTCTCGGTTGGGAAAAACAAAAATTAAACAAACAAACAAACAAACAAACAAACAAATGCACACAATGTTATCAAGCTCAGTCGAGTCTTGTTTATAGGTAAGAGACAAGGGGAACGACGACTCTTCCGAAGAACTATAAAATGAGGAAATAAAGTGCCTTTTTCAAGGGACACAACCGCTGCGTTGTTGTTGATATTATTCTGTGGTCTTATTTAACCCTTCCTATGCCAATAGTCAAACGTGCACAAATTTCACACACATTCCTAAGCACAGAAAATGAACGTGGCATGCAGAGAATTAAATGAATATCCATCGCCATAGGTTTTCGTACATTATAGTAGTGATTAAATGCATCACATGGCTATGACGTCATCCCAAGGCGCCAGTATAGGCCGCAGTCCCCAAGATGATTAACGGGATGGTATAGTTCTGGTTAAGACCCAAGTTCAAGTTTTTTACATTTTTTGGTGAGATAATGAGAAACCTCTGATGAAATATGAAAGAAAATGTCATTCTAAAAGGGATCCAACGTTTATTTGATGGAAATTGGTTTTGAAATGGCTGAAATATTCAAAACAGATCAAAGGTGGGACTCACCGTTTATCAGGATCGCTTTGTTTTACTGTGTTTTTGGATGCCTCATCAATTCCAAAACTGATTTTCATCTGATAGACTTTGAATTCCTCTTAGAACGATATGCTCTGTATTAGTTTCTTGATATCTCGCAAAAAGTTAAAAACCCATTCCTCACCTCCACCAATATTATACCAGCCTTTTTGTTCAAACAAACATAACTTTGTTTGAATTTGAAATGTAGGTTTTATACAATTATATTATCCAAAAGACAAATTCATGACTACATCCAAACTTGGAGATATTTGAATTCTGATAAAGAGAAAGAAGTCTCTTATGTTCAATCATCGAGACGTTTCATTTTTGTAACCTTGGTAGGGGCTGATGCAAGCAGAATGAACCGATCCGTGCAGCAAGGGTGAGATTCACAGATAATGTCTGTTACGTCTCTTTTGCACTTGCCTCACATGCGCATTCCGTCATTTCTTTCATTTCGTTCTTTCTTTCTTTTTTTAATTCTTGATGAAACGAGTTAAGCTTAATGGAAATGATTAAGGGCAAAGACGGCAAGAACTCGTAAATAAAGTTGCAATTAGGAATAAATAAAACGAATTTTATATATTTCTTTTAAACAAAGGTTGATAGAAATCAATAAATTTGGTGGACATATCGGGGATTATGTGCTTATCTTGCGCTGACAGCGCTTGACCAGTTGTTGCACTCCAAGTCGACCTATTGAACTCAATAGTTTGCTTTGCTGATTTTGCTCCTTTTTTTTTAAGACGACAAGACCTCGTGAATAAAGTTGCAAGTAGGAATAGATCACACGAATTTTATATCATCTTTTTTTTTTTTAAATAAAGGTTGATAAAAATCAATGATTTGGTGGAAACACGTCCGTATCTTGCGTTGACAGCGCTTTACAAGTTGTTGCATTCCCAGACGACCTATTCAACTCAATATTTTGCTTTGCTAATTTTGCTCCTTTTTTGACCCGATTTTTCGAAGTTTTTCTCTTATTACCGAATTGAATAGTATCGCTTCATCGAAGTATTGAGGAATCATTGAGGAATCACATGATTAATCATGCCACAATTATTTCAATTTGATTCATTGCTAGTCAGTAAAGGATGACGGTGAACGTGCACATCCACCCATTAGTAGTGAAGTCTTCTGGAGCTACTAAAGGTCCATGGAAGTTCACCGCATTTTGTTGCTGTTTGTTAAACTCTTTCTGTTATGGCAATGTTGGTCATGTCATACAGTGCGTATCAAAAAATAAAAAGGTAATTCAACTTTGGAGGAATACCATTTCATACTTGTCAGCTATGGAGAGCACAACACTGGTTGTGAGGAAAGAAGAATTCTTCATCTTCCATTGATACCTGATTAGGTTGACAAATATCATGCATGACTGAGCGCATGAACTTTAAAGACAACTGCACTTTTTCCAAGTTTGAGTGTCACATGCAGGAAAAATGAAGTCTCACCGAATGGATGAGATCTGTCAACGAAAGTAACCCAATAAATAGCCTGTACAAATACAGGTTTGTGTTTAGGGCTTGTATCTAGGGTTTCTTCCAACATTGATTATGTGGTTCATAACCAATTTATCCAGGGAGGTATCTTGCACTTCCCTGCTTTAACATGACCACCTGTGTGATAACGTGGTCACTTCCACTAAGGTCAATCCATACAGTCCATTTTTTCTTGTTCATATTCAACACATAGCTCGCAGCGACAAACCATGTCTTCAATATGTAAGAGAAAATGCATAATGGGTTAGCCTTTGTGGGAGTACGATGCTACAGTTATCAACAACGGTGACCATGTTGAAGGTTATGGACCATAAAATGTTAGGAGAAACCCTAAACACAAACCTGCAGTCATACATGCTGGCCACTTTCATCGACAGATCCCATCCATCCAGTGAGACATTCATTGCTTCTTCATATTATACTCAAACTTGAAAAAAAAAGTGAAATTTGTCATTGTTGTCTTTAAAATCCATGTGTTCAGTCATACATTTGTAAACATAATTAGGTATCAATGAAAAGAGAAAGAGTTTTTCTTTCCTCACAACCAACATTGTACTCTAGATAGCTGTTAATTATGATATGGTAGCCTTGCAAAGTTGGATCACCCCCTTTTTTGATACGCTCTGTATAATACGGTTACTTGATTACAGATTGTCACGGAACCAACTTCGCGACTATCCAGCTCTGGTGATTTACAGTCTCATCGGCAATGACGTGTGCAATGGGTGAGAGTCGGAAACATTTAGAAGAATTTATTCGACTCGAATTTTCGCCTTCTCTTACGTGTCAAGCCTCCTGAAGAAGGCGTAGGACGCCGAAAATTCGAGTCGAATAAACTCATTCTTCATTGGCCAATAATGCATTACCATTTTGTTTCTTCATTTCTTCGTGGAGTCAATACGTGATATCTCAACATGTCTATATGTATATATATATATATATATATATATATATATATATATATATATATATATATATATATATATATATATAGTTGTGACGAATGAAGACTGGCTGCTGGCAGACGTTGCAGTATGTTCACTTTGCCTGCAAATTCTCCAAAGCTTTCTTTCTTGCTACAGGTCTTTTTCGAGGGCTTGGGACGTAAGCAAAAAAGCAACCAATTTGCTTTGTACAACTACATTGTACTTCAGTTCATAGTATTTTCCTTTGTTACCGTTTGTTTTCCGTTGTTAGAAATAGAATAATGAAATGAAATGGAATGAAATAGAATGAACTGAATGCTTGTCTGCAATCATATTCCACAGGCACAACGACACGATCGCACACATGACAACACCTGACGAAATGAAAACCAACTTTCTCGCAACATTGTCATACCTGGTAAGAGTTATTTTCCTCTTATAAGACTCATTCGCCCCCTCCCCCAACAGCATCAAAGAATAATAATAATGATAATAAAAATAATGATAATAATAATAATAATAACAATGATTATAATAATAATAATAAGAAGAAGAAGAAGCAGAAGGAAAAGGAAAAGAAGAAGAAATTTATAATGGTGAAACCGACAAGAAATTTATAGGAAAGAAATGGGCTTAATATGAATAGGTATATTATGGCGATCCTAATGGTTTTTGATGGAATATATATTTTGAAAGAGAATTTCATTTGTAGTAGGCTCATCATGTATCTGTTTAATGTGAATAATTATTGCATTATTTTGTTTCGTATGAACATTTACGTCAAGGACGCGCAATTCAGCCTCTGGGCTGCTATGTACTTTCATTTTGATGAAATAAACCAATATCTATCTATCTATCTATCTATCTATCTATCTATCTATCTATCTATCTATCTATCATCTATCTATCTATCTATCTATCTATCATCTATCTAGCTATCTATGACATAATAATGGATGTCATCACGATATAGCCGTCCTGGAAAACGTTTTCTTTCTTTCTTTCTTTCTTTTATTTTTCTCTTTGTCATGAGAAAATGAATGGATAAAAGATTGTTTGTATGAGAACAATAATGTCTCCGCGTGTGCGTGGTGTATCTCTTCAAACTGACAGGTGCAATCACTTTCATTGTTAAAAAAAAAAACAAGCAAGAAGTTTGAGGTTATGTAAAAGTACTGACATTCAAATAAAATATCGTTATAGCATCGCAAACACCACACTTTCGACAATCTTCAACTATTGTAAGAATGTGGAAATATTGAGAGACACTATACAAAACAATTTCAAACAACAGAGGCTGGTCTTGCGACTTAAAGTTCTATTATCTAATACAATCCCACGCCAAACATCACTGCACTACGTGCAAAGCCACTATGGATATCCTCCTTAGACGCCATTGGACGACAGCGTATCCGATTGTTCACTTAACAGTGTTCTGATTGGCTTGTTTGCTCTCATCCAAGGATTCTGTATTGCCCAATGGGAGCCACGTGGTGGCTACTGGTCTTGCAGACGGTCGCATATTGTACGACACACTCAAGAACAGAATCCATCCAATTGGCGAGTGGCGCCAAGACGTAACATACCCGGATGTTTATAACTACCTGACCTGTCTGCAAGTCTCACCGTGTAATGGATGGATGTCAGATAATGAGACTCTCCGAAACTTCACGTCAGAGGTAAACATGCACTGTTACAGTAGCGCTTATGATGGCAATTATAACTGTTCTTATATAATTATAACACAAGGCACATTATACCTTAAAAACTTGGTCTTTGTATTCACTTGTATAATGATATAAAATAATATGATTGAAAAGCATGTGAGTCCAAATGCTGAAAGATTTCTGTAATTACGAGGTGCTAGCACAAATGTTTCATTTCAAAACGTGCCTTCAAATACTAAATGGCCAAGAACCTTAACTCTTTCTGTGCAAGGGACTTTGGACAATAGGGAGCTTTAGATTTTAGACGCGCGGACGTTCAAAGAGAAAAAAAAAAACACGATCTGAGCGTGCGCAGTAGCGCGGATCAAGTTACTGCGCACACTCAGATCATGTTTTTTTTTTCTCTTTGAACGTCCGCGCGTCTAAAATCTAAAGCTCCCTATTGTGTAGGCCTACAACGCTAATTTCTGTGCCCATAGGCACTCAAAAGCACACAAAGAGTTAACGAGCTCCGCCATACCAAAGTATTGAAATGTGGAGATTGACTCGTTTAGACTTGATATACTACAGTACTGATTAGAGCATCAAAACAGCAAGTCATCTTGGTGGCATGTCATGTCATGTTTTTTTTTTTTTTTCCCCCAACACCCCTTATCCTTATTGACCTACGACAATTACGTGACACAATCAGGTTCATTGAGGAATCAAAAGCATCGAGCGCTTTGTGCTTGGAAGATTTTGTTAGGGAAATATGGCTGTGTACGGTATACGCCGAGATCTCACAGAATACAAGCATATTTGCACAATGTTGAGCAAATTGTTTTGCGGTTTCATAACGAAATACAATTCGACCTCGATTATGCGGCCTCCGTTTATCTGGAAATCTCTGTTATCCGGACGCGTTCACGCAGTGAAGGACTTTTTTTTTTTCATCCAAAAATTGAGAAAAAACAGTGACTTTATCATCTTTTCATGGATCTATTTCACCAATTTCATATGATGTGCACGATAGGTTTCTCAATATCTAATCAGGTAAAACATGTATGATTTTCACATAAAGATATACTTTATTTTTGTGAAGAAGGGACTACAATTTTGCGCAGGCTAGCATACTGATTACACCACCGTTGCGGGGTACGCTACCTGCCTAGCTGTCAGTGCAATGGGACGGCAGCTTGGACGGGAGCTATGTACATGAACATTGTGTCTCTCATATCCGGCCAATTCGCTTATCCGGATGAGCGCCGGTCTCGACATGGCCGGATAATCGAGGTCGAACTGTATGTATTCTGGAGAGAACTGGTGCAAAGTACATGGTCACATGTGTATGGAACAAAATCGTTTAATGGTGAGACATGTTTTAAGCATATCGCAGGTGGTAAAGACCAATGCGTCGCACCTGCATGTATAGAGAGCTGAAACAGCCAAAATGAAAACATGAAATAACAAAGGAATATGAGTGTCTGCCCAGAATTTTTGTTTAATCAGAAAACTTCTCACACTGACACACACACACACACACACGCACGCACACACACACACGCACACAAGTGAAAGAATGTATGGAAAACCACCAAATAACCAGTAGAAGTGAGTACATGTATACCATAAAGCCGATTAAGCCCGTTAATTATCACCGTGATTTCCTGATGATTCCACTTATCAAACAATTAAATCTTTAAAAAAACATGATTAAGAAAAAAAGACCCAACAACATACAGAGTGATACTGAAAACTTTTGCATTCGTCTAGATGAATACGTGCTGTACATGCGGGTATGTATATATTTGTACCCGCATGTACATGACGAGATTTGATATCTGAATAATTCTTAGACAATTCTCTTATGTACAAACGGCATCCCTATAAAATTATGCTTTAATTCTCCATATCATTGAGTTTTTTCTCTTTGCACAAGTATCCTTTCCTATCATTTCATTTCCCCTATTCATACAATACATTGCACTTATACATTTTGTACGTACCCCACTCCGTTATACAATAATGTTGAAAATGATGTTACACACACATATTCTTTGTATTCCTCATTTGAATAATATTGCATGAAACTAATTGTCGATATCATCCTTCTACGTATCTTTTTTTTTTTTTTAGAGAGAGATGGGTCAAGAATGAAAAAAAAAGAAGACACAAAGGAGTAAAAATTGATAGATAGATAGATAGGCTGCTGACAGATAGATATGAAGAGTTTGTTTGCAAAAACCGATAAGTCCATATTTGCCAAATGGAGATATTTGCGATGAAAGGTCTAGAAAAATAAAGAGAATAATAAGAAAATTTTTGTTTCTTTTGACCATTTTTTTATCTTCAAAAATATAGCTTTATATGTAGTAACCAATATATCATTTAAAAGGTATTATTTTGTACTTTATGACAGAGATCTTACTTCAAAATCTTCAAAAATGGACTTATCGGTTTTTGCAATCAAACCCTTCATATATAAATGGAAAGAAGAGAAAGAAAGAAAGATAGATAGATAGGTGAATAGATAGATAGATAGATAGATAGATAGATAGATAGATAGAAATGGATTGACAATTAATGATTTATCTAGTATAGGATACGTGTATACAGCTAATCATTGTATTCAACTGACGTCTCGTTTTGAAACTCAAACAGAGAGCAGCACAACTGAGCGCGGTCTTGAAAGATGTGGCGACCACGTACAAAGCGAAGAACTTCGGGCTGCATTACATCAAATACGACTTCCAAGCAGGTACAACTTCTTTCCGAAGGTGAACCCTTCATTAATTATATGCCAATGAGTCAAATATGCACAAATTTCACACACAAACCTATGGACAGGTAGCAAATGTGGCGTGCAGATGGTTAATCCGAAAATGAAATGAGCTTCATAGTTCCGACGGTTCCATTTAGCACAACGCGCCGTTGTTCATTGTTTGTTTGTTTGTTTTCATTTCCTAATTAACAAATTTTATTTCATTTTCGGATCAAGAAACTTTCGGAAGAATGAACCTTCGAAATCAATGCCGCAAAATGTTCGGATTAAGGAATCCTATTTCATTTTCGGATGAACGAACGTTTACGTATACTAGAGTACGTGACATAAGGAAACTTGTGTTTCGGAATAACGAACCATCGGAATGACGAACTAGTTTTGTTTTGTTTTGTTTTGTTTTTGTTTTTTTCTTATCGAGCCTTCGGAATAACGAACATCACCCGTAAGAAGCGTATACTGTTAAAGTTTCATTAAAAGCTTTAGCAATGGAAAAAAAATCTATTTAACCCTAACTAGGCCGGGCTATTCAGGTAGATGATAGAGCCGGGGGGGCTCCCAGGCCCCCCCCCCCCCCCCTCCGGATCTCGGCCGTCGACCGCGCGATCGCGACAAAAATTGGCACACGCATTGCCTATGATGTAATCTAAAGTACCATGAAGTTAATTTTGTCAAAAATTATCATTTACACTAAATTATGCTAATTTATGCATAATGATGCATGAAATCAGACAATTTGGTATAAATCACTAAATAAAGCTCAAAACAGGCACATTTTTTGTGTAAATATTCTTTTTAGTGTCCTTAGCAAATGTAAGAGAAAAAAATTGCGCAATCAGAAAAAATTTCCTAAGTATTTTATGGTTTTTTGAATTTCTTATGTATTTCTTTGTTTTTTCGACTTTATGCTTTTCATTGTTTTTTCGATGAAATTTGTCCGTGACATTATTCCGAACAAGAAAATGCGTTATTAATTGATTTTAATCAATAAAACCCCCAAATAATCATGCTTTTATGAAATTTGCCTGGAAACACAGTTTGCATTGAAATTGTACACAAATTCACGTTTTTTAGCAATTTTTGGTCTGACATGCACGTGCATATTTATGCGCAACTTCGGAACCGCACACCCGGGCATCGCAAATTTGGTGTCAAAAGATGCGGGAGACTCGAAAGAAAAAAGTCATGAAACGTCGCGGCGATAGCTTCTCGCAATAGCGATACATCGCGCGAAACGTCGAGGGGGGTGGGGGGGCCTCGGAGCCCCCCCCCCCCCCCCCCCCCCCCCCGGCGTAGTTAGGGTTAAGTCTCTCTCAATTTCACGAAACAGTATAGTAACTGTCGCAACCACCACATCATGCAAATACGATTAAGACCAGTAATAATGGGTTCTTCCTCAGAATCCTAAGAATTTTAATCTCTGCACTATTCATTGTGTATAGAGTTGTAGTAGTCCAATAATGAGAATTAAATCTCCTGAGTTCGACAAAGATATGATTCTAATGATACTTTTTACACAAATAAAATTGGTACATAGTGAGGTAATGACATTAAATGAACATCTGATTTGCAAGCCCAGTTGGGTAAATTTGTGTAAAACTTTAAATTTCTATAACATTAAAGTCCGATTACAATGAAACAACCACCACTGTGATTTTGCCTGTGGAGTGGATTTTCAATTTGTCGTCATGAACACCATGCCCGCTTCCTTCTGTCCACTCATGTGTCTTGTCCACTTCGTGTGGTGTGGTGTGGATGTTCTGACCTCCATCCTGCGTCCATTGCAGTGGTCAAGAAGTGGAAGAAAATGGGCGGAGAGACGTGGCAACTAATTGAGCCAGTTGATGGTTTCCATCCTAGCCAGGTAAGCTTATGCACGATTCTTCTCTAATGTGCTTTCTTCTGTTTTGGAAGAAATAGTCGCTATAAATTACTGAGAAATACCTATGTGCATATTGCAGTGTACATATCTATACAGGGTGGTCCAGAAAGAACGGAACACCTTAGGTCTTTAATTTCAGCAATATCGTTGCAAATATGTCGTTATTTTACATATTTTTGGAAAGGCCATTTTTTTTTTCAAATGGAATGACACCAAGTTCTTTAATTTTGGTTAATGCGTTATGATTTTAGGACCATTTTTGTCAACCCTTTCCAATTTTCAAAATGTGATCATTTTGTACTCTCAGCGATACCAAAACCAGCGAGTATTCGGCTTGCCATAGAACCAGTAGCGTTCACAATGTGTGGAATGTGGGGCGGACGGTGTGATTGTCATTGTCCGTTACCATCGTGAATGAGACGACCTGTTGGGCTCATTGAGATGCTAAATTTAGCTGGAAAATAGCGAGGTTTATTCAAAGGCATTATTGGCAGTGACGTGCCATGAGTGGTTTAGGAATAAAGCCCGTACTTTTAATTAAGTTCATAAACATATTGATAAATACAATCCGAAATTTTCACGAAAACAGTGATATGAGCATCACCCTCACATGCAGAATGGATGCTTGGATGCTATGAAATAATCTATGATGTCACATGGCCATACAAATCTCCCATCCACTACTATAATTTAATACTAAATTTGCTTTTCGACTTTAAAACAAACTAAAACCCGTAACACCTCAAAATTTGTAAACAGATTGTGAAAATTTCCTTAAACTTTCTCCCAGTCTTTCAATAATATTTCTTTAGTCACCGAATGTATGATACGTGATGTGAAGTGTTTAGGAACAGGGCCTGCTACCCCTTTAAGAGATGTAGAGCAACTTTGGTACAGAGGCGAGAATTGAGAGAGAGAGAGAGAGAGAAAAAAAAAAAAACAGAGCAGAGAGTCTGGAAAGAGGCAACCTGATAGTCCTTTAAACAAACGAGACACTTCTCCCTATTAACTACTATTAATGTTATTAACTTCTTGCCTCTTCTTTTCTGTAGAATGCAATGTACATGGCATCGGAGTTGCTGTGGCAGGAGATCTCCGACAGTATTCCTGACGTCATAAAAACTTGGACCAATCCCAACAATGCTCGCATCAAAGCAATATTCGGCGATCAAGGCGGTTATTAGCATACTGTAGGTTTCATCCATACACGCAGGCACTCACGGCTATAAATATATACAATTAAAAGGCAATCACAGAACCATGCAGTATAGTACTTATTCTGAAATAATATTGTTGTCTACGGGAACTTGGTGAAGGCATGAGCTACAGTAGCTCCATGGTGCAGCGATACTAAGCAGATCAGACTGGGTTTGAAACTTTTCTTCTTCACTTCTCTCTCCACCTCCCCCTCTCTCTTTCTTATACACACACACACACACATACACACACACACACACACACACATATTCTCCGGCAAAGACATGAACACCAATTGTTAATGTACTGTACACTCATGGACAGGTCTATAGACATGCATACAAACTTGAACATCATACATTTTGCATGCACTTTTATTACATAATCTATACGGAGTGCATACTTATTCGAATTAAGGAATTAATTGCTGCTCTTCTGCTTTCATCTTTGTCCCTTCCATTGCTTATATTGTGCAATTTGTTATGCATTTAATATAGATATTAACATTATAGTGTGTCGTATTACATTTTGTGAGAAATTTTCGAGAGAATATTATTGTAATCAATATAGAACCAGTCAGTGTAAAGTCTGTTTTATAACTGAAAGGAGAACTTTGATTACTGTGTCTCCCCAGGTGATAATGAAAGCAATTAGGTTATTATTATTATTGTTATTATCATTGTTATTATTGTCATTTTTATTGCTATGGAGATTGTTTTCGGAATTTCATATGAATTGATTAAAGGTCAAAGGAATCACTGAGTCTAAAGCCAATGTTATAACGTCAAGAACCGAATTATGTCTTCCTCATTGAGTTATTAAATGCTTGAATTTGCCATTGTATCTGATGTTAGTTACTGAGGAATGCTATATTGCTGTAGAAGGTGGTCTTGTGCGAGATTTTGCATTTATTGTGACTTTTTCTGTCATTGTGCACGGGGGATGAAGGTGAGTTGCTCAGTTGGCATGGTTGGGTTTGATTTTTCCCACGTAGAGGATTTCATAAAATACAGTGCGTGATATCATAGCCTGTTTGTCGTTTCAATGTGTCGTTATTTTTAGCAAAAAATAAACCATATTATTATAGTACAATATTCATACCTTTTTTATTATGATTGATTCTAGTTCACTGATCTGAATTTTTTTTGATTCTCTCTCTCTCTATTCATAACCTTATGCTGTACACACTGCCTTTGTTTGTGTGTATGAAGACCTTGGTGTATGGAATATCACACTGGTAACAATGGACCGTCTAGCAGCACATTTCAAACTTAAATTCAATTGGCAGGAATGCGCTTTTTATTGACAATGATGGGAGATGCTTGTATATAGAACTGCTGATAGCGCCTACGCATAACTTTATATAATGCAGTGAGTATAGGTCATGGGTCTTTGGCACTGGCGCCATTTTGTTTGCATTTTCTCCCCACAGCTGTGACGTTGAGAATGCAAATTATTGGCGTCTAGTATGCGGAACCTACTCGGAATGACGGTATTTCGATGAAGACTGGTGAAGATTTGGATTTACACACAAGGATGGATTTCACGAAATTAATTCATGTGATTTAACTCGAGATATGTGACCTGAAATAAAATAATGCATCGAAATCAAATCATCGTATCGTGCCGCGTGGGCATAACTCAATAAGATGACGACTTTTATTACGGAGGGAAAACATATTAATAGTTGATTTTCTGTGCTTTCTTTTTAGATTTTTCACAAACCGGCGGAAATTTTGTGAGGCGATGAAATTATCTCACCTCATCCCCACCCATAAACGATCCGAAAATGTCGAGGGATGGTATATATACATTCTCCACAAAGTTGCGAATCAACAGACCAGCATCTACATGTATAACTGCAACACCGCCACTATACAGTCCGACCTCTCCTATCCGGACATGTCGGGATCGACGCTGATCATCCGGATAAGGAATTTGGCCGGATATGGGAGACTCAATGATTAATATACATGTACACGCAGATGCCTATACGCAATGGTATTATGTAGATGTGCATGAATCAATTTTGATAATTTGCTCACTGAACTGATTTAATGAAAAGTTTTCTGTCCATGTCTTTCCAGTGATTTGGTGGTAGTGAATATCAAATTGAACGCATGTTATTTAGATGAAAATTTGATGTTAATGTATGTTGGGAATAATAAGCTAATTCATGTGAGTATGTGCAGGAATTTTGTCTGAGTTTGGAATCCCCCTTTTCCCCGTAATTATCATATTGAAAGACCCCCCCCCCCCCCTTTCCAAACAACAACAACAACAACAACAATAATAATAATAACTAGACTCGGAATTTGTCAACACTGACAAATTAGGTGATCCGATCTGTTCGTAAATCAACGATTTGAGTCTCCTGATCCCAATAGGCATGACCATACCGGTTTCATGTGTGTTTAGTGGACATTGGCCGTGTGATGTTTGGATTCTCATTTAGAAAAGGGAGTCAGACCTGCCATCTATGGTACGCAATTCCGTATACACTAACGAAGATACAGAATGAAGTATATTTGACCTTTGACCCCAATTTGCGCAGACAAGATGGCATCTGAGCAAAAGGTGGTTATTTTGTGAAATGATCCTTGTAACATGGTCTTTACGTGTGCAAAATATGGGAAAGATAGGACATGTATTCACCAAGATACAAGATGATACATTTATGACCTTTGACCCTAATTTACATACCCAAGATGACGTCTGATCAAGTAGTTGTTATTTTATGAAATAATGTACGTGACATGAACTAAACATATGCAAAATATTGGGCCGAAAGGGCTTGTTTTTCTTGAGTTATTGTAAAGAAAGTTGCAAAAAGAAAGGAATATATCAATACATTGAAGATAAGCTTTAATTTCAACCAAGTTTTTGGACGTGATCCCGACACTATATGAAAAAACGAAGGGCAGATAACGATAGCCCAAAGTCTCAGCTACAACATATTACAATCTGGGAGAAATTCACCGAAGCATAAGTGAGCTAGTGTTCGATAAAGATAGTCATGTCAGTTTTCATTTCCAGAAAAACTGCACTCCCACAGAGATAACACGTAAACTGGTCAAATTTGACAATGTTACTTTCAATCCCTTTTTACGAGGTGATGCCATCATCCAATCAAAATGTTGTTAATATATAACTGAAAGATTATTAAATAAGCTACAACATATTGAAATTTGGACGAAAATTGACAAAAGAATAAGTGAGATACGCTTGAGTGAACTTGAAATTTGATGACGTCATTTTGAAAATTTACTTTTTTTACTTTATTAAGAAATTTGATATCTTTTAATCATTTTTTCAGCATCGCCAACCCATGAAATGACATGTACAACTCATCAGCTTTCAGAATATGTACAGAAAATGGGGGGTCACCGTCCATCATGACGAGTAAAATCGGATTTAGAATTGGCGGTTTTTTGGCATAATTACACTGTATATCGCCATTGACGCGCGCGCGGAATTTAAACTTTGACGGGCCCGTATGACGTCATATTGAGTCGGATTGACTTGAAACTTGGTAGAAATATTCCTTGACATTTCAGGCATCCGATAAGTGTGAAAAACGGGAAATTTGTATTGCATATGAGCTGTGCGTGCGTATATGCGCGCGCGCGTACGCGCCCGTCCAATTTTTTCAATTTTTCAAAAAATGCTGCAAATGGTCTGAAACGTGTGCAAAATAAATTTGAGCTCGATTGGAGCATACAAATATTTCAACGCGCGCGTACGCGCGCTTCTTAATAATAAATATGAATTTTGATGAGTAGAATGCACTTGACTTGAAATATATGTGACGTAAATTTCATTGAAAAATTCCTTTTCATTAATGAGATATGAATGAAAATGTGTTTTCATATAATGACGTCATAGTGACGTCACGGTTGACTGATCACTATGATTTTATAAAATTTGTCGACTTTGGGACACGATACATATATGGTGTAATTTTGAAATTGATACTATGAGAACTTTCTGAGTTAATAGATGCACAAATTTTGTCCAGAAATAAAGAAGAAGAAGAAGAAGATGAAGAAGAACAAAGAATCAGTACAGATACAGAAGGTGATCCGAGAGGATACTCGGATCACCTAACAACAACAACAACAACAACAAACCAAACCAAACCAAAACAAAACAAAACGAAACAAAAAGCCACGGCCAGATCGCGTCCGGATAATAGATCCGGATAAAGTTAGACTGGATAGGAGAGGTCGGACTGTAAATCCATGTTTCACACCGCGGGGGTGATGGTGACGTTTGAATTCCCAACACATCATACTATACGCTCATACTATCACAACAATGACTTTGTACAGTTAAAAAAAAAACAGTTGCTCTATCAGACCGCCTCACATTGACTCATGGGATTGAAGAATAGTGCTGGGTGATTGAAGGTGGAGAGAAAACATTCAAATTGATGAAAAACATATTCTTGAGCACTCGTCATTATAATATAATTTAGGCTTGGGACGACTGCACGCACAGTTTAACTTTGGACTCATGATCAAATTTATGTCACTTCATCATTTTTTTTTTAACTAAAATTGTGTCAAAGGAGAATCACTATATCCTTGAAACGACAAACCTAAGGCCGTGTCACACCTTTCCGGGCAAGCCTTGCGTGCTACTTGCGAAGAACAATACCCGGAGGTCCCCGCAGATAACCCGCACATGACAGTACCTATCTCGTATCTCACCCCAAGTCGCCAGGAGGTGCACACACAAATCTTTTTACCCGCAACCATGTTTAGGCCCTGTCACACCTTTCCGAGAAAGCTTCGCGGGATGGTTTTGCGTGTGGGGATTTTCCAGCATACCGGACAATTTCTGAGGGCGGACAAGGATTTGGGGAGTCAGTGCATGTGTCTTACTTGCTGGACGCGTTCTACTTAAATTCTACATGCGGGTATACTATGTGACCTGTGTGCCAGGCGCGTGGGGGCTGACAACTCAGTGAAAGAATTCCTTTGAAGGAATGGCAGAAGTCCCACAGAATGTCATTATCTTGGCCGCATACGGGGACTGCGTGGGAGTTGCCTGCGAGATGCTGCCGCTAAGGGCAATCCCCGCGACTCTCCCGGAAAAAGTTTTGGACATGCTCAAAACTTGCTGCGCGTAAATCGGACTTGCGTGCGCACCCCCGGGCAACTACGGGCGAGATACGCGCTAGGTACTATCACTTGCGGACCCACTGCGGAGAGCTCCGGGTAGCAAATTTTGTTTCCCCGCAAGTTAACCCGCAAAACTTCCCCAGAAAGGGTATGACAAGGCCTTGAGCATGCTCAAAACCCGTTCCGAGTAAGTCGTGGTTGTTTGCTCGCAGAGGTTCACGCAGAACACCAGTAGGAGACCCTTACCGGCAGCATCTCGCAGGCAACTCCAACGCAGGTAATTCGCAGTAACCGTAAGTCACTCGTAGCAGAAAACGGATCGGTTTCAAAGCTCTGACGCAGGTCACACGGAATACACGCAAGGAGAAGGTAAGAGCACGCGTCTAGCAGGTAAGACACAAGTGCGAATCTCGCAAACATTCTTGTCCGCCCGCGGAAAATGCTCCTGCGTGCTGGAAAATCCCTACTCGCAATAAGCCCGCGTAGCATGCCCGGAAAGGTGTGACACGACCTTTATAGTTTAATCTGCAGATGGTGGCCCTGGCATTGATGAGCAGTTTGTCTATTATGAAATATGAATAAGAAGATACAAGTATATCTATACGGTTTCGCCACTTGAATTGAAAAATAATGTTTTCATTTGACCGTTGTTTGTCTTCTCATAATACATACTTCAAACGCTCAATGCGACTCAGAATTGCTACATGAGAGGGCTACTCTCTCTGTGTGTAAATGACGTAAATTTTGCCAACGTGTAATTCGTAAAGGCCGTGTCACACCTTTCCGGGCATGCTACGCGGGCTTGCTGCGAGTAGGGATTTTCCAGCACGCAGGAGAATCTTCCGCGGGCGGACAAGAATGTTTGCGAGTTTCGCACTTGTCTTACCTGCTAGACGCGCGCTACTTACTTATAGTCCTTGCGTGTATTCCGTGTGACCTGCGTCAGAGCTTTGAAACCGATCCGTTTTCTGTTACGAGCGACTTACGGGTACTGCGAAGTACCTGCGTTGGAGTTGCCTGCGAGATGCTGCCGGTAAGGGTCTCCTACTGGTGTTCTGCGTGAACCTCTGCGAGCGAACCTCTACGATTTACTCGGAACAAGTTTTGAGCATGCTCAAGGCCTTGTCATATACCCTTTCTGGGGAAGTTTTGCGGGTTAACTTGCGGGGAAACAAAATTTGCTACCTGGAGCTCTCCGCAGTGGGTCCGCAAGTGATAGTACCTAGCGCGTATCTCGCCCGTAGTTGCCCGGAGGTGTGCACGCAAGTCCGACTTACGCGCAGCAAGTTTTTAGCATGTCCAAAACTTTTTCTGGGAGAGTCGCGGGGATTGCCCGCAGAGGTCCAAGCAGAACGCCTGTAAGAGGCCCTTAGCGGCAGCACCTCGCAGGCAACTCCCACGCAGTCCCCGTATGCGGCCAAGATAATGACATTCTGTGGGACTTCTGCCATTCCTTCAAAGGAATTCTTTCACTGAGTTGTCAGCCCCCACGCGCCTGGCACACAGGTCACATAGTATACCCGCAAGTAGAATTTAAGTAGAACGCGTCCAGCAAGTAAGACACATGCACTGACTCCCCAAATCCTTGTCCTCCCTAAGAAATTATTGTCCGGTATGCTGGAAAATCCCCACACGCAAAACCATCCCGCGAAGCTTGCCCGGAAAGATGGGACAGGGCCTAAACATGGTTGCGGGTAAAAAGATTTGAGTGTCCACCTTTGGGCGACTACGGGTGAGATACGAGCTAGGTACTGTCATGTGCAGATCATCTGCGGGGACCTCCAGGTAGTAAAAATTGTTCTTCGCAAGTCGCACGCAAGGCTTGCCCGGAAAGGTGTGACACGGCCTTAAGAAGGAAAATTGACAAAACCTGCGGGGCACATTGGAGGGGGCGGGGCAATGTTTCGTTCTGTTTGATTGTTCTGGTCGTTTATTTATTTATTTTTTTATTTCTATTTTTGTGGTGGTATTCATAGTTTGTTGGAACCTTTTGTTCTGTTCCATTGTATCTTCGAATCTATATAGACAACTTGCTAATCAATACCCAGGGTCGCCACCTGCTATGAAGAAAAGAAGAAAAAAAAATTCACATGTACTATTAAATTGACAAAACCTCCAGGGCACTAAGTTCGTGGCGGAGCGGGGGGGGGGGGGGGGTGGGGAGGGGCAATGTTACGTTCTGTTTAATAAGCCAGTTCGGGGTTCCACTTTAAGCATGAGAAGAAATAGGTCATTTGTACCAGCAGAGCATGTTAGTTTTTAAATTCACTGAGATAAGCATCTGTGATGCAATGATTATTCAAGTAATCCTTGTATTAAAGTGGTGCTTGCCATCACATCCACCTGGCAGCAAAAGCAGTATTTGGCAATATCAATAGAAGAAGATTGTCATTACATTCAATGCAAAATAAATGGATGTTTTCCGAAGTGTCAATTGATGGATCATTCTGATCACCTGGTTTACGCGAGTACATTCTTTGTTTGAACATAACTGATGTATTCCACAATAATTGCTTTGTTGGGCAAGCTAATGCATTCTGTTGCTTGAAGACTAGTGGAGTGCCTAATCAACTGAGAAAGGAGAAAGGTCATTTGTACCCATCTGTACATGAGCTAACCCCGAACTGGCTTATTGTTCCGGTGTTGGTGTTGTTGGGTTTTGTTTTTTTCCGTGGAGGTATTTGTAGGTTGTTGGAACCCACGTTCCGTCCCATTGTGGCGTCATGTCATGACCAAGGAGGAGGAATCATACACGATCGCTGGCTTTGAAAGAAGTCAAGGTGGTGGACCTATTGAACACGTACGACGGCACTTAAATGTGTGAGCAACTCCTTGGTCCGATCTTGGGACCTGGGAAATCTCCATGAGGACATTTCTGGGGGAAATATGTCATACCGAGGCGCCACCGCATGTACCAATGCAGCCAAGGTAGGAAAAGTAAGAAATCAATATAGCGCCCTCTATCGGGTGTCTGATTATTGCAGCTGACGAAGATTAGAAGTTATTTAGACCTTTGACCCAGTGACCTTGACCTTTCCAAAAATGAACCCCTCAGGGGCAATTTCGCGGTCAACCTGCATCCACCCACTAAGTTTGATGGAGATCGGACCAAGGACCTGGGAGGACTTGAGGAACAAACAGACAGGCAGACAAACAGACAGATAAACGTTGCTCAAATTAAAGTATGATATTTGGCATTTCTTTATTCCATATCGTATACAATACATTGTACCTGTTTGCACCGATGTCGGGCATATCAGTGAACTTGAAGCCTCAACGAGAGATATACAAAGCCAACCAGGAACCCCCGTTGTCGCTCGATCCGACCGATGTGCATTATTGCCCTGTATAATGCGCGATGTCAAGCAATGAAGTCCGAATTAAGTTTAGGCAAAACCTAGGTCATGATAGTAATGTATGTATTATGCGCATAATGTGACTGAATCATATAGGTTTATGTTGTACAATTCCTGTAAAAAGTTGAAAGCATAATATATTTAACCTATATTCTCGATACATTGATTGGGAATTTACTACAAAATATACATGAGGATTCAGTGCAAGCAGTAACATTTGTACACAATACTATATACACGTTAGTATTGAGGAAAATTGAAAAAAAAAAGAAGAAATTTGATATAAAGAGAATTCCAGTGGGTATAAGTCCATTCATTGCTCATCGGTGCGGATGGGCCGATGCAAACCAACAAAAGAGATTTTGTTTATCTGCCCACGACTGGATGTAAAATTGAAACCAAGGTGATGACGACAAAGTGAAATAATTTGTACACTCAGATGAACTCATAATAAATCACGATTATCTTCTGAGAACATTCAAGACCAAAATGAATGGCGAAAGGATAGGGGAAAACGTTTACTGTACAATAACGGGTTTCATTTGTCCTAACCGGCGGTGAAGGCACCTCGGCATAATACGTACATCATACGGAACACCACACACCGGCCACTCACATCTACACAGAGCTACACCTACATGATTTTAGGGCCAAGATTTAGATAACTTGATGAATAGATAAATAAATCCTGCAGCTTGGAATGAATGAATGAATGAATGAATGAATGAATGAATGAATGAATGAATGAATGAATGAATGAATGAATGAATGAATGAATGAATGAATGAATGAATGAATGAATGAATGAATGAATGAATGAATGAATGAATGAATGAATGAATGAATGAATGAATGAATGAATGAATGAATGAATGAATGAATGAATGAATGAATGAATGAATGAATGAATGAATGAATGAATGAATGAATGAATGAATGAATGAATGAATGAATGAACACATCAATCAATCAATCAATCAATCAATCAATCAATCAATCAATCGATAGATAGATATAAAGATAAACAAAAGTAAGTAGACAAAATCATCCAAAATGAAAAGCTAAGTAAACAAGAGCACTCCGAGAGAGCAGACCTCCGCCAAGCGGCCGATAGAGTTACAGGGACGTCTACACAATGCATTTGGTGAAAATCATGATCATCCAAATTGTTTAATAATTGAGAAACTGAGGTTATTTTATGTTCTTTATGATTGATCTTTGACCTCATGACCCTAAATGTAAATGTTTCTTTCTTACTGGTCTTTAATATGAACACATCCTGCAAGTTTGGTGAAAAATCGATCATCCGTTCTTGAGCTATTGAGAGATTAAGCTTAGTTTTCATGTCCTTCATGACGTCTATGACCTTTGACCTCATGACCCTAAATTCATTTGTTTCTCTCTTATAGGCCTACATTATGAAAACAACCTGCAATTTGGTGAAAATGCTATTCATTCATGAGCTATTGGGAGATTGATCTTACTCCAAATCCTTTATGACCATGACATTTGATCTTTAACCTTATGACTCCAAATCAAACCATCTGCCCCTTTACCTCATTATGAACACACCCTGCAAGTCTTTTCTTTTAAAGCATTTTTAAATTATTTAGCCCCCACCCCCTCCAGCGACATAGAATGATGGGTCAAATTATGACTTGCATGGATTTCTTTGTAAATTATCACCACACAGAACACAGAAATCAGATTTTCTTGTACACAGGGAAATCCCGTTATAACGAACTCGTCGAGTCCGGCTCATTTACCTTGCTACATCCGGACACTCTTTGTTTCCGAACACTGGCAACAGACCAATGAATGTGCATTGGATTAGCATATTCTGCCATGACAGGGTAACGTAATATTAGTAATCGTAATAGTACATGTACATAATGAGTATACAACGCAATGTTGATGAACAGGAAAACCGAAAATAAGAAATAGGAAATGATACAAGTACTCTGGCAAAACTAGAAATGTCGCTATGGCGACTGGTATGCCTCTGCCATAATGCGTGGTCCTCTTAATACATAGATGTAGAGTGCAATGTCTTCACAAAGTGTGATGACAGTTTCACATAACCGGCAAAATATTGAAATGACAGGTTTGTAACAAATGTGTTGAATGTTCACTTACCCAATTACAATAGGTTTGCGCTATTGTCTAAGAGTGCAGGTACATGTAATTAGGAATTTGAGGAGTTTTACTTGACTTTTGACGTACAAAATATTTGTTTATGAATCGAGTAATTTTCAAGGTATGAAGAAAAAATGTAATGTCAGTATAAAACAGATTTTTTTTTTTTTTTTTTTTGCACTTTAGCCTAACCATTGACCTTTTGACCTCTGACCTTCTGGCAGGAAATTTCCCAGAGAATCTCCAGTGGTGATACATGTATTTATTAAGTTTCAAGAAAAATCCAGCAAGCACAGCATATATATGAGGGAAATACTTGTGAAATTTTGAGGGGTCGACTTTGACCTTTGACCCATGACCCCTAAATTCCCTAGATAATTCCTGCCAGTGAGTACATTTTTGTGCACCAAGTTCCATGAAGATACCTTGAACCGCTCGCGAGATATACAAAAAAAAATGAAATTTAACATTTTCACCTGAACTTTGACCTTTTGACCTTTGACCTCATGACCTGAAACTCTCTGTGGAAAATCTTTATTTGGTATAGTACATGTATACACCAAGTTTCAAGAAAAAAACCTTCAGGCATTGCATGGATATGGGGAAAATAGCATTTGACTCTAACCTTTTGACCTTGAGCATGTGCACCAAAAAGTTGATCTATAGGCACAGGTTCACGCACTCGTACATATACAGCTATGCAAAGTTCCATTTATCTCAAACGTTAAAATTGATTACGGATGGAAGGACGGACAGACGTACAACCCGAAAACATACTGCCTCCAGCGACACTTAGTGGCAGAGGCATAAAAAATAGTGACCACAGTGGCGCGATCCACAGCCGAAATCTCAGGGGTTGCCAAATAAGCCCTCCCCCCATACACAAGGTTTAAAAGAATGCAATTTTTGACAAACCACACGAATGCTCGACCAAATAGCTTTTCATTAAAAACATTTATTATACTCAGCCTCATTTTTCTCTAATAAGTTCGATATACACATGATTGAATTCACATTTCAAGCGAGGTCTTAACAACACACATCCAGATCTAGAATTAGCTAGTCTATAAAAAGAAAAAGAAAAAGAAAGAGATATACATGTATCTCAAGAATGAAGTGTCAGAATGAAGTGTCAGAATCCACATTTCTGTGGCTTGGTGCTGTATCATTTGTTCATTTTGTTCCTTTTGTCAATTTTGAAGCACACTACAAAAACTCCCTAACTGTATTCTATCGCCGAGGACACAATTAAAGGGATGATATAGTTTTGGTTGAGATAATTTTGGTAAATTTCTCTTGGAATGTTCAGATTTAATAGATTTAACCTGTTCCATCTAACATTTCACCAAGAGTCAAAATTTGTAGGATGTGCAGTTAAGTTCAGACTTTGCCAAATTCAGTGGGGAAAAGGTGACATTTCCATATTTGATTTCATTTGATTCCATAATTAAACAATAGAATATCCTAACTTCAAACATTCTATTTACAATATCACATGACATTTCCATACGGGGAAAAAGCCCCAGGTCCTCACAAATTCTTTGATAGTGCTCTGGCTGATTCTAGCCAAAAAAAAAAAAAATAAAAAAATAAAAAATAAAAATAAATAATAATAATAAATAAAAAATAAAATAAAATAATAATAATAATAATAATAATTAATTAATCAATTAAGAAATTCTGCTCATCACATCATGCCAGTACACAGAATATAAACATTATCATTGCAAAAGACTGTAGTCAAGGTTTTAGGGATGAATAATGCAGTTTGAAATTGCTAAAATATCAGTAACAAGGTATGCATACTTACCACCATACTTCTCATTACATATTGTGTTAACTGTATACAATGTGCGAGTGTACAAAAATAGAAACTAATTGGCATAATTTATAAAAACAAATTGAACTAAATACCAAATACACAAATACACAGAAACCTTGAATGACCATAACCTGGTACAGTGCACCCCAATTACAATGAACATTCTCATTACAATGAAGTAAAAATTTGGGTCCCCAAGGTACCATAAAGGCATATTTATATACCTTACTGTTTGTTTACGACAAAATTTCGCTATAACAAAAGAAATTGCCAGTCCTAAGTACTTTGTTATAATGGGAGTGCACTGTATTTGAAATGTACAGTATATACATACTATTTTCAGCCAAATAAATGCTTTTCAGTTATTTCACATGGAAGCATGAAACAAATACACAAATAAATACCACCCATCTCCCCAATAAGTCTACATGACAGCAATGCACAGCAATAAGAAGTACTTGACAGACTTATACAAGTACTGCTGTCTTACTAAGTTCATCTATCATTTTTCATTGTACAGATATGGGAAACAATTCAGGTAGTGTACAGTGTACCATTCACCCATTTCGTCCTTGCATTCATTAATCTACAAGTAGCTAACATTCATGTTGAAAGGACCATACAAAGCTCAATTGTGTTTATAACCACTTACCCACTGTAGTATATAAATACCACCCATCTCTCCAAAAAGTCTACATGACAGCAATGCACAACAATAAGAAGTACTTATACAAGTACTGCTGCCTTACTTAGTTCATCTATCATTTTTCATTGTACAGGTATATATGGGAAACAATTCAGGTAGTGCACCATTCACCCATTTCTTCCTTGCGTTCATTAATCTACAAGTAGCTAACATTCATGTTGAAAGGACCATACAAACCTCAATTATTTTTATACCCACTTACCCAGTGTAGTATATAAGAGGAACATGTCTTTTCAACAAATACAGTAATACAGACAGTTTATTTTTGAGATACTGCAGACTGAAGGAGTAAAATAGACCACTGTCATGAAATAGCATTCTATTATAAAGTCTGCAGTTCTCCCCAGGGGTAGATCAGAAGTCAGTGTTAAAGGGATCAATAGTGGTTGAGATGAGGATTGAGCTTTTAACTTTTTGTGAGATACTAAGAAAGCATTTATGTTAATGATACAAAGCATACAATTCTAAGAGGAATTCAAAGTTTATTTGATGAAAATCTGTTCTGAAATGGCCAATATCCAAAAACAAAGTAAAACAAAGGGATCCTAAAAGGGAGGGTCCCACCTTTTATTATGATTCCTTCGTTTTGGATATTTCAGCCATTTCAAAACCAATTTTCATCGTATAAACTGAATCTGTCTTAGAATTACGTGCTCTTTCATATTTTATAAGAAAAAAAAAATGAAAAATTGACATACTAACATTACCACTTGAGTGAATAATGCTGTCTCGTTCAATACAGTGTTACCCAAGCATGCAAAACCACCGCATTTTGACTTTTCGTGCATATCAATCAAGTTCTTCTACATGACAAGTTTTGCAAGTCAACTTGCCCCTTAAATGGCCTGAAATATTTTTCATTTTCACAGAGAGCACCTTTTTTTCAAACTGTGGGACATCAACAAGATTCTAAATTGTGCATGTGTACAAAACTTAGTAAACCATGTGACTTTCACAAGGAATGGCAACCTTTTAACTCTTTATCACACACTTTATAAAGTTGACGGCTTACCAAGTTTGCATATTTTGCTCATGCGCACAACCCCACCCAAACCGATCAATAAGTTGCCAAATGCCACAATACAACCAAAGTTTCATACATGATTTCATACAATGCAGGTTTCCTAGGTCTGATAACAAATTTGTTTAGAATTCAGCTGACTGCACACTCAATTTCAGTACCTAATATTCACAACAATCTTTGCCTGAGGCAATGCAAACTTACTGGCCCACCATGGAAAATGAAAGGATATTTGCCTTTTAAACCTACAGGGCCCCTGCTGAAATTCCCATTTGGATAAGTGGGAAAAAATCTTTCTTTGTGCCAGACATGGTTATTTATAAATAACTGAAAAAGATATGCACCCTCAAGAGCCTCAGTTTTGCAGTCCCTCTTCTTATTTTCTATAAACTGCAACTTCCTTGAAGATATCATTGTGTGTGAATTGCTGCATCACATATGTCCTAGGAAAAGAGACTCCGTCCCTCTTAGCTTCATGTTCACACTGCACAGGAAAGAAATCAACTCAGAGAATTTTCAAAGCACACCACCAAATGTGTCTTCACAAGTACTTCATAATGTGATATTTACATGGAATCACAGGTATCTTTGGTGACTGCAAACATTACAGGCACTTAACGAAAATTAACTTCACGGAGAGAGCTTTCATGGACTTTCAAACAAGGACAGTATATTTTGCTCTCAGCTAGCACACAAGTTCACCTAAAAATAGATCATTACAAAGGAAGAAATTTAGGAACCCCCCACAATGACAGCTTGGAAATATGGGATTGTAGTCTCCACACATAATAGACGGTGAAGTGGCCATGATTATGTGAAAACTACTATTAAAGTCTATGCATAAAAATTACTGTGCACCTTGAAAATTAAATATCAGACATTCTTACACAGAGGAAAAAGCAAAACATACACATACTCAGCATATCTCTCTCATGAAAATGTATTTGGTGTTTTACACTCTAACAGCAATTCTTTTTTTTAATAATTTCTAAATGGGAATCACATTATTAGACATTTCAATGGAAATCTCTATACATTCTATTATTGGAAGTGTAATTCTTGCAGGAATACTACAAATCACTGCATTAAACATACATTAAACATTGCGAGCAACACGAATTTCATTCTCTGTCATGTATGGCACCACCTTGAGCAACTCTTGCACACCCTCCTTGACTGTAAGCGTTGGCTTAAAGCCAAGTTTTCGCAGTTTTGCATAGGAAACTTCATAGTCTCTCTTATCCTTGTCTTCGCCGCTGCTGGACGTGGTGATCTTGCATTCTGGAACCAGCTCCTGTATGGTGTCCGCCACCTCACGCTTCGTCATGTTCATGGACTCGTGGCCAACGTTGTATGCCTTGCCACTCATGGTTTTGTAGTTGTCGATAGCCAGAAGAAAAGCCCGGGCGGCATCTTTCACATGGAGGAAAGTCCTGCGGAAGCCTCCCTGGTAGAGGTCAAAGTGCTTCAAGGTGACTGCTTTGTGGGTCAGGTCGTTGACAAGGAGGTCAAGTCTGACCCGCGGAGACATGCCAAACACTGTTGCCAGACGGAGACCGACCCCTCCGACTGACCGGACCAGTTCCTCCCCTTTCGCTTTGGTGCTCCCGTACAGAGTCAGGGGGCTGATCGGGGTTTCTTCGGTGCAGGTTCCCTCGACAGCGCCATAGCACGAGCCAGTGGAGGCATAGATGAGTCGCTGGTCGGGGCGGAGATTCTTCACGATATTCGCCGTGCCCTCCTCGTTGACCTGCCTGGCCTCGTCAGGGTCTTTCTCGCATGCGGGATACCCAACTATGGCTGCAAGGTGGATGATGACATCACAGTCCTGCATCTCCCTGGCAAGTTGATCAGCGTCACATACGTCACCCTTGATGACAGAGAGGTTTGGAGAGCCCACAAATGATAGCATGGGTAACACCCCCCAGCTCAGCCTGTCAAAGATTTTTACTTGGTGGCCTCTCTGCAGCAGCATCGGTACAATGGTTGTCCCGAGGTAGCCTGCACCACCCGTCACTAGCACCTTAAAAATCTCACCAACATTATTGTTGTTCTGGGTAGTGCCATTGGTACTTGATCCGTTCAGGTCCATACTGTCTTCCTGCATATGTCAAACAAAACATTGTTGCACAATGCGATTAAAATGAGATGATAAGCAATTGATTCATCAGGTATTTCATTTTCTATTAGCAACAATAAAGGAGGTGCGTGGGTGTGGGGGAGGGGAGGCATTTAAAGCAGCAAAAAGAAAATAATGAATTTCAAGTGAAATAAAAGAAAAACGAAAACCATATGAATGTAAGTTTATCATCTAACCTGGTGTCGTGCAGGAAAAAACAGTGGATTTTTTATGTGACCATATGTATGTAATTATGATGCTCTTCAAACAGTTTCAGGTATTTCTCACTTGTTTTGGGTTTACAAAAACTTAGACTAAGACACTCTTTCAAAGTTTATTCTATGAAGAAATAAATAATTCTGACACGAAGTCACATCTATCATACGTCAGCAGAAAAATAAATCTTTACCACTAACACTTTTGAAAACAACATTTCACATACAACAGATAATTAAACTTTTCCTCCGCACAGTGTAAGAGTATGCATTTATCACAGTCACAAGAATTCAGAGTTGATGAAAAAATATTCTTGATCATACACAAAACCGTATCAGTAATAGCACACACACACACACACACACACACACACAAACTCAATTTCTTACACTGCAGACATTGGAAACATTTCATCAAAATGCATAGTGGGTATCTAGGGACCTTTTCCATTTACGCAAGGTCAACTTACAGGAGGTTTACTGTAAAAGTTTGAAATTAGGTTTTTGATGGTCAAGGCCATTTCTAAAAGGGCACTTTCATCTTGGGGCAAAGTGGCCATGGGTACCTAAAAATGTCAAGGGGCATTAAGGCCACTTTTACAGGGCAGCTAATTCTGGTCAGAAGGGCACCAAGGCCATTGCTTTTTCTAAAACGACAAGTAGGGCAATGTAAGGCCAGGGAGGTGGAAGAGAGATTCTCACATTATAAATAAGGCCTACATGGACAAATATGCCAAATGAAGCCTGCACATGGGGCAAAAGAAACTCTACTTCAAAACACAGAAACCTCTCACATTTCTATGGGAAAAACAAACAAATAAATAAGAAAAAACAACAACTAGCTGGTCAATATCCTGTCGTCAGTATTCTGCCATCCTTTGATTTTTTGCAGTCCATGTTGCAATGAGTTTCTTCACTTTTTCCCAATTGGGTTCTAAGAAGGTTAAGCTAGTCTCCTCCACAAATACTGTAATGAGATGTTGTGCCTTACATGTGTGTGTGTGTGTGTTTGTGTGTATGTGTGTGTGTGAGTGCGCGCGCACCTTACACCTATCTCTCTTCTTTCCAACAATGTTCATTATTAGGCTGCTGCCCTCTGATGTTTTCCATTCCATAAACAGTAAAGATCCACACAGCTTCATTTGGAGCAGCCTTGTCTGTTACGTAAAAAAGAAAGTTCTGAATCAGTGGGGAGACAAAAGAGATTACACTAATTCTGGACTCAAACAGAGCGGAAAGCTACTGGACTTCTGGCATTAGAAAGGACTACATTGTACATTTCCCCTCTTTCATATCCTCTTGCATAGCAAACAGTCCCAATTCTTTTCTGACACTGGGGGAAACTAAGTGCCAAGCAAACAATACAGAAGGGAACAAAAGCCAAAAGGATTTAGTTTGCAATCACAAGCTGTTCATGGGTGGGAAAGTGAATGGAAAAAACTCTCCACCTCCACCACTTGTTACTGGAACTTTCGGTACTTGGTATACACAAGCTTAAACATTGTGAAAACACTCAAAGTTCAATGAAAAGGACAAATATTCCTTCTCTGTCCTTTTCTTTGAAAACTAGACTTGGTCCACCAGCCCTGATATTCGTTTTCTAGATATTTTTTTTTTCCAGAAGAAAATGCAACACATTATTATTGAAGGGGAGGGGGAGTATTCCAATGTGAGAAACTTAGAATAAACAGGGAGGTGGAAGAGACCTTCTCTCTTCCACCTCCCTGGAATAAAGGAAACTACTTAAACATAACTCCAAGCCAAATCAAGGATTGTCTGTGGCCTAGTACATGTACACACTAATTGACATTCTTTCTAGCATTTTTCCCCTGTGGTAACACAGCCTCTGGTTCCACATCATTCAGGGACAATAATTCAGCATTCAATGCTTGAAATGGGATAGCACATCCCCTTTGGATCTGGAGTTCTGCCATGAGAAGCACCACCCCTTGACTTTATGCATGATGAAATGTCTCAAGGCACTTCGGTGTGTCAGCAAAACTAAAACATGCTGTTGGCAAGACACAGCCATAAGACTACAGCCAGGTGACATTGGCAAATAATCTTTAGAGGAGATTCAATTTATCAACAGGCTCACTTATGTTTCACTCTATTGTTTTCTACTAAACAATAGCTTGAGAAATCAATTGGAACCAACATTTAATCCTGTTGACTCTCACGGACTTATACCAGGAACTTACATTGTATAGGCAAAAGTTGCTCTAAAAGGGAAACATACCGGGTTCTATAAATCCTAGTAAAATACAAGCAATAATGGCAAGAGACTTTAACAATTTAACAATTCAAAAGTCAGCTAGCAAGCATGTTCCTAAGACATCACATACATCTGTACCAGCTGTGATCATATGACTGTTTGTGACTAACAGTCATTGTACATGCTGTCTGTTGTTCAGACCAAGGAGCTATTGTGTAATAGCTCCTTGTTCAGACATAACACAATGAGTATCTTTTTTAGAAGGTGCATTTTCTTAAGAAAGACGTTGATAGCACAATGTGCTACACGCACATGTATTATGAGAGGAAGTCAACTTTGTCTGTGTGTTTTGGGGAACTTATGACAAAATTCACTATTGGATACATCTGAACAAAAACTAAAACAACAACAACTGTATTTTAAAGAAGGTTGAAGAGAAAACTCGCCCCAAGTTGGTCTCCCCATCCCACCCCCGTGGTCCCATCCCAAACCTGCCATTAACAAACTTGAAACTATGGTGACCAATCTAACTGTACCCATAGCCCCAACTAAGCTTATCACTTAAAAACTTTAAAGAAGTTTGGAAAGATTCCTTAATTTGAGGGTTTTGTCTATTTCCCCTCCCCATCCCCCCCCCCCCACCCCCAGGTGGAGAATGGTGCTCATCTGTACAAATTCTATCACACTACCAACAATCCCTGCCATGTTTGGTGTAAATTGACAATGCTTTGTGCAAGAAGATGATATATGTAAAATTCAGGCCCCAATTTGGACCCTCTGAGGGCCCTATGGGGGGCACCCCTGGACCTGGCATGAAAAAACTTGACAACTGCAGTCATCAATATACTTACTCATAGCATTCCTTTTCTCTATCCCTTCTTCGTTTTAGAGAAGAAAATATGTCAGATTCTTTAATTGTTGTTGGGTTTGGGCCCCCATGAGGGGCCCTGGAGAGGGTGTATGGTGCCCATTTCAACAAATTGAGAGTCTACTCCCCTATGGATGCTACCTGCCAAGTTTGGTGAAAATCTGCCTTGGGGTTTTCAAGAAGAAGCTGAAAATGTAAAAAATGTATGTGTATACCAGACGTCAAATGCCAGACGATGGGTGATCCCAATAGCTCACTTGCTAAAAATATGGATTCATTGAAATTGGCCGAGCAGAAAATAGTGACTGCTGCATAAGTTTCCCACTTGAATGTTTCTCATTAACCTACTTTGGGATAGATTACCCTTTGCATCAGACATGTCAGTTCATGAAAAAAAGAAAAGAAAAGAAAAAAGTATCAGCTTACACAGCTGGATACAACTTACACTGCTGGATACAACCCTTTTTAGGCTCAAAGGGTAGCTTTCTTCTGGTTTATTATTTCAGAAACTAGAAATGTCGCTATGGTGACTGATGCCTCCGCCATAATGCATGATTCTTCCAATAGGTGTATAGTACAATGTCTTCACAATGTGTGATGACAGTTTCACATAACTGGCAAAATATTGAAATGACAGGTTTGTCAGAAATATCTTAAATTTTCACTTTCCTTGAACTGGCTTTGCTATAATTGTTTAAGAGTGCAGGTACATGTATATTGGGGAAGTGAGGATTTTTACTTGACTTCTGACCAACCCTTAAGTTTATGCATTGAGTAATTTTCAAGGTATGAAGATAGAGTGTAATTACAGTACAAAATATATATATATATTTTTGCATTTAAACCTGGTCTTTGACCCTTAACCTTTGACCTTCAGGCTGGAAATTTCCCAGAGAATCTCCATTAGGTAATTTATACATGTATATATTAAGTTTTAAAACTAATAATTCAAGCACTGCATTATATACTAGTATGAGGGAAATAGTAAAATTTTGAGTAGTTGACCTTGACCTTTGACCCCCTGACTATTGACCCACGACCTCTAAATTCCCTAGATAATCCCTGCCAGTAGGTACATGCGCATGTACCAAGTTCCATGAAGATACATGCAACCATTAGTGAGAAAAGTGAAAATGTAACATTTTTCACCTAACTTTTGACCTTCTGACCTTTGACCTTAAGACATGAAACTCTCTCTGGAGAATCTTTACGCAGGAGTACATGTTTACTCCAAGTTTCAAGAAAATAAATTTGGGCATTGCATAGATATAGGGAAAATAACATTTTAACCTTGACCTTTTGACCTTTGATCTCATACCAATGTCACTAAAATCTACTCAACTAATTGCCCCATTATACATCATCCTTGGACCAAGTTTGGTGAAAGCTGCTTCATCTAGTTTTGAGTTATCACGTAAACAGATAAATTTTAGGATTTGACCTTGATCTTTGACCTTTGACCTCTGTCCGATTTCACTAAAAAACTAATCAAGTAATTGTCCCATCATACATCATCCTCGGACAAAGGTTGGTGAAATTTGCTCGATCCAGTCTTGAGTTATCGCGTAAACGGATACATTTCATGATTTGACCTTGACCTTAGACCTTTGGCCTTAGGCAGATTTCACCCAAAATCTAACCAATTAATTGCCCCATCATACTTTATACATGGACCAAGTTTGGTAAAATTCCAGTCAATATTACTCAAGTTATCGCGTAAACGAATGCGGACGGACGTACCTGTACGTATGGACGGACAGACAACCCGAAAACATAATGCCTCCGGCACCACTTTGTGGCGGAGGCAAAAAAAGAACATTTTCATTAAAAACATTATCTTATATTTTGATGAGAAAACGAAAAAGTGTTTACATTAGTAAACAGGACTGATGATTGAGTATATGGCATGGTAAACAATTGACATATTTGCATCAAATCAGACTATATGATTATGAGTGCAGGGTTCCATGAATTATGATGAAAATATGCATGTTATCGACACATCTGCACGAATCTGGCCTCCTAACCACCGGTATGGCATGAGTGCCATCTGTTCGGCTTGCTGATCACCGTACAACTGATTATCTCATAGTGGACGGACTCTCGAGTGGAATTTGCCAGTACAACTTTATTGTATTTTGCATGTAGGGCACTATGTGGCTTACTTTCCTTTTTGAATGAGCCTTATTCTGATATGAGAAAACATCTTTTTACACGGCATGCATGCATATCTCCAGATGAGATTTCAGTGGTTGAATGGCCATTATGGGAGGGAGAAAAAATAATGTATGGTGTGTGTGTGTGTGTGTGTGTGTGTGTGTGCATGTGTATGCCAATGTAATTGGTTTCATCACATTCTCTAATCCTCAGATGCCACACACATACAGCTAGAATATCACAGAATTCATGATAACATAATGCATTGATAGAAATATGTCAAATCCAGCCTAGAACATACTGTTTTACTCCCCCCCCCCCCCCCCCAGCAATTTTCAACCCCCTCTTTTTCTTGGGACTCACATATAAATATGATTTTCAAATAATTCCATTGGTAACTGAGAATATCACATAACAACTGAAGAATTTATGTGTTTTGTTTATTTTTTGTGTTAATTTTACATTTCTCGCACCTCACTATCCTCGACTATTGCGATATGGCACTATCATGATCTGTTGACCACTCTGTTCACTACCATTCATTTTGTCATTGCTAAGTGTTATGTGTCTCAACAGATTGAGTACACAGTGAAGACACACAAGAAACAAGCTATAACATATGTATACACCTGTACCACGATTAACCATTTACATTGACCTGAATATCTATGTTTCATTTTACTAAATGAAAATTTTCTAAATGTATTCCCCAGAACGTGTGCAACAGATTGTTCAATTTCATTCATCAAAATATGAGCTCCCTTTGTGTGGGAGGGGGATAACCTGTCCAACACGTACACCCTCCCCCTGCTTAGCCCATTTCCATAGACTTAGTACACAATGAAGATGAACGTGTGGAAAAATAGATAAAATACACCGTAAATTAGTCCTTAACATAATGATCTCTTTTAATTTTTCATTGAAAATTTTCCAAAAAATATGCACCCAAATACGTGCACCAGTTCACTGAATTTCAGTTCTAAAAATGCAACACTCACTTGTGTTGGAAGGAATACCATACTGTAATTACCCTCTCATATGACATGACATCCCCTTCTGTCCATAGATGATGTCCATACACTTAATAATAATAACAATAATAATAATAATAATAATAATAATAATAATAATAATAATAATAATAATAATAATAATAATAATAATAAAACTATCAAGTTTAGGGGCCCCATAAACTGATAGCACATATAACATGTTCCCTAGATACCTCTTGGCCTCTATCTTCATATGCGCTTTTAATATAAGAAATCTGATGATGCAGAAAAAGATACAATTTAGCCATTCACAATTGCACAACTGTCTTTGAATATCAATTTTTATTCATATTTTTTAATGACAATTTTCCAAGTATTCCACCAAGGAGAGTGTGCCAGATCATTGGATTTTCGTTCTAAAATTGAAAATGCCCCCTCGTGTGGGAGGCTGGGGGGAGGGGTGGGGATACTAGTAATTTGTACCCTTAAAACCCGGACCTCAGCTCAACTCAGATCACACACACGGTCACTACACTGTCACTGGACTGGTCGACGCGCCTCCTCGCTAAATTTCCCCAAATGATTGACTACATTCTTGACGCAGCTAGATTCTTGCGCACGGCCATGACCAAGATCGTCATCTCACAAAAATGAAATGAAGTAATGATGATAAAGTAACTTTATTGTTGCAGAATGTAGATCTAGGTCTCTAAATAGCACAAATTCACAAAACTCGAGATTGCGGGCTCGCCAGGCACGAAATATCGAGATTCATGATAAGAGATTCATGATAAATAATTTACCGGTAGGCCCTATACCGGTACTAGAAGTAAGAACTCTCGTTCTTATTCACTGCTAAACTCTTCACCATACCTGTACAGGCAGATGTTGAGGTAATTCTCTTCGAAATTGCTTGCCAGTGATGAGGCGATGTCCATCCACGCCATTCACGGCATGGCTGTCGCCATTCGTCAGACAACGTCCGGTTCCCCGCGCTCGCTTCATCATCGGCAAACACCTCCACTCGACACTCCTCACGCAGCAGTGAAAGGGCCCGCTGAACTGCAGGCGCTAGCAAGTCTGTGACGCGACGTGAGCTGCTGATGTAACGTCTACGACCTGTACTTGGTCGTACATATACGTAAGATCGGGAGTTGTTAGAGTAGGCCCTATAGAGATGAATTCCGTTGAGATTGCCTCTTTGTGTTTTTCCGAATGACGGTAGTCTGCCTCGTAACAAGAACATCACCGAATAGATACCACTACTAGTATACTCATTACGTGACATTAGGCTCTAGATCTAACCGTTAGGTGGCTTTTCGCTGGGTTCTTCTTGGTCTGCGTGGTTTATAAGTGTTGTACGAGGGCTTCTGTGCATGGCAGCATACATTTCATAAATGTCGCGGTACGCGGTGGGTGTCTGTTTTGCCATCCGGGCCTTTGCTTTTCACGCTATTACTGCAACCCACGTGTAGTGCACGCATCATCAGAGAAAAAAAAGCATTCATTCATTCTGCTGATGCTTTGCTATGTATCACGTGTGTACATGTTACGTGAAATGCTCAGTACGGACGGGGTGGGGTTGGTGGGATTGGTGCGCGCTCCCAAAAGGATTGCATCAAAGACGCTTAGTTATCAACTATTTTGCATCAAACCAGGGAGGTAGGCGCGCCTAGTACCTCCTTGGGCTCGCGTAGAACCTCCTTGATCATGTTGATCAAACCAGGGAGGCCACCTCCCTGATCATTGACCGAAAGATCGGTCTGTTTGTCTGGGATATGTTCCGTGGATCATGGAGACTGCGTCTGGCTTCACGGATCCCTTCCTGTATAAGCACAGGACAGCGGTAACGTAATAAATAAATAAATAAATAAATAAATAAAATAAAATAAAATAAGATATTAATGATAATAATAAGAAGAATAAGAATAAGACTAAGACTAAAAGAATAATAAAATAAAAGATATCTTTTATTTTATTATTCTTTTAGTCTTAGTCTTATTCTTATTATCATTAATATCTTATTTCATTTAATATATATATATATATATATAGACAGAAGTATTGCAACAAGTTCACTCGGTTGACATCAGGTTCATCCGTATTTTATTGCTACTCGGAGTTTCATGCCACCTGATGATTGCCCCTAAATGAAGGTGGCATGAAACTCCGAGTAGCAATAAAATACGGATGAACCTGATGTCAACCGAGTGAACTTGTTGCAATACTTCTGTCTAAAGCTCTTCCTTTGAGGATATCGAGCACTCTTCATAGAAGGATAGAATCACCAAGTATATATATATATATATATATATATATATATATATATATATATATATACATATTTATATATATAAACTAGAAAAGCACTCTGAGAGCGCAGACATCCGTCAAGCAGCTACTTTCCACAGATGATCTTGCTCCTTCCCAAAGAGATTTTTCTCATCTCCACCCCAACTGGGCCAGTGAAAAGCTCTTCGGACTCAGTAGAGATCAGTGATTTCCACGCCTACTACGTACTAGTACAATCCCATGCTGAAAAATCGCCCGATTTCCCAGAATAGAAGCCTTTGTTACGTCATAAACCCTCAGCTGTGCGGCGCGCCTATCCCTAGCAAAGACAATGGTTTGACAATGACAATGACAATGTTTTTTTTTTTTTTTTTTTTATCTTCCTATGCCACCCCAAGTCAGGCCACGGAAGAAAATTGGAGCAAACATCGTAACAGACAAAATCAGTTAATTAATTATATAAATTATAATGTATATATATATGTATATACAGAAAATTGCATGTTATTTACAAAATAAACAGAATTTACAGAGTGGTGCAGGATCCAGGAGAGAGAAAGAGAGTTAGAGAGAGGGAGAGAGAGAAGCAAGACAAACAAAACAGTTAAAAAAGCAGGGCAACAATAACGCAGATGAAAGCAATTTCAATAGTATAAAGCAAAACATTGTAAATACCTATTAGCATAAAGTGGAGAAAATGGAGCACGCACTTTAGTGCTCATAATTATGAAAACCTCAAAAATGCGCAGCTTGAACTCCGAAGTTCTTCGGCAAAAAAAAAAAAAAAATCCTTCATAAATCTCCCCCCCCCCCAAAAAAAAAAAAAAAAAAAAAATTGGATCACAACTAAAATTTAATCATCTGTTATACTTGTGCCATTTTAAACCTTTCCTGTAAGTTTCATACAAAATCTGTTAAATACTTTTTGATTTATTTTGCACACGGACAAACAAACAATTATTAAACCAACAAACCAACGGTAACGAAAACATAACCTCCTCCTTTGGCGGAGGTATACTGGCAGAAATAAAAATAAAAGACTCCTCCGGACAGATCTTTCTGTCTACCCTGATCATACACAACGACCGCCGTTTCACGTGGCCAACTTACTTTACTTTACTTACTATAGTACTTTACTTTTCCGGAACGATGCTTAGTATGTCAGAGCCTGTTCATCGATCAGGATTGTATATCCTCGGCTGCTCTTGATCCTTCCAATTACGAGCCAATCTCATTCAAACATGTCGTCTTAGATAATAATAACTGCTTGAGACCAAAACGTAAACGTAGCACTTTTATACTCGTAATCTCGTTCTGGAAAGTGCTCTTAAAAGCATTAACAATACAGTTCGAATGATTACTGTTGTGTTTGGAATGCATGCGTACACTTCAGTACACTTGAGTTTGTACGTGAGATTACGTGCATGGGGTCTGAGACTATACTACTAGTACATGCAATTGTGCAGTGGCGGATCTATGCGGATCCCCCCCCCTTTTTTTTGTCAAAACAAAAGAAATAAAAAGAACAAAATTGGGTTGGGGTACGTGCGCCCCCTTAACCCCCCCTTTAATATTGTAAAGGCGCCCCCTCTTTACGGAATTCCTGGATCCGCCCCTGTTATGCACGCGCCTCTGTTCATGAGTTAAACTCGTGCTACTGTGATGTACGGCCCATTGGAGTGGAATATTATGCCTTGTTAAATACAGCATACAATACATCCTTTGGATTTGGATTTGAATGTTCCCTTCCGTTGAAGGCTTTATCGACTTCGTGTTTTCTTAAATTGCCATACCCCGTCAGGGTCGAAGAAAAAAGTCCAAAAAAGAAAATCCCTTTCAAGAACCAACAAGTATACGTTAAGTCAAAGAGGGTATACCTTTAGCAAGTCGGATTTTTTTTTTTTTTTTTTTTGTAACGAGAACAAGTGCACCCGTGCCCCCGTTCCGTCACCCTTGATTAGCTTCTTATATACCCCCTTTTTTTCTTTGCATTAGGCCAACGTCATTGCCTCAATAATGAGACCAGGGCCTATGTTCCGTATGTGAGTTGACATCGTAAGCAGACACCATGTAATGTAGACCCTATGATGCAATGTGACTCGGGATCCTCCACTGAATTGGCGGAAATGGAAGAAGACTACCTCATTGCAAGTCATAGCACGAGACTGCAACAATGCAGGGATTGTTCGTCGAATTTTTTATTTGGGTTATAGTTCAGAAGGCTGGATACAGTATACAAACCAGATTAAAATAGTTTTACAGGGGCAAGTATTTGCAAAGAGAAAGGCTACTTCTAAGGCTACTACTTGCAAAGAGAAAGGCTAACTCAAGGCGCCATATTCGTGATTGAGAAATATTTCTACTACCTGTACATTTGGCCCGGTCACCCACCTTATCATTATGCATTTATGAATTTATTTATTTACTATTTAAAAAAAATCGAGTGAAAATATCCACTCTTGAAGGAATGAATGCAAAAAAAGAGTGAATTTCGAGTGAAAATGTTCATTTTCACTCATTTTGGAGCGACCTCAGGGATCACTCGAAGATTCGGGAGTGATCCCTGACGTCACTCTAAAACGAGTGAAAATGAACATTTTCACTCGAAAATCACTCCAATTTCACTCTAAATTCACTCTTTTTTGTATTCACTCCTTCAAGAGTAAAAAATTTCACTCGATTTCTTTAGAGTATTTATCTATTCATTCATCTATTCATATATTTATTTATTCATTTACTATAATTCATTCATTCATTCATTTATTATCTTATTTGCGTATATATTCTATGATCGTCTTTTCAAACCAACGAGGGTATAACATTTCCTTGGTCACACATAGACGCGAAACTGCACATTTTCACACGCTAAGTTTCACCTGGTATACATGTATTTCAGTCCGCTTCGCGTAGTTTGGGCAGTCTGGCTGCAAACTTCTTGAGAAAAAACTTTTTTTACTTTTTTTTTTTTTTTTTTTAATTTTAACTTCCCCCGAAAAATTCCTGCATGCACCTGCAAAGTTTCTCACTTTGCCCGTAACTATTATAGGCCTATACGCGCGTAATATTTTGTCGAGTATCGTAGTTTCGCTTCTTTGTCCTGGGCAGGGTGCTTCGGAGTGTTGGAAAACGTCTTCTTTTCTCCTTTAACCTCTGCTGAGTCCATTAACATAAATGCGCTTTTGGCGAAGTTCTCAAAATGCCTTCTCGTCCTAAACAAGTTGCGAGTAAGTACTAGTATACCGGGGTATATGCAATATGATGTTTAAAAAAATACACACACAAAAAAGAACCCGACAGGCTCGCGATTAGGGACCCCAGTGAACAAAACTGTTGATTTTTCACGTTTGAAAACACATCCCTCCCCATGACGGTAATGCAGCGGGGAGAGAGCAATAGCCCAGTCAGAAATGTGCAAACCCCTCTTTCTGTATAGAGACCCCGATTTTTTTTTTTATTTTTTTAAAGTTATTTTATCAGTGCGGGATGAAAAAAAAAGCAACAACTATTAAAGAATTCCATCGGGTTTTGGTATCCTTCTTACAATTTAGATAGGCCTAGCCTACACTCTTGTCTTACCTTTTTTTTTTTTTCCTTCAGGCCTACGCAAAGTGGGCATCATGACATCTTGATCACATCATGGCGGAGACGATAATGACGATCAAGGGTGGTTAGTGAATCCGATGTTTGTCTTAAAAGCATCCATTTTTTTTCATTAATGAATATGACGTATATTAGCTATCTTTGTTCTCTTTTATATTGAGTGATGATGGGTGTTGTCCAGTGAGTGAAAAAAAAGGGGGTGGAGAGAAACGAAATCTTCTCCACGACTATGTCTGCATCGAGAGCGGACTGTTACTTTCACGGTACTCCTCCAAAATGTCTACGTCTCAATGCAGTGACCTACTTTATGTGATGGATACATATACTAATACAATGTATATAAAACAATAAAACATCATGGTTTCATTTACTCACTCTGTTTCACTTGGGAAGGTGCAGAAAATGATGTAAAACGAAACTTGCGATGTGGTGTAATTGCGATGTAGGCTAATTCTTCTGGGATGACGTGCGAGAACCTCCCTTCATGCACGTCGAGTGAGGGTTTACAAGGAACATTGGATGGTCTCAGTAATAGGTGTGACGCAGTCCAGTGTCCACCAGAGAGGTACAAATCGATGAGTTCTTTTGAAGCCGAGTGGAAACCTCAAGACAACAAGGGGGTCTTGTCATTGTCCCCTTACGTAACGACTTTCTAAGTGTCTTCCCAGAGGACTTAAAAAGGCGAGGCCAGTGGGGTATTGTATGTGACCGTTCAACTGATGACTCGATCACCCGAGAAGTCATAGCTGCAGTACATCCTTGGCGCAGATAAAAGGACGAGAACAATCCCACGGTTTGCCTTCTTTGAACCCCATTCCGTATCATCCACGTAGATGAATTCGTTGGGTGTGGTCGTGGTCCAAAATATACCAAAGTTACCTTAATGCATGATAGCATAGTTGAAGCTGAGGTGTGCAATGGAACAGAACTTGTTACTGTGTTTGCGATAAATCACTGTATATGACTTTGCACTAATAGATCACTGCATGGTTCTCATCCATCTAGGAGATAGACGTAATCAGAACGAATACCATCGCGACAGATTCGTGAAATATGGGCGAAACCATGCTGGCTAAATTAGGTCAATTTTGTATTAATTGTAATCTAGAATTTACGTGTTCTCATGTATGTGGCTCATTCGTAACAAGTATTACACTGAGTTCAAATTTATATCGACCGTTTAGTGATAGTAAACTTAACCAGGTGCACAGAAATCATGGTCGAACTGTATATAACGCACTCATTGAAAGCACTGTGATTTGCAATCTTGGATCCACAGACAAAAAGATTTAATTGAATAACTGGACCCCATGGAAGACCAGCTTAGTGTAGCTGAATGGGTTATCCAGCCATCTTTCGCAGATGGAAATGAACAACAACAAAATTATGTTCAAGACACACATTCACGTCTAGCTATCTGTCATCTTCCTTAAACTCAACCCGCAGGGCACCGTTTTATCAAACGATATACTAATAATCGATTATAAATTTCCTTAACACACAGGCTGCCAGAGACTTATGATAGAAATCAACTAATAATCATAATCAATTATAACACTTCATAAAACACGGCCCAGATAAGCAAAACAAAAGTAAACAAAATAAGCACAGCGCAAGCACGAGAGCAAAGTTATGTGCTATAATATAATTATGACGATGCAAATAATATCATAATACAGTGGGCACTACGAAAGTTGTTCACTATAGTAGTTAAATTGTTGTTTGTAATATTATTTATGGTAGCGTTTGTAGTCCACTTCCTGGACTGTATTCGAAATGGCATTAGACTAGGTGGACAGTGGACAGGGTGGTTGTAGACGAGGTGCCAGTTTACCGTATACGTACGGACGTACGTTGATGGTGTCTGTGTGTACACTTTATCACCCCTTTCGGGAGTACCAATTGGTGGAGTGTCGCAATCAGCGGTTGGGCGCATTGTGTGGGTGCATGCATGTGTATGCGTGTGTTAGTGTGGGGAATGAGTGGGGAATCCAGTATCTGGACTATAGCGTTTGGGGAAAAAGTGTTCAGGAGAGGGGGTACAATCAGGGGTCGCCGTGGTTGAGGCATGGAGCTTCAGCCCCGTGGTTCAGGTGCTCACAATTCTCCCATTGGTTTGCATGCAAAAACGTATCAAAATAAAATGAAAGGATGACTGCCAGCTTATTGACATAAACTGAAAAAAAGTTCAATTAATGCAATTTAGGTTCGCATTTATATTGGTCCACAAAACATGAAAATCTAGTTTTGGACTTTGATAACTAACATTTTTTTTTTTCAAATTCAATTCGTAAGGTTGACAGGAACAAGCGCTGATCATCAGACATTATCAGCGTGCACCAACTCCCAACCCATTCCCCTAAAAGAAGAAGAAGAAGAAGAAAAAAAAAAGAAGAAGATGACTTTTGACTTTTCAAAATGGTACTTTATTTACATCACACTTGCGTCTTAGCCAACGTCTTGTTTCTATCAGGGCTGGATGTCGGCGGTGATAATGATATCAAAGCAGGAAAGCATGTGCTTAAAATGCTTTGTGACGCTTTAGACAAAAACATGTGCATGAATCAATCATTGATGATCGATGAAGGTCCAATTTGGAGTAGGTCCATATTATACCGAAACCGTCTGGGATAATCTTCTCTGTTATACTGTCGTGCATATTAGCATCAATGGGATTCACGAAATCTCTCGTCCTTTTTCCGGAATCTGGCATTGTCATAATTTGATCACAAGGCTCCCCCGCTGGCTTCCTTTACAACCCGGAAATCTTCTTTTTCTGTTACAGGGCCTCCGTCTTAAAGGTAGGGAATCCCATTTGCATGCCTTAAATGAAGAGTTGTATACATACAGTGACGAGAGTATCATTTTAGAAACGCCCATAAAATATTGAAAGTGGAAGGTAACATTTAGTACATTTTTATTGACCGTTAGATTTTGAATTTATTATTTTTTTTCGGGGCTCACCGTAAATTCCAGTACATTGCTAGGCTACCTTTGCAGACCCATGCACTGCATGTGTGTCCATCATGTATATTTTGTGAAGAAAGTTCATCAAAACTTATAAACATTTCTATATACATTCTTGCCACACACTCTTTATGCTATTACATCAGCTCTTATACTTTTAGATTTGTGTTTATAGATAAAAAAAATACAGAAGACTGCAACAAAAAGGCTTAAGTGTGGCTGACACACAGAACTACTGAGTAGTTGAGTTTTGTGCATTATTCAAATTGTAGATAACTGTTGACTTCCAAATTTCTCAGCAGTGGCCTAAACAAGTCCCCTAAGGTTATTATTTAATGTTTTGCTGCATTTTGGGAGGTCTGTAAAAGGTATCCCCTACCTTTAAACGTCATGATTAAAGACAAATCATGAGACTGATTGATCGTGGCTTTGTGCATTTTTCACCACAATGCACGTTGCTTGTTTAATGTTTAAAGGAGATTATAAATTTCAAAATTTCACATCATATACTAGGTGTTACAAAAAAATGTTTTCCGCTTTTGATCCTTAATAGTTCCGAAAAACGTTATGTCATTGATATGAGTAATAGCTGAATAGTGTACAATTTGTTTGGAGGTGATTTGAGTATATATAGGCATAAATCAGTTTCAATAAATCAATGATTTATTTTAAAGTTAGGTTCCAGATTTCGGTCAAATTTAGCCCTCTGTAGAAAACTGAACGTTACGCAGTAACCAATGATGTGTATGTAAGTGTGTACTTACAATAACCCTGAACAATCGACATGAATGTCACGAATACCACCATTTCATAGCTCTGCCGACTAGGCTTCTGAGTCTCTTGCTTCAAGGCACATGAATGCTCATGATGGATTGCCCTGCATGATGGGTACTGCTGGTCTGAATTCATGGTAAAGGGTAAAATGCATGCACATGAAAAGGTCATGTTTTCATGTGCTTGCATTAAGTTTTGTTTTCAGGATGAATAAAGACTAGCTGTGATTGTGGAATTCCTCATGAATATGATAAAGCATTCAGATCCTGGCCATTGTTCACGACCATTGTCTGGATGTTAACCACACACTCCCACACACACACCAATTAACCCTTGTGCAAAGTTTTGTATAACAGAGGGTTGCAAATAGAGTAAAATCTGAACCCTAACTTGAAAATAATTCTTGAATTTAATGAAACTGATTTATGCTTTCATTTTTAAATTACCTCCAAAAAAAAAAAATACACTTTTCAGCTATTGCTCATATCAGTGTCAGTGTCATCTGATATTATAGTTGTTGTTCTTTTTAACTATTAGGGATCAAAAGTGGGAAATGTTTTTTGTAACATCTCGTAGAGTATGTTCATAAATTGACGTGTAGATTCGTGGAACGCATTGTGGCCCATAAGCAGATGAGCAAAATCAATACTTCCCGCAACAATACTCTGAAAAACCCCAAAACAAATTACTAATGTACACTGAACAAAGATCAGGGGCGGACCCAGGAATTCCGTAAAGGGGAGACGCCGTTGCAAAATTAAAGGGAGGTGCACGTACCCCAATTTTTTTTTATTTCTTTTGTTAAAAAAAAAAAAAGAGGGGGCGCGCCCTCTGGATCCGCCGTTGTGGATGATGGCATAAGGAGGCTCACATATTATATTTCAAAATAATGTAGCAATGCAATTCCATTACAATTCCGCTTGATTAACAAGTTCACCTGTGGAGAACTTATGCTTGCTTTCTTCTTTTATGAAGTTTCTTGAGTCCTTATGCGAAGTGAAGCTAGATATGCTATCATCCTCGTTCGTTGTGATTTGAAAGCATTCTTATTCCTCATTCCCATCACTATACATTTTGAAACTCTATATCAGTATAACCGATTTATAGTTGTTATAAAATCATCCTAAGGTCGAAAGGTAGCTGCTTCATTTCAAATCTTGACTCGAATCTGCACACCTTATAGAGTGTGTTTGAATGAATTCATCATTCAATTTTGGTTTCCTCCGTGCCGAAGAACTAATACAAGCAGTTGCAACGACTGTGTTGCTCGTGCTGATTATGGACATTATAGTTACACGCTAGTAGATCAGACGTGTCATTATTGCTGTCAAGCATACCTTTTCAAGCACAAATACAATGTACATTTTACATCTTTGTAGGCCTATCCAAGGGAATATTTCGTGCATAATTCTATATCAACATGCAACAACAACTTTATTGAAAGACACCATCTGAAGGCTACGGTCACTTCAGGGCGGCGTCCGGCCGATTTGTAGCCTGCTCGGTTGCCGCTGCAAGGCATCGGCCAACGTGTTGTTTTGTGTGTGTGTGTGTGTGTGTGTGTGTGTGTGTGTGTGTGTGTGTGTGTTTTGCTTTGTGTTTTGTTTGTTTTGTTTTTTTTTTTTTTAAAGGCTGTAAACCCCAAGCGATGCCCGAGCGATGTCCTGTTGCTTTCCCGTCGATTTTTGGCGAAATCGGATGATCTTCTTCCGCGCAGAGTCGAAGCAGTCACCAGGCCAAGTGATGGTCCATCGGCCATCGGTCGAGTTTTAGGAAATCGCCCGGCGACCGACAGGAGAGACATGTATATAGGCGTACCGGCGGCGGCCTGCCGCCGGTACGCCTATGCCGGAAATTTCTCACGAGCTAACTGGGTACACTGTATTATGTGACTGGGCCATCAACAACAGCGCTTTTGCATTCCATCTGACAGGGTGACGGCAATAATACTCTTCTACCTCAACGACCACGGCAGCGAGGTTCGATCACAAGCCTGTACTTCAGGGAAGACATATTTATACACGGAAGCCTGTATGCAAATTAACAAATAACTTTCCTTTTACATTATTCTTTTCAAAACAGAATTTAATTCGCCATGAAGATAACACTCGAAGTAAAAAAAAAAATAATAAGAACTTAATTACAAACTGTCAACCTCAACTTCATAAAGCCAAAGATATGAATAACAGGTAGAAATTACAGGAAATCAAATTAGAAAAGGAGGATCAGAACCCAAGATAAATAAAGAAAAAAAAAAGGGAATCTGCAATCACTCCTATATAGATTAGAAAAAAAAATCTTTGCTTGCTAGTATCTTTCACTTTCTTTTTTATTTCTATTCACTCTCATGTTTTATTCTCCCCATTTTTTTTTCATCCATTACTATTAGTCTTCTTCATTCACAAAGATAAGTGATGATTATATATATATATATATATATATATATATATATATATATATATATATATATATATGTGAGAGGACAATATTAACAACTGATTTATTAGTATCGATTAACTATGTACGTGTATCAAGATATATCTCTATGTTGAATTCACACATTACCCAAATTGCTCTACTATGTTTCTATGCAGTGTTGTATTCTGTACCCTTACACTGCAGCACATTTACCCACACTGTAATATACTCTGGGGCATAGGCAGGAAGCAATAAAAGAGTCAAGGCAGGAAGGGGGAACAACAAACCCCCCATCACACAGGATTGACTTGTGTATTTATGGCATTAGGCCTGGATACTCACAGGTGAAACAAAGACCAGCTAGCCCCCTTCATCTAATTTAAGTGTTCATTGATCTACATGGGGTCCGAAGTGAAACAAAGACTAGCTTGCCCCCTCATCTGAGCAGTCATTCCACGCCACATACTCACTAAGAGAAGCAGCCTGTCTTAAAACTCTCCACCTGCCTCGGTTGTGGGAGACATGCAGCTTTCTACCAGAGAACTGTAAGTTTTGTACAATTACCATCTCTAAACTTTACTTACTTTATGTGCCACAAGACATTTATATGTTATGAATATATCTTTAGTATTGGCAAAGAATTTTATCAATGCGAGAGTTGTTTTCTAAGATATTCTCAGTTCCAAGGACTTGAATCGTGAGTAGTAATTGTCACAAGTGTATAATACTTTACACTCCATTGATATATACAGAATATTATACAGAGTGCCTCCTGTACATACTTGTAGTTGTTCTCCTGTACATTATTTGATAATCACTGAGTAGAGTATTTGGGGGAATATATCTCCTTAATATAGTAGTCGCCAGTCGCAGGTATAGCGTAGAATATCAATTAAGTCACTTGTGTTCTGTATCTATTTCCTTGTATATTCACCTACTGTGTATTATATTAGGCGCATGGATTAATCTTAGCTGCGTATGATACACCTTGTAGTGTATTATTAGTGCTGTGTAATAGTAATGCAGAGGAGAACACATTATGCAGTCGTCTATCATATCGATCACACATTTTTTATACTGTAACATAATAATATAGTAGTTGCTCCCAAGAGTCACAAAGATGTCATTCGTTTTCTTTTATAGCATATCCTTGTAAATAGACTTCCAAGTCACGTGGATACTGCCTGTCTGGATGTATATCCACTAAAGGTAATTTGTTGATATTTTATCCCACTTGCTTCATTGTAAATATAATATGTGTTTTAATATTTCACATGTCAAGATATAATCGTGGTAACTTTTCTAGCTAAATGTACAAAAAAAAAGGGGGGGGGGCCTCACAACGTTTTAGTGAGATATGTTTAGTAGTTATAATGTTTTGACGTTTGCAATTGCATTGTATTCATTCGATGCACAGTCGTTTCCGCAGAGTAATTCAACCAGAAGACAATTCTTATATTGATGTGCTGTAGTTCACCTTAATTAGTTTGTTAATTGTATTCACAGGAATGAATTCATTCCTCCCTCCACATTCTATGTAAATATAGCATGTACAGCAGCATTATGTTTGGTTTTCAAGCGATGCATTTCATTGAAAACGTTGTAATTCAGTATTGAGATCTGCTCAGTAATGAGTCTTTTATCATCATGACATTCATATATTATTTTCCTTACACTCTTTTCACCTGGTATAATCATGACATTCATATATCATTTTCCTTATACTCTTTTCACCTGGTATAGGACATCTACATGTACTCTCAGTGACGTGCACGCAGTGGTGCTGTGTTGGTTTTCTTTGTTTTATGTTAATTAATTTGTCGGTGGAAACATCGTAAATGTGTGAATAAACAATTCCACCCTTTTCTTTGTAAATTAAACGAAAGTCATTGTTTTGTGTCTTCCTTTACACCTTCTCTTCAAGCGTTTGAACCAGGCGTAAGGTAAATTTTGTGAATGTTTGGTGTTATGCTTGTAAGCCATCGAGTGGACACATTTGGTCCGTCACATATATATATATATATATATATATATATATATATATATATATATAGTAGTTGCTCGATATAGTTGCGAATGAAAATTCATTCGCACTGTTATCCCTGACGAAGGGGGAGGCCCCCGAAATTCGGATTTTGAATAAAATCAAGGCAATAACTGACATTTAACGCATTCCTCTATTGTGACATTATTATTGCAATATATATATATATATATATATATATATATATATATATATATATATATATATACATATATACATATGAATGTCAGGTAAAAGCTGAGTTACTTACCTGTTTCTTTTTTCAAGGGGAAAGTTGATGGGGTTTTCTAACTGTCTCTGTCCCTGCCTCTGCCTTATTCAGATAACCCTGGCTCCTCTTGTGGAGCCGGGAAATGTGCAAACGCCGGGAAATGTGCAAACGCCTGGAAATGTGCAAACGTCTCGCCGGGAAATGTGCAAACGTCTTGCCGGGAAATGTGCAAATCTCTAAATTTCATCAACGGGAAATGTGCAAACGTGACGCCGGGAAATGTGCAAAACGTCGCCGGGAAATGTGCAAACCATTCATTTCACCTATATTATGTAGAGATGGAAGAGAAACTCTCAATCAAAGCTGCGCACGAACCATTACCATCTTTACCACCTGTCTTAGCGACCATCTGTCCTGTTTTTTTTAATTACATTTTCAGCATTTTCTTGCAAACCCTACAACGAATTTTCACCAGATTTGGCAGGTAACATCTTAATGGTGATATGATCGTAATTTGTCAAAATGAGCTCCCCCCCCCCCCACACACACACACACCAGTCCTAAGGAGGGGGGGGGGGGGGGGAGGAGTTGAAGCCTCAGAGTCCCTAAGCGCTTGATTTTTTTTCTTCATCTGTCGAACCGAAAAAGAAAGAGCTATTCAGTTAGTGCTATGAAGACATTAATGACTAAAATTTCATGTTTGATTATGGCGGACCCAGGGTGCCCTGATCGGGGGTGAGGGGGCGGAGGGGGATTTTCCACATTTTCAGCACATTCTCGAAAAATCTAGGACAGATTTTCACCCAACTTGTGAAATACAGTCATATTTATGGTAATATAATCTTGATTTGTTAAAATGCCCCCCCCCCCCCATCCCCCACCGCCGAAGGGGGGTGGGGCTGCGGGAGGTTGAAGCTTCAGCGTCCCTAAACTCTGGATTTTTTTAATCTTCTTCTGTCAAACCGATAAAGATAGAGCTAAGTTAGTGCTATGAAGACACAGCGTTAATGAATGAAATTTCATGTTTGGTTATAATGGCGCGGATCAAGGGGTCTCCAGATCGAGGGGGGTGAGGGCAAGGAGAGGAATTTTCCACATTTTCAGCATCTTCTTGAAAAATCTACGACGGATTTTCACCAAAATAGGCAGATTGCGTCTTTACGGTGATATGCACTTAATTTGTTAAAATGAGCCTCCTCCCCCCCCCCCCACACACACACACCGCTTAAGGGGGGGGGGTGGTTGAAGCCTCGGAGTCCCTAAACTCAATTTTTATCTTCTGTCAAACCGTGCGGAAAAGAGAGCTTAGTTAGTGCTATATGAAGACATTAATGCCTGAAATTTTATTTCACGTTTGATTGTGGCGGATCGAGGGGTGTCCTTACGGGGGGATGGGGGGGGGGGGGTGAGGGGGAGGAGGGGGGATTTTCACATATTCTGCATCCTCTTGAGAAATCTTTGACGGATTTTCACCGAACGTGGGAGGTAGCATCTCTAGGGTAATAGAATCCCACTTTGTTCGAAGGGGCAACAAGTCCAAGTTGTTCCCCTTCCCCAAAGCTAGGGATAAGACTAGGGTAGCCCACACGTCATTTAGTAAGCAGACGTGAAATTTCATCAAAGTATAGATCTACCTTCTAAAAATGTGATAAAATTGTGTTCTATTACTCTTGGTTGTATAAAAAATTTCTTTCAAAAGTATGTATTCCGGGATTTTTTTTTCATATGTATAGGGTTTTTAATAAAATTCTGAATTCCACCCGAACGACCCCCCCCCCCCCTCGTCTTGGTCCCTTTCAAGTTCAAGGGGCGGAGATGGGGAAGGGGGGCTCCATCTCCTCCCACCTTAGGGGTTGGGGCAGTGCTCATTTAGACAAATTGAGGTCATATCACCAGATAAATACGCTACGCTACGTTTGAAGCTTGGCAAATATCTATTATATAAGGGTTTCAAGAAGAAGCTGAATATGTGACAAATCCGCCTCCGCCGCACTTAACATTAATTCATGAATTAACTTACCATAACAGGCACTAGCACTCTATTAGCTCCATCATTTTTTATAGAAGTTTTTTTTTGTGTTTTTTTAAAGCTGATATATGATTTTATTATCCGAGGGATGCATCTTGAGTTTTCAGGAAAAAGACAAAAAATGTGAAAATTAAGCCTCCTTCCTATCCACTCCCCTTTTTTGGCATCCCTTCATCTGTCCTAGTAAACTTGAACCTACATTACCATAAAGATGCTATCTGCCAAGTTTGGTGAAAATTCGTCATAGATTTTTCAAGAAGATGGAGAAAATTTTGAAAATCCCCCTCCTCCCCCTGGTTACAGCTCGGTATTCCGAAGGTTCGTTATTCCGAAGGCTGTTTATTCCTAAGATTCGTTATTCCGAAGGTTCATTGTTCCGAATTTCATTTACGGATTAACCAGTCTTCGGAATAACGAACCTTCGGAATAACGCCACAAATTTTCGGATTAACGAACCCTTTTTCATTTTCGGATTAACGAACCTCTAGGTATAGAGACTTTGCGTGTTTCGGATTAACGACCCTTAGGAATAACGAACATTCGGAATAACGAACAGCACCCCCTCCCCCTCACCCTCACCTATACCTCCGATCAGAGCACCCCTAGACCCGCCATTATAATCAAACATGAGATTTCGGTCATTAAGTCTTTACAGCACTAACTTTTTTCGGTTCGACAGAAGTAAAAAAAAAAAAAAAAAAAAAAAATCAAGAGAATAGGGACTCTGAGGCACTCCTGGACTCGTCATAATCAAACCTGGAACTATAGTGTCTTCATAATATAACGTAGTTCCATATTCTTCGGTTCAACAGAAGAAGATTACAAATTCCAGAGTTTAGGGACCTGAAACTTCAACTCCTCCCTCCCCCCCCCCCCCCAAACCTGGCGGTGGGAGGGGGTGGGGCTCATTTTACCATATAAGACCATATCACCGTAAAGATGGTATCTGCTAAGTTTGGTGAAAAGCCTTCTTGAGAATCATCAAGAAGATGCAGTAAATGTGGACAATCCCCCTCCTCTCCATCACTTCCCCTCCCCCACCCCCAATCAGGGCACCTCTGGATCCGCCATAATCAAACATGAAATTTCAGTCATTAATGTCTTCAAGGCACTAACTTAGCTCTATCTTTTTTTTTATTCGACAGAAAAAGATTTAAAAAATCCAGAGTTTAGGGACTCCGAGGCTTCAACTCCTCCCCCCCCCCTTTCGGCCGGGGGTGGGGGGGGGGGAGGATTGGGGGCTAATTTCAATTCATAAAGATCATATCACCGTATAATGAGGCTATCTGACAAGTTTAGCGAAAATCTGTCCTAGACTTTTCAAGAAGATACTGACAATGTAGAAAATCCCTCTCTTCCCCTCACCCCCCCCCCCCGCGATCCGGACACCCCTGGATCCGTCATAATCAAACATGCAATTTCAGTCATTAATGTCTTCATAGCACCAGTTTAGGGACTCTGAGGCTTCAATTTGAAGACTCCTCCCCACTTATGGCCCCGTGCCCTGCATCCCTGGATCTGCCATTAAACGTGAACTCCTGTCATCAATATCTTTGAAGAACCAACATATAGCTCATTCTTATTTGGTTACATAATACAAGAAGAATTTCGATAATACCGTAGTTCTGGGACTTTGAGGCCCCCTCCCCTTTTTTTCAGGGGGGGGGGGGGGTGGTTACTATAAACAAATTGAGATCCCATTGCCATAATCGTGCTACCTGCCAATTTTGTTGAAAATCTGTCAAGGATTTCATTAAGAAAATCTAAATGGTGGAAGTTCTTGGGCAGTTTTGATATGGAGTTTATCTACTATCTCTATGCACAATATCGCTAAAGTAAAGATTTGCACATTAATTTCCCGGCGACGTTTTGCACATTTCCCGGCAAAATTGAACTTTTGCACATTTCCCGGCGTCATGTTTGCACATTTCCCGTTGATAAAATTTGCACATTTCCCGTCGAGACGTTTGCACATTTCCTGGCAAGACGTTTGCACATTTCCCGGCGTTTGCACATTATTTTCTTTTCCCGGCGAAACGTTTGCACGATTCCCGGCGTTTGCACATTTCCCGGCTCCACACCTCTTCCCCCTCTAGTTCCTTGGCTTTCTTATGCATTTTTGTCATTTTTATTCTAATCATTTTGTTCCCTAAATCCGCTCGACGGCGATCTCTCGATTATAGGTCGGTGCCCGGGCGGTTGCCACTTGGACACCGAGCGTGTTTTGGGCTGCTGGTGAAAACTGTGAGGGCGGTCGCCGCCGAAATTTTATCTCCGCGTTAAAACCTCCGACCGATGCCTTACAATCAGTGCTGCCCAGTTGGTCAATTCAATTCAATTCATTTATTTTCATTCTTCTTTTTCCAACAAAACATAGCACACAATAAATCTGTACATCATAAACATAAACCGGTCGGTGCTGGACCAAAAATGGTTAAAACCTCGCCGACTGGTCGCCGAGCAGGCTGATTTTGGGGGTTGTGACTGTCGTCTATTAGCAATGGCAATTCACATGTTCCCTTTGGAAGTGCATGAAAATTGATCAAAAAAGCTTTGGTGCGTTGGGCCGAAGCGAACCGTGGAGATCAGAATCCTTTTCTCGGATTCTTAATATGCCAATCATTATAACAATTGAAGGGGTCGGTGCAATATAGTGCTAACCCACACTTTTGTCAAAATCGAGTTACATGCTTTTTCATAATCCTTATCCTTCACTCTAACCTCCGTGAAAATATCATATTTTAATTCAACCAATAAGATGGTAAAAATGCATGCATTCATGTTTTAGGCCTATTAATGTACAATGTATGGACTTTTCGAACATTCAACAGCGATTATCTCAAAATGACTATTGTGTGGGTTAGCACTATATTGCACCGACCCCTTCAATTACCACCTTTGACTGAGTCACATAGGAATAAGAGAATGAGAACTGCAAGTCATGCATTTGCTCTTCATTATCATTTCATGCATGCTGCTTCCGACAAAAGCGCCACAATACCATTATTTTTTATACACAGTCATGGTGTACTGGATCTCATCATAACAGCCGACAGCCAGTGTGAATAAAAACAAGACGGCGCTTATCTAAAAAAAAATATATGCTCAGAAGATAATAATAGTGGATATCGGGGAAATCATCACTTTCATTCTGCGAAATGTATGTAAAAATATGCTTTACAAGTGAAAGCAAATATTTAGAGAGTTTGCATGGGATTGGCATTCTACTTTTCCCATTATCGTATCATCACATCGTTTCAGAGGATAAACATGGACAGCAACGGTATGACGACACGACTCTTACCATAATCAATGCGTACGTGTCCACACGAAAGTGTCTGCTTCAGTAATATCTAATTTTGTGACGCAAGAATTGTCTTGTTTTGAGGTTTGCTGCTCCCCACCAATGGTGTTTCTTCAGAGGCAGTCAAAGGACAAGTTCACCTTGTGGGTTGAATGAATGCAGCAATATTAGTAGAACACATCAGTGAGAGTTTGAGCAAAATCAGACAATCCGTTCAAATGTTATGATTTTTTTAGTTTTCTGCTCAGTCATTAGCTGTATGAGAAGACTACCATAGCTTGTGATGTCACTATATTGTGTACAACGATATGAAGAAGTATAAGCAAAATTCAACATACATGTATTTTTACTTTTCTCGCATAACAAAATGTCACTCGACTTCTCTCTTTCAGAAGACAGGGGTAATAATATTACCCTTATTATACGTCAGTATATACCCCCACGTTGAAGAAATGTGCACTTTATTCAAAAAGTAAAGATTTGCGAAATCCTTTTTATTTTTTAGATATCGTTGTACGCATCTGACATCATGTATGCTGTAGTAGTCTTCTCATCCAGTAGTGATTGCGCAGACACTTAACAAAATCAAAACTTTTGAACAGATTGTCCCGATTCTCCCAATCTTTTTGCTGATGTGTTTCATTAATATTGCTGCATTCACTCAACCCACATGTCTATGAAGGTGAACTTGCCCTTTAAGTCTGAAAAAAAAAAACCACTTCTGCCAAATAAGACCGAGGTGAGAAAACGGTGTTCTGCTCAGTTTACAACGATACACAATATTACACAAATTCGTTATCATTGCCCAAACATCTGAATGTATACGCAGGTGCACGGCGGCATTGATGATGGGTGAAAGCAGGGAGGGGCCCACCTCCCTGGTCAAAGAAAGGCCTATTATGTTCATAGTCCATCGTGACATGTAGTAAGTCCATGGTACAATACAGCTGCATTTAAGGTGCACAACAGCACTTAAATTTCTAAAGCTCCATGCATACACACGTTATAGACATACATTTTTCTCTGAAAGCCATGACATGTATTTTCAGCTATTATAATAATATACAGACATTTTAGATAATTTATTATTATGTTGTATACGGCAAGGACGGCATGTTCGTTGTCATCATTAATTGTACTGAAGATGGTCACAAGAAATTAATATTGGAATGCTCTGAGCAAATTAAGCCACTCTCCAAGGCCAAAATACTTATAAAATAATGAAGACAATCATCATCATTAGTACCACAATCCCAATCCTAATCATATTTCATTTAGATCAACAATAGTTCCCAAACAACTGAAGTTTGCAATGGTTCTTCATCAAAAAAAGTATAAAAGTTTCTGAATACAAATGACGGAGAATTTTAATAATGGTAGAGAAAGGCATATTCAACACACTCATTGGTCACTGTAAAAGAGTGCAACTTTTGGTATAGTATAAGATATTATAGGCCTATACCTTCTCAAACCCATTTCCGGTTTCAGAAAACAAACAAACAAAATAATAGATGAATGGATAACAGTTACAGCTGATCTTCCGTGGCCCAATAATGCGCAAAGTATACAAACTGTGAAACTTATCTCCATATACCATCATGTTAACATTATGTAACATAGCACTCCGATGAACTGAATTGTAAAGTACACTGTATATAAACACAAACGTCGTGCAACTATTGCAAATGACAACTAATTCAGAATTTCAGATCAGTGGCACGTTATTCAAATGTTTTGGAAAAGACTATAAAGGTCACTTCATTGGGATTTATTTTTCTTGATCTCGTTATTGTTGTTGTTGCTGCTGTTGTTGAATTAGCATTAAATTTCCCTTACGCGCATGCGGTATAGCCTACATGCATGCAGTGCGAAATATTTCAATTTTCGTAACAGATGTTTCACAAGTCCTTTAGTTATCTTTTTTTTTTAACGGTATAACTCCGACACACTACTTGTATAGCACTATAGACAGGTCCTCGATAATCAGACTTTAATAGTAGGCCTATATTTTCATTGAGAGAGAGAGGGAGAGGGAGAAATTTTAAAACATAAATTCAGAAAGTCGAGACGTAAATCGGATGTAGCAGCCAAGCAGAATTGAGTATTCAGAGACTAATGTTAAATGTTTGATTTCATCATCTCTTTTAGTTATGCAATAGAGGTCTAGTGCCTTTAGGGCCTATGATTAACGTTAACCCTTACGAGGTCCAGGAGGGGCCCAGAACGCTGCATTGATCTCACGTTCGGTAACATAAAATAGAAATCAGTGACAGCTTAGTTACAACTTACATAATCATAAAGATCGTCAATGTTGTAATAGAAAATCAATTCTGGTCAGTTTTTCTGTTTGCGTTTGTTACATACTCAAAAAGCTGCATCACTTCGGTGATCCCTCGCATTTATCCCCAAGTTGAATTATCCTTCGGGTTTATATGCCAGGTTCAAAGTGTGTACGTGTGTGTCACACACAAACACACTGCTACAGCTTCTGACCATCCGAGCATTGAGAATTTAGGGTTTCTGGGACAAACTGAACTAGGGCTTTCTATAGCTCAGTCGGTAGAGCACCGTGCTAGCAATCCGGAGGTCTCGGGTTCGAATCCCGATGAAATCCCATTTTCTTTGCCAGCCTCAATTTTTCACTAATAAAATCAATTTTAGATCATCATCTTGTAACTCCACCTATAGATCAATGCAGGACCGGAAGATAATGATATAGGCCTACTGGATCTGTATTTTAGATCTGTTGTTATCTCTGTTGAAGACCTGAGTCCCAAGAATGGTTTTGCGATGTAGTAGGCTTGCTATGGGCGAAAAAAGGGGTGATCGCTGCATTTTATAGTACAAATGTCCTATTTGGCACACATGTTCCTCTGTAAAATTGGAATTTTTTCATCTAAAGAGACAATCTGTATCTATGCAAATAAGTCTTAATTTGCATAATTTATGCAAAAATACATATAAAAATTATTTAAAGATATATGTGCATCCAGCGGAAATACCTAATTTGGTTGAAGTATTCTATAGAGTATGTGGAAACAATTCCTGCAAAAATTGATTTTCATACCTATGTAAATAAACATAAAATTTGCATAATTACGCAAGTTACTGTGCAAAAATCTGCATTTTTGAGAGAATTTCTAAACTATTAAGCACTGGATCTTGTAGTACAAAGTTTAAACCTGGGATGGATGTTCCTTGGGTCAAAAGTAAATGATTCATCTGAAGAGACAAACTGTCTCTATGCAAACAACCTGTTATTTGCATAATATGCATATCAATACCTTCACATATATAGATAATCAGAACAAACAAATAGCCTTAATGAAGCCTCAATGAAACTCACCTTAAATCTCATCCTAGATAGATATAACCCATTAGAAACACTTTATGAAACAAAATGAAAAAAGAATTTTGAATAATTGAACCATCATTACCAGCTAATTTACATAATTACTAAAGAAAGTAAAGTAAAAACATTATTTTTACAGTTTTTCTTACAGTCTAAGAACTGCATTCTATGATGAAAACTATGGAAGTAGTATGCATTTCCTTTAGTCAAAAGGAAATGGTTTGTAATATCAAAACACTATTTGTCTATGCAAATACCACCTAATTTGTATATTGTGCATATTAATACCTGAATGTACCAGAAGTCAATGGTCAAGGTCAACTTAAGAAATTGTATCAGTTTACGCGATAACTCAAGACTGGATGATGCAAATTTCACCAAACCTGGTCCAAAAATAACGTATGATGGGGCAAGTGATTAAGCAGTTTTTAAGTAAAATCGGCAAGAGGTCAAAGGTCAAAAAGTTCAAGGTCAATGCTAAAATTTTATTATTTTCCCCAGATCTATGCAATGTCTGAAGGTACTTTCTTCAAACTTAGTGACTGCATACAATGTACTACCAAAACAAGATTCTCCAGAGAGTTTCAGGTCAAGAGGTCAAAGGTCAAAGTTCAGGTGAAAATGTTAAAATTTCACTTGTTTTCTCTGTATCTCGCAAATGGTTCAAGGTGTCTTCATGGAACTTGGTACTTGCAGGGATTTTCTAGGGAATTTAGGGGTCATTTGTCAAAGGTCAGGGGTCAGAGATCAAGGTCAATTGGGCCCTCAAAATTTCACTATTTCCCTCATGTTTTTGCAATGCTTGTAGGATTTTTCTTGAAACTTAATATATACATGTATTACCTAATGGATATTCTCCGAGAAATTTCCTGCCAAAATGTCAAAGCTCTGATGAAAGTGCTATATTTCACTTTTGCTTTTATATCTTGAATGTGAATCCAGGTATCATGAAACTTAGTACATATTTGTGCATGTTCTACCCGACAGTGATACCTTTGTTGATTATCGAAAAAATGTTAAGCCCTCCCCTCTCAAGTGTTTTTGTTTCCTCTTGATAAGTAGGAAGGACATGGAATTCAGTGACATGGTATAGTCATCACCATCATTACATTTAATGTATGGTTCGCATGGAAGTTAATTTTGATGCACACTATAACCTCTGACATTCTTACCTTTTACATTTTTACCTGTGTATTTCTTTTAATTTAACCTCTGACATCTTTACACTAAACCAGTTAACATAATTATTTTTTGGAAAAAGCTTCAAGATCATGTAGGTCATGATCATCTATACAGGTATTAGCTGATATTTGGTGGAATATAACATTCTTTGGACCGTCAGGGAGTTACATTATCCCAAAGGAAAACAATCACAACCAGGGAGAATATGACATTTACGATTCTCGTAAACAGTAGCCTGTGACGATCTGTTGACAAATCACATCCTACTAATTGTAAAAGCCATCATAATACTCTTTTATGGCTATGAACATATTATTTCTGCTTTGATTTATGGTTTGAATTGACTGATTTTAAGTCAGAGACTGAGATTATTTAACTTAAAGTATAACATCTCATATATTGTTCACATGACAATGTTTGCATATTATTGCCTTATCAAAATGTTATTGTGTATAAATTTCCAAGCATAGTTTCCATGCCATAGTAGCTCATAGTATACTGAGTTAACATTTTTTTTTTTCAGAAACAGACTTTGTTTCTAACTCAAGCTTGTAAGTTCTTAATGTGTGCAGATACCCTTGCTCCACATAATTTGCACAAGTTTATAATCAGTTTGATGTAAAAAGCCTCTTATTCGCTTGATTGCCTACAAAATACAATGAAAATCAGAATTCACACTTTCTCTATGGTAGTGTTTTTTGTAATGATTTTCTAACCATGACCTCAGTTGTGTACTGTTTGCAAGGGAAAAACAGTCCTTTTGTAGGCAATATTTTTTCAATTTGCATCTGTTCACTATCGATTGCTATTTTTCCCACCCTGCAAAGCATTTATGCAATGAGGGGAAATTGATAGCAAAAATTATTTCAAAGATCAATGATTATGTTTCGAAATTTCACGCCTAGTGTACTTATTTACATAATTTATGCATAAAATGCCTAAGTTAATTAAATAATATGGAAACAATTTAAGCAACTGGAAAGTGTTGTTGTGAGAATATTGTCCTAGATACTCTATTAGCTTTTTGGATATTAAGTTCAAAGCGATATAAGACATGTCACATTAAGGTTTTTCGTTTGTTCTGATTATCTATATAATGTAGGTATTGATATGCATATTATGCAAATAACAGGTTGTTTGCAAAGAGACAGTGTGTCTCTTCAGATGAATCATATACTTTTGACCCAAGGAACATCCATCCCAGGTTCAAACTTTGTACTACAAGAACCAGTGCTTAAATTCTCTCAAAACTGCAGATTTTTGCACAATAACTTGCGTAATTATGCAAATTTTATGTTTATTTACATAGGTATGAAATCAATTTTTGCAGGAATTGTTTCCACTTACTCTATAGAATACTTCTAACAAATTAGGTATTTCTGCTGGATGCACATATTTTTTAAAATAATTTTTATATGTATTTCTGCATAAATTATGCAAATTAAGGCTTATTTGCATACAGATACAGATTGTCTCTTTAGATGAAAATTTTTCAATTGCCCTAGGGAACATCTGTGCCAAGCAGGACATTTGTACTAAAAAATGCAGCGTTTACCCCCTTAGCAAGTCTACTAATGGTTATCGACGTATTTGGGAGATACATGCCACTCACAGGTCCGTCCGCGAGCCGTAGGACTAGAGTGCGGTGACCTTTGACACAGTCACCGACCGGATGTGATACCTACCAGTATTATGATGAGCTATGAGGTGTTCGAAAAATTGTAAACATTACTGGACGAGAGTGTGACATCAATAACAAAATCACCGAAATCAGGGACAGGTATATGCTGTGAGACTCATCGGATATCCTCATTTCTTCCTACTGATTCCTACTGCTTCATAGGTAATGATTTTTAGCCGAATAATGTTGAAAGACACTTCTACTTTTAATTAATCAAGAAAAAAGACCCGCTGCTGAGCTGGGCGCGAGCGGAGCTCGCGGAGTGGAGCTGATCATTAGGCGAGCCGAGCTCGCGCTCGCTTGTTGTAAGGTAACGTCCGTGTACTATCGGTCCTGTGTTCATAGACAGAGACCACAAAAGCAGTGAAAGAACATATGAAGAAAGAAAACCATGCGAATATTAAAGATTGCAAGCTGCCCTTAATTCGACCATAATGCCACCCAAAATTCATCTGCCAGCTATTATAAGAGTAAACTAAAAGCTATGATTTTGGCTCTGCATCAGTGTGCATGCGCATGTGGTCAAATTTTGCTTTGGCACGGGAGGCCGAGGTCAAACCCTGGGCCCTGGACTTGGTTCAGCCTCAGGTTTGTTTCTGAGCTGTAACCTTGAACCTTGAAATGATAATCCCTGTAGCAGCTCGTCGACACTAAACTGGGATGGGCTGTGCGATGACGACATTGGCCGACGGTGCTTGAAAGTGCTATTTTATACAGATGTAGGCCTAACATTGTTAGCTATTTACAATAAAATGTCATGTGCGTGCAAATAAAAATCAGACTGCCAGGCTTACAGCATTTTGGACCCTAACGTTAGAGGAGGCTGCAACCTGATGATGACTGGTAGGGCAGCCTAGTTCTGGAAGGTGTCAACAGTAGGTGCAGTGACAGCATTGCTTGGTAGGTGGTTCCAGATCCATACAGTACGTGGATAGAAGGAATATTTGTATGGGTCAATTGAAGCGTCTGGTATCATGTATTTGAGCTGGTGGTCAAGTCTGCCAATGTAAGGGGCTGGAAAGATGGAGGACAGAAGTGATGTGTTGACAAGGTTGTAGTGGACTTTGTAGAACATGGTGCATTGTGCTGCGAGGCGTCGTGTGTGCAGTGTGTCCCATCCCAGTGTGGATACAAGGGATGTAGAGGAAGTGTAGTAGCCCTACTACATATCGACCACCTTCTTTTAAACCGACTGCGTATAATTCGCACACTGAACACTTAGTACGCACTTCTCTGCGCGCAAAGCACATAAAAATGAATTGGCTTTGAATGTAGATGAGGATGGTGTGGGAAAACGCGATAATTCACTGTTCATTAATGGTTTTCATCAAGGACAAAATTTCGAATGAATATTTTCACCGAATCGTAATGACAGCACAATGTAATGTCTATGGAAGTTTCTAAAAGGCTTCTAAAAAGCTTCGTACAACACGGTCTTCAATACAACTCGGTTTGCGTGCATTGTCAATGCAAAAACGGCGGTCGATCCTATAATAACGTGATTTACCGCAGGGAGCTGAAACGAGGCCACGCAAGTTCGTCGGCGATATTTTTGCACTGAAACTTCGAATCGAAAAGGGAACAACGGCATTCGATAGAGCTGGATTTTCTCAATCATGTAGGTCAAGTTTTTAACGTGAATTTCAGTGTTAAATATTCTTATCAAGCAAATAAACATTAGGCGGTCGATAAGTAGTAGGTCCAACCATACCCCAGCTGTAATCATGGTGAACGTTGTTAGAAGGTTTGAGTCCCAGCCAGTTGAACAGTAGCAGCCTATCCACACTCACAGTTGTATTCTAGTTGTAAACAACGTTGCTGATTTTACACTGTTAGTGTTGTATAAACAGAATGACATCCTGTACTAAAGCAAAAAACAAAAACAAACAAACAAAAAAAAAACCCAGTAGCTTAATTGAAACATCTTTGCAGATATACTAATGTGAATGGTATCCTGATGTACAATGTAGACAAAACTATGTTACTGTAATGTGCATGCCAATGATGTGATATCAATGCATTGATGATACAGGCTGTGTACTCATTTTATGTCAGAACTTGAAAAACTGACCAGGATGGCTGTCATCATTTACAGCATAAAATACACAGCGCATGTGCAATCATGCATTGTGCATGATAAATGCATTTGTATGACTTGGCCGCTGAATGAAGTGTGCAGCTCAGACAAAACCTTTCATTGGACTCATTTTAGCTGATTATAATTTAGTAATTTAGATCAATTCCTCCAGTGATAAGTGAAAGTATCTAATCTAACAGATCCTATGCAAATTTGGGAAAAACATCCTGTAATTTGTCTCTGGTCCCTGTGATACTAGGCCATATCGAGAGATACGGTATAGGGTTGCCCTGTGACCCCGACACGAACGTGTGCAGGTTGCCAGTGCAGTTAGGTGAAATCCAGCTGAAGTGGTCAAACACACAAACACTGGCTGATATTTTCAGGAATCTTTTATAAAGGATTACAGGAGGCAGATCCAACATGAAGAAGAAGTTGATGGGCAATTCCGCAGTTAGGAGGACATGACATCGGTAAAAGAAATGTGCCTTTTTATCTTAGTATTTGATTTAGATCAACTAATGCCATGGATGTTCATAACAGATATCAACCAATGCCATGGATGTTCATAAATCATAAAGGTCTTTCAAATTCACTAGATTTTATTTGTTCTTGTCATTGATTTTGCAAGATCTCAAACCATCATTTAAAATGTACATGTGGGATTGGGGACAATTAGATGCACTTTTGAAAATGCAAATTACAGTGGGTTCCTTAGATATTTTTCCTCCAAGTTTTGCTAAAGGGAAAAGATGAATACATCTTAATATTCCAGAGGTCATGCAATATTTTTTCAATTACAGGGTTAAATGACCTGCAGAATTACTCCGCACAAATGTAACATTAACCAAAGAGATTATACCTATAGTGTAAGTAGTCGCCATACGCGTGCGTACAAATGGCGTGTCCAAAATTGAAGAGGGAGCGCACCCTCACATCCAGGCATATGTAAATCAGTCTACGTTCAAGTCATATCTTCTCATATCATATCTGGAGTGATATGTTATTCTTCATAACACATTTTCATTTTCAGAATCATAATGTGGTTAATTGTTTAGATATTAGTTTCTGCGATGACATCATATCATTTGAACCATTTAGTAGAGTCCAGACCTTTTTGCTATTCGCAAAATAAACAACGGGAACTTGAGTGTAGACTAGACAATAGTTTGAGCATTATGACACCATAAAATCAAACAACATCAGCACCATTATGACGCTTAAACATGACCATTGTGATGTCACAATAAAACGGCGGAAGGTCACTGCGTTGAATATGCAAGTCGAGCGCATTAAAACAGGGCGCTGCCATGTACTGATCAAATACTGTACAGGATCCGTGCGATGGCGGCTCCCCCAATGCGAAACGGCAGCTCCCTTGCGCGGCTGCCTCCTCCACTGGACTACGCCCTCTTGTGGTATAATCTCTTTGCATTAACCATACTTTTGGGGGTCTAGCTAAAAATTATCAGTCGAAATGCTAAAAATGTTTATGGGAACATTTCGTCATGATGCATAAATTGAAATTAATGCAACGATTTGTTTGTTTTAACTTAATTTTTTTTGCGCACTTTTTGTAACAAGACATGGATTTTTTTGTCATGTCCTTTTTTTTGTTATGTTACTAACCAACCCTTTAAGTAACCATGGCAACTCTATTTGTTGAATTGTATTCATTCTTTTATATATTATAAACCTCGGAAGGGTGAACATATTTTAACATGTTTTTGACGTGAAAGAAATAAATGGTGATTTAGTAGCAAAATGTAAATTTGCTTAAATGTAGCGTTACATAAAACTGCGGAATTGCCCGATGGAGATAATTTTGGTCGTGGAAGTTATTCTAGGTTTATCTATACTTGATTACTTGGTGAGTCAGACATACAACGTGTGTGAATGTCATGATCACATTGATGTGTATACATTGTACCTCTGTTGGTCACAATCATGACAAGTCACTTTACTTGATTCAATGACTGACCGACAAGTGTGTGCTAAATATAGCCACTGTGGGGAACATGCAGACTTATAAAGTAGTGTAGCCTTACCCTGTTGATGACCTGAAGAAGGACTCTCTAAATGCCTTGACATGCTGGTTTGGAAATTTGACCATATACTTCACAAGCCTGCACAATAGTCTATTTTTTTTTAAGGAGGAGGGGGTGCTATAATGACAACGAGACTGAAATTTTCAAACTATATTCTGCTATATATGTCTGGGGATAGTCTTCATGTTACTGATGTTAGTTTGTTATTTAACTTTAATTTGTCTTGAGAGAAAAAGTTGCACCTCTCATAGAAAAAACCCAACTTTTTGGTTTGTTATATTTCCAGACCATGCATTTTCTTGTTACATTCATGACTGCAATGTGTTGTAATGTGTTATTTTTTTTGTTTTTTCCATTTTTATGCCTCCGCCACGAAGTGGTGCCGGAGGCATTATGTTTTCGGGTTGTCCGTCCGTCCGTCCTTCCGTCCGTAATGAATTTTGTGGACAAGGTAACTATCAAAACCCGTTGAGGTATCCTAATGAAACTTGGCATGTATGTGTATTAGGGGGTGAAGTTGTGCCTATCAACTTTTGGGTGCACATGCTCAAGGTCAAAGGTCAAAAGGTCAAGGTCAAATACATAAAATTTCACTATTTCCACCATATCTATTGAATGCCTGAAGATATTTTCTTGAAACTTAGTGTATACATGTATTACCCAATTAAGATTCTCTGGTGAAAGTTTGGGTCATGAGGTCAAAGGTCAAAGGTCAAAAGGTCAGGGTCAAATACATAAAATTTCACTATTTCCACCATATCTATTGAATGCCTGAAGATATTTTCTTGAAACTTAGTGTATACATGTATTACCCAATTAAGATTCTCTGGTGAAAGTTTGGGTCATGAGGTCAAAGGTCAAAGGTCAAAAGGTCAAGTAAAAATATTAAAACTTTTTTTTTCTCCATACCTTGGAAAATTGTTCAAGGTATCTTCATGGAACATAGTATATACTGACTGGAAGTGATTATCTAGAGAATGTAGGGTTCATGGGGTCAAAGGTCAGGGGTCAAAGGTCAAGTGCAACACTTCAAAATTTTACTATTTCCCTCCTATCATGCAATGCCAGCAGGGTTATTTTTTTTTTACACTTGGTGTATGCATACATGTGTAACCTAATAGAAATTCTCTGGAAAGTTTTTTTTTTTCTTCTTTTTTTGCCTCAAGGGTCAAAAGGTCAAAGATCAAGTGAAAGTGCTGAACTAACTTTTTCCTCCATATCTCGGAAGTGGCTCAAGTTATCTTGAAACTTAGTACATATTATGCATGTTCTACCTGAAAGTGATTATCTTATGAATTTTAGGGTCAAGGGCCAGATGAAAATGGTAACAATTTACTATTCAATTCAGAAATTGCACTTTTTCTCCACACCTGTACCTTGAAAATTACTCAATGCCTAAATGTATGAATGGGTCAAAGTCGAGTTAAAGTCCTTAAATACCTAGATACATGCTCTCCTATTCATCCAATTAAACCTAGGTCAAGGAAGGTGAACATTCAACACATTTGTGACAAACTTGTCATTTCAATATTTTGCCAATTTTGTGAAAATGTAATCACACATTGTCCACATGTACTATCTAGACCTATTGGGAAAATCATGCATTATGGCGGAGGCATACCAGTCGCCAAAGCGACATTTCTAGTTTTTTAATGTTGCCAGCATCGATTATTAACAGTGGAAAAATTCATAATATCATAGACCTACATGAATATGATGGAAGCTAGTGAGATTACGTTGTCTATCATTTCTTAAATTGCTTGTTCTTTGCTTTAATATGTGTTTCTGAATTCACGAGGTCCACATAATGTACTGTATTTGGGTTTCATTTCCCTGTAGTGACCTGCTTACTGATATGTGACAAATTTTAGTTTCTATGACGTTGGCAGCCATTTGTGCCCATTCTGACAACTTAGTGCAGGCTCTTTTAAAAAAAAAAAAAAAAAAATCTACCCAAAGTAGCATCTGTTTTCAGTTGTCAATTTCATGTAGAAGTCTCTTTGTGATTTTTACAATCTTTGTACTTTCTTTTTGTTTGTCATTTGTTGTGCTCTTATATATTTTGTTGTGTATCCCGTAGAATATTCCTGTGGTGGTCTGCATCCAGTCACAATGCTTGATGTGGAGGTGGTACCGGGACGTTCTCTTGGCAGTGAACAATGGGAATTTGTGCTCGGTAAGTAATTGCTCTTCCTAGGTACAGGGGCAGATCCAGGAATTCCGTAAAGAGGGGGCACCTTTACAAAATCAAGGGGGGGGGGGGGGTTCACGTACCCCTCCTCCCATTTTTTTTCTTTTTATTTCTTTTGTTTTGACAAAAAATAAAGGGGAGGGGCGAGCGCCCAGTGCGCTCCCCCCTGGATCCACCACTGTAGGTATAACCCAGTTCACAGAACATTTTCCAACCTGAGCATAATGTGCAGATAAAGGTCATTTGGGACCTTTTCTTGAAATGGATTTGCAACTGAGGTATTCAAAACCTAGATAGGGCTTCATGTTAGTGGAGATTCCAGTGCACTCATGGGCACACACAGCTGTCTGAAGAAAATACATAATGTACATGTCTCTTGGATAGTTATAACCTACTGTATATGCCAATATTCTGTCAGTTACTCAAACATTTCAATGATCTTGGTTTTTCTCTCTACAGCTAAATTGTTTCTTTATGACATGCAATCTGCAATATGATCAGGAATAGCATTAAAAGTGGAAAAGGTTAGTTCTAAATCTCTGCCTGGCTTAGAGGAAGTAATTCAGTGTTATTCATTATGGTTCCCTAGATTGAAAGATGTTTTTGTAGGACGAGTATGACTCATTGTGCAAGTAATGTAGATGGGGTATTTACGTATATTACCAATATATATATTTTTATTTTTTTTTTTAAAAGGAGTGTGTTAATATATGTGTGATACTCTCTGTGAGTATGCGTAACTATGCGAGTTTGTGAAACCATGTGTCAGAGTGTATTCAATGTCTTGCTATCCAGGTATGACATTTACCCAGGCTGTCAACATCCTGAGACGCCAGTATCGCCTCATCAAGGATGTTCAGGTCATATATTGTGAATCGGTGAGGGAAATTTGAATCAATCTTGCGTGTGGAGTGGAATGTATGTTGTAAAACACAGCAAAAGTGTCATCAGAAAAAGAAATAAAAGAGCATCACGACAATGTAGATTACTGAAATTTCAAGTAAAAGAAAAGAATGTACAAATGTATATTAGGGAAGATCATTAGGAATTAAGCATTAGGAATTCATAAAAAAAGTATAATGCCTGCAACATGAAAAAGCCTCACAAAAACATTCATATGTAAATATTAGGCTATAGTAATTCTCTCTTACCTTTGTCTGTAAAGATCTGTGCTTCATTTCTATGAAGAAAATTTGAGTGTCTGGAACTCCTGTTGTATGCCCAAGGAAAGAAAAAAAAAGCCTCACAAAAACCTTCATATGTAAATATTAGGCAATAGTAATTCTCTCTTACCTTTGTCTGTAAAGATCTTTGCTTCATATATGAAGGAAATTTGAGTGTCTGGAACTCCTATTGTATGTCCAAGGAAAGAAACAAAAAATGTGGCAGTTGGATTTATTCTTCTTGTTTTCCACAGCTACAAAATCATGCTCTTTGCATCACCCCCGCATGACAAAAATTAAGAAAGAGAAAACTTTTGTCAAAGTTAGTGTATAAACAACCCTATTACCCAGATTCTCTACCATTGTTTTACCGTATATGGACCATGTGACACGAAATTGAGTAAGTGATTGTTGAATATAGAAAGTAATCAGCTTCAACTTTCATATCAATCAGAGTTTATTGTGAGGAAAATATGACATCCCATTTAGTTTTGAGCATGAATCTACAACCTGTAGGTCAAATTCATACCTAGCAAGATAGAGAATTGTTGAGCAAGAAAGTTTTGTTTATTGTACTTTATTTTGTGTATATCATCTCTTCCAGTCCGACTTAACAGCTTAAAGGACAAGTCCACCTTCATATACATGTGGACTGAGTGAATGCAGCAATATTTGTAGAACATGTCAGTGAAAGTTTGGGGAAAATCGGACAATCAGTTTAAAAGTTATGAATTTTTTAAGTATCTGCATAGTCACTGCTGGATGAGAAGACTACTAGAGTGTATGATGTCACATGCGTACAACGATACAAGGAAAATAAAAAGAGAATTTCACAAAATTTTACTTTTTGAAAAAGGTGCACATTTCTCCGACATGTCGCTGACGTATGTTAAGGGTAATATTATTCCCATTTGCCTTCTGAAAGAGGGAAGTCAAGTGTTCTCTTAGTATGCGAGAAAAGTGAAAATATCTTTAATTTTCCTTATACTTTCTTTATATCGTTGTACTCATGTGACATCACAAGCTGTAGTACAGTTAGTCTTCGCATCCAGCAGTGACTAAGCAGAAACTTCAAAAATTTATGACTTTTAAACGGATTGTCCGCTTTTCCTCAAACTCTCACTGATATGTTCTATTAATATTGCTGCATTCACTCAATCCACATGTCTAACTCAAACTCTCACTGATATGTTCTATTAATATTGCTGCATTCACTCAATCCACATGTCTAACTCAAACTCTCACTGATATGTTCTATTAATATTGCTGCATTCACTCAATCCACATGTCTATGAAGGTGAACTTGTCCTTTAAACTTTCCAGGATCGCCATCTAAAAATGCCCATTAAATGTATACAAGCATGGTGCCAGTGGTGATGAAAGAGTTAAACACCACAGGCAGGATATGCCATGGGCTGGTGGGCTGGCTAATCTTCCATCCAGAATAAAAAGTGTGCTCTCAGTATCTATCTTGCTTGGAATAGAAACCAGAAGAAACTCTTAACCAATGCAAAATGGTGTCCTTTGGTAGAGTTAGATTTTATACATATGATGCTAATGGCCAATCTTGTCTTGTAGCAGCACAGACTTTCTGTCATGTGACAACAAACATGTGATGATGATGACCTTGCCAGTATAAACACATTGAGATATTGTTTGTTTATGTCCTTTTGTTCTTAGGTTTTTCTTTCGTTTGTCTCTGTCATCCGTAGATGCCCCTCAGCATGGACTTGGTCCTGAATCTGACCCAGGATGGCATCAAACTGATCTTCGACACATTCAACCATAGACTGAAGGTAACGCGGCACAGGTGTTAGGTGCTATGTGGGTCTCCCATAACCACAGCCCCGTACTTTATGGTTAGAATGTCAACCACAAACTGAGACCGTAAACTGTGTTATGTCGCAGGCAGATGTTTGCCGTTCATCACCAGAACATAAAACACAATACAATCCAATGGAGATTTTGACATTATTTTCTCTCACTCTTGACATCAAAAGTATTTTTCTGCATGAATATCATGTAGACCTCTTCCTCTGATTGTCCTTATGAATTCACAATCCTTTGTATCTCCTAAAATTCACAAGGTAATATTTATGGTCGTAGTGTAACCAACATGCTAATGCTGACACTCTCAAGAGGTAAGTATGGAAGTTAACAACCTTTTTGAAAGGCAGAAAAAGCCCCCATCATATCACTCACTGAATACAAAGAGAGAGAGAGAGAGAAAAAAAAAAAGGGGGAGATGAAAAGATTATGACAGCAGAACTTTTATGTTGTGTCATGCAAGACATTAGAGAGATGTGTGTGTGTGTGGGTAGGCATGACATACTGTATTAGGACAACCAACAAAAAAAATTTCTGAGAATAATGGTCCCACAAGCGTAAAAAATGGTCCCACAACTGCAAACAATACATTTGGCTTTATCTAGTATACATTTGTGGGACGAACTTAAATACTGTGGGTATTGTACAAGAGTATGCTGTGACAAGAATGTGTGTGTGTGTGTGTGTGTGTGACCTTGTGTCAGGTTTCGTAAGGCATCGTTTTTGTAACTATCAGAGTTCAAGTTGGAGTCGGCTCAAATAACGCAGTTGCTAGAAGTGATGGGATGAGGAAGTGTGGTAATATAGAGCTCATATTTGAAGTGGTTATGTAGTGAAACAGATTTATCTAATACCCCATTCACACTTGGAGTTATCTTGGACCTGAAGCGAGCTAACTCTCAGTATAAATGGTCAAAAATATTTAGCCCGAGCTAAAGTTAGCCTGCTCTCGGTTGGTCAAGAATGGCAGTGTAAAATTTCTTTTAATAATAGCCGAGCTGAAGTGTATGAAAGGGGTATACAGTGAATTCCATGCCAGAAAAATCGCACGCTTTAAATGTTTATTTGTCACTTTTCTATCTTTCAGATCATTGAAATTTATGACCTGCGCAAAGTGAAGTTAAAGTACTGGTAAGTGAGTTTTTCTTTTCAATTTCATTTCAGTTATGCAGTCCATAAAGTGGAATATAGATTTGTTCTCTTCAGATGAGTCTTCAGATATTCAGCAAATGGCTAATTTTCAGCATTGCTCGAGAGTGCACAGTGTGTTTTATGAAATAATTACAGTGGGTATAATTGTGTTGAATATTTTGCACATTATTCTCTTTTTCCATGATGTTGGCCCATTGAGAATATCTCCTTCCAGCTCAGCTACATTTTGTCTACTCTACATATTTATATCACAGATGAAGCGGAGGGGGAAAAATGTAGTAATTGATCATGCACCTGGTCTGACATACCAACAGGTTTGGAGATATCACCAAGGGGCGTGGAAATGGTGGATGGCAATTGTATATGTGACTTCCTCACAACAACAACAACAACAACAAAAACCCACAAAAAACAGCAGATAAAAAGTTAGGTCTTTTGAGAGAATTCATCAGAGCATTAGCAGTTACTGCCAGGCAAAGATTACATATATGGAACATGATATAATGTTCTCTTCAAATGTTGAATAACATAGATCTGTGCGTGTTACACCACAGGTATGATCTGGGCAGGGAATCTTATATATCAAAGGGGGGAAAAAAAAAACTCATAAAAACACACACATGCTACACAAGGACACACACAATGTATTTCGTGGTCACTTGTGAAGAGGTGATAAACTCTTTTGTAAGAGGGTCTTAGTATATCAATCATCTGTCATTTTGTTCCAATGTTTGCTGGTAGTCATGTGACCTTGGTTGTGTACACTACATAACAGAAAGGTGGGGGGGGGGTAGGGAATCAGTGATACTCTGGGTAAAGGTGGTGGAGACAAAGTTGTAGCCAGTAGTATATATATATACAATGTATATATATATATATATATATATATATATATATATATATATATATATATATATATATATATATATACATTTGTTTATATGCATATGAACTTGTTTATTTACAGTGTACTTATTCATTCATTCATTCATTCAAGGCTATGTGACTGAAGAAGTCAACAATCTTCTTTTTTTTAAAGTTCTCTCCCTTCTTGCACCTGTGTACAGCCAATCATGATACTGTAGACTTTGAGATCATAAAACTACGCAACATGCATTCTTTCAAATACTAAGGTCTCCTGTATGAGTGCACTGCACATTTTCATTCTGTGGGTAAGTGAAAAGAAACTGAAAACTCACAATGTTATTGTTTTGAATCCTGCCAGATGCTGCTTAATGTAAGATGTGACAAGAAATAGTCTCCCAGCACCAAAACCTTGCTGGCAACTTTTTCGGTTGGGTCAGTAACAGAGGTTTACTTGAACTTTGGACGATAGTGTACCTCAAGAGATAAGTAACAAAAAGAAATGAAAGACAGATGAGATGTGGCAGCCATCTTTGTGTAATGAGTCAACTACACAGGTGGTCACTAAAAATTCTACCTGTTACGTAAGACTGTTGCATACAGTTGTTTTGTCACTAACTATGAGAAACCGACAGCATTCACCCTCATATAGTGCTCGACTTCGCCATTTCTCCAGTGGCCATAAAAGTTCACCTTCTCTGTGTAAGGGTGGGATTTCACGGAGCACGCGAACGATTTGCGAAGACAAATGTTTTTCTCCGAATGTGTTCCGACAATGAAGCCGAAAACTATTCTTGCGCAATTTGTGCGAAGTTTCCACGACGTATGTGCGAATGTCGTGTGTATCATTGCTAAAGTACAGCATGTTACGTACACAAAGAACACGCGATGGAAATGCGAACAACGAAAAATTTTCAATAATCATGGGAGAAGTGTACCCAAGGAGAGGTGGAAGCTGTCTTGAGTTGATTTTTTTTTTCTTTCCTCTATTTCTCCTTTCTTTTTCTCTCATTTCTCTATCGTGCTCTTGCCTACATTTTTTTTTCCTAGGATCTATCTCCACTAGTAAAGCATTTGATTCTTTTTTTGCAGTTCTTCCAACACATAATCTCTATAATTCAAATGAAATTTTACATACTTTAGATTAATTTTAAGTGTATTCTGCGATTTTTTTTTTGTATATCAAACATTTCTTTCTCTTTGGTAGTCTTTAATTTCTTTTGTTACTATAGTTGTTAATAATTGTTTGATGTTTATATGTATGCTACGATTTTTATTTGTAGAAAACATATAGGTCATATATCCCCCAAAGGTGCGCTAGACGTTCGCGAGAATGTCTCAAAAGGTACGCTAACAGTTTGCGATTCCATTGTAAAATGATCGCAAAAACTTCGCAGATTTCGCGTAACATACGCGAGACATTCTCCAAAGTTTCGGAGTCTGTTTGGGGTTTCACGAAAATTTTGCTAACATCGCGCGTGTCTTGCGAAGGTCTTGCGCATATGACGAGGCTTTAAAGACACTTTCGAGAACAATTCACAAGCAAATCACGACCAAGTGTGCGGAAAAGGTTCACAAAAAATTTCAAACTTTTTTGAAATTCTCGCCGAAGTAAAAACGACATTTGCGAACAATTGACGACGCTTCCGAACCCTCACGTTCGTTTGGCGATCTTTTGCAGACTAAAATACGAATGCTGGATTTTGCCATTCCCGTCCTTCACAAATTGTTCGCGTGCTCTGTGAAATCCCACCCTAACAATTATGTCATTTTACTCTCCTCTAATGGCCCTCAAAATTGTCCCCCCCCCCCCCCCCACTTCTAGCGGCAAGCACTTTAATTCCCCACTGGTGCTGCCCACCATAGAGCAAATTGACAGTTCTTTCGGCGCCACCAAGCCGGCGGTGTACGACGCAGCCCAGCAGCTCTTCACCATCAACTTCCGAGGGCTCTCTTTCCTGTTCCCCATCCCAGCCGATGCCAAGTTTGAGGTGAGCACTTTAATAGGATGATGCCAAACATACAGTGTAGCTACACCCTAGGGTGCTGCTTGGAAGGAATCTCAAATGTGTGGTTGTGACGTGGGCTTTCACTTTTTGCGGAACCTTCCTATGTCATTTAATATCACTTGACCCAAATGTGTGAATAGTGCTTGGATGAAACTGAGAATTTTACGCACTGCCAGGTTTGAAAAAAAAGAAAAAGAAGAAAATCCATTGAAAAGGACATGAATCTCCATGTTAGAACATACAAGACTTTTTTTTCTATCAGTCAAAGTTGATTCAAGAAGAAAAAAAATGTCTGTACTTAACTTTAGAACACAAGATAAACTTTGCCTTTCCACAGATAACCAGCAACTCCACTGGCTACACCATAATACATCAAGTTTTGCCGTAATATCAGCAACATCACAGGCTAATCATATCAACACTTAACCAGTATTTGATTTAAAAAAAAAAAAAAATACAATTTCAAGTGGTACAAGCTTAACAAAAAGAGTAGCTTGAAAAGGAATGACTCCCCATGTTAGAACTTACAATACTTTTATTTTTTCACCATGGTATGTCACTTTTGCTGTAATTGCACTGAAAGTCATGAATCCAGCTTTGATCAGGAATCCACTGTGATTTATCGAAAACTTCATGAGCCTTTCTAGAAGGATACTTTTAGAGGCAAGGAATGCTGATGTTGATAGACCAAGTTTTTGCTGTAACATCATCAGCATATTTTTTCAGACCATCACATTTATGCATGTTGAGCCCAAGGTGCAGGTCTTTCATTGCAGACCAAATCTTGCTGTATATTCACTTCTTGTTCCTTTGGATATTTGCAGAACTTTGTTGACACTGACATATTGATGATCAGCAGTTACTGTCATTTCTCAAAATAATGGCATAGATTATGGCAAAAATTGCCAAACATGACTATATTGGTATATGGAGGCTTTCCACCTCCCCCTGCCAGAACAAGATTAAACTTTCCAGACCTCCCAATCACTCTGAATTTGGAGGAAAGAATCTTAATTTTGACCGTTCAAAGCTCTTGTTTCAATAGGAATTAGCTATTTTTCTTGATAATTTTGCTGCTCACTCCTATGGAAACTGCTCATTCTTTCCTAGTTTTGAGCCAAATCATCCCTTTTTTTTTCAGTCAGGAAGGTTGTGAGGTCTACTTTTCCTTGACTTGATATGCTTTACACACCATATAATTGATATGTTTATATGTTTCTTTCTCTTATTGTTTTCTGAGCATCCACCAAAGCCAAAAACAACCAATGTGTGTGCTGTTTGTTCTGTAGTTACGCTCATGGACCTACTACACATGGACATTCATCGCTCATTAATTAATTTGTGCACCTGTTTCTGTCAAAAGCTTCACAAAAACATTTTGAACATGCTTTCTTGCTTTGATCCAGTCTTGTCCACCGACAGCCAGCCTGGATGAAAACAAGATGGTGCTTTGAGAAATCTAAAAACTACATGCGCAGAAGATAATAACTCTTAAATCAGAAAAATGCATGTTCAGTTGTAGTGTAGTGCAAAATGTGCAAGTTGTAGTGCAAAATCATCGCTAAAGCAATTGCATTTGCAAAATACAAGTACTTTACAAGGAAAAGCAAATAATTAGGCTGGTTGACGGTGCTTTGTATTCTATTTTTACCCCATTTGTCGCACATTGTTTTAGAGTAAACATGGACAGTAACAGTAGACAACATGCTTGTCTTGCCATTCAGGGACGTTACATGCGTGGCCGCAAGTGTCCGCTTCAGTAATTACCAATTTTGTAACGCAAAATTTGTCCTTGTTGAGGTTTGCTGCTCCCCATCATTGGTGTTTATTCAAAGGGTTCTTTTGTCAGTGATGATGCACAATTAGACAATTGTCATTGTCCAAACATATGAATGTACTCACACTTAAGATGCACATAATCAGGTAGCGGTGGTGATGGCTGGATCAAAGAAAGACCTCCGTTCATAGTCCATATGTGTGGTAGGTCCATGTACATATTTACATAGTCATGCATTATTAGTCATGTGCAACATACATTATACAATGTGGTAAATTTGGAAATGATAGACTCTGTAATCTGGAGGCCAGAATTTCTGAATTTTGCATTACTCATTATAACTTTGCATGTCTGTTTGTGGAGGCGGTTACCAATTCAAATGATAGGGGAAAAAAAAAAGAAAGGCAAAAATGTGCAAGTAAATTCATGGACATGATAGTCCAGTAAGAATTTGTGAAATGTCAATGCAAGAGACATCCTAAAATCAATATTGGGAACCACACTTTCAGTATAATTCAGTCGTGCTTCAACCCCACAAACTATTACCAAACCACAATTATATGAGTTAGACCACCTAACTCGCAAGAACAGACTGGCTACCAGGTCATCACTTTTTAGAACTCTTCCAAGGTATTCTCCACAAACATGCCAAAGTAGCAACAGCACAAGGGGACAGATGAGGGGTTGGCAAATTATTACCTCCACCAAGGAAGGAGGTTATGTTTTCATCGGCGTTGTTTCTTTGTCTGTTTGTAAAATAACTCTAAAAGTTGTGAATGGATATGAATGAAACTTGCAGGAAAAGTTGTTAATGACACAAGGAACAGATGATTAGATTTTGGTAGTGATCTGGAAATTTTCATGGAGTTTTAGAGGATTCTTGATATTTTGGCAGATAGGGTCGATGAACTTGGGAGTTCAAGCTGCGCATTTTTAGCTCACCTGAGCCAAAGGCTCAGGCCCCCCCCCCCCCAGTAGGAATCTTTAAAGATTTTCTCTAGAACCAGAAGTGATTGAGCTAAGGTAATACAGTGAGTCTCCCCCCCCCCCCCCCCCCCAGATCGGCGGGGGGGGGGGGGGGGGGGGGGGGGGGGGGGGGTCCTAATACGGACCTCAATTTTCATCTTCCTGCTGAAAACCACATAATGGATTTTCACCAAACTTGGCAAGTAGCATTCCTAGGGGGATAGGATCTCAATGTGTTTGAATGAGCAACATGCTTTCCTTGGGGACCCCAGGGGGTTCAAACCTGAAATTAATGAATATTCAATAATATTCTTTTCTAGAATCAAAATGATAGGGCTTTGAGTCTTTCCCCCCCCCCCCCCACCAAACTGCATAGTCCAACATTCTATGAAGTACAGTGTACATTGTACTTAGTAGTTTTGTTTTTTTTTCACTGGTGTGATGGAGTATGCAAATGGACACCATGCACTCAGCTCTCAAAGCTACCCCCCCCCCCCACCACAAGTTTCCAGTGTTTTCAGGTGGGAGTCTGCAAGAATGCATGGAAGGTGAACTTGCGATACTCAGGTGAGCGCGAGACCCCCAGGTCTCTTGTTGAGGTTTGCATACACGCTGTAAAGTGCGTAGCTGGAATCTGATGCAGTAAACAAAAGGCTTCTATTTTGGGAAATAGGCCAGTTTACTAATGCATGCACAGATCTTTCATTTTGCACACGGCCGCAACCTCGGGCAAACAAAGGATGCGAGCCTGCAACGTTGGCTGCTGCAGCCGTCCCCGACACGTCCCCACCTGTAGACTTACGTGTATGTTGTGTACATGTTTGCGATGCATCAACTTTGACTTTAACTCCTGGCATTTCGTGTGGCTCTTAATCAATTCCCAACCTTAGATGAGGGAAAATTCTGCTGTGATCAAACGCAATTTGGACTGTAGTTTCAATTTTTGTCTCGCCCACCGGAGGTGAAGGCGAGACTAAGGGATCCAAATGGCGTCCGTCCGTCGTCCGTCACAAATGTTAAAGTTTACCTGCAAGACTCTCTTATGATGCATAACTTGGCATCTGTTACAGCAATGGCAACCACACTTGGGTGATAGAAGCACTAGGGGTATCTTCATGTTATGGTGTTGTCAGAGGTCATGTGATGATGTCAAAGGTCATTTGAGGTCATATATTAAAGAGTATGTGCAAGACTCTCTTTTCTATGTTAAAGTTTACCTGCAAGACTCTCTTTTGACAAATAACTTCACATAAGTTGCTTGGATTACAACCTAACTTGGGTCATAGATGCACTGGGGGGACCTTCATGTTATGGTGCCGTTGGAGGTCACAGGATAAGGTCAAAGGTCATTTGAGGTCAAACGTTAAAGTTTACTTGCAAGACTCTCTTATCACATGTAACTCGACACATGTTGCTACAATGGCAATCAAACTTGGGTGATGGATGCACTGGGGGCAGTGCCGTATATTAAGAGAGTCTGGCCAACTCATAAATTGAACGCCATGTCGTTACCCAGCGTACAGTGCGCTTATGGTTTTAGCGTGTGCGCTTTGGGGTTAGCGCAGGCGTCCCAAAGGCGCAAGGCACCGTGTTGCTTAACTTTTTTTTTTTTTTATAGAGAGAGAGAGAGAGGGAGGGAGAGAGAGAGAGAGAGAGAGAGAAAGGGTGTAGGTTGGGGGACATTCATTCCATCCATGTTAAACAAAGCCAACAGTCAATAATTTTTACACATTCAAATAGACACAAGCACACAGGTATATAAACAACAGGGAAGCTGTTTAAAGGACATAATTCCTGAATATAAATAATGAATTATTGCTGTATAAAGAAAAGAAGAATTCACAGTATGTCGTGTCGTAAACTTTCACTAGACTGTAGGCCCCTATGCTATATTGTATATTTAGCAAGTTGTCCAGGGAACAAGAATATTGTATAAAAAAATGATACAATGTATATATATTTACAATTCTAGCTGTACTGTGCACAGTGAATTTCACAGTTTTACTGTTCCGCACATAAATAACCATCAATTACCACCCTATTTAATGCCATAAACTGACATGAAGGCCTACTCGTATAAGTAGGCCCTAATTCAAGAGGAATACACCTATGTACAATGTATATACAACATGAAACGTCATCGGCAAGTGCATATAATGGTATGTAAAATGATCTTAAATTGTTTAAAAATAATTTCAAAAAAAGACCTGTAATTGAACAATCTGAACAAGCACAAGTACCTGGATAACATAACAATCATGAGGGATATCCTCAGTGACATCCGTACCAAATATTAACTATGATCAGGACCACTGAATGGATATGAAATGAGTTTAAAAAAATGAAAATGTCCAAATGGCGACCGGTATACCTCCGCCATATTATATTGTTCTTAGCAGATGTAGAGTACGCCTTGACAATGTTTCACATTTGTTATTGGCAGAAAAATTTGTCACAAAATTTAATGCGTCGAGTGTTTACTTTCCTTGAACTAGGTGTAAATGGATGAGTTTTATTAAAAAGAGAAGTATAAAGGAATTTGAGCATTTTTTACCCCGTAAGTTGACCAAATCTATTTTCATGGCAATACTTTAAGCGGTTATTTTACAAATCTGCGAAAATTACTGTCATTTTAGTATTTTCACTTGACTTTTGACCATCATGGCCAAAATCTTTCCCTATATGCGTCATTGTGTAGTAATGGTGGCATGCAAATACCGCGTTTGGTTTTAAGTTTGTGCATTGGGTATAATCTCCAAGGTATGGATGAACTGGGTAATAATATTTCAACAATAGATAGTAGAATTTTAACATTTTACCTGACATCGATCCTTGACCTCTGCCACCTCCCATGACCCCCAACCCCAACCCCCCCCCCAAAAAAAAAAAAATTAAATAAATAAAATAAAATAAAAGTAAAATAAAATAAATCACAGGAGAATCACGGTCGGGCAGTAAGTTTCGTCTGGAAATACATACACTCACCTTCAGAAATTGTATACAGATATGGGGGGAATGGCAGTATTTTAAAATTTTAACCATTATGATTTTGACCGTTCACTTTGAGCATGTTTACACAAATGTTATATGCTAAAAAAAACTTCGTCCACTCCCACATGCACACAATCATGTCAAGTTTCATGGCCAACGGTTTCAACAAAATTGATTACGAATGAAGGACAGACAAATGCCTCAGGCGACACTTCGTACGTTATAGCGGTGACATACAATCTTAAAGGACAAGTTCACCTTCATAAACATAAGGATCGAGAACATGCAACAATATTAGTAGAACACATCAATGAAAGTTTGAGGAAAATTGGACAATCGATGCAAAAGTTATGAATTTTTTAAATTTTTGTGTTGGAACCGCTGGATGAGGAGACTATTACAGCTTGTGAGTCATATGCGTACAACAGTATAAAGAAAATGTAAAAGAAAATTCAACATATTTTCACTTTCTTCGCATAATAAAAGAGCACTTGACTTGCCTCTTTCTAAAGGCAGGGGGAATAATATTACCCGTAACATTTGTCGGTAACGATTCCGGGGAATGTGTACTTTCTCTTTATATTTTCATTATATTGTTGTACGCATGTGACATCTCAGTTGTTCATACACTGCAGTAGTCTTCTCATCCAGCGGGTACTGTACAAAAACTTCAAAAATTCATAACTTTTGAACGGATTGTCTGATTTTCCTCAAACTTTCAATGATGCGTTCTACTAATATTGCTACATTCTCTCAATCCTTATGTTTATGAAGGTGAACTTGTCCTTTAATGTAAATCAAAACTTGGATAGTCTGAAAGACACCGCGAGAAATCAAAAAAAAAAAAAAAATCATATAGTTTTCCCGTCACACTCAAATTTCCCACTTCTTTCCTTCGTTTTTGATCTGTCGGAAAGCGGTGCATCATTACACTTGAGCCAGGTCGGTTAGCGCAACGCCATGCTGCGCAGGAAAGGCATGACGAATTTTCAGTTTATCGCAGTAAGATATCAAAATATCTTTCCTATACTTCAATAAATAAAAATAGACAATGGCAAGGACACTGCACCGTGACTGATATTGGGGATGTCCCAAAGGCAAGCAACATTGACGCGTAGCTGCGCATGTTCAACAATGGGCACTGCGTATGAACTCTGCTCACGCCCGCGTGATTGACTTTGGTAACAACATGGCGCCTGTAGATCACGGGACCAGCTTTTGACCAATCACAGGCTTCAAAACACATAAGCCGAAAACCGAGTTGGCCAGACTCTCTTAATATACGGCCCTGACTGGGGGTACCTTCATGTTATGGTGCCGTAAGAGGTCACATGATAAGGTCAAAGGTCATTTGAGGTCATACGTTAAAGTTTACTTGCAAGACTCTCTTCTCACACGTAACTCAGCACATGTTGCTACAATGGCAATCAAACTTGGGTGATGGTAGATGTCTCTTGGGAAGTTGAAGGTAACCAAAAGGTCAAAGGTTACAGACAGGGGTCAACGAACTTTTAGGGCCCAATGTTAAGTTTTTAGGGCGCATTTCGTTTATGGCTCATAACTTTTGATCCCTTTGTCCGTTTGTGACCAAACTTGGACGGTAGAGGTCCCTTGGGGAGTTAAAGGTCATCACAAGGTCAAAGGTCACAGAAAGGGGTCAACAAATTTTTAGGGCCCAATGTTAAGTTTTTATGGCGCGTTTCGATTATGGCTCATTACTTTTGATCCCTTTGTCCGTTTGTGACCAAACTTGGATGGTGAATGTCCCTTAGGGTGTTGAAGGTCACCACAAGGTCAAAGGTCATAAGCAGGTCAATTAACTTGTGGGAGTTATAAAAAAATATTAATTCCGTGCACGCGAATGGGCGAGACACAATTCGGCGATTGCCTTGTGTTGAATTTTGGCTTTGATTTGTCTTCAGTAGTTCTGAAAATGGGTGGAAAACATTGCTGCTACGGAACATACAACAGCATGACCGCCTCACTTCAAACTTCAATGATTTTAAGCATTATGATTGATTGTAAAATCTAAACTAGACAACGAATCTCTCATAATCGATACGTTTCAAAGGATTTTTTAAAGTTAGACTCAGACTGATTAAACTTCATGAAATAGAATGACGATTTTGACCTATTTTTCTATTAACAATAACAGTTAGGGGCCTAGCCCTAGATATAGGCCTAGACTAGATCTAGAGTAGATCTAGACGTAGGGTCCTAGACCTAAAATTAAAAACAAAAACAATCGTGATAGACCTACCCTCCCTGACATTCGCAGTAGGCAACATTTATTTCCCCTGTTGACTTATTCATCACGACGCAGGTCTGGTACGTTGGTTTGTTGAGGTATGTCCGGTCCTTTTGCATCGGCCTAACCTCACCAAGGTCACAAGGAAAACACAAACAGGGCTCGTGTCCGAAACCTCATTGAAATTCAGGCTTGAAACACTCCCATCTGCGAAAAGACGGTAGTCCTCTAATGACTTGCATCCATTTAGCTTTTCCAGTCATAGTCAGTCCGATTGATGATCAGGTAGTTGAACACGTCAAAGAGTCCAAAATCTGGAATACTCTCGAAGTTGGATGTAAACCCAGCGAGCTTGGTAGGATCGGAGAACGAGCAGCCTACCCGAGCGAGCTTCTCCTGTAGTGATCGGCCGGTGTCCGCCCGGGAGAGGTCGGGATCGATGGGCAAATCCAATTCGGCTACGGCAGTTGCACTAGTTTGATGAGTTTCTCCTTGTTGTAGCCGCTTGTGCTTACACCTCTATCCCTCAAACACTCAGTTAATTCCTTAACTGTCCAATCCTTCCATTGCTTGCTTGAACTTTGGCTAGAACTTGAAGCTGACGTCATCACAAAGCAAGATTATAGCAAACAAAAGCTGTCGATTATCCGCAGCGAGTAACGATCGTAGACAATACACACGTGAATGCAAAAACAGTGTGGTGTGCGCGTATGCGCTCATTTCGCTTGCCCGACTCAGTTACAATCACTAGGGTCGCGTGGGTGTGACGTCATTATGCATATCATTAGTACACCAGTCTATTGGGCGATTTTCAGCGTGTGTGTATGGGTGGAAATAAGCTGCTTGGTTGAGGTCTGCACTCTCTGAGTGCTTTTCTAGTTAACATATGTGACATTGATTAAATATGCAATATTTGTGTTGCCAAAATATGCCAGGTGTGGATTGTCTTACATGCAGCATTTAGATCCTTATATGTGTGTGTGTGTGAGTGTGTCTGTGTGTAAATGTATGTCTTTATGTGACCCTGCATCACGAAACAAACAAAAAGTTGCGAGATATAGATTTTCAGTCAAAGGCAGATTCTTGGAAGAGCAGACTCTTAAGCTTTGAAATGAATAAGATACAATTTGTTGCGTTCATTCAGTGGTTTTGTGTTTGCTTCTTGGTTTGATCAATAGCCTCTCTGAGTGTGTGCGTATTTCCAGTAGTTCTCCTCTTGGTATATATTTGCAAAGTCAGTCATGAGCAACATACATTATGGTATGCAATGTGGGCTAGTATGAGATAGTTTATCATGATAGCATTGTGTATTTTATGGAGTACTCACCATAGATATGTGAAGCCATTCTTATCAGCAGAATGCTGTATGATTTATTGTTTGCCCGCATATATTATCAAATGTGACTGTGCATTACAAAACAAACAAAAAGTCGCACCCCTTGGTTTTACATGAGGACTCAAAAAAGGTGAAATGGTTCAACCAAGGTGATCTCGAATTTTTCATATTTTCTGAAAGAGCTATCCTTCTTCTACATTATTCTACAGTTTGAGAGCTTAACTTTAATGGGAAAGTGTGTTTTTAGCAGTTTTTCTACAACCCCTTTTTGGGGGAAGAGTAGAATTATCAGGTATGTCTTAGAGGCCACTTTTCATGTCTTGCAATCCTTTGCACACTCTTCACTTTCAAGTCTAATAACTTTTGAAAGGATGACACTACTGCTTTGAAAGTTAGCATTAATCATGGGCAGAATGTGTTAATAGAACATGCTTAATTTCAGCTTAATCTGATAATCCCTTCATTGTTGTTGCTCCGGTGGTTTACATCCTGTGTTTTGTCCCTTTCATGGCACATCTAGCACGGCTTGGTAAAGATTAAGCGCTTGAATAGACAGTGAACTTCAGAGCCTCTTTTCTCAGTTCACACTTTTCCAGAGTGTGTGCATTCTTTCCAGTATTTAGGTAGGTTAGGGGAGGCCATTTTGAATTGAGTTATACATCATTTTAAAGCTTAGAGTCTACTCTTTCAGAATCTGCCCGTAACTAAAAATCCATATCTGGCGACTTTTTGTTGGTTTTGTGGTGCAGGGTCACAAATGTTCTCAGAGCAGAATACAAATAGCGTAAGACAGCTCATGTAGTCTGTAACCTACAACAAAGTCTGGTATTCTACATCATGCCTCATTTGCTGTCGTGTTGCAGATGTACTGTATTGTAAACGCAGAAATGTTCGCGGTATATTAATATTTGCGATCTCGCGCTACTTCTGGCTAGCACGAATTCTAAAACCTGCGAAAATATCTTCGCAATTTTCTCTTCACATTGTGAATGGGTTGACAATTGTGCAGCATAAATTCAACAACCCGCGAATATGTTTTTGAGCCGCTCAGCACAAAAAATTAATCACACGAAAATATCGACATTTACCGTAATCCATACACACAGATAAGCAGAAAAGAAAAATACTGTAGTACAGCTCATGACATGTAGTTTGCAACGCACAACAAAATCAGAAATTCTACATCATGCCCACATTATTTGTTGTCATGTATTGAAGACGTAGTGCTTCTCAACCAGTGGGCCATGAAGGTCTTGTTGGTGGGCTGTTATGCCTCCCCCCCCCCCAAAAAAAAAAAAAATGAAAAAGATTTGCATTCGATCTACAGATGAAACTGAACCTGAAAAACTATGTAGGAGCCAAAGTGGGCCTTGAGTTAAAAAGGTGAAAGGTCCTGTTTTCCTTTGGGAGCAGGGATTTAAAAAAATGTTCAAGATATCACTTTTGATGCATACATGTAGGTCAGTTGTATCACAAATCATCCTACCATAATGATATGAAATTTTTGCAGTAAAGCTTAAAATATAAGGAGATATCTCTGTTTTTCTCATTAAACTATTACTGTAGGTGGTTTAGTCTGGAAACATTTTTATTATAACTATTGTTCACATTTTGTATATTTAACAATACTCGACATCGATTATACTGGTTGAAATTTTTACATTGGTTGTTTCTATCCCTAACTCACATTTTAGAAGTATTTTGAAGCACTAATGCTGGGTTTTTGTTTCATCTGCAAATGGTAAATTATGCCTTCATTGAGAAGCGCAGATGTAAGAGATGATATGATTCATAGACACAGATGAGATTGAGAGTACAAATTTAGAATTGCTGTCTAGGAGGGAAAAGAATAGGGAAGGGAAAGAGATTAGGCCAAGTAAAAAAAGAAACCAGTTTCTCGTCCTCGCGCGCATCGATTTTGGCCGCCGCATCGATTTTTTTACTATTTACTATTTTCAAAATGGCGCTGAAAATACCAAGAAATGCATAATTCTTGTCCCAGCCCGCTCCCCGCCCGCATCGATTTTCAGTTGCCGAATCGACTTTTTTGATATTTACTATTTTTTCGGCCGCCGAAAAAAAGAAATTGACAATAATATTCACCTACCAATGGTGATGTCTCATGTCTAATTACGCCTTGCGTCCTCTACTTAGCTGTAGTACAGCTGTAGCTTGTGCGTATAAACGCATGCATTTCACACTGCTCCACAAAGCAGTCGAACTGTAGTTGGATGGGCGGGCCGCGGGCGGGCCTGGGCTGTGATGTACAGCGCACTCGGTACGTCGTGAACGCGATAGCGGCAACATTTTTGCGAACAATCGCTGATATTCCACGCGTATTTCGCACATTGTTCGTATTTTTTCCCGTTTCTCATAATCTAGGCGGATGAATTGTACTGTACCAATGCTTGTGAGGATTGTATGGAGTTTGAATTGTATACATTTTCCTGTCATTGTGACTATGTGCATGTGCGTGCAGTGTCGGAAGGTACGGTAATGCAGTGGCCGTGCCGCACCGTTTATTGGCAAAGTGTGCGTGTCTGTAGCTGCTGTGTAGAGGCCCGTACGCCGTACACTCTGCTCTGTAACGTTGCATCTGACGGCGATGTATTGTTATATTTTGAAGATAAAATGAATGCGCTTTTCCAGCAAATGTAGAATTATTAAATGGGTGTATCTACAAAATAAACAACTTTTCCACGGATTCTGGTTTGTCTCGTATTTCTGCGGGATACTTTTCTTTACGATGTAAATTCACGGACACGGCCGTGAGTCGTATCATCTGTAGTGTGGTATACAATCATTCATCATCCAAATGATGAGTGATTATCAAATGTCTTTTTAGAACATGAAGAAACTTCTTTAAATGTTTAATGCTATAATGCCATATCAGTATCATTTTGACATCCATCTGCAATTGTACAAGCCAGTTTCCAGTTGAATGTGCTACAATGATTGTACTGTGAAGAAATGCAGATACATACCAGCTGTGTGGACACAAAAAGTCACAAACACCAATGATAAATAAAGCAGTGTTTTGAATATCATGGAATTTATTTCAGTCGTACATTTGTTGAAAGACATGTTTTATACCTGTTTCAATTAATAGCACAATACATCAGAATTGCAAGTACACTGGTATCAGAAATGCCATTACAACACTAAATACCAGTTTTAAGATGGTCATTTTCCCTTGACATCTGTAGTGGAAAGAAAAAGCAAATGTATTTCTGCATGCATGAAGTTTCATTTCAAGTATGGTACATATTATATTTGTTTGAAAATGCACAGAGTGCAGGCAAGACTACACTTGGGACCTGGTCTCTCATAACACAGCTACCAGAGTGATATTTCATTTCATAAATTGGATATAGAAAATAGTAAAGCCCTCTCTCGTTACCTTTCTCAGAATTACCGGACGAGAAACACATATTACTTTCATTTTGACAATCCTCGAAAAAATAGTAAGATATGAAATAGTAAGGACCTCCCTCATCGCCTTGCTCAAAAAACCCGGACGAGAAACTACTTTCTTTTTTTACTTGGCCTTATCTGAGGGAGGGTGTCCTCAAAATTTTAAAGGGGCATTCCAAATTATTTTCATAATTTCACATCATGTAGTACATAAATCGACAGTTCCATGTACAGATTTCTGAAATTTATTGTGGTCCTTGAGCACAGAAACCAATGCTCTGAATATCGAAAACAAATCACGCTGAACAGAGTTCATGACATATGAGCCTCACATATTTCAGAAATGTAGCAGTGTTATTCCATTACAATACTGCTCGCTCAACAATTAGTTCAGTTTACCTGTGTAGAATCTACTGTGTGCATACCTTCTTCTTTTGTTCTGCTTCCTTGAGCCCCAACTCGTGCATTCTTATGGTGAGGCTGCCATGTCATCATCCTTGTTCATTGCAATTTGTTATAAATTTTGAAGACATTCTTATTCCTCATCCCACTCACTATAAATTCTGAAACTCTGTACTCGGTATAAGTAATTTATAGTTGTTCAAATTTAAAGTCACCGGGAGGTCTCCTTTAATGGTTGTGTGACTTTCTTTTGCTTCTTTCAGCTTAGTCTGTTAGAATGGAAGTATTGAAATATTAGAAATCCATGATTTGATGCAAAGTTTTGTTTGCAGTCACTGATATCGGCATGTCAAATCTAAACTTTGCCTCAATTAAAGCAAGTGGTCGTAATTGCTTCGGCAAGTGGTCGTAATTGCTGATATCAACATGTCAATGTCAACATGGTTTGATAACAATTAGACCCTCGGCATTAATTGCAGTACTCAGCCACGCAATTCTGTCCGTTTACAGTGGGCTTTTATTTCAAACCTTTCAATATTTTGTTGTAGTGGCGCTCTGCTTGTAAACAAACACTATTATTGGGAGGGCGCCAGTCACAATGTGGTATAGTCTGGTTTCTAAACCCTTTACCAACTGGACTCTGCAGCGACGAAGTCGCCGCCCCGCTACAAAGTCGCCGCTTTTGCCGAAGGCAAAGACCTCTGCAGGACATAACCACCTTAAACTATACTAGTTTTCGACGTTGAGGGCGTTAATATCCAAAATAGCGAAATAATATGGGCAGAGGGTGTGGAAGCCAGACTAAATTTGGTACTGCATTTGGCCCAGTTTGTGTTTACAGTGAGAAAAGGCCGAGACTACCTCCAGAGCTGGGCCAAATGCGCGGCCGATTTTGGTACCGCATTTGGCCTTTTGCGTGTTTACAGTGAAATGAAGGCCGGGCTCGGCCACGGCCAAGCCCTGCCTTTTCACTCACTGTAAACGGGGTCTTAGACAGCAAAACTAGGTCCTAGATATGAGCACTAATCAACATGTAGCATTACCAAATGATTTTTGCTGAAATTATAGCAAAAGCTGGTCTGCAAAGGACGACCTGCAGCTGATGCATTGTGATGGTCTTAGATATGGAATCCTTGATCCTTGACGAATCTTGAGATGCTCTCATCTCCTAGAGTAATTCACAAAATTTACAAGCTATGCTTCTTTTGTGAATTCCTCTTTTCCATATAGAGTTACAAAATGAAATTGTATTGCTTATTTGTTTATTTAGATAAAAGACAAAAGTTGATATTGTTATAATATTGTATCCATGTTTTGTTGAAACTTATATGATTCAAACTTCCCTAAAATATTATGTACTCGTGTGAGCGTTATTCTGCTTTGTATTACTTTCTATGGAAATAAAATCATTTGAATATGAATAAAAAAGAAATTTGCCCGACAGCAAAACTGGATCTGTCAATATCAGCACTCCTTCCTTGTCAAGAAAGGCTCACCAAGTTTTTGATGAAATCACAGCAGACTCTCGTCCAAAGAGAAATGATATATGAGTAAACTGGGTCCATGACTTTGAGTGCCCGCAAGTTTTTTCCTTAAATCAAAGCAAAACTTAGATATCCCATCCAGGATGTATAATGATGCTAGTGGAGTTGTTGATATGCTGTGTAAAAGTGATGGATATCTCATGCTTTGCTGTATGTAAATAGCAAGTTTTATCTCCTGGATTGTTAGGTCTGACATACAAAAAGTCTGGTTGGACTTTGCTGACTGCTACAAAGAGTGTTTTAATGGCCTTTTCAAGGGAATTTTTAGAAAACTTGGAGAAATTTGACTCTGCTTGAAATTGTCATTTCCAATCAGGCAGTTACTGATCTACTGCTTTCACTATATTGAAATGCGTGTGCCTAACTACAGTGTATTTCGCTTTCTTGGTGTTGCTGTATTTTGCCACCATTGTGTATGGAAATTTGTTAACCACATTCCAACCAGAAAGGTGATAACACGGCACCATGATATTGGCATTACTGACCTACTGCCTCTCAACTTCATGAGATCTGCTCTTTTTACCGCAGCCGCCCAGCGTGCACGGGCTGGGCTCCATACCGCTGCCGAGCAAGACGTCGGTCCAAGTCAGCAAGATCTACATCTATGGTGGCAGTCATCCCACGGAATCAAAGTAAGGAGGGTTGTTGTTGTTGTTGTTGCTGCTGCTACTGCTGTTGCTGCTACTGCTTTTGTTGCTGCTGCTGTTGATGTTGTTGCTGCTGCTGTTGTGTCGTTGTTGCTGCTGCTGTTGTTGCTACTGCTGCTGCTGTTGTTGTGTTGCTGCTGCTGCTGCTGTTGCTGCTGCTGTTGTTGCTGCTGCTGTTGTTGTTGCTGTTGTTGCTGCTGTTGTTGTTGCTACTGCTGCTGCTGTTGCTGCTACTGCTTTTGTTGCTGTTGCTGCTGCTGTTGTGTTGTTGCTGCTGCTGTTGCTGCTGTTGTTGCTGCTGCTGTTGCTGCTGCTGCTGCTGGTGTTGTTGTTGCTGCTGCTGCTGCTGCTGTTGTTGTTGTTGTTTAGCCATCTCTTCCTCACTCTCTCTTTAACTTTGATTGTAAGGTTGTTTGTTTTGAATACAAATGTTGTTACTTTCAAATGTTCAAATGTTTTCAGACGTACACATTTTGTATCCCAAGAATTGTCCTTTGTGTGACGTTGAGGATTTCCCTTTGGCAACATATTAACCAATGGTATTCCTTTCTGCACATACGCATATTCCATGTATCAGATATGATAGGAGTATTTGAAGAAAGAAAGGGAACTTTCCTGCATGAGGTCCTGGTGTGTTTGACAACTTTTGCATGTACTAAGTATATAACAGTTTGCACGTCTCCCCTCTGCGTCATAGAACTATAAATACAATTTATTAACATAAGAATTTGAATATTAAGTATTATAATATGAATATTTCTTGGATGTTATCAGTGTGGCATACATATATTGTTATTTCTCAGTTCTGTTGTGGGGTGGAGGCATTATAAGCTAGAGTTTAATTGATATGTTACCTTCATGGCACATATATTTCAAAGGACCAAAAAGATTTTTATTTTTAGTAAAGTTGTGATAGACTTGCAAAGCTATCTTTAATATGTATGCTAACTGGATGGATCATGTCGGCAGAGGATATACATTGTTTCATCTCCGTGTGTGGATGCAGGGCCCCACCGATTCCCAGCAGCTGTTTCTGTGGCAACGTCTTTTGCGAGAACGTGGAGACCATAGAGCAAGATGGCGTGCCGATGGGACTTACGTTTCATCTTCTTGTTGATGGTAAGAACAGGATACAGGATACCAATCATAGGCACAGAGCACTGAGGGAAAATATTGTCTTGCGAGGAAAATGTAACTCCAAAGGGACACTGTCAAGTGTTCTACTGTATACGCCATATATTTAGCGAGTCTAAATTTTCGCAAATCAGGACTTCCCAACCATTTCACGAGTGATTAAATTCGCGATCGTGGAGTACTGAACTGAACGGAGAAATGTACATTCCAATACGTCACATTCATATCAAGATCAAAGTCAATTTTTCGTGTGTCTTTAATTTCGCGTGTCTGTAATTTCGCGAATGGCACCTGACTCGCAAAATTAGCGAAAATTAAAACCTTACAAAATTTTTGGCGTATAAAGTATTACAATGAAAGACAAAGCAGTATTATTGTACATAAATACACATCATTTAATTTTAGCACCATCTGCAGCCAGTCAAAGGCTGGAATTACATCACCTGGCTCAACGTCACTGCTCACAAAATAGCAATTTCGATCTTCGCTGCATCAGTCATGTGCTTGCATTATGACCAATCACGGACCAATGTATACCAGTATGTGGACCATTAGATATATGGTATTAGAGAGAGACAGATATATGACCCTCTGCCCTTTCATGCATTTTGTACCAATTCAATGAAAGTGCATAAAAGTGCATTATAGTTATCTGTAGACCATCAATCTTTAAATTTAGTATATTTGTGAAGCACCAATTTCTAAAGAGTGAGATGCCCCATATTTACAAGTAACTGTAGAGACAAAACGTGAACCAGGGATTTGCCACAATGGAGTAGCATCATTCATTGAAATTTAAAAGACCAGTACTGGCATTGGAGGAAAAAATTCAGAATGTTCCATCCAAAGGGTATTCATTGCAAGTGTGCACTTTATTTAACCTCTTGTGAAAAGTATTTTTGACCATGAGGTGCGACCATTCTGTGTAATCCTGTCAACAGAATTCCGTATTTGGGCATTTAATATATTTATAAGTCAAAATACTTTGAGAAAGCGTAAACGTTCACCTTGAGTATTCCATGGTCACCATGTTTGTGGCATTTTCACCAAACCTTCAGCATGCACAGTGCAGCACAGCCCTTCTCGTCTTCGGACTGAACCCAATCTTATTACTGTCTGCTCCCCTGCTGTATGTTCCTCACACTTCACGAATCACCAACCGGTCAGTTTTTGATTGTATTGAATGCTACCGTTCATGTTTCTTGTGATCAGCGTCCGGTCAGAGTCGTTCGCCTGATGCCAAACGTCAGGCCGTGGTGAGGACGGTGACCTTTGGCGACTCGTGCCAAGACGTCATGGGCAGCCTGGGGGCGCCAAACAAGATTTTCTTCAAGTCGGAGGACAAGGTGAGAGACTGAGATGGAAAGGCTACCGTTGGCCTTAATTGATTTAAAACAATATAAACGATTGCTGAGATAGCATCTGAAGCCATATGATATGAGTTGATTTCCAAATTTTGTATGTTAACTCACTCATCCTTCCTTTGGGATTAAGCTGTATTCTTTGTTGATATACAGGAAGGACTTTGTTGTTGGCTGATTTTGAGACACTTGTCAATCAAACACATCAAATTCAGGGAGCCATTTTTGTGAGGACTGATCTGTAATTCTGCAGACATTCTCATCTATGTCAAAGTATGATTCCACACAACGAACATCTTTACTGTATTGACATCTCATAGGAGTATGCAACACTCGGGCATATCCTTGTTGTCCCAAACATACGCTCAAGATTCTAGAATTTACAGAAGTCTTAGATTCAATGATACAGTGAAATTGAGCCGCCATGACTTGTTTTGAAGGTTCAAATTTGTTTCCCATTTTCAAATAATAAATCTCAGTAAACAGAGAAGAGACACATCCCAATAGTCATTTTGAAAAGTGCAGATTTTCATAAAGCTTACAGTCACGAAATTTTCTTCTTCTTCTTCTCTTTATGCCTCCGCCACGAAGTGGTGCCGGAGGCATTATGTTTTCGGGTTGTCCGTCCGTACGTCCGTACGTCCGTACGTCCGTACGTACGTCCGTACGTACGTCCGTCCGCTTTCGTTTACGCGATAACTTGAGTAATATTTAATGGAATTTTACCAAACTTGGTCCAAGTATGAAGTATGATGGGGCAATGATTTGATTAGATTTTGGGTGAAATCGGCTAAAGGTCAAAGGTCAAAGGTCAAGGTCAAATCATGAAATTGTATCTGTTTACGCGATAACTCAAGACTTGATGGAGCAAATTTCCCCAAACTTTCTTGGAGGATGATGTATGATGGGACAATTACTTGATTAGTTTTTCAGTGAAATCGGACAGAGGTCAAAGGTCAAAGATCAAGGTCAAATCCTAAAATTTATCTGTTTACGTGATAACTCAAAACTGGATGAAGCAGCTTTCACCAAACTTGGTCCAAGGATGATGTATGATGGGACAATTAGTTGAGTAGATTTTAGTGACATTGGCAAGAGGTCAAAGGTCAAAAGGTCAAGGTCAAATGCTAAAAATGTTGCTATTTCCCCCATATCTGTGCAATGCCCGCAGTTATTTTCTTGAAACTTTGTGTAGACATGTACTACTGCGTAAAGATTATCCAGAGAGAGTTTCATGTCATAACGTCAAAGGTCAAAAGGTCAAAGGTTAGGTGAAAATGTTGCAATATCACTTTTCTCGCAAATAGTTCAATGTATATTCATGGAACTTGGTACATGATATGCATGTACTGACTGGCAGGGATTATCTAGGGAATTTAGGGGTCATGGGTCAATAGTCAGGGGTCAAAGGTCAAGTTCAACTCCTCAAAATGTTACTAGTTTCCTCATATACTAGTATATGCAATCATTAGTTTTAAAATTTAATATAAATGTACATGTATTACTTAACCCTATTCTAACTGGGCTATTTGAGACCAAGTTTTTACTGGGGGGGGGGGGTCAATTTGACCCCCCCTTCAGATCTCGGCCGCCGATCGCGCGATCGCCGCAAAATTTTGCCTGAACATAGAGCCGGATGTCAACTACAAGATTACATGGTCATACAATAGAAAAATGTTGATTTCATATTTTTTAATAAATTAATTATTCAAATTAACGCATGAAATCATATTTTCACCTATAACTCCATCAAAAAGACTGAAGGATTATTAAATTTTTGTGTCAGAGTTCCTCAAGACACATCAAACAATTTTCTTGTAAAAAAATAGTGCAATCAAAATCATTTTCTTTTGTTTTTTATTGTTTTGTTAATTTCTTATGTATTTTATTGTTTTTTCAATCTTTTGTTTTCTATCGTTTTTTTGCCAAAATTTGTTGGAGGCACTTTTTCAAGCTTATCTACATTAGAATTGATTTATTTCAATGGTTAAAAGTTGAAATAATCTAATTTATATCAATTAAACAAAAAAAAACACAGTTTGCATTGGATTTGCACACGAAATCATGAATTTGAGCGGTTTTCGGGTTGACATGCATATGCAAAACATTGCATAACTTCAGAACGGTGTACCCGGACGTCGCAAATTTGGTCTCAAAATATGCGGGAGACTTCAATGAAAAAAGTCATGAAACGACGCGGCAAAATCTTTGCGCGTTGCGGAATCGTGGCGCGAAACGTCGAGGGGGGGGGGTCAATTTGACCCCCCCCCCCCCAGTTAGAATAGGGTTAATGGAGATTCTCTTGGAAATTTCTAGACAGAAGGTCAAAGGTAAAATGTTAAGGGTCAAAGGTCAGGTTTAAATGCAAATAAAAAGAAGATATATTTTGTACTGTAATTACACTCTTTCTTCATACCTTGAAAATTATACTCAATGCATAAACTTATAATAAGATCGGTCAGAAGTCAAGTAAAAATTTTCAATTCCCCAAATATGCGTACCTGCACTCTTTAATAGACAATTATAGCAAAGCCAGTTCGTGGAAAGTGAACATTCCAGATATTTCTGCCAGTTATGTGAAACTGTCATTACACATTGTGAAGACATTGTACTATACACCTATTGGGAGAATAATGCATTATGGCGGAGGCATCAGTCGCCATAGCGACATTTCTAGTTTTTTTTTTTTTTTTGTCTTCAAACCGTGGCTGGATTCCATCCTGTGATGCAGATGAGGATCCATTCCAGATCCTTCCACAAAGATCAGCCTCGGACTTCTGATTACTTCTACAACTACTTCACCGTCGGTGTGGTGGGTGCATGCCATTTAACCCGTTCATTACTGAATTCTGTAATGCCCATAGATTTAATACGCAGGCCACCAGGTTCCCGTACAGAACGGCTTAATTGACCAGAATGTGTCAAACTTTTTTGGTAGTCTCCAGTGGGAACCTCCAAGAGAGAAAGCTCTGTTCATTAGGGCTGCTTGCATCCATGGAATTTGTGAGGATGTGTTAAATGGATGATTTTTGGTTTTTAAATAGTTACGTAATTACTTGATTTCCAAAATATATTTGGATGTGCTCTCTAATCAAGTGTTGTGAGCTCTCATATCATTAGGACATATCAAGTGTGAAGTAAATCTTCTAATTTTTTGTTTGTTTTGTTTTCAATAAGGATTATGATGACATTGAGTATGTGCAAAAAGAAAATGACTGCAGCCTTCAGCAAAGTGGATAATTATATCAGTGTGCATTTTTTCTGTATTACACTTCTGGAACCATATCAATTGGATCATGAGATCTTGCTCTTACAAGTTGTCAGCTATCCACGTAGGTGCATAGTGACAGAAGGTTATGCTTCTTTCATTCCACCAGGATATCTTATTTGATGCATCCACCCACTGTGTGAAGAAGTTCATTCTACATGCAAACTATCCAGGGCATTACAACTTCAACATGTGAGTGTCATGATATTTGTTTATGCTGTCAGATAATATCTAGATACTTGTGACCTGGGCCCTGTTGCTAGAAACTCAAATTGCGTTTAAACACAACTTCACATCCAACGCAAGTATCGCCCGCAAATTGTGTTTGATTCCTGCGTTCCGTTGCTAGAAGAGACTTTCGTTTGATTGCAGTTTGCGTTTGATTCCTGTTAATTATTCTGATAAAAATCATTGTGGACGAGGATGATAGTCTGAAATTAGCCGAAATAAATCCCTGCAAACAGCAAGTGCATCGTGTATGCATCGCAACAAGGGACGGCGGTAAGTATTGAAAAGTATGGTAAAATATGCAAATATGTGTCCAATACCTTGAATAATGAAGTTTTGCAGAATGCTTCTTCAGGATTAGAATGGCTAGGATACCTCAATGTGCGCAAAATTTTAATGAACTCATGTTCATGCCGACTTCAGTCCCAGAAAAGCACATTCTGTGAAATGACGTTGAAATCAATAAGTGGGACTATGGGATCATCTTAAGTTGTGAGGAGTTCGTTGGCAAGGAGTCTTTGCGATCGCGTTGTTATCGCAGCTCGTAGTTTACACTTTGAATATTCCTGACATAAGTGAATTATTCTTTATTACATAACTTTGATCGTAAAATACTATGCTACAGTGGGGAAAATATCGCTAATTATGATAGAAAGTGCATGCTTTCAATTTCGCGGGGTTATCATCGCAAGGTTGCCTACATGCGGCATTATAGTCTAGTACCTTGCTGTAGCTAGCTGTAGCACTACCAGTATATATGCAAGTACAACGTACATAGTCTAGGCACGAATACGTACGTTTGCGTAAATGCTATCTTCGTTAGACGACGATCAAGGGGAGGGCGGGGTGCATTCGTTTCCGCTCAGCTCTGTAGTAGTGTAGGGTTAGGGCTAGCTTATCAACCGGCTACATTTATCAAAATGTAACAAAATGTCGGCATACTGGTGGTGACAATGCATTTTTTGCTACAATGTAAGCAGTTTTACTGACCATTATGAATCCAACGCAACTTTGCAGTTGATCTGAACCAAACGCAAAGTTGCGTTTGATTGCGAAGGACTTGCGTTTAAACGCAAGTCCTTTCAGCAACAGACTTGCGTTTAAACGCAAATTTGCGTGAGATTTGAAGGACTTGCGTTTGATTTTTGGAGTTGCGTTTAAACGCAAAGTTTTTAGCAACGGGGCCCTGATATACTAGAGCAGGTTACTGGAGATGCATGATAATGATTTTCTTTCGTATTTGTCTGCGCCCACTGTGGCATCCTTTGATTGCAAGTTGACATGTCTCTATTAAGTAAATAGCATTCAGGTAAGTATCTCTAAATAATTATCCTGTTGATTGCATGTTCGATGAAAACTAGCAGTCATTATGGTGGTGATGATTATGCTGGTGATGATAATGGTTTTGTATTAGTTACGATGATGGTGATGGTGGTGGTGATGATGGTGATGGTGGTGGTGGTGGTGGTGATGGTGATGGTGATGATGACAATGGTGATGATGATGTCAGTGATGACGATGATAAAGGTGATGATGATGGTAATGATAATGACCATGATCATGTTGTGATGACTGTTGCTGTGATGTGATGGCATTGATTCTACCATTTGTGACATCTCACAAAACTTCCTGCTGTTTCCAGATACCATCGGTGCAACTTTGAGATCCTCCTGCCTAACACCCGGTTCAACAGGGAGGAGGACGGATACGACCAGCCTCTCTCCATCACCACTTTCACCAAGGTGGGTCATCATGCTCATTAGTTTAAACATCCCAAACATTTGAAGCCACCAACATAAGGAGTTCTTCCATTTCCACCATCACTGGGATTTCTCATTCATGGGAAGAGTATATAACATATTAAATACTGCAAGTGAAATGTTTAATGATGTACTGATGTCTGCACTTGGTTGAGAAATGTAGGTAGCAAGGTTGTCTCACAAAGTGATTTTTTGCATGGCTTTTATGGATGTTGGACAAGCTGGGCAAATAGATCATTTAAAGGGACTGTACAGTACTGGTTGAGGTGGGGATTCAGGTTTATAACATTCCTAAGTGAGATAATGAGAAACCTCTTATGGAATATGAAAGAGCATGTAATTCTAAGAAGGATTCAACGTTTATTTGATGAAAATTGGTTTTCAAATGGCTGAGATATCAAAAAGTGATAATAAAATGCGACAGGCCACGCCTTTTATTAGGATCCCTTTGTTTCACCTTGTTTTTGGATATTTCGGCCATTTCACAACCGATTTTCATCAAATAAACTTTTGATACCCCTTAGAATTGCATGCTATTTGACATCTCATAGAGTGGTTTCTGAATATCTCGCAAAACGTTAAAAGCTAAATCCTCACCTCGACCAGAACTGTACAGTCCATTTAACAAGCATTTAGAAATACTGGACATGCTCAAAGAGTCATGATGCAGCTTGTCTGAGTATGGGATTTCAACATTTGGAGGAGAGAGTTCTGTCTTGTGCAGTGGAGGAAGTCTTTCAGAAAAGATATGCGAATGCATATGATAATGTGTGTGTAAACGCTGGCGTATGCTTTTACGCATGCGTATGAGTTAGTATCAAGCCCCTTGTATGTGTTCAGGTGCACTAGTCTACATCATGTGATCATAAACACACTCTGAAAGAGCGGAAAAGGAAGGAGCAAACATGCATTGTCTGTTTAGGTGTAGTGCAAGTGTGTCCACAACGCCGATAGTCGTTTACGTATTGATTATATAATACCCTTTCGCAATTATCTGGGTTATGCTTTATAATGCGGAGTAGTAATGTGTATGCCTGTGTGGGTGTATGAAAATATGTAATGAATGTGCCAAAGTTCTTGCCAAAAGGAGGTGTACGCTGCATGTGAGGGGTAAAAATGTCGAGTGTGGTTAAGAGTGTATTGCACCCGTCTCTATCTGCATTTATGAATGTTTTAATGTCTAACGGTTTTTATTGTTATATTTGTGTTTTGGAAACAAGAGCTGTGAAACGAATAAGCAATAGTACAACGTTATCATATCACTATACCTGTTCAGTAATGTAAGATGTCAATGTCACCTTTTTTTCTTCTTCTCTCTCTCTTCAAGTTTACTATTTTTTCTTCCTCTCATTATACTGGCCAGGTCTATGGTCGCTTACTTGAATGTGTTTGTTCATCTTTAAAGGTACAACCCTGTGAATGCATACCATGTGCACTAGTCCACATCATGTGATTATAAACACACTCTAAATGAGCTAAAAAGGGGAAGGTGCTAACATGCATTGTCAGCTTGGGTGTAGAAGTAAGTGTATCCATAACGCCGGTATTCGTTTACGAATCGATTACATAATACCCAAACGCAATATATTTGGGTTGCGATATGCAATGCGGAGTATATACATGTGTATGCTTCTGTGGGAGTATGAAAATATGTGATGCATGTGCCAAAGTTTTTGCCAAAGGGAGATGTACGGTCTATGTGAGGTGTAAAAATGTCGAGTGTGTTCAAAAGTGTAATTGTATCTGTTTTTATTTGTATTACATGAATGTTTTAATGTCTGACGGTTTTTTAATGTTATATCTTTGCTTTGGAAATTGAGTTATGAAATGAATAAGCAATGTTATGTTATTATATGACTATTATGTTCTGTAATGTAAGTTGTGGGGTTTTTTTTATAAGTAATATGTATGTGATATTGTTTTGATATGTTGTATCACTGTGTAAACTACCTCAATTCGGCCTTGTTAGGCTGCCATGGCAGTTATTTTTTAAACCATGAATAAATAAATAAATAAATAAATAAATAAAAGACTGGGATAGAACCAAAGACATGTCCATTAAAGGTGCATAGTCCTGGTAGTGTAGAGGGCGCTGTTGATGATACTGCCGACCAGCGTTAGCGTTGATACGAAGATTGCCGAAGTTGAGCTGTCATCAAGAGTAAAGCGCAAAGGTGTTGCTAAGTAACGTTGCCTTTGTTGTCTTCTCTGCGCATCACACAGTCTGTAGTAATGCCAGGGTGCGTGCGTATGTGTTTCTTTTTATGACATCACAAAAGAAGTTTGCTAAAGCTGTCATCCCCTCAGCCGAATCATGAGCCGAACTGTGATCGGACCACTGGTTACAGTGGATCGGACTTCTTCGTACTTGGGGGAAGTGGGCCACAGCATAAGCGCTAAAGAGGAGTCGATAGCGTAGGTCTCTATAGGAAACTTGCGCCGTACGCCCGCGTACGCATTTGACTAAACCACCGGGACCATGTACCTTTAAAATCAGCTCAGTAGAAAGCAGCATTAGTTAGTTATACCAGCTTTGATAACTATATGGTGATGATTATAAATCATATTCTGTGTTGTATTCTAGCTTATTTCCTGTGCTTATCTCAGAAAGAATATGAAGCAATTTCCGTAATCAAAGCTTGAAATAAACCCAAGACAAATTCAGTGAAGAATTAACCTCAATGTTCTTTGTTTGCAGTGGGACTCAGTGAACCACAGGTTGATACGTGCATCCCAGAAGCCAGTGGTGCTGAATAGGGCGTCGGCCATGAATACCACCAACCCCTTTGGTTCTACATTTTGCTACGGTGTCCTCAACCTCATATTTGAAGTGAGCTACACAACACTTCCTTCTGTTCAGTCATCTTTTTGCCTTCATTTCACATGGGCATGTCATTGTTGTCTTTGATGACTGCATTTGGTTTTTAGTATGGTAGCAAATCTTTAGTCAGGTAAAATAATTATATTAAAGATAAAACATAGTGTCAGTACATGTGCAGAAATTGTCAACTTTTGCTGTAAAATGGGCATGCATATGTATGCATGAAAAATGTGTGAAATAATGCTGTGATAGTTGGTATCAGCTGGGTAACACCAAAATGAAAATATTAGCCAAAAAGATATGGCAACAGTATTGACATCTGAGAACATGTCAGATCATGGCTGCTACGTAATGTTTTGTAATTGATTAAATATAAGCGACAAACCAGGCCATTGTCATATCCATCAATCTTCCATGTGAGAGTGAATTGCATGCAGCTTGTTGAGAGATGCCATAGCTGGAGCATGATCAATAATCATCATGTAACGTTCTATTCACCTACTGCTGAATGGGGGGGAGGGCTCTTTAGGAAATAAAGGTTGTACGTTTACATCGAATTAAGCTCACCTGAGCCAAAGGCTCAAGTGAGCTATTGTGATTGCTCTTTTTCCCGCGTCCATCGTGCGTCGTGCAAAGTCGGGGGGGGGGGGGGGGGTTGGGGGGAGGACAGTAAAACTGCCAAATCGAGGAATCTTTGGAAATCTTCTTTTCTCAAATTGTAAGCGATTAGTTACAGCAGTGCTATGTGTAATTTGATTGGTAATGGGTGGAAGGTGAACATGCGATACTCAGGTGAGCGCGAGACCCTTGGGTCTCGTGTTTGATTTTGCGATACTTCAAAACAACTTGTTATCGTGACAAATCGTGTCAACCAGACAACTTTCATGGTCAAGCAACTTCCAAATGGTGGAAGATGAGAGTTTGAGCCCTTCTGAGAACTAAGTATTACCTTTAACCCTTTCTCTGCCAATGAGCCAAATGTGCACAAAATTCACACACAAGCCTACACGTATGGACAGGTAATAAATGTGGGGAATGGAGGGTTAATTGTAGTTTTGTTGTCCCTGCCTACAGGTGATGCCCAATAACCACATAGCCTCCGTCACCATGTACGACCCTAATGTGGCATCTATGGAGACCTTGGATTGAGGCGCCCGAGAGCAGATGATACGACGCCTGCGACGGATACAACTCAGTGCCCGAGATCTGAAGCTAAACGGGCGGTCTCGAGCACTCAGAATTCAACATGTGATGCAAAGTCGGGGGACTAAAAAAAATGGTGGATGCAGTTGTGGTGTTCCCTCACTGATGGGCTTGTGTGGTACTTTACTGCATTGCTGTAGTTTGCTCAACAGTGCTGATGTGTTTGTACATGTCTGTTTTTGAACTTGAACAAAAAGAATCACATAACCCATGATTTCATTTCAGTCTCTATGAAATCGTCTGCCCTTCCACATATTGCTCTATCTTATTGCTTTGGTAAAGTTTTGTGTGATTGGGTTGATGTTATTAAAGTCGCACAAGTCTCCTGTTGTTGTTGTTGTAGTTGTTGTTTTAGGCACATATTCACTTCTCATTTGCCTCACAAGATCTATTCTAAAGATCAAAGATTATAGAGTTTATAGTAGTGGACCTAGACGTGCCTTCTCAGTTTGTGGCGTGAATGCTGCACAAATCCATCAAAGGGGTAAACTGCAGCTCTTTTTGCCAGGACAGATCATTCCTACCAGTGAAGACCCAAGGAAAGAGAAAGTGAAAGATGGTGTAAGATTTGCTGGGAGTTTCTTCTACCCGCTGATGAAGCCAGCAGTATCCACACACCAACCTAGACCTCAGAAATCTATGAGATATTAAAAGGCGTGTTTTGGCGGGGTGCTTTAGAGAAACTTCTCCTTACGACAACATGCAAAACAAGTGAGGTAGGTGTTCGAAGGACTGAGTCCAACATATGGTTTCGGTTTTCAACTTTTTCGTCTGAACTTGCAAACCTTGTCCTTCAACAATGGATACATTTATCAGTGATCCCCTGTGCAATGCGGACAAATTTCACCAGTCACAATTTCCATTTGATTTTACATATTTCCTGTTCATCTTCAATTGTGCTTTCTTTGTTTGTTTGTTTGAATGACTACGCAATGCACATTGATGTGATCTCAGTTGAAATGTCGAACATCAAATACTACTGTATTGCGATCGTAAAACTACATGTACCATACTTGGGTATTTGCCACATTCCGTTGTATATCACAGTATCCCAATTTGTGATGTAGAACTCAAAGCAAGTGCATTGACAAGTCATCTATAGTTTTATCTTCAGATGTTCAAAAAATATGTAATCTAAAGATGTTAAGCATTTGAATGTATACCATATGTGTAAAATCTATATATAAAACACTCAGTGAATTGATTGTTCAATTTGTACATGCCACATATAGTAATGCTTGGCACTGACTGCATGTGATTTGGTCTCTTTGGGATCTCTGTGACCAGAGTCAGCTGTTGATGTCACACAGTGAAACCAGTGACAATATGTGACCCGCTACAACAAAATGATCCTAAAGTCGGGCGAGGTCGATTATTTGAAAATTGCATGATATAATGCCCTAATCTTTCTGCTTTAAATTGATATATAACACATTTCATAAAAATAATCGGCTGCGGAGATATCGATGTTTAAAAGAGAGCATGTCAAGACGTCTGGAAAAGCTCTGTTTCGAGAAAAAAGCCCTAAAAGTCTTCCTTTCGATGCAATCACGATCAAGGGACACGCAAGTCAGTTTTCACCTCTGGACAATAGAAGGTAAGCCCTAGCAACCCCCGAAGAGTTCATTCAAGCACATCAGCGTCGGCGGTCTCCTCACCAACCAATCAGTGACCAGGATGTGAGAAGCGGCTGAGCATAGCGCACCCCGCCCGCACGTGCACCAGTCGACTGGGCAGTGTGCGAGCTTCACCCTTCGGTTAGCAGCAAGCAGCAAACTGACCAATGAGATCACTCTGGTTGTTGTTAGGGGCGGAACCTATCTGTGGCGCTCAATCCAAATTTTCGAACCAGTTTCTGCTTCGTTGAAATGCCAAAAAACATGGCTCAGAAAAACGCTATTTTTTTTATCTTTCCTTTGATCATTTTGCTTCAAAATTTCGACAGATGATAGAAGACATGTTAGACTCCAATAATATATCAAAATCAGAAAATCGTAAGTTTTGACCAATTTTAATGCTCTGACTTCAAACTCGATTTTCACGGCTTCGACAGTGCGCGACTTTAGGACCTTTTTGTTGTAGCGGGTCACATATATATGATGAAGAAAGAGAGACTTATGTGTAGTCCCCTGAACATTATTCACAGGGAGAGGGCAATCTTTAGTGATGTTTTTATTAAGGCCAGTGTATCGTGTTGATGTGCATTCGTCAAGCTGCACATGGATGTATATTATACAAGACCATGTGAATTCTTCCTAGAGAAAGGTTATGTATGCTTTATCACATTGCCCAAAGTCTATGTAAGACACTTCTTGTTTGATTCAGGCAAGTATCTCTATCACAACTGTATTTTACAATTTGCTTCTTGTATGAACGCACAAGTAGTCCGAATGTAAAAGACCAGTGTGCTATTGTGTTAAAAGGTATGGACATTTTTCCCCCAGTTGGGACCTATTGTAGTAACAAGTTGTTTCATCTACATCTACCTATGCATACTGGATGCATTTTAATTTCATTTCCTTGAATGCATTTTGCATGCATTATTTGTTGCCATGTCTTGCAAGCCCCAGTTTTAAAGCCTCCAGGCAAGCTTTGTGATATTTGGGGGAGGTCTCTGTTGTAAAAGTAAACAAGTTGGTGATAAAATGCAATTGTGTGTGTGTGTGTGTGTGTGTTTGTGTGTTTAGGAAGTGGGGGAGGGGGTGGCAACAGGCACAAGGGAAGGAAAAAAAAAGACGGTGAAGGGGATAAGACAGATGTAATGGTACCAATAGTCCATGGGCCAGTGTAGACAATTTTAAAGTGATGTTTTCAGAATAGGTCTGACAACCAGTAGCCAGGATCCACTTGTGTTGTTGCTGTTGTTGTTGTTTTGAACAATGGGTGTGGCCTCTGGAGCTGTTTCCATGGCAATGCTCAATGAAAACAGAATCTCATATAATATAAATGCTTATAGAATTTGATAGAAATGCTCAGATCTCCTGTGTTTGGTATCATATTAAAACATTATCAAGTGTTAATTCAAATCCACTGGTGGTTACAAGCTTTAAAGCAGTTGCCATGGCAATGGTAAAAAAAGTAAATTTTATTTCAAAGCCAGTAACTTATGACAGAACCAGCTAAATATAATTTCTTTGTTATGAAATTGTTATCAAGTATTTGAGAGTTTATTGAATGGTTGGTAAGTGGTAGACAGCTGTTTTCATGGCATTAGAAAACTAATGATAACATTAATGATAATGATAAAAATAATGATGATTTTAATGATGATGATGATGATGATAATAATAATAATAATAATAATGATAATAATAATAATAGTAATAGTAATAATAATAATAATAATAATAATAATAATAATAATAATAATAATAATAATAATAATGAAATGTCATAAAAGTTTCCATAAAAATCATGTAGCATGTTTCTTGAATTAGACAATTAAGACCCATTTGTAATTTTGTCTCCTGCACAGTTCTAGCCAATAGTATAGGCGGAGGATGCAGCTATTGGCCCTGTGCCTGCACTGAATGGTGTAGTACACTTATTCATTGTTACAAAGCAAATGAATATTCATACATATTGTCCATATCAACAACATGAATACGTTAATGTACATCAGCTGTACGTGGCTAAAGGCAAACGTTGATTCATGCCACATTGAGTACATGCTACAGTTTTGAAGGTTTTGATTGTACAGAACAGAAACTGTGCATAACAATTGTTCTAACTCTGATGTAGTTGTGCAAGATCAAAGCCTACTGCCTACACCTAAGAGCTGTATACGCATGATTTTTTTCAAGCGTGGAGCATTAAAAAACAAACAAACAAACACTGCCAGGGGTTATTAACCTGGGGGCGGCAGCCACACTTCCACCTAAAAACATCTATGATTTTTTTATGCCTCCGCCACGAAGTGGTGCCGGAGGCATTATGTTTTCGGGTTGTCCGTCCGTCCGCTTTCGTTTACGCGCTAACTTGAGTAATATGTATTGGAATTTTACCAAACTTGGTCCAAGTATGAAGTATGATAGGGCAATTATTTGATTAGATTTTGGGTGAAATCGGCTGAAGGTCAAAGGTCAAAGGTCAAGGTCAAATCATGAAATTGTATCCGTTTACGCGATAACTCAAGACTGGATGGAGCAAATTTCACCAAACTTTGTAGGAGGATGATGTATGATGGGACAATTACTTGATTAGTTTTTCAGTGAAATCAGACAGAGGTCAAAGGTCAAAGATCAAGGTCAAATCCTAAAATTTATCTGTTTACGTGATAACTCAAAACTGGATAAAGCAGCTTTCACCAAACTTGGTCCAAGGATGATGTATAATGGGACAATTAGTTGAGTAGATTTTAGTGACGTTGGCAAGAGGTCAAAGGTCAAAAGGTCAAGGTCAAATGCTACAAATGTTGCAATTTCCACCATATCTATGCAATGCCCGAAGGTATTTTCTAGAAACTTGGTGTGAACATGTACTACTGCTTAAAGATTCTCCAAAGAGAGTTTCATGTCATAAGGTCAAAGGTCAAAAGGTCAAAGGTTAGGTGAAAATGTTGCAATATCTTTTTTCTCGCAAATGGTTCAATGTATCTTTGTGGAACTTGGTACACACGCATGTACTGACTGGCAGGGATTATCCAGGGAATTTAGGGGTCAAGGGTCAATAGTCAGGGGGTCAAAGGTCAAGGTCAACTCCTCAAAATTTTACTATTTTCCTCATATACTAGTATATGCAATGCTTGCATTATTAGTTTCAAAACTTAATACTTGCATTACCTAATGGAGATTCTCTGGGAAATTTCCAGCCAGAATGTCAAAGGTCAAAGGTTAAGGGTCAAAGGCCAGGTTTCAATGCCCCCCCCCCCCCCAAAAAAAAAAAAGAAAAAAAAAAAATATATATATATATATATATTAAAAAATAAAAATTAAAAATCTATTTTGTACCGTCATTACACTCTTTCTTCTTACCTTGGAAATTAATCAATGCACAAACTTATAAAAAGGTCTGTCAGAATTCAAGTAAAAATTGTCAATTCCCCAAATATGTGTACCTGCACTCTTAGAAAATTATAGCAAACCCAGTTCAAGACATTTCTGACAAACCTGTCATTTCAATATTTTGCCAGTTATGTGAAACTGTCATGGATCACACATTGTGAAGACATTGTACTATACGCCTACTGGGAGAATCATGCATTATGGCGGAGGCATCAGTCGCCATAGCGACATTTCTAGTTTTCAATATTAATCAGTATTATTATACATTTGATTTGTTGTAATAAAAAGTTTTTTGATACCAAACGAAGTATGTGAAATCAATAGTCAATGAGCATATGTTACAGCAAATGGACATGAAAACAATAAAAAAAATGAGCGACATAGTCGATGCCTACCTACAAAGCTATTGATCAGAACGATCAGTCTGTGAACGGGTCTTTCTATCACAGTTCTTTTGTAGAGAGGCTTGTCCTGCTTGTCTAGGTCTGGGGTTGCCATGAGAAGTTTACCCTGCAAACTAAGCCATCGTCACTGGAGATGGTCTCAATGACCTTGACAATTCTCCAGTCTGTTCTGCAAAGACTCGTCTTCCAAATGACTATGTCATTAATTGCTTTGATGTTTCACTGCGGCTTTGACCACTAGTCTTTCAGGCTTGCAGGGCATGTAGATACTTCCCCCGTAGTACCCAAAAGAGATTTGCTAAGTATTGCACACGCCTCTGTTTCTTTTGGAGATACGGATCTTCTCTCTCGATTTGTCCTGGTGGGGGCATCTCAAGACCTGATTTCATGGTCCGGACACGATTTAGCGTCACTGGGAGTGGACTATATGGACATTCCAGATCTTCAACTGTCAGGGGTCTACTGTTAACGATGGCCATGGCTTCTTCATACATGAATGTTTGAAGAGAAGACGTTGAGAGTCGAGTTCCCGACTAATCAAGTCGGGAATCCAAGTGAGTCAAGTTCCCAACTAATCAAGTCGGGAATCCAAGTGAGTCTTTAGTTCCCAACTAATTAAGTTATTTAGGACATTTCTGATGTTCCTGATCTGCCTTTCCCAGACTCCTCCTATGTGGCTTGACGAAGAAGGGTTCATTTTGAAGTCACAGTCAAGTTTTAGTAGCTAGGTAGCAATTCGATCTTCAACCAATTCACTGAAGCTTTCCTTCAATTCATGCTTGGCACCAATGAATTAGTTTGATCCTTGACCACAACGAATTGCAACCATCTTTACTCGTCAGCCTCCAGTAGGTCTCTGTACAGACAAACATTATGTCTCCTTGTAATCTCTTATCATACTTGTTGGTTTACACAATCTATAAAAAAAAAAATAGTTATTCATTTATTCCCGTATGTGTATGAGTATATGCATATTCAGACCTGTATCAGTATATTCCGAGTGTTGTGGTTATACACGGTTATTTTGTTAGACCAACATCATCTTCTGGCTTTCCTGCATTTCTCAGATTTATGTTTTGAACATGTTGATTTTCCCCATTTAAATGCGCTAAATTAGTAACTACTTTTATGTGATTAGGAAGATGTTGAATCGAAATGAAATTTCAAATGAAATATTTATTGACAATGTGAAAAATAATTACCAAGATTGAGCTACATACTCAATAAAGCTACATACTCAATAAATAGGACTGAGTTACCTGAAAATATTCAGCATGTGTGAGATGAGTTGAGCTCTTTCTGTGGTATGCCACCACATTGCGAATGAATCCATTCCACTTACCCCTGGTCCATGTCCACTTGTGTGGTGATTGTAGGTTAGTTCTATTGTAATGTTTTCTGTGTTTTTGTTTATTTTTAATTTGGGACTTCAGAACATTCACACTCATCTCTTTCTTTTCCAGCAACTCAATTGCCCCTGGATGGGTCTGTGGAAGTGCCTAAATAACATAATATTCACATATTTCATATACAATCCAATGTAAAGTACACTTACATGTAACGAATGTAACAACATAATTATTCAACAGATAGTAGATACAGTATATATACTACCATTCATATTTTCATTACTTTCTTCACAAGTCATATTGAGAAATACTTACCTTTATTATATCAGAAATATATCAATATCAAAACACGTACTTAATTCCATTTTGATACTTACCTCATCGGTCATAGATGGAGTAGATTCCAGATGTACTCCCCTTGAAGAATCACCCACTTCTACATTCACAAACTTTATGCTCACACTAGTATCCAGAGTCATATCACAATACGACCTCCAGAGAGATCGAGACGGCAATGCTGTGGCCGTCTTGTACCAAGTTCATTCTTCTCACTCTCTTCAATTTGTACGTCCGAGTTCAAACTTACTTGCGACACTACGCCTTTGACAGTAAGTCTCCTTTTTGGGGGAGACTTCTTTGCTTCTTCAACATACACCGTCTCTGGATGATACAAGTTGTCCACGACATCCTTGTCAAAAGCAAATTTTGTGGCTACCGTGTAGAGCTACAAGTGAAATAAACAAGAACAACACTTACAACAAGCAACATTGCAACAGTTTACTGTCATTCACAGTTCCATATCATGATCTTTGTTACTTAATAGATATCCATGTAGATACTTTCTGTATCTTATGCACTAATATTTATAAACATACATCAACTAAACAATAATTTTATGTGCATATGCACCATCACTTATACTAACATGTAAAGACCTGAGATCTAACTTATCTCATCTACAGCATTTACGAATATCACCAAACACAAACTATAAACACCATTTATATATTATTTGTAACGCTATTTCCAGCTAAAAGGTTAAATACGGATAATAATGATTATGGAGAAATTTGATGAAAATTTATTATATTTTACAAGATGACGACTTTTTAATAACAATTCTGTAGTATCGTTAGTCCCAGTCCCTTTGATTTGTACTTTTTTGGAGCGTCTCAGCTAACTCGTCCCAGTAACAAGTTCAAGTCTAGTTTTATTTGTTCTGGCTGAAGAAGAGGGTGCACATCTCTTGCAGACATTGGATATGGAGTTTGAGATCATAGGTGTTCATTGCATTGAGAAATTGCATCAGAAGCCAAATTTTGTCCTTGAAACAAACCCAGAATCGAACAGTTTTTCCCACATTTCTCCTCTTCACGTCTTAAGACTTGTATTCTTCGTACTTTTCCATCCAGCTTTTCCACTTTTGGGCTTCCTTCAGAGCTGCCAGGGCTTCATTGGTAGCAATATTGGAAATCAACTGGATTCCCTCTTCATTTGAGACGTTCATCGTCTTCATCTGGGAATGATGACAGCAACAGCCTCTCCAGAGCTTTCGACAGCTGTTCTAAGAACGTATCTGGCTCTGTTGTAGTGTTCACCAGAAAGCACTTTTTCAATTGATCCGTTAGCACATACATCGGTACACTGGGTTCCACCATGACATCTTCAATACTGCTCTCCTTAATGAGTTTTCCGAGAGCACCTCTGCATTAAAGTGCACGCTGTGTGAAAGGTCCCTAGACTGATGATCACTTTGTCGTACCTTTCTGGATTCGACCATGTGATTTCATCTTAGCCGCCTTTGCTGCAGCCAGATCAAAGGTCAGTATTGTGTATGGCTGTCCAGTTGCAGCTGTCACTCCTTGTGATGTCTGTATGATCTGCTTTACAGTGGTAATAGGGAGCTTTACATTTTAGACGCGCGGACGTTCAAAGGAAAAAAAAAATGTTCTGAGCGTGCGCAGTAGCGCGCGTAAAGTCAATCTATTTTTAGCTTGCGTCGCCTGAGTTGTTTACTACGCGTACTGGGCTATTTTCACGTCGCACAGTTTGCGACGTAGAGATCTTCTTCATGCACTGATCATATGGGGGTGCGAGTTTATTTTTTATACGTTGCGTCCCAGCGTAATCTAAAGCTACTTTTCCACAGGACGCGGGGAGAGGAGAACGTCCAGCGCAAGCGTCGGCTCAAACGTCCGCGCGTCAAAATCTAAAGCTCCCTATTATCTGTGATGGAGGTATCAACAGGTGGCATTTACTTGATTTTTGTCTTCTTTTCCTCTCCCCTCTCTCCAGTGAGTGATATCCATCTGCCCAAGCTAGGTACTATCTGCTCACCTAGGTGGAGGTATCTGGCTAACACCCAGAAAGAAAACGTCCTTGGCAATGACGTGGTAATTGAATTGGTTTGACCCAGTCTGTGCAAGAAGGTGACATGTCTCCTTTATCTTTTTGAAACTGTCTGTCTGTGATGTGACTTTTGATGCTGCTTTTGCACTGCAGCGATTGTACAGCTAAGGTTGATGTCGCTTTTGGTTCTTGAACTTCTCTTCTTTAAGTTGTAGAGGTATTTCATCATCCATTTTCTCTCTTGCTAATCCTACAACACAATAGTACAAGATTAACTGAAATGTGTACAACTATGTGATATGCTCACATAAAATATAAGACCTTTTGACCAACCATAAGCTTGATTTTGTAAATGATCTCTTTAGAAGGTACTGTAACTATAGAGATCAGTGAGTATTGTGCAGAACCACTCACCAGAAGGTGCATTTAGTATTGTGCAATTACTCAGCAGGCTGCATTATTCATGTCATACATGTAGGGCCTACTTAGGAGGACCATAACTGTGTGATTAAAGGTACAATCAAATGATTTTTTTTTTTTTCAGAGGCCACTGAACATATATTGAGGGTTTTGTTTTTTTTTTCTGAAAAGTGTCAGTCCAATTCTTACCATTTGTTTAATCTATAGATTTTTTTATGTGTTTCGTTCATTAAAAAAAAAGAAGTTAAAAAGTAACATTTTGACCCCCATAGATGACCTGTAATCTTTAAGAAGAACAAAGAATGTGATATCACAGTGGAGAAAATTGTGTATATTGATGCTTTAATATGATACCAGATACGTGAGATTTGAGCATTTCTATCAAATGCTATAAGCCTGTATTTGAGATTCTATTATTTTTATTGAGCATTGCCATGGGAATGGCAATGGTGACCACACCCACCGCAAAGGTAAAAAACAGCAAGTGGGTTCTGATCACTGGTTGTCAGAGCTATTCAGAAAACATCACTTCAAATTGTTCTGTGGGGATGGTTTCACTATGCTAACCGATGGACTGCAGGGTTAGGAGCTTGAGCAGCTGTAGAGAGTTGTTGGGGAAATGGGTTTGTTTGGTCCACATGTAGCATGATTCCATTCTATTTTGCTGTACAATTGTATCTTCATTTCTACAGTTATCAATTACAAAATGAGATGCTAAGTCTTATCAACTTTCAATATTTCTACTGTGTAAGTGAAAAAGTATACACGGAAGAAAATAATTTTGTTGTGTCAAGATTATTAAAATGCCATTCAAATACTCTTTTATATGTAATACCAGTTAAATTACTGTCCTTGTATTATATGAAACTGAATAAATACCCTTGAAAAAAGTGTGCATGTGTGCGTTTGTGTGTGTAATCAAAAAGAGGGACTTTATGTGGGGCCAAACAAAATTTTTACATGGCACCAAGAAATTGTGAAAGAAATGGAACAAATCAATCATTTGTTCTCATAAGGCGTGCATATATATATATTAAATTGTCTCATGTACGAGTGTGTGCAAGTTTTGAATGTTGAGTGTAATTATTGGAACTATTTAGCTAATTTCTCTGTATACATACATAGTAAATAATATGAAATTCATGCCTCACGATTGTACAAATGCCATTCGGTATCAATGACTGGTACTCTTTGTAGATTTGAATAGATGAGTCGTACGAGTATGTTGTACAAGGCATGGCACTGTGTACAGCGTCTTCTTGTGGAAGTATGTCTTACAATGTCCAGTTTAAAAGTGTGCAACAGAAGAGTGGTCTCATTACCATAATGTATGCCACCAGTCATTATCTATTTACTGTATTTATATTGAAACCTGTACTGTACAATATAATTATCTCATATGATGTGTACATTGTGTATACAATATAAAGAACAACTTAAAAATGAACACTCTTATGTGTAAATGTTGCTTCACTTCTGCAGTTGATGCCCATTTGAAAGTGTGTTGACGCATAGATTCTGACCACCCTCATAGTAGGGGGTGAATCTTATTATGTAGCTAGTACATTGTTTGACATTTCACAGTAGATTTCTCATGTTTACATGATTAAAGCAAAAAAGAAAAAAAGAAAAGAAATGGTATTAAAATGCCAGACCAGTTAACAGGTGGTGTGAAAAAAGAGAGTAGAATTTGAAAAGAACAGTAAAAATCAAAATCGGATAAAAATTAGGGAAGTTATGAAATTTTGAAGTTTCACTAACTTTCACAGAATGGTTCTTGAACAGTCGACATGAATATGCAAATATTGAGCTATGTCAGTGCCACAAAACTTGCCATTTATATTGAACATAATTTCTAGACACTTCTTTCTTTCTTTCTTTTTTTTTTTCAAATACCACTATATCCTAGTCTCAAATCCTAATACCATTGTATGTGTGACTGATCAGGACTTTGAAGTTATTCAGTGAAGAATAACATTATTAACACTTGTATAGATCGAAGAAAAATAGAAATTTTGTCAATATTTTGTACATGATCAATTAGAAATTTTGAGACATCAGCTAATTCATTTGCATATTCATATAAACTGTTCCAGAATGGCTTTGCAGAAATTAGTAAATCCTTGTAATTTCATAACTTCCTTAATCTTCAACCAAATTTGATCAAATTTAACTCTGGCTATTCAGACTAAATCTAAACTGATGTGGAATTTTCCTTCAAACGTCATCATCCAGCGACATGAACACCACTTGAAAAACATACTATACCCGAATGTTACAGCTTTTTCGAGTGTATATATATATATATATATATATATATATATATATATATATATATATATATATATAGACGATGAAGACAAACAAGTTGACATAATGCATTAGAATCCAACTTCATTTATTTGTAAACCAAATTTTCAACCCTTGCACGGATCTTCCTCAGGGTAACAGGGTAACAGGGTATCAGAAGATCCGTGCAAGGGTCGAAAATTTGGTTTACAAATAAATGAAGTTGGATTCTAATGCATTATGTCAACTTGTTTGTCTTCATCGTCTTCATGCTCTTATTCCAACACGCGGATAATACCATTATATATATATATATATATATATATATATATATATATATATACATATATATATACATACATATATATATATATATATATATATATATATATATATATATATACATATATATATACATACATACATATATATATATATATATATATATATATATATATATATATATATATATATATATACATATATATATATATATATATATATATATATACATATACATACATACATATAACCAGAACTCTTTAATACAACTGCAAAAATTAAATATATATCGTCAAGCATACTGCACTCACACACACACACCATTCACAAGGAAAACACAAGAAACCATAGATGCAATTAGTCTTTGTTTGTCACGATTTTCAGTGTTTAATGCAAAGATGTGGAATGTCTTCTTTCAATATACCTAGACAGACCATTCCATGTTTTCCCCATGCAGCACAAATACACACATACACACACATACATTCACACACACAAACACCCAATGGCTTTACCCACACATTCCTGACATTATATGTTGTACATTCTACAGACATGTACTGGTACTAGTATTCCACTACATTGGAGTACTGGAGAATGTGGCCACAGCTCCTCCTTACACACAAGGCTTCGAACAAGTTGTCACTTACCAGCCATTTCATTCAACTCAAACATTCACGGTTCCATTCACTAATTTTCCATATTTACTTCCACCTACTTCGTTAATGCCTGTTGGCTTCAAGACTAGTGGAAAAAAACAAACAACCCTTGTCCCCTGTGTGCACTTGGCTTCTGACTTTGGTTAACAAGATTTCATGAGGATAAGGCATACATCAACAATGCATTGTTCTCAAGAGAGAACAAAACAAAACAAAACAAACTATGAAACCGGCACTCTACTGGAGTGGTGCATGTGCAGCATTTTCTACACATGATAATAATGACAAGGTCTTCTTTATCTAGGGTAGCCTCTTCAGTGCCACCACTTTTCCAGAGGGCCCTGCCATCATTATTACCCTTGTAGCTGGCATTGCCAGGTACCCATTTACATGTATACACTAGGTGGAGAGAGAGGTAGTGGGTAAAAACATCTTGTCCAAAGACGTAACCACTGGGCGGGATTCAAACTTGGGTCCTCCGATTGGGAGTCAGGAATCTTATCCCCCAGTGCCGTATATAAAGAGAGTCTGGCCAACTCCGTTTTCGGCTCATGAGTTTTTAAGCCTGTGATTGGTCAAAGGTGGTCCCATGATCTTTGCGGAACCATGTCGTTTAATACCAAAGTGCGCTCATACGCAGTGCCCACTGTTCACTATCCCTTATTTGGTAGGTTTTTATTATTATGTCTGAGCATACACGCTAACCCAGTAACGCGTAATACGCTGGGCAACGACATGGCGTCCAATTTACTAGTTGGCCAGACTCTCTTTATATACGGCACTGTTATCCCCTATGCCACAGTGCCCCTACTTCACATGAGCTTGACCTCAGCATGCACACTGGCTCAACCCCTTTAACATACTTGTCTAAAACAAACTGAAGGCCGTGGACAAGACTGGTATAATAGCCCCCTCCTCCCCCCCCCCCCCCCCCCAAAAAAAAAAAAAAAAAAAAAAAAAAAAAATGGGGCAATTTCAACATTTGGCATGACATTGTCCAGAGACCCATATCATCAAACATTTTGCAAACGATTGCAATGTACAATAAAATTATTGATCACCACTGAGGCAGCTTAGCAACAGCAAATTGATACAAATATTCTAGCTTTTGTCATGGTAATTGCAGGGAGGTCACTTCTCTGGTAAACTGCAAGTTATGTTTATTACGACTTTTGCGAAATAGTTTTTAAAAAAATGGACCTCAGAGAATGACTCTCACAGTATGCTTATACAATGTGGGTATAAAAACAGAAGCACCATCATCTATTTTCAGTATGAATTAACATAGATAAAATGGTCGCTGAACATCTCAGACTTTCAGAATGGGTGAAAAAGAAACAGTCGTTGGGGAAATTCAAATCACAAAATAAAAACTAAACATCAATTTCTGGTGGCTGTTCACCACAAATTAATCATGTTTCCAATTGTAATCCATTTCAATAAACATTAGTTAACTGTCAATTGTGATCACCATAAAATAGAATTCAATTCATTTCTGTGTATCTTTTGCCATTTATCTGCATTTTGCACCGATCTTTTCAGAAAATTAAACCAAAAGAGGTTATCATGCCTCTCTCGTGCCTTGCATCATGATTATTATCAATTCGCCGCCACATTGACACACAATCCAAACAATAACCATTCATGTAACACCCTACACTAAATCGCTCTGATCAACATGCTCTACAGTATATTCCTACCATTATTGCACGGGTGGAAACATACATCAAAATAAAAGAAACTTGAATGAGCTGACAGCAAGATAACTACCAAAATATGATTAAAAATAAAAAATAAAAAAAATTTCAATGGAAGTAATATTTTACACTCTAAATTTATGTACTATGAAAACATGTGGGCAACAATGCTTCTCCATACAACCATGGATATTTTGGCATAATTTGGAAGTGGGCCCAGCAATGATAGACAATAAAATTGGGTCCTGCTGGATTCACAGCAGCCTCTACTTTCCTGTCGGAAAATTGTTCATGCCAGAGTGCACAGATATTGCCAATTAAACCATAAAATCAGTCCATCCTCGACAGGTTAAAGAACACATACCATGGGTGGTGCAAATGAATGCTTGTGAACAGGACCCACACCACAGACCAGAAATGAAAGGTGCCGGTTTATTTGACCGGGGTAGGGTTAGAATACACTTAAATGACATAGTCAAGTGTGCTTTGGATAGCTAGGAAGGTTAAAAAGGGGCTCAAAGATCTCGGCATACACACCCAATCTCCGCACGATTCAGAATTATTGAATTGTTGCAATCCTAATCACTGCTCATGGATCTGTATATTAACAGGATATGGTCAGGGCTGTTCTTCTGATCTTGTTACTGCCCTCATCCTCATCAATGCATACATGTACTTGGAAATTACAATTTTATTTTGCGAAGTATGAATTCCCAACAAGGACAGTAATACAACAGCACTTCCATGTTTTCCTGCATGCTACCCCCGATCATATCTTACTCTTCTAAAACTTTGCACATTTTACGTCAAAGGATGGTGAAAGACTCCTTGTCAATTGGCGACTCTACTTCTCTGACCTTTGCTACCTTGCTGGTATTAAACTCGTTGGGTTTGACCACCACTGCCCACAAGCTATAAGCTACTTGGTACATAAGGCATAAATGAAATTTGAATATTACAAGAAATTATTAGAGAAAAAAAAAGAAAATTGGAGTAAGAATGTAATACCATGAGTATTAATAATGAGATGATTACTTGATTTAATAGTATTACAGTTCTTTTAGACTACAACATTTAACGTTGTGACCATACTGAGTTACACAAAACTTACCACTATCAATTTTGGTACCTAGTAAATAAAATCATTGCAAAGTAAACATTATAGCGGTACAAAACCACAAAATTAAAGATTACATAAAGTTGCGATGCATCACACAAAATACGTCCGATGCATGCATGAGCAAATCTAAACCATGAGTCAGCCACCGATTGATAAGTAGCCTGAAAAATGCCAGGGTTGAGTGTGGCCTGGGTTAAGACAGTACATATCATTGTAGGGAGGCTTATGATCACAGAGTGCTACAGAGTGTCAAACTCAAAAGAGTTTCAAATGAAGGCCTACAAAGATCCATTCTACAAGTTCTTCATCTATACAGAAAACTAACCGGACAATAGAAGAGTGTTTTTCCAATCTCAATCTTTAACAATGTTATAAATCTTTGGTCAAAGTATCAAGTGTTATTTCAAGCATGTGAGGGAGATCACATCTACCCTGTGCTTCGTCACCTGGGGACTGTTTCATGAAGTCATTCCATAAAAGTCTTTACATAAATCTAAGAATGGCCAAAGTCGTTCATATATGTAGCTATGAGAGACTTTACAAGAGAAGTAAAATCCATTTCATGAAGTCTCTCATAAGCGTGACTGGAGCAAAAAAGTCTCTCATAAGACTTTCATGAAATGGACCCCAGGACTGCTAACATTCACACATGGAACTCCGGCAGAAACTCGAGTGCAACTGAATCTCAATAAATGTATGCAAACTCAGGTGTCTAATCAGAAAATCTTATACGTTCTCTTGCCAGGGTACTGAAAAGATATCTCCATTTTTTAGGAAGCCTACTGTCTGTACTACATCGGGTAGACTTGGCAGCTATGTTTCACATCATGTGACAGAGGTTTTGTGGGCAATAGTTGGCACAAGAGCAATGTCTCACAACGACATGGAACATAAAATCCCTGTTCCTTGACAATGTTCTGTTTAATGTAATACCTGCAAAAGTGAAGGTAATAATTCATTCCTTTTGTATAAGTCACCTTGAAACAACACAAAACAGAGACCATATCTGAAATTATCCAGGAATGATGTAATCTCTACATCATATGATTTTGGAGACAAAAGAAAATATCATACACGACAACAAATATGGCACATTTGTCCTTGGTACATAGCACTTTACGCTGACACTACTTGGTTTCACAAGCATTAGACAAAGACAAAAATACAATCATGGTCCAGTTTTTGAACTGGGAAGAGTGAGAAATTGTATCAACCAAATCCTGACATTTTAATGTGAATAGCTTTGATGTAAACAAGATTCCATTCTTGTTTACACTCAAGTAATAGCAACTGAGGAAGGTCTTTATGATAGTTTGGTTGCTCCGTGGTTTTGTGTGTAAACCCTCACTGCAATGTACACATAAAAGAACTCCATTCCACATCTGTTTTCATTCAAGTGACACCTGTTTTCATTCAAGCAACACCTGTTTTCACTCAAGCAACACCTGTTTCATTCAGGTGACACCTGTTTTACCTCAAGCAGCACAATTCTGATACCCATAATGTAAATTTCACAGTGAAGCCAAGACAACCACCTTGCTAGTCAACCTGTTATCATGGAAACCACCATAAGGTTATAGGAAATCTGCTCTGTTGAAACATATTACCAGAGCCTTTGACAAACAGAATGGCTCACAGGCAGTCACATGGTATGCATTTTCTGAGATGAGAACATATAAAAATGAAACAACTAAGAAATCTAATAAACTTGAGAGTTTTCTCTCACTTGTGGATGAACAACCAATCAAACAGACCTTCCACACTGTGACGGCACATTAATGCACTGTAAATTCATATATAAAAGCTTTGTTCTCGTGGGGAAAGACGACATTTCTTGCACATTGTACACTTCTTCAATCAAACAAAATTTACAGATAGAGCTCACTATAAATGTGCATATACATGTATATTCGAAACAAAGTGATAAAGGAGATTTACGACAATATCATCAAAACTGCTGGCAATGATGCTAGGCTATACCACAGAATACAGGTTTGTACAAAATACAGATAGCATTCAGTCAAAATTATGACAATCATACCATTCACATTTCCCCTTTTCCTGGCTAAATTATAGAGGCGTTAGCAAAAGTACTGTTACAGTTTAATTGTGCACATTTATTTCATGAAATATGACAGATTTAGTAGCCTAGTAAACTCATCAGCAGGCGTTTCCTTTCTTAAAAGGACATTCGACACTGAGGGCGCACTCAGTCTTCAGGGCCAAACCTTGCTGTGCTATTCGTGACCATGTAAGAGAGGGATCCGTCTCCGTGTTAGGAGCATGCCTTGCGAGGAACCCTTATGGCCCACTTCGCTTGCACTATAAAATTTGTAAGAGATTATTGAGCATTCATCAGCAAAAGAGGAAAAACTATTATATAATTGCTGGATTCCTTTATACGATTGTTACTCTGTATTTTCTGATTCCTGTTTATATGAGATTCTCCTGTTGATGTTGGTACCAAAATAAAAAAATTAAACCGTAGTTAGTGGACAGTATGCTACCATACCTTTATGTAAGAGAATATTTCAATGTCAACTCTTGAGAATTGTGGTTAACAAGTGCTATGATATTGTCAGTAGTGATCTGGCACTGTCAGACATATCGCAGCATATTTTATTTTGACACTGTGATTGAATAATGCTTCCAAACTTGTTCTCTTCATCTAAAAAAAAAAAAAATGATTCAATAGTCCTCCCTTCTTGCAAGACATGCAATATAAGAAACAATATTAGTTTCTAAGATGTAAATTTGCATTTTATATGTGAAAAACAACACATATCCATATCACATGGGATGAGCCTTCAGATATATGCACACATCTCCACAGTGTTAGCAGCAAGGGGAAGGGGAGGGGGCGGGGGGGAGGGGTACAATTTTTGTGAGTGCAAAACATCTGTCCCAGTACACAGTCTTCCTGGATCTCAATGCCTTGGGGGACCAGCTGACACCAAAATTATGATAAACTGCTCCAAACTAATGGCAGCTATTCCAGAAAAGAGAGAGCAAACATGCAGCGTACTTAGCTCTGCCTAACATCTCATCGTCCAAACTCTTGGAAACTATTGGTTCATCGTCTCAGATGGCGTGGGCATTCAATCTCGTGGGAGATAAAGTCTTTGTGCATTACATCGAGAGGATTACAGAATCACCGCAGCAAATGGAAAATATGAGAGAGAACAATTTTGTAATACTTCAAAAGACAGCGCAAAATGTCTAATGTAAATTAATGGCTCTTTTGAATTTTCTTACAAGGATGAGTAAAAAGAAGACATTTCAAAAGGTCTACTCAAATTCCATAGATGTTCACAATCCATTAATACTTTTGCAAGCCATTGGCTGGTTGGCAAGTATTGATTATTACAGCAAAATGAAGCGTTTATCTCCACAACTTTTCTGCTTGACACCAACAATCCCGCTGAAAAAATGAGGTAATATCAGAAGGGGTAAATTCCCTCCACTGGTAGCTGCAAAGGGGAATTCCCTCATTCTTTGCCTAGTTATCGTCCTTTTGCTGCTGACGGTCTGAACGGCAGTGGACATTGGTAGACACGGCACACCCATGCCTCTTTTGTACTGACGAGTTAACAAGTATAATACATGGATGGACTAAACATCTTGTACACAAACCAACTGGAATAATTAGGAAAAAAATAGTACATAATCTGCTTCACTGTTGTAAGTAGTACACTTATGGGCATATTTAGGCATATGGGAATGTGATGATATGGCTATATACAACTGGTACATATGATAACATCATACACAATTCAATATTTCATAATGATTCATTGTGACTACTGGACATACAAATTGTATTTCAAAATATATCTTAAGGTATGAAAGTAATGGTAATATGTTTATCGTGTTTCAGGTATTTCTACATTATTCTTTTACATTTGTAGTACTTTGCTATACAGTGACATTTAAATCTTTATGTGGTAACAACAATACTAACCATCTGAATATACAAACTTTGATTTGCAAAAAAGTCAGTCATCTATACACCTACTTGGGGAGCACTGTCTTCAAGCTTTTTGCAAATATATCTCAACATCTATAAAGTCATCTATAAAGCTGCAAAACAGAGAGATTTCCTTGCAAATATATAATGCTGTATGATAATACATGTAGCTCATTATATCTTGTACATTGAGCTGATAGCAGGCAAAATACCTCAAAGAATTACACATGCAGGGTACATATAGTCTTCCATGTGCTGGCTCTAATAACATAATGCTTCATTACATGAAGGGATCGGTTGTCAACAAATTCACTGTTCTCAGGCTGGAGCCAGCCATGTGATGCCTTCTCCTCTACAGATAGAATCAGTATAAAAACACCTCTGTGCAAAGGAACCTTTCGTTATCACGAGCTCTTGGGACTACTGAAATTTCCTTGTTATATCAGGAATCTTGTTTATGTCATGTATAAAATCAGAAGAACATAAAAAGAATGGGACCCATTAAATTGCCTGGTAATATCCAGCGTCTCACTGTATATGATCTCGTAAAAACGAGGTTCCACTGTAATCCGTTCATTAGCTTAGTGTACGAGGCTCCTTGGACAAACTGTGCTGTTATTCATAAATCTGACACATGACCCTCGCACGCATTAAGGGTGCCGCGCAAAGTCTGTGCAACCATCGAGAAAGTACACGTGCGACACCTATGTACACATGTTGAACATGACCCGGCATTACCCAAATCATGCGTTGTAAACTCTGCTTCTCAGACTATACCTCCTGTCCACACACATCTGTACTTTTAATCACTTTCGGTTCACCTTTGATACTTTTTCTCATTGCAGTTTTCATGCAGACTGAAAGCCCTTGCAATAGAATTGATTGAATACCTGATACATATCAAAATGTGAACATCCTTTTTTTTTTTCTGCACCAGTACTTGAATACATGGAAGGAGAGCCTTTAGCAGATGATTGCCATTGGCAGACTCTTTTTTTTTTTTTTTTGTACAAGATACATGAATGGTCAAATACACTTTACTATTGCAGAGTGCTTTGTGTGAGTTCAAGATATCCAATGGAATAATTAAAAATACAAAGCTTCAGAGACTTTTTAAAATCATTCTGGGCAGTGGCCATTGTCTATTTGATTGTGTCTTTTTTTCAAGTCTTAGTAGGCTTGATACTAAAATGAGAAGTATGGATGCCAGAGTAATGCTCTACTAGGCAAAGCCAAGACAGAGTCTGTAATTTGTATTTGTGTGTGCGCTCCTGTTTGATGACTGGTTTGTTTGTCATTCCCTGCACAAGCACAAGTCTCCTTAATTGAAATTTGTCGGGGACACAATTTTACGCTTTCACTTCAAGTCAATACCTAACAAAATTGTCCACACTTTTCTGGTTAGAATTAATATGTTTATTTACACTGACTTTGCATGCATCATTTCTGACCACACCACTGCATAACTGCGGAGGGTTTCAACTCTGTACTCCGACGTCAGTCGTGCGCGTAGACTTCACAGGGTGATTCCACGCATTTATGTCAAATGGACATTTGTGAAGGAGTTTGCTCAGGACAACTCCTCCCAAATGATGATCTGAAAGATCTGGCATTTGTGTGATTGAGTGGGACTACTGAGTAGTACATCAAGATCAGTCTGGGTAGTTGGGAATCTCATTGCACTGCACCCACATAAGTTTTGAGGAAATTGATAATGAATCCAAAAAAATAGTGTCATCTTCAACTGCAATACTTTCTCATGGGATACAAAATTCTCCGCATTCCAGAATTAAAAACAACAACAAAGGAATGCAACGTAATTCATCTGGTTGATCAATCACTTATTCAGGGATTATCCAAATGAAAACGAAAACTGCTGATCCATTTTGCCAGAATGGATGCCATCCCTCAAATTGGCAATGGGTGGTCCCGGATTCATTTCCGCCAATAGAAGACACTGCTGATCGCCGATCTCTGCTGGGGAGCTCCCTTGCTGCCGGCTGGGCTACCCTGGGGGCTGGGGTGGGCCATGTAGGGCTGGTGGAACGGGTTGGTGCTGGCAACAGACGAACTGTGTGTGTATAAAGTGTGAGAGAGAGAAAAGGACCTGGGTCAAGGGTAAGCAGGGGTAAGAGGCAGCAGGGGACAGGAAGAAGTGGTAGGAGGGGCGTGGGGGGATTTGAGCTTGGTTAGGTGAGTTTGACTTCTATGGAAAGCTTCTGCAAGCAAGTGCTCGTCACTGTGCGCGTGGCTGCATACATGCACCTGCAGTGAATGTCAGCATACTGTATGTTCTAGCCACACCAAGCCACACATCTGCCTGTTAGTATCTAACAGATATACTGATTCTGGCCACTTCTAGAATGTTAAATCTATGAAAATCTCTTAGAATACCAGACGTACATGGTACATGTGCTTGCTTTTTTAGGGCATTTAGTAGAAATATCCATGATAGCTCTGCAATAAATAAATATGGGAGCTGTTTTTTTTTTTTTTTTTTTTTTTGTCTAGAGACTGTACACCAAAATGTATTTCACATTGAGCTGTACAATGTACCTGTATTACAACAGATAAATTCATCAAAACTTATTTCATGCAGAAAAAAGTGGACTATTCTGAATTAACAGTCAATAGGCAAAGGTAGCTACATCTTAGAAATGAATGAATATTCATGGAATTATTGGGTTATTCACTATATCTATCATTGTTAGTCTCATCACACAAATATAGCAAAGATATACAGGTATGTATTACGTTATCAAGTGCGTGCATTTTGTTTCATCAAACACCAACACCACAGGGTACAACAAGGGGTCCTTGGAAGAGGTTACTAGTTAATGGAACTGTACATTGCTGGTATATTATATTCTCTCATGCGTGGGAGAGGGCAGAATATGCAGGAATCTAGTACTATAATATGAATCATCTGATTTCAGAAGCCAAATTGAATATAATGTGATGATTGAAAAAAAAAAAGTCTATTTATCTTTCTCATTCACAGATAATGCCCCCATGGTTTGGAATTCTGTTTCTACAGCAACCTTATCACTGTTAAAATGCAACAATACTTTCAAAGGACACTTTAATAAATAGCATATAACAAAATATTTAGTAGATTTTTAATCAGAGTAAAGGACATAATGAATGCTTTCCTTTCAACCCTTGTTCTTGTTTTTGAGGGCAACTCTTCTTGTTTCTAATTTAATTTCACTTTCACTTACAATGTACTTTTATTCATGGATGAATAAGGGTCCTCTTTAATTAATGACACGTCCATTATTAAAAGCTTTCGGCAGGACTGCCTATACAAGCCCACAGATTGAGTTTATAGGATCCATGTTTCATTTCAAACTCGTCACCACATGTTTCTATCCACTCTCGCATTCCCACACTGATGGCACATTCCCATCATTCTTTTGTACTTAATCATGTCATAAACATTATTTGACTTTGTTAGTCTTTAAAAAGAAAATGGAGTAAAAAATAAAGTGAACTGAATTGATCTAATTAATCAGGTGATTGGTACCCTCTGGGGGAAAACAAATTGCCATCCACGGCTCTGTCAAAGAAACTGGGACCACTGTATGGCCCTTGTCATTCTCTTGCAATGAAGTATACCAACACTTAATGAATTCATTTCTTTCATGAAAAGAAGGTATCTTTAAACAAGTAGACTCAACATGCAAATGCAGTATCACGCCATTCTGTATCAAAAGAACACGCAAACATTTATGAGTGTCAGAATGTCAGCAACTAGATTGCATTCATGCATGACCACATTCTGTTTGTTTGTGTATATCTGATATGATCAGACAGACTAGGTAAAACAGACATGCACAAAGGCCAATGGACAGCAAGTATAATAAACATGCATGTTTGTAATAACAATGCCAAGCCAGAAACAAAAAATGCAAAGCCATTTCTGCCATACACAAGCGACATGCTCTAACATGCAACGTGCACTAGCTGCCATCAATGTACTGAACTGTACTGCTCCATGAACAACTTGATTAAGACATAGATTTTCACCTCACATCCCCCCCCCCTCAAAAAAAAGAAAAGAGATGAAAAAATTCAAAGCAAAAAGAACTAGAAATGTCGCTTTGGCGACTGGTATGCCTCCGCCATAATGCATGATTTTCCCAATAGGTCTAGATAGTACATGTGGACAATGTGTGATTACATTTTCACAAAATTGGCAAAATATTGAAAGGACAAGTTTGTCACAAATGTGTTGAATGTTCACCTTCCTTGACCTAGGTTTAATAGGAGAGCATGTATCTAGCGATTTAAGGACTTTAACTTGACTTTGACCCATTCATACATTTAGGCATTGAGTAATTTTCAAGGTACAGGTGTGGAGAAAAAGTGCAATTTCTGAATTGAATAGTAAATTGTTACCATTTTCATCTGGCCCTTGACCCTAAAATTCATAAGATAATCACTTTCAGGTAGAACGTGCATAATATGTACTAAGTTTCAAGATAACTTGAGCCACTTCGAGATATGGAGGAAAAACTTAGTTCAGCACTTTCACTTGATCTTTGACCTTTGAGGCAAAAAAAGAAGAAAAAAAAAAAACTTTCCAGAGAATTTCTATTAGGTTACACATGCATACACCAAGTGTAAAAAAATAATAACCCTGCTGGCATTGCATAAATATGAGGGAAATAGTAAAATTTTGAAGTGTTGCACTTGACCTTTGACCCCTGACCTTTGACCCCATGAACCCTACATTCTCTAGATAATCACTTCCAGTCAGTACATGTATATACTATGTTCCATGAAGATACCTTGAACAATTTTCCAAGGCACGGAGAAAAAAAAAGAAGTTTTGATATTTTTACTTGACCTTTTGACCTTTGACCTTTGACCTCATGACCCAAACTTTCACCAGAGAATCTTAATTGGGTAATACATGTATACACTAAGTTTCAAGAAAATATCTTCAGGCATTCAATAGATATGGCAAAAATAGTGAAATTTCATGTATTTGACCCTGACCTTTTGACCTTTGACCTTTGACCTCATGACGCAAACTTTCACCAGAGAATCTTAATTGGGTAATACATGTATACACAAAGTTTCAAGAAAATATCTTCAGGCATTCAATAGATATGGTGGAAATAGTGAAATTTTATGTATTTGACCTTGACCTTTTGACCTTTGACCTTGAGCATGTGCACCCAAAAGTTGATAGGCACAACTTCACCCCCTAATACACATACATGCCAAGTTTCATTAGGATACCTCAACAGGTTTTGATAGTTACCTTGTCCACAAAATTCATTACGGACGGACGGAAGGACGGACGGACGGACGGACGGACGGACGGACGGACGGACGGACGGACGGACGGACGGACGGAAAACCCGAAAACATAATGCCTCCGGCACCACTTCGTGGCGGAGGCATAAAAATTCTTAATAAGACATGTACATTTGAATTGCATACACCTTCAATGTGCCTGATATAAATTTGAAACGAGAAGTGACTGAATTGTAAGTTGAAATTTGAGCTTAGTATTTATTCACACAAGTAAAATCCTCTCTGCACATGACAATATTTGTCAGTCCTTTCTCGCCTAGAGTCATCTTACTACATTTCCACAAAAAGTATAAAATCTTGTAACAAAACCTTATTTCTGTTCATTTTTCACAGGATTTTTTTTTTTTTTTTCTGTGATAAAACTTTACCAGTGATTCTGACTAGGATGAATGACTTTCAGAAGAATACTAAGTACGTAACAACAAGAGGCCAAAATTTCATAATACAACACCGGCAAACTATTCCCACTTGATATGAACATTCCTATTACTAAGGAAAGAAGAAGAAGAAGCTTCATTCAACACTGTATTCCAATTTTTGTGCAACACCTGCTGATAGTGATGTATTGGAGATGAGCAAAAATTTCTATTTTTGCATCACTTTCTCCCAGTCATTCCTATTTGCTGAATTTTAGGGTTGGCAGGAATCTAATATTTATGCGCAAATTTGCTACACTACGAAGTGCAAACTGGCTAACGTTTCAAATGGTTCTGTTTCACAAGTTTGCTTTCTTTCTTCTTTTTTTTTTTTCTAAAAATTGCAAAATCTTAGCATGCAGGATTGGGAGTGCTCCCTCACTCATTCTGTTGAAGTCTTTTTCTTGCGGGCGAAGACGTTGCCCATCTTCGTCTTCTGGGCGCCAAACTTGTTGGCGATGGACTTGCGGGCGTCCTCGCCGAGGTGCGCCACATGGCCCTGGATGTTTTGCGCCATGCTGTTGAAGGAGCCGGTCCTGGTAGACACGCAGCCAGGACCATTTAGAATGGGGATGGGGGAGTGGAAATGGGAGGGGGGAGGAAGAAGAGGCATATGGGGTTGGGTGTTGGGGTCCATTAAAGGAGGGATTGGTGTTTTCCATTTGTACGGAGCCAGGGCCATTTAGAAAAGGGAGGAGAGGGAGTGGGAATGGGGGTGGAGGATGAGGTGGATGGGATGGGTGGTACGGTCCATTAAAGGGGCAATTGGTGTTTTCCATTTGTTTCGTTTTGTTTCGTTTCCAAGAAAACAACAATATGGTTGGAAGAATTTTTGTGATTATGACAGACAACACAGTCACAGACACCAGGAATTGAATTGGGTAAATTGAGATTGTTTGTAGACCCAAAATACCCAAGGATTATTAAAAAAAACAAAAAAAAAACATGTATAATGAATCACGAGGAGCACAGTGGAAAGGAATCAGCGATTAGAAATAATAGTGATTCATATGTGTACAAATATGCGAGACATAATACAATACAATGTACATGAAATTCAGGATAATTCACAAAAAATGCATTGAATTGTGTAAATCATATTCATATCCATCATGACAGATAGATAGATAGATAGATAGATAGATAGATAGATAGATAGATAGATAGATAGATAGATGGATAGATGGACAGACACATGGGCAGACAGACAAAACAGAATTGTATGGACACAATAATTGAAAGAGATATGAATAGATACATTGAAAAAGTGAAAGATAATATTACACAGAAAAAAAAATGAGGAAGAAAAGGAAGCACAAGGGACGGACAGAAAAAGAAATATACATTAATATGAAATGAAGAACAGTAGAAGGAAGAAAAGACATATATGGTGATTGGAAAATGAAAACAAATTTGGTGCAGACCAAGTTTGAATGTGGGTTTCAAAGTGAGCGGTGTAGGGGATTTACGTGGACAAATGGAGCCAATGGACAAGGGAAGGAGTTTGGAGGGAAAGTGAAGCAGAGGAGAACAAACAAGAGAATAGAAGAAACAAATTAGTGGATTAGACAACCCTTTTCATGAATTGCAAAGTCAGACATGCCTTCCTGCCTCCTACCACCATTTCTCAATTTCATGAAATGTTCAGCTGCTATAGCTCATTCTTGTTGCTTAAAGGTCTTATTTACCTTTGGGAGCAGCGATTTAAAAAAAAAAATTCAAAATATCACATCTGATGCATATGTGTAGATCAGTTGTATCACAAAACATCCTGCTATATAAAATTTTCACAATAAAGCCTAAAATATAAGGAGATATCTCTCTGTTTTTCTCAATAAACCATAACTGCAGATGGTTTAATCTGGAAACATTTTTTATTATAACTATTGTTCACATTTTGTATATTTAACAATACTTGACATCGATTATACTGATTCAAATTTTTACATTGGTTGATTCTATCTCTAACTCACATTTAAGAACTATTTTGAAGCACTAATGCTGGGGTTTTGTTTTATCTGCAAATGTTGAATTATGCCTTTAATCATGAAACATACATGTATGACCATTATCACACATGAGTAACTTGTAATCAACTACTTTTCAAGGTTGGTTTTCTCGCACAATCAAGCTTGGTGTGCCCTCAGTTTTACACAAAACCTACCACCAACTATGATTAGCAATCATTGATTTCATTTCAAAGCCCATTCTGTTCTCTGATGGGCTGCTATATCCAAAACAGCATTTTCCTAACCCTTACTAAATCATAAAATTGATACTTGCCATTAGCAACTGGAGCTATGATGTATTAAAAGCCAAAGTCATGTCTTTCCTTGCAACCACAACATACATTGTACCTCGACAGTAGACCGATATCAATGGACACATTCGAAGACGGTACATTACGTTATAATATTATGAACTAATCTACGCACACGGGAGACGTCACGGCAAACACTCACGACAGTCTCTGTGGTGTTGAAACGCACAGGATTTAGCGTGTACAGGGTGGCTATTTGTATATTGATCTAGTGGTTCCAACACAAACAGACATCATAATCACAGCAGTCAACATCAACAGAATACAATACAGGGAGCCCATCACTCAAAGACACTGTACAGCAGACTTTCTCACAATGTATGTATAATACACTTTTCTGATGGCATTAACACCATATGCTTACATGTACTTCAGTTACTTTAAGATTGCATCAGATCTCTTACACTATTCCCCAAAGTGTCAATCTTCACAAGCAGCCAGGTGTCATTGTATATAGCATGTCTTGAAACGACATTGTCTGACTCATGGTCAGATATGCACATGTATGAATAGGTAGCCCTCCCTGTGCTGTGGCAATTTTTTTTTTTTTTTTTTTTGTGAAATACTCCATGTAGTGGTCACTATGTCCAGGTGACTGATAGCAAGAGATGAGTTGTGCCATAGATGCTATCTACTTACCTCTCTTTGCCTTGAATCTTGGATTCAAAGTCTTTGATCATGGACGAAACCACTCCCTGTAAATCAAGACGGTGAGAAAAAGAAAATGAATGTAGCTTTAATTCAACATCTTCATCTCCATGGCAACAGGTGCAGGTAATGAAAGATACACTGGAATGATTTAAAGGGATAATACAGCAGTTTGCCAGAGAGCTCATGAAGAGAACCACCTACATGTAAATATATGAAGCAAGGATAGCCATAAACTTTCATTAAAATGCTGCTAAAAAAACCTACATGAACAAACACAAAACATTTTGTCTTCCTTTCATGGGATTGTCACATTCTCCAGCTTATGACAGACATCTAGGAGCTTTAAAAACAAACTCTTTGCTCAAAAATTGACTCCCATACAAAGAGTAATATCACACAAACAGAATGATAGAAATTTTGTGGCAAAATCAAAGAAGGCGGCGGCCAGGGGGAATTAGACACTTTCACATGTTTTTTATAGAACGGGGATATTTTTGACTGAGATTTTATATTTTAATTGAAGGTCCACTTGCGAGTCAATGGGAGGAGACATGTGAGGTGATGACATCATCACCTTACCTACTTTGCATATTCTAATTTGCGTATAATATGTAGCAGTGACTGGATAACTGTGTGTGAAAAAAAAAAAACATACATATCTAACATCTTTTTTTTTTTTTTAAGTTGATGGAGGGCAATTTGTAAATCCATTGCAAAAGAAACATCTCCATGCAAGAATGTTATTACTTAAAAAATTCAGTAATGTTCCCATTCTGTATCAATATTTCATGAGATTTCTTTGTTTTTTACTCAATTTATCAAAGTCAACTTGAACGTGGGCGTGGAGCCTCCCTTTAATCCAAGGCTTGCCTGTACACTCATGTCATGCAAAGATACAAAGATAGTATGGAGCATCAACAGCTCATGTGTTTGACCAGTTAAAAAAATAATAATGATACACTTAATGACAAGTTATGTTTTCAACAACTATTGCAGCAAATATGCAATACTCATTAACAATTCATTGGATCTCTAGACTTTGCAGAAAGGGAGAGTTAAGTGTTGACAGATACCAGTCTATACATAGATTGCCTCTCTTCACTATCCCTACTGCTTTAATAGTAAATAACAACATGATATCGTAATGGGTTTCCACAGAATAAACTCGTCGTCTTTACCTGAAGTACACTAGTGTCTACATATGAAATACGACATAAATCAAACCAGAAATGATTTATTCCACTTCAACTGTGGAAACTACCAGTGCATCCTTTTGTTTGAAGATTAACAGAAACAAAACAAAAACAAGACCCTGCAAAGACCATATGGCCAATACAAATTGCAAGTATTATCTTTCATAAGTTCCTATTTCACTGCTGCATTTCATCTAGATTCACTCCATTTTTGTTTTAATCTTTGACAGAGAAAAACTGTCACTGAAGAGATAAAATGTTAGCAGACAACCTGTCAAAATCCAATTGCATGAATGAAGACTTTATGAGAGTGAAGTTATGAAACTCATTTTCTAATGTTTATATCTGATGTTATCAAAACCATGGTGTATCAAGAGACCTTTCTTTACATGGTATCTGAACAATTTTCTTTTGTCACCAAGAGTACGTTCACTTCTCCATTGTGTTTGTGATCTGTCCGTGTGTGTGTGTGTCGTGTGTGTGTGTGTGTGTGTGTGTGTGTGTGTGTGTGTGTGTAAGACTAAAGCCCATCATATGGCAATGGACTTTGAATGAATATTTGTAATTCCACTTGACACAATAACAGATTGAAAATGAGGTAAGCAATGCAGCAAGATTTAGCACGGCAGACTTCAATGGGACATAGAGCTCTTGGAAACATTGCAGTTGGAATTTCAGCCAATGGTGAACTGAAGCCACAATCTTCTCAAAAAATCTGACTCAAACTGGACTGGGGCACTGCTGAGGTGTTTGCATGAATTGTGTTCTTCTGGTGTTGCAAACACGATATGAAAGCAGGCAACAAAAAGGTGATCATTAAATGGTATCCACAATTTCAAGGAATGGACAATGACATGGAATGTGCTTTTCATCACCATGATTTTTGTTTTCTTTTTTGCTGTGAAAACATGGAGAAATGCAAGATGTCACTGTGTGTGTGTTGTAAGACATATTTTCAACATGAACAATGCAAATCTTGAGCTTTTTCCCCAGACAATGATTGCAATGAAACCATGGTACACCAAATCATGGCCATGATACACAAAGCTTTAAAAATCATTCCAAACAATAAATGCATGACGCACGTACTGACCACAGCAACATTTGAAGCAGAACATCATTAATGAACTAAACTGCTTCCAAAATTAGCACAAATATTCTTTTTTACAGTATATTGTTTGCCTTTTAGGTCAAAAACAGGTTCACCACAATGTATTTCATTTTCCTATTCTTCTTCCCACTGGTGAGTCCCCAAAGTATGATTATACACACTATATTTTCATGTGGTATGCCATGATCAGGTGGGAACCATCATTTTAGGATAAGAATTAAAGAGAAATATGTTGATAATAATGTCTGTTTCATTTCAACTTCACAACTTTCTTCACTTTGCTGTATGTCCCGTAAATGGATATTTTTGCACGAGTATTTTTTTTTTTTCGCACTCAGCTGGGTAAGATGAATTTCGTGTGTTCTTAATTTCATGCAATCAGGGCATTTATTACTGAAACATATGGCATGCAAAAATATTTGCATGCTTTTATTTTCACACTTCTGGTTGCACAAAATGCGCAGAAAATCTCCGCACCGCGAAAATTCCCTGCTTTACAGTACACAGAACACATAAGGACAACAGCATGAACAACTGATGCAATGCAATCAGCTGCAATTCTATTTGTTTTTTTGTGACGTGAGGCTTGCGATGTTTTATATACCAGCGGGGCAAGCTGCTACACATGACAAAAACAGAAGGTGGAAAAAGGAAGCGCCACCTCTCTGATTGAAGATGGTTGATGGAGGACCTTGTACAACTTGGATTCATTGTCCAGGATCAACGTGAACACACCATCCTATGGGCACACATAAGAGATTGAAAAAGGTCTCCTCTGGGACTGTCTTTCTCCCATAGAAACAGGGAGTGGGGGGATTTCATTATTTTCAAGCACAACAGGCTCTGCTCAGTTTACAACTACAGTGTCTGCTTGCTTTCAAAAACTTTTTTTTTTACTCCATTTCAGATGACTTTTTTTTTTTTAAATGGCATGGAATTGCTTCCTTAAATCAGTATCATTTACAAATCTTTTTAAATGTCTTTAAAAAAAAACAAACTAATGTAACAGCTCCTTTCACATAACAAAAATATACTGTATATGCAGTATATTTTGCAGATCAACTATTATTTACCAAATTAACAACCTGTAAAAATATTGTCTCCCATAACAGTGGTTTGGCCTTACACTGCACTCTGATGTGTGCAGACAGTGGTCAAGCATGAATTTCACATAACCACTGTCTTACCGAAATCTTAACAAAGCAACAAGATTTGTTCACACTAGAGAACTAATCATTACTACGACCTCCCTGTTCAATCAAGACACCACTACATGTGAATGGAGCACTGTGGCATTTAGAAGTGGAATAATGATACATGATATCAAAACACCAAACACGTAACACATGCACATCTCAAAACTTTTTTTGTTCTTAGAACCACCGCTATGATGGAGAGGCATTCATTATTTTCAAGTTTCTGCACACAAATGTGAATCCCTTGAAAAGATCACATCTCTCAAAAGAATTTTCCAAATTTGTTCAGACTTTCACTCTTGGATTACTTAAAATATTCTCCATTTAATATTGAAGTTAAATAATTTCTGCAGACCGAGCCTTTTTTTGTGATGCCCATTCCCCCCCCCCCAAAAAAAAAAAAAAAATCCACTGTCCAATATAACAATCTTACAAATTCCTGCAATTCCAAATTTCTAACCCCAGCGATATGGATCAAAAAGCCTACTTTCGAGGTAAGGTGACTGAAAGTAAGGTGTGGCTATGGAATTAATGACAGTCTAACTTCTAATGGATTGTGAAAGGTGCGAGGAAGCATATCAACTTTCAAAACTTAGGCAACCAAATAGATATGCATAAGAATTGTCCATTGTGCATTCCTACCCTCTGCCCCCCCCCCCCCCCCCCCAACCACCTCATCCCCCATCCCCTTTTCCCCTTCCCCTTTTCTTTAGCTCTGCCACTATTGCATACCTCATGCTCTGGAAGAACAGTCTCCATGTCCTTTCGGAGGCAGCGTAGACCGGGAAGCATAGCGTCTCGGATCAGATCCTCTGACACGACTGGAGAGGAAGGCATCTCGAAAGTCAGGGAAGGGTATCCATTTCAGAGGTTTTGTCATACTTTTTAACTTCTTCATTCACAATCATGCAATTTCTCGTTTCTCTACAAGAGGATCCTTTAAACTCCTTATTCTTTCTAACCTTATCTCCCTTCTACAAGAATCTATCCTTTTTCATATTTATTTATATGAATTCTCTCTTATATCAACCTATTTTGCTGTACTTGGAGGTCCCTTGTCTGTGATTTACATCAAAACCTTCTCCAGAAAGTGTGAGTAATGTATACTTGCATCGCTTACCTTCAACTTACACTTTAATTCGAAAATCATCACTTTCAAGTTTTTCTCTTTGTTTCTCTAGATGTGGTGCAATACTACTGACTTGTTTGATATAAAATGAATGATTACAAAAATATTGCATTTTAAAACAAATCTGACCTTGTGAGGTTTTTGTGTGTTTGCTTGTTGTTTGCTTTTTGGTGGGAGCACTTGATATGTAAAGTAATTAGAACTAACAGCAGCATGAACACTTAACAGCGATTTTCATTTCTCAATCATTAACTTATGAAATGCTCAAAATTGTGAAAGGGTAAAATCTGTGATAATCATAGTCAACCACAAACTCATCAACATTTGTGAAGTAACTGCTGCTACAAAAGCCCCAATGCTCAGCCAAGTTACTCCGCCTCATGAACACACCCCTCATTTCCGACCTTTCTAGACTCCCAAAAGAAAGAAAGAAAAAAACAAAACAAAAGCAAAAGGATACAGCAGCATGATATTGCACTGTAGGCTTCAAACAACGCTGTGGCAACCTCAGCCCGATTGGCATCATTGGCAGAATGACTGTTGGTGTACGCCATAGCAGCAAGGCGAGGTAGAATGACTGCCAAAATGTAAAAACAGGAATATCAGTGAGAAATATTTAGTTACTTATTAACAAACAAACATCACATTTATAAAATCACATCCATCAAACATTGTAATTGCAGATATATCTCTAACGTAATTCTCGGTATCGCCAATGCACAGAAAACTTCTGCGCACACTGAAGAGCCCGGTCACAGATGCACTGTGGGATTCCTCGGTGCCATTGTTCAATTGTTCACGAAGAAGTCCGATTCACTGTAGTCAGTGGTTGGATCACAGTTCGGCTCATGATTCAGCTGAGGGGGATGACAGCTTTAGCAAACTTCTTTTGTGATGTCATAATAACAAGCACATATGCACGCACTCTGGCATTACTAAAGACTGCGCGATGCGCAGAAGACAACGAAGGCAACATTACTTAGCAACAGCTACGCACTTTACTCTTGATGACAGCTCAACTTCGGTAATCTTCGTATCAATGCTAACGGTGATCAGCAGTATCATCAACAGCGCCCTCTACACTACCGAGACTATGCCCCTTTAAGTTTGTCTCCTGAGCTATCCACCCATGCATCTAAAACGCTGCTCTGCGGCGTAGGTATTGGCGATACCAAGAATTGATACATGTAGTTCACCCTGTCATTTTGCTCATTACTGGTCAACCTAACTCCTCTATCAAACACATCTAAAATATATCACTCAACATCAAAAAGAAAAATATGTGCCAAATACAGATTGCAGAGTACTATCTACTGGGAAATTTTAATCAGCTGCACATTTATTGTTTCATGCTTACAATGATACATGCTTACTTTTCAATATTACACAAGATAACATAATGTCTCCTATGTTACACATTTTCAATTCAATTCAATTTTCTTTGATGAGAACCAGGACAATAATAATAATAATAATAATAGCTGGTTTTTATATAGCGCATTTCACACACTTCAGGGTTTCAATGCGCTTTACAGACTATTATTACCCCGGTCACTGGATACATTATCAACCAGCACTAACAGTGCTCATTCTCCACTCCCTGGGGAGCATTCCAGCCAGTCGCAGCCATTTTTACAGGCGCGCACATGCTGATCAACCAACATAAGCTTTCTCATCCTACCGGGTACCCATTTATACTCCTGGGTGGAGAGCAGCAATGTGGATAAAGTGCCTTGCTGAAGGGCAGAGGAGGAAGGATGGAGCAGAGAATTCTCCACGGGCATGGCACTTACATTCATCCCTGAATTTGGGCTCTGCGTTTGGCCCGATCTTCCCGAGAGTGTTAATGACCTGGACGATGAGGGCGTGCTCCTGTTTGTGCGATGTTTCGTCCAGGAACGTCTGAAACTGGGTGTAGACTCGGTCCAGAGTCTTGAGAGAAAGCAAGAATCGAGGGATTAAATTCATGATGGTAGAAACAGAGCAGAATTTCTCTCATTTCCACTCTGCATGCTTGCTAGAACATTGGTTGTTCAGCTTTTGAAATAAAAACTTCTGCACAATCAATTTTTTATGCCCACCAATTTCGGTAAACTTCACTAATGCATATTTTTGTGGATAAGAGCAGTTTGTGCAGACTTCTCAACTTAGTGCCACAGCTGCAACACAGCCAAACAGTGGTCACATACATCAGTAACACTTATCTTCATAATGTTATATTCAATACATTTCACTGCTGCACATTACCAATAATATTGCAATAGTGATTACATTGACATGTTAAACATCATACAGTGCCTCTACCTCTTTTTGGTTGGTATTTTCCAGTATTGTTCCGAAAGCTGGGATGGTGGCTATCCTCACAGATCTGACATGAGTGATAAAACAATACAGAAAAATCCAAAAAAGTAATATGTTAATGCTTTGTCATTGGAACTATTCCAATCAATCATTGCAAGCATCATCAACATCACCATTCTCATCTACAACTGTACATCATCACCATTCCCACCTTCAACTGTACATCATCATCATTACCACCTACAACTGTACATCATCATTACCACCTACAACTGTACATCATCACCATTACCACTTACAACTGTACATCATCACCCTTACCACTTACAACTGTACATCATCACCATTACCACTTACAACTGTACATCATTACCATTACCACTTACAACTGTACATCATTACCATTACCACTTACAACTGTACATCATCATTACCACTTACAACTGTACATCATCATCATTACCACCTACAACTGTACATCATCACCATTACCACTTACAACTGTACATCATCACCATTACCACTTACAACTGTACATCATCACCATTACCACTTACAACTGTACATCATTACCATTACCACTTACAACTGTACATTATCACCATTACCACTTACAACTGTACATCATTACCATTACCACTTACAACTGTACATCATCATCATTACCACTTACAACTCTACATCATCACCCTTACCACTTACAACTGTACATCATCATCATTACCACTTACAACTGTACATCATCACCATTACCACTTACAACTGTACATCATTACCATTACCACTTACAACTGTACATCATCACCATTACCACTTACAACTGTACATCATTACCATTACCACTTACAACTGTACATCATTACCATTACCACTTACAACTGTACATCATCACCATTACCACTTACAACTGTACATCATTACCATTACCACTTACAACTGTACATCATCACCATTACCACTTACAACTGTACATCATTACCATTACCACTTACAACTGTACATCATCACCATTACCACTTACAACTGTACATCATCATCATTACCACTTACAACTGTACATCATCACCATTACCACTTACAACTGTACATCATTACCATTACCACTTACAACTGTACATCATCACCATTACCACTTACAACTGTACATCATCATCATTACCACTTACAACTGTACATCATCATCATTACCACTTACAACTGTACATCATCACCATTACCACTTACAACTGTACATCATCACCATTACCACTTACAACTGTACATCATTACCATTACCACTTACAACTGTACATCATCACCATTACCACTTACAACTGTACATCATCACCATTACCACTTACAACTGTACATCATTACCATTACCACTTACAACTGTACATCATCACCATTACCACTTACAACTGTACATCATCATCATTACCCTAACATTCATTCATCTCATGACTGCAATCATCTTATCAACAAGACTGTGTCAAAGTTACTGCATTCATTATTGGCAGCATCAATACAAATGACAAAATGGTCATCTCACTCATATATCATCGAAATCTCTGATCAACACAATCGTTGCAAACGTCTCTTTCATTCATCAGCTTTACCTTCATTAAATATGACCACATCCTGGCCGCTACTGGTTGTCATCTGATTCACATGTTCAAAATAGAGTCACTGTTTAAGTTCGATTATCGCCATCACCATCAAAATGAACTTCATCACTGTCACTACCATCACCATCATGATCATGTCCTTCAAATCAACTTCAACAACCATAATCATCATTATGACAACCTGGCTAGCAGCATAAATATATATATATTTTTTTCGTTCAAGTGTCCATTCAGTATCCACATCATCGACAGCAAATAACATATCCTGCTATCATGACTAATGGTCATCAGCCTCCCCACAGTCAACACAGTCATCATCTATCAAAGATCAAACATCGCCACCACCGGTCATCGCCCAACTCACATGTCCGAGTCCCCGGAGAGCGTGATGAGGGCGGGGACCACCCGTGACGAGACCAGGGCCTCGTTGATGCCCCGTGCCAGGAGCTCAAAGAGCCGCGCCGTCAGGATGCGGACCGAAGAGGAGGTGTTGACCACACAGCTCCAGAGGGTGGCAAGCAGGAGCTCATGGTAGGTGGGGTTGGCACTGTAAAGGGTAATACAAAGAACAGTTCCTCACCCATGAAGAGTTATAATCATCATGGAATATTTGCCTCAAAAGGTTTGCAATCACAGCAAATTCAACAACTTCGCTTTACCTTGTTTGTTTGGGTATAGACCTTATGCACTGACGTCATCACTCGCTTGACAACCTCTCGCGACGCCATCTTAGAGGGCAAGCGAAGTCCTTGACATCGCAGAGGCGTGCAGCTAGTTATGTGCTTTTCCTATGCGCGCTAGCGGCGATTGCCTCACTCGCCGCCAGTCCCCAGGCTAGTGGCAGGGGTTTTTTTACCATCAAACAAGTTTGACATGACATGACACATTATGCAGCAATGTTTGGGTAATTTTCTCACATTGTGCAATCGAAATACTCACAGTAACTACAGAATTCCTAGGTTATATCGCAGAAAATTGTATCCATAGCACAACATCGCCGTTCGCTGAATGTATGTCGCCATTTTGAATTTCATTAGCCAATCACATGCGAGGTACGTGTTTTAGTAAAAAACACGTAGAAATCTACCTCGCATGTGATTGGCTAACGGATTCGTAGGTTGATGAGCTGTTATGACCGCTGGTAGTTGCATCTTTTTTCATGAAAATTGTGCCAAAATGTTGGATATATCATTAACCTGGTGAGTGCAATGCATACATCAAATGTCGATTTTGCTATACAAGCTTGAATTTCCCGATCTAGGGCTGTAGATTACATGCAATAGAAAAGACAGTAAATGAAACACCGATGTTGTGTGTAAATGCCCATTGCCTCGCGTGTAAAAGCACGCTCTAGCAACGCATCGCTTGCCCTCTGAGGGAGGGCGCCCTTCAGTTAGTAAGACCGTGTGACGTCATATGCATAAGGTCTATAGTGAACAGTAACATGATTCTTGAAGCATAGTGATGTAACCATTTCTGTTTATGCATGCCTTATATTGACTTGATTTTAATTGACCTATTATTATCATTTTTTCTTTTTATGTGACCATAAACGAAGGGATGAATGCTTGAAAACAAGTAACCACAGTTCCATTGTCTTTAACTCCCTTCTGAAAGACCAGGCAATGGGGAAAAAGTGACAACAGCAGTGATGTTGTCAGGGGGCTTAAACCAGTGACCTGAGGAGAGATGGACTGTGGTCTTATTTACTGAGCCAAAACAGCTCCACTGCAATGATGGCAATACCTTCAAACACACAACAATCTTTTTTTGCTCATCTTCATCAATCCCTTCCTTTCCCCTCCCCCTCCACTATTCCTCCTCTCCCTTCCCCATCCTCCATCAATATTCGACTTTGATTTCATTAGTTCCCACATGATCATTGTATAATTATGTACAAAAACTGTTTTTCGCGAATTTCGGGAATTACTGATGAGTCGGGAATTCAACAGCACACATAAATATCACCACCTGATCTTGATCGCATTACATTTGCGGTACAAAAATATCAACATGCCCATTCTGCGGCATGTGGCATCTTCCGAGCTGAGGGAAATCATGGCCACGGCTGGCTAGATACATGCATGCTAATATGTCTTTACACTAGGCACATCCCTCCTATCAATAAACCTCACTTTGCGGAAACATCAGTGACTTCCTCATTCGAGCAAATATCTGCATGCAAAAATAACAACTTTTGCAGTATCCCCAACCCCAGCCTCCATCCCCTTCCCCTCTCCCCTCCCATTACCCTTTCCCTTCCCCCCTCCCTTCTTCTCATCACTCACTGAAGGTCATTGAAGGCCATGTGGACGCTATCCTGAGGGGCCTGACACTGGCCGATGATAACGATGGCCTCCTGAAGGCAGTGGTTGATTTGCTGTCGGTCGTCCTCCCGGTGATGGCTGGTGAGGACGCCACACACAAAGGCAGGCAGCGTTGCCTTGGCGATGGGGCTCTGCCCCGATTGAACTAAGGTATCTGCAGGGGATAAAGGTGCAAAATTGTATTGGGATATCTCCTATCTGCCACCATTTTCAAATCTTAATCATATGACTTATGAAACACACACCGTTATGAAATCTTTATCGTGTTCAATGAAAATTTCACAGATACTTTATTATTGCATTCTTACAAGACTAGCCCTCATATGGATTACTTCTTAATTTTTTCAATGTTCTATCTCTATATAGATTGCATGAAATATCAAATTAAGAGGGTTTTCAAATAGATGTTGCTTGTTCATTTTATCTTTACTAGTTTAGCTCCTACTTTCTCCACAAATATTTTGCATCCATGACTGCAATGCAGCTCTACAACATATCAAGTTTCAGATGGAATTAAAAAATGTTTACCTACCAACAAAATGAACCATAATAATATTACTTTGTTTCATCACAATATGATAACCAAACAAACCATGGCATACAAAAGACTTGCTGTATCAGATATGGGGAAGCATTAACAAGTTTATGCAGGAATACATCCCACTTTACAAACATGCATATACATCACATGATACTTACGGTACTGCTCCTTGGGAACATTAAGTACTGCTAGAAATTTGGGTGTGACCTGCAGGGACATGAATCCAAACCATAAATGATTATTAAGATACAACAGAAAAAGTAATACTGTGGTAAAGCTCTGTTCATGTCTTACTACCTACATCTTTTCAAAACATTTTGATAACACCAGCACATTCTAGTTATTACAAAATAACAACAAACAAGACAGTAATTATTCACTAAAACATAACAGATAGGAATGTAGACCAAATGCAGCACATTGCCAGAAACAGGTTTTGCTGGCGAGTAGCAACATAGAGAACTTTAAGCATGTATAAGTGCCACACTTCTCTATGAGAGTATAAATGGCATAATTTTGTTTACATACAATGGAGTTTCACTACAGACATGTACTTGTCTGCTCTAGTGGCAACAGAATTTGATCTCACCTCTTAGAACTGACTGAATTCTTGGGCTTATTTCCTCAACTTGAAGTTTACTAGAAAAATGTCATATGGATAAATCAAGGCAAGACTTAACCACATGTTTTGTGCTAGTCAGTACAGACTTAAATTCATTTCTTTTAATCATTGTGCGAGTTTACCAGAATTGGAACACAGAGTCCAAAATGAAACACAAAAAATTGTGCACTGTGCAACAGACAAATTCAGAGAGGAGACAGTACCGTACCAGGGCAATTACCCCCTGGCTAAATACCGTGAATAGAGTAATTAGGGTTAGAGGGTTAGGTTTAGGGTTAGAGTTTGGATTTAGGATTAGGATTAGGGTTAGGGGTTAGGGTCAGGGGAAGGGTGTGGGATAATTATCCAGGGGAGTAATTGCCCCAGAACTGATAGTACTACTATAATTCTTCAAATGACTTCCTTGCAGAGTGTAAGTTACCAGTGATTGTGAGCAGTGCCCATCTCCCTCACCTTTAAATCAGTGAATGCAGGGCCAAACGTTTTGCATATGTGGACGAAGAGTTTGGAGAGTGATCGGACGCAGGTTGTATGGATGGCATCCAATCTGCCAACAACTTCTAGTAACCTTGGAATGCTGCAAACACAAAAGAGCGATAAATACAAATAAATTACCTGTAAATGTCCATGGGGAGAGGGGGTGCATGGTTGGATCACTAGAAGACTTTGATGGTCAAGACACAAGCTTATTTTACCTCAAACCTCCTTACTATAAAATTCTTCCATTTGGACATGGGGATATCATAGGATCAAGTCACATCCATTAACACTTTGAGAAAAAAAAAAGAATCAAATTTTGGCACCTGTTGGGTGGGGGCTTTAAGAAAAAAAAAAGAAGAATGAAAGATATTGCAAAATACTAAACATTCCATGTTTCTTTTTTGTAACATTGTCACTCTCCCATCCCACATTGCTCAGTCAGATCTTTCCACATAGTACGTTTCGTCACAGATGGCAGTGTGGTGGTACTGTTTTTTCTCTCTTGAGAGGACATTGTTGTGAATTATTTCCATTTGTTCAGAGAGAAGTGGGATGAAATGTGCTATAGAAATTTGGAAGATGGTGGCATGAATTGTTTCAATGTGTCTACAAAGAGGTGAAATATGTTTTTTTTTTTACTTTCTTTGGCTTCTCAAAATAAATGTTATTTTGTTGTCGTTGTCTTAGCAAGCAGGTTAATTCCTCAGCTCTTAGCCTACCATCTGGTGGAAATTCGAAGTGCATTATACGTCTCACCACGTTTAATTTCAAAATTTTCTACACAGTTCACAAATATCACACAAAACACATGCACAGTAACTTAAATGTTGATACTATGCAAATCCAAAAACACCAAACTTGGTCTTGTATGTGCCTGTGACATATTTTTGCACAAACAAGAAGTTGATACGGCTCTTTTTCTCACAAATCGCTGGTCAACCTGTAGCAGTAGATAGGATGCTATGACTCCATCCTTAATATCAGTTACAGCCTGAAGATTGATGTAGATGTGCTCTCCATAATTTCATATGAACATGTAGCTACACTACAGTGAAACAAGTATGGTTGTGTTCACACTAAACTTCAGTCAACCAGTAATAGCTGAGAGACCTGTATGGTAGCATACTCACTAGTCAGTGATCACCCAGTTGTAGCTGGGCCAGGTTTCCGTTTCCTCACTCCTCGTGTATCTCTCGAAGGCCTCCATGAGTCTCACCAGCTTCTTCTGGCCTCCCATGATAACACTCACATTGTGGAGAGCACACAGCGGCTTGGGAAACCTGGTGACTGCAACGTATCACAGAACGACATCCAATCATTGGCACTACACAATTGCACGTTATTAGATGTATTCCCTTCTTTACACATCCACAAGCACTGGCAGTCACACAAGTGTGAACACACACAAGTCTTCACTTTTACTGCAGGCAACTCCATGTGTACAAAAACTATAATTTCATTCAGGGTATGTAAACATTTATGGTAATTTAATCAAATGTTTTTGTATTCAATTCTGTAGAAAGCATCATCACATTACTGTACATTTCATCTGCGTTATTGTAAATAAATTAATCAAATGTTTTGTCACATTTGTAAATTCTGGAGAAAGTGTCATCACACTACGATACATTCATCTACACTTCAATGGCAGGAAATCATGTGTCAAAACCACCACTTCAATTCTTTAGCAAAAAAAAAAAAAAAAAAAAAAAAAAAATTAATAATAATAATCAAACACAAAAATAATCTTTAAAACAATAAAAACATATGGCCCTTTATGATACACACAGTCTACCTATGGAAGTCAGGGACAGCTTGAGATAGGGCTGTCAATTATTTTTTTTTTTCAAAATGCTTACCGTAACCCTCTTTGTGCCAGGGACTTCAGACAAAGTGTAAAATACTATGGGCTTTTCTGTGCTAATCGTCTCTCAGTACACAAAGGCCCAAATTCACGAAGGTGGTACAAACAAAACCATGGTCTAAACCATGGACAAAAATCATGGAGCGCCAAGTGTCAAACAGAATATTTCGTTACGAAATTGGTCATTTCGTCGACAAAATGACTGTTTCGTTAACGAAATTATCATTTCGTGGACGAAATGATCATTTAGTTACAAAATGTTGTCATTTCTTTACAAAATAATCATTTCATCGACGAAATGACTGATTTCGTAGCGAAATATCGCATGCAACACTTGGCATTCCATGGTTTTTGTCCATGGTTTAAACCATGGTTTCATTTGTACCACCTTCGTGAATTCGGGCCATAGGGTTTAGAAGCACACTACCCACCTAAGAATACATTTACTACTCAATCCTACCTTCAAGCTCAACCTCTTCCTCCTCCCTTTCCTCCCTCTCCTCGTCCTCCTCGCCACCTTCTCTCCCATTCTCCAGGGCATCCTGAAACGGGCCCATCTGGAGGACGTTGGCGTAGACGGCAGGGACGAGGCACTGTAGCGTGTGGGCGTAGTGCTGGATTAACCGCTCCCCCTGCAGTATGTCTGGCTTGGGTCTCTGCAAGTCCTGTGCACGAGGAAACAGATTGCCCACGTGACATCAGGAAAACAAAATAGCAGCATTACTAGCAAACAGTAAATTGTTGGTTTGTTTTTATTTTCAATCTGCCAAGATGGTTTAATAGACAGCTTCGGATTATTCTGTTGTATTAGCTAGTCTTTCATGGGGTCTTGGAGTATATACTAGGGGGGACCGCTTCACTGGGTTATACACCTTGCTCTTTACAATACATGAAGTTGGGTCTTTTATACACAAGGGATCTCCATTTTACATCCTAACCAAGGGACAGACTGTTTTGCCTCTACTAGAAGGGACTGCATAATATCACCCAACATTGCTTAGTAAGACTCACTGGAATTTGAAGCGGGGCCCAAATCTGAGCCCATTTGACACGCTGCGGACTGAGTCACCTCATTGCCCTCACCATAAACGTATGTCATGGCTCCTTTCTCCTTTGTATCATGCATACTTGCTTGAAACTCTGTTACTCTTTTTTTTTTTCACATCTTAATCTATGCATTGTATGTATGTCAACAAGTATTCTTTGTTACATTCTTCTCTTACTTTTCCCTTTTTCAATAATATTTGTCACTCAAAATGACTGCAAATATCCATTCACTTCTATTCCTTTCAAATTAGATCTACATATGGCCAGCCAAAAAAAAAAAAAAAAAATGACTTCCAAAAACAATCATACACACACAGAGACACACTCATGAATTGAATGTTTGAAAGAGAGATATACAGAGAGTACAGGGATATATTGGAGATACATCAATAAGAGAGATGTAATAAGTGACTGAAAAAGAGTGATGGGGGTGAAGAGAAAGAGAACAAAGTGAATGGAGAGAAGTGTAATCTTACTATTGCAGTGACTTCAAGGCGCCTTAGTACAGTTGAGACTAGATTTGTCTCGAGTCTGTCCAGATCCTGGGCCCACGCGGCAAAGGCAGGAAGAAAGACTTGCTGAGTTGCATTGACTACACCATCTGAGCTGTCTCCTAGGGCCTTCAAGAGCAGGTCCAGGCCCTGGGTTGGCGGGCAGAGAGAGAGGGAGAGAGAGCGAATATGAGACATGGTTTATTATAGAATGGGTAGTGAGAATCTTGCGATCTCATTGGTCGAGAGCTATGTGTTGATTTGTACTGGCCGCACGCTGAGTCACAGTGGTAAACATGTTATCGCGCACTTGTAACAAAGGTTCGCGTGCTAGGCAAGCATTCGCGCATTCAGTACGAGACGCCTATTGGCTAAAACAATCATGCATCAGTTTTTACTGGATGGATAGTTCTGAAGAAAAACCATGCGTCCAGTAAAAAACTGAGCATGGTTTTCGGGCTCTCGTCTATGGCAAGCCAAAAGGAAATGCACCCAGTAAATTTGTCATCGGGTAACACGATAGAAAAATGGGTTTTTGGCAAGAAAATTACCCATTCTATAAAACAGATGACGCACATGTCTTTTCGTGCGTCAGTCGGAATATAGTGTGCATGCGGTAACTATGGAATTCAGCCTAAACCCACGAGGCAAAGCCTCGTGGGTTAAGCATTCCATAGTTACCTTATGCACACAATTCCGACTGACGCACTCAGACCTGTGCGTCATTTGTATACTATTATGATACACTGCAAACCTTTCTTCCTTACTATGAATGGATTTATCGTAAGCACACACACACAAAAAAAGGGCAATGAGAAATCCGCAGAGGACTAATAAATCTTGACTGTTGACTGAGGAATTATGATCTAAAAATTTGGTTGAAAAAGTAATGTTCAATACCACAGTTAGATGAGGAAATTGTTAAAATCAAAAGATTATAAGTACTGCAACCACCTCCACGTTTAACTAACCTGTACTAGGCATTTTGCATGTACGATAATTCTCTGACAATTTTCTACGTGGTAGTGTTTACTAGTGACACCTCATACATCAAAGCAGCTGATGTGACTCCTGAATGTAGTGAATCCAGATCTGAGTAATTGTATTACCAAAAGCAACACATGTTATGGTCTCAATAATACAATCAAAAAAATGCAGAAATAATCATTACAGCCAGCCCAACAGATGTACTGTAGGTATCACCAAAGTAAACCACTGCTCCCATCAAAGTGAGAGCAAACTATATTCTAGCATTTCACTGTTTCCTTGGCAGGGGATGGTAAGAAGTGGATAACATTACTAAAATTTCAGAATATCGTTCCATGCTGGATTGCATGTACTGCAATGAGAGGAGTTCTGACTAGGTCAACACATCATCACAGTTAAAAGGTAAAAATCAACCTGACCCACAGAAACTCATCTCTTAAGTAAACACTCAATCTCCAGTGGGGAAAAAAAAAATCCAAGCATTAATTGGCAGTCAGCAATCAGCTTTTTTTTTTCTTCTTCTTCTTCTTCTAAGTTGGATTCAACAGTCAATCCTGTCCATAAGAGTAAAATGTCTATATAGCTCCTCTAAGTTTGCAAAAAGGCAGGACTGGTTCCACAGATGCCATCCCCCACGACTCACCTGGTTGTACTTGTCCGTGTCGTCGATTAGGGAGAACACGAGACCGAGACTCTTGACCGCCGACGAGCGGATCTCCTCGGCCCGGTCTTCCAACATCTGCTGCAGCATGGACAGCACTAGGGAGCTGCAGATTTCTTTCTGCAAGAGACAACCATGACAACAACAAATACATAATACAAATATGACAACAAGGAAGGTGATGAGAAGATGACGACGATGATGATGATGATGATAATGGTGAAAATAATAACGAAAAGAATACAAAGATGAAGATGAAGAAGAAGAAAAAGAAAAAGGAAAGAAGAATTCGTAGAAGCAGCCGAAGTAGTGGTAGTAGCAGTAGCATCAGAAGAAGTAGTAGTACACTGACAGAATTAAAACAGTGACTGGTTTTTAGATTTGACTCAATTCAAAACTTAAGGTGTTTTAGCTTTTTCGTTCTGCTTTCTCAGAAATGTATGAAATACATGACAGAAGCAGTTTTGCAAATTTCAAATGTATATACAATGTTGGAAAACAAGAAACACATTAGTCAAAGATAAAAATAGTCAAAAAAAACTTTTCAGAACATCATGTTGTTAACAAAGAGAGCAAACATTTTCTGTGCTTCCAGTTTTATGAGGAAACTATGAGCTTGGGCAAAACTTTTCTTTCTCTCTTCGAAATTTTTGTTTTATTTTGATTTCATTCCTTGCTATACATTCCGCCTGAATGTTTAAATATGCAAAATGAATATACAAAACCAATATCTCCTCTCAAGCAGTTCATTTGAATCATCCTACTTGAATGTTCAGGTAAACAAATGTACAGATATTCACATAAACACAAAATAAAACACAACATCATATCTCCTGTCAAGGAGTACACTCAAATACACACACCAGCATAAAGGACACATGGTACACACACATAAGAGGACACTCACTGGCAAGTACGGTGCAAGTGCCCCACACGACTCGGCGACCAGTAGTCTCCGCTCAAGGTACTTGTGATTGATTTGTTCCCAGCATTGAGGAAGCAGCTCAGCCTCAGCCTTGGTTGGCCCCACATGCTTGGCGAAGGCTACACAGCCACTCAGTATAACTTGTCTGTGGAATAATTCAGTGATACAAACTATCCTCAAACAACAATACCCCAAAATACAAACATTTCATGAGAAAAATATCTCACTTTTCTCTTACCTTACGTATTGTTCATCCTGTACTGACACAACCTACATCTGTTTCCTACATAGAGGCTTGTATTTCACGAAAAAATATCCTGTCCACAGGTTACACACAAGTTGGCATTTTTTTCCCTCTGAAATTACAAAACTACAAACATTAAGCATGAAAGTACTCATTGTTTCTCTGTAAACTCAAGTAATAGCAAAACTTTATTTTAACTAAATCTTGTTACCATCTCCCAATATGTGTCTTTGATGGAAATTCACCCCACTTATACCACACATTCTGCTTTTAATTTCTGGATGACCTGATGTTCAGGGCTGCCAGGAAATAGGTAGAAACATGAAAGCAAGAGATGATTAAGCAGAGGGGTGAAGGTTGAGGTGTGAATTTTCTTCAATTTGTCTCCCTCCACAAATGAAATATATAAGATCACAACTGCTGATCTACAATTTAACAAACATGTCGGAAAAAAAGGAACCACGGGACTAGAACATGTTTGATAACTTGTACATCAGCAAAAGGTAGAAACATGTCTGAACAAGAGGGCAGGGTGCTTTAACATCTTGTGAGAGTCTACGAAAGAGCTCCCATACCAACCTTTGGTCTTCGTCTGGCTTCTTGATCAAGTTAAAGAGTAGATTGAGCAGCTGATCCCTCTCCCTGGCTTCCGGGTGGGATGAGGCAGCACAGAGGATCAATGGTACTAACTCCTACACACAGACATTGGTTGGCAAAAGCACACATTGTTGTGAATGCCCATTCGCAAAATACATTATTAATTCCTTAATGGTGATTCAAACTGACGTAAATGGGTTCTAGGTTATTGCTACTAAGGTTTGACCCATTGAGGACGGACTGATTTTGCTACAACATGCATTTTCCATAGACACTTGCCCGGGACTCGTCCTCAATGGGTTAATAATACACTGAAACATACATGAGCATGCAATGAACATATTTTCTGCAGGGTTGAATGATGAGTTTGTGTCTGAAGCCAGGTTTGCAAATTTCTCGCAAAACCTTCACAAAACCAAGATCTTACCCCCCCCCCCCCAAAAAAAAAAAAAAAAAAAAAAAAAAAAAAAAAAAAAAGTGAGAAGAAATTCAATCATGGAATACCTGGGTTTTGTAACAAACTCAGTCAGCTTTTTATAACAAAGTAAAACCTACACAGCTACATGGTGCCACATGCAAATTTTATTAATTCCTGCAAGCAGACAATACAGAAGACTCACTTTCCCTACAAACTGCAGAGTCATGCTCACAACACTGGCATAAAAACACACTTCTATGATCACTGGGAGTTAAGAGTATTGTAATGAAGATGTTTCCCTCCTATGTAGCCTCACCTCTCTCTTCGCCAGGAGGACATTGGGGATGATGTGGGGCAGACACCTGGCCAACATCTCCACAATACCCTGGCCTGATGCAGCAATGTGGGACACCTCTTCTAGGAGCCGTGCCTCTGTGGTCTCAACAGGGTGCACCACAGTGCCCAGCAACGCCCGCTGGAACGCTTCTGACACATTTCTGTTTAGAGGGTTTGGAATGAATAGGGCGTAAATTTATGTGCAATGAAGCAACACACCCTGGGGTCTGTTTCATGAAAGTCTCATGAGAGACTTTTTGCTTGTAAGTTAGTACACTTATGAGAGACTTCATGAAATGGATTTTACTTCTCTTTGAAAGTGTCTCATAGCTACATATGAGCGACTTTGGCCATTCTGAGATTTATGCAAAATAGACTTTTATGCGATGACTTCATGAAACGGACCTCCAATTCAGCAGTGCATCGTTAAATCCTTTATCATTTTTATGGTGACTTATCATTCAGCTGCTAGTGATACATAATGCACCAATGATATTCCAATGCTCTTTAATCATCTACAACTCATGTCTCCACATCATTACAATGATTGACTACAACCATGATTTGGACTGTCCATAAAATTCTGCAAATCATCCAGTTCAATACAAGTGGAGTCAAAATGTTCAGTATGCACTGTCTTTGTTGGAGCTGAAAGACGTCGGTCTTAATTGGATTTCTTCATCCAGTGGTAATAAAGCTACATCCTACTACAAAATTTACTCTACAGGAAGATCACAGCTTGAAGAAAGAGTAAAAAATCTTACTTCCTCCTGGTGAAGAATCCATCTCCCGTCTCCGCCTGCTCGTCTCCCTGACCTTCGACCTCTCCCCTGTCCTCCTCTTGACCCTCGCCACTCCTCTCATCACCGTTGACGAGAGGCGGCCCGGCGTCGGGATCGTCCTCACCCGCCTGACCTCCGACCCCGTCCTCGTCTTCATCCTCGGCCACAGGTTCGGAGATGTCCTGTAGGGCCTCCACCTGATTGGATGGGGGCGAGGACGATACGGATATGTGGGGTGTGTCATCGGTCATTTCCTGACCAATGGGTTCGCGTCTCTCCCCCCGCTCACTGGCGATGGAGGCAGGGTCCTTGATGGGGGAGGTAATAGGGCTGATGCTTGGAGTTGACTGCTTGGGTGTCTTGAGAGTTGTGATTTCCCTACAAAATGATCATGATGGAAAATTCACTCATTGCTTTACAACATTTTCAGAGCATTTAAATGAGGCTTCATTATGCTATTAACATTCTTTAGAAACAGCATAAACACATAATAAAGATCATAATGTTTCATACACACACATCACGCTAAACTATTTTTTTTTTTTTGTACCACAAATTTAGACATGTAATAGCAACACAGTAGGTGCATCAACTAGTTACTCAAATAGTATGAGAAAAACAAGATTTCATGGAAATTTTGAATTAAATGCCCAAAAGAATGCATTCCAGAGCAAACCAACATTTTTGTTTTCTTGCAAATAACAATGGTTATGAGCATGCTGTTAGCAATTCATATCAACACTTGCAAAATGCTGTAAACGAGACCTAAGATAAGAAACGAAAACAGATGTACTTCATTTTGTGTGGCAAGGGATTGTGGGGCACTTATAGATTTTGTCATTTGTAATTGACAGCTCAAATTCAAATTCATTTTTGTTTTTAATGAATTCTGGAAGCTGAAATTGCATTCTATTTGGAATATACAGTGTAAACTATTTGATCATGTTAGAATCTGGTGCACAAAAAAACCTTTATTCAAAATCAAACCCCAAAACAAATCAATTTTGCTTTCAACCGATAAAAATCTAGCACTTGGGATTTACATCTGATATCTGTTTTATGTCTATGTTTGATTTCAATTATCAGGCATTTGTGTTTGCACCAAATGGCTCAAGTACAGATTGCTCTCTTAACATCATGCTACTTCAGGTTTTCCTTAAAATATGAAAATGACTTGGAATTGGAGTAAAATTGGGCCATCAGTGTCAATCAATCTGGTTATGATCTTGAGGATGGCCATGAAGGGCAAACTTCAGCTTAATACGGTATCAACAAACAGCATGCAATACATCACTCTCAAAATTGGAACAATTGTAGGGGTACCATTAGTACATGCCTGCATGCATATCAGTTAGAATATACACAGAACACTTCTGCATCAGCGACCTTCTGGCGCTCAAAGGGCAATGCAATGACATGGATGCACAAGTTTGTTTGCCTCAAACCTCTCATTAACAAATGTATGCACCGCATTACATTATATGTACCTACTTGTTGGGAGATTCAGAATGAAGTACTATATCAACAAAGCAAGACATGAGAAAAAGATCTGTAATACATTCCTGTTACTGTGAATGGGACATAAACGACGTCTAATAAATTCTAAAAAACCAGCTGGGTAACATACAATACGTACACTACCAATATTATACACCACCCATAAAACATCAACAAAATCTAAACACACATTTAGACATACATTTTGATAATCCAGGATGTTCTACAGCGTATATTGAACTGTGATAAGTGACAAAGCTATCACAAAACAAGTAGCGCCTGTATCGTGGGATTGATAAGGAGTAATGGCAATCCTCTTTCAGTCTGTCTGGTCAAAGGTCACTTGGAATGCATTCCTTTCTCTAAAGTGTCAGATAAATATTTGTTTGTGTTCTACACCCCAGTGATGAGTTATGCATATCCTGGACGTGGAATAGGGAAATTATACGGCCCGCTGTTCTCGTAGAGTGCGATATTTGGAAGTCATAAATTATTCACGATATGGGTAAAATGATGTGGTTCAGGCAAGCACTCAAGTCAGGGTTGGTGGTCAAATATATCGTCGCCGGTCACACGAACCGACGAATCACTCGATTTTGGGTCAAATTTTCGATTTTGGGTCAAATTTTCGATTTTGAGATTTTCAATCATTTCGATAGTAGACATTCCATACTACATATTCTGAAATTCTCAGTGTGTAATTCGGTGTAATTTTTACGTAGTTATCACTTTTGTAGAAGTATGTAATTCCATTTGTGAAAATTATTTGTTTTCCCTATAGACGCGTGTGTTAAACAATCAGGCGATTCGATGGTTCGGTGACCGCGCGTACTAGTACGCGCGGTCACCGAACCGACGAATCAGTGCGCATTGACTTGCGTGTTGTTTTTGAGATTCAACAGTTCATTGACTGCGCGCATAGTGCGCGTACTATGTAATACATGTGTTGACAATGACAACGCTCAATGTACATGTACATATGGACACACAAGGAAAATGGCAACGTTCTTTGCAGACCGAAAATACATGCATGCAGCTCTTTGACGATTTCCCGCTTATTTGTTAACAATACAATTCGATAAAAACTTCACAAGTTAGAGCAAGAATTGAAGTCTGGTGTACTACCAAAATAATTGGAAATTATAGACATGAAAGTGTAGCAACCATAAGTCAAAAATGGGCTAACTTCAAACGCGTTTTTCTCGAATTGTCATTCTTACGCAAACCTGAGGGATTCGTCGGTTCGTGTGACTGGCGACGATATGCTTGCACATTACTACTAGAGTGCCTCATTATATATAATAATATGCTGCATTTTACTCTGATATTAAGAAGCCAACTGACATAATCTTCTGTGAATTTTGACACAGAAGCAATTCTTCCACAGCCGGATGATTTTGTCACATGTGAACAATCCACCACAACACGCACCACATCCCAACCCTCTTCAGGTAAGCAGAACCTTCCTTACCTTTCCATCTTCTCGATAACTGCTTGGAGCTCCTCTTTGTCTAACCTCAGCTGAGACATCTGCTTGTCCATGTCTTCCATTTCGGCTTCCTACAAATCAATGAATTGCGTGTAATGCTTTCTCTTCTATCCAACTACCAGTACTTTGCTGAAAGGAAACTGCTCTTCTAACATGTCCCAACTACACCAATCAATATTTCATGTCTAACATAGGGCTCTACATCAGCAGTGGCCCAAGGCCGCTAAAGATTGATGTTGGGCCATCAAATTTCCAGAAAGGTTATCTTTTGGTGGCCCGATCAAGAATTTAAGATTCAAAGTGGATTGTTATGTTCCTTTTATTTTGGGCCACCAAAGATTTAAATCTTCAGATTTTAGGGTCCTGAACAGGGGGAAAAAAAAGTTACTGACAAGCCCTGTCTTACACAAGACACATATTCCCTGATATCAACAACCTGTCCAATATCAGGTGACATCATGAATCAAAGAAATCACATGGCCAAAACTTTGCAAAAATCCTTCTCTTCTCCTCAATGATCAGAGGAGGCTTTGGCCACCGACATTTTCTGAGAAAAAAATATATATATTCATGTAAGTTGTTGACAGAAAAAGATTGAACACAGTTGTTCAATAAATTGCAAGGGTGTGCCTTTACTTTGTGTGAAGTGACATAAACATTACTGGCTTGACAAACTATTGCATTGCCAATACATGCTCAACTGTCCTTTGTGTGCACATACTATCGTACAATTCAACAATTCAAATTTGTCTGTTACAGTAAACCTTGACCCCATATTTTGATCAAAATATATTTGTTTGTTTTCTTTTTCTTTTTTTTCTTTTTTTTTTCTTTTTTTTTCTTTTTTTTTTTTGGGGGGGGCTTTTTTGTGTTATACTGTATATCGACATTCTGCAATAAGAATCCATAAAAACCTTTACAGTTTTACTACAGTGCCCACACATCAGTGAAAAATTATAACATTGGTTCTTTAAGCTACAAGGGGTTGATTGGTCTATTTAAAGACATTATAATTTCTCCATTATGGTCTGTAACAATATATCTCCAAAGTGGTATCCAGCTTACATAATGCTGTCTCTGCTGTTCGATACTCATATTGAGGTCGGCCTCTACTGCTTCTGGCTGCTCTTCATCGATGCTGTCCTCTCCACAGCCAAACTCCCTTGTCTCCGGGCGGACGATGACGTGGCGGCTGTAGTCCCGGTAGAGGTGGAGCAGGTCAGGGGGGCGGGGTGTGTTCAGGCCCACATCATCCCAGTCATCAAAATCCTGTCATTAGAAACGATTCATTGACCACACGTTTCCCAATATCAGGTTGTATGATGAAGGCTTAAAATCACACTCCAAAATTCATGCCACAGACAGCCTTTGTTTGATTCCTTTTTAGGCATAACAAAATATTTCAAATATACTGCCAAAGTAAAAAGTAACATTTTGAAGCGGATGAAAAATTAAGCAACTCAATATACATGTAGGCACTGCACTCGATTTAACAGCTTCAAAACATGCACAAACACTTCAATCATCCTATAAAAAAACAAAACTGGTCAGATCAAAACAAAAAAGTGTAAATATATTGCAGTCTTTAAAAATTTGGATCTCAAGAGATGTACACATAGAATCATGACTGCTTTTCTTGTATTTGATCTGCCTGATGCTTAGCACTGTCATGAACTTTGAAAGAATTTATATGCTTAATAGTACCTACTTTAGAATGGCAAACATGATTCGTTCAATTCATCTCTCTCTCAATTAAAAAGAAAAAGCTCAGATGTAACTTACCTGGTCTTCATTCTCATCAGCAAATGTGATTGAGGTCAGTTTGTAGTTGTTGTTCATGAGATACTCATTGACCAGAAAGTTCACGGCTCTCCTCTCTAGGGGTCTTGTAGCTTCCTGCATGTCATCCACAAATTACAACATAAAATACAAATGCATAAGACAGACAATCACACAAGGACAAAAAAAATGTATTCTAAAAGACCACAACATGATGAATAATGATGAGATATCGATACAGAAAACTTTCATCAGTTGGGGATGATCATACAATAGGAGGTAAAGCTTCTATACACCTATGGTAAAGGTTGATAGATGGCTTAACCTGTTATTGCATGATGAGCTTTCAACATTTCTAGTAGTATTATGGTGAGTGACCATATTTCACATCAAATTGTTTTAAATGACTTTGTCTCTTACAAATATGAAAATATGTCGTATCCAACACATAGAAGTTCTGTAATATCTCCCTCACACATGAGAACCAAACAGCCTGCAGCAATCCAATATAATTATGCACAATGCACAATGCTCCTGCCCTCATTTCAATGGGGGATTTCCATTCGTCATTCTTTTCTTCTTTTCCTTGTATGCATTTTGGGTACATTCACAGCATAAGGAAGGTTTTCCTTATCTGTGACCTTTGGACGGCTTAAGTACAGCGCTCAGTTTGTAATTTACGCCCAAAGCAGCATTTGGTTGAAATGATACTTCCTATTGATCCCAAACCTAATAGAGTCGACTCTCTGTTTAAAATATGCACTGGGATAAGAAAGGCTCTTCAAGTTAAATGTAAAAGCATAAGCTTTACCTTAATTTGAAATATGACAAAAATTTAACTGCTTTACGTTAATTAAGGTAAAGCATAAGCTTTACCTTAATTTGAAATATGACAAAAATTTAACTGCTTTACGCTGAGCTATTCAGAAACACTTTCTTATTTGTACTGAATATGGAGACACCATCATGAACTAGCTGGTGGTACAGGCATTCATCTGCACAGTAGAAGAGAGTGACATTTTCAAATTTTTGCCAATTCACCACAAAAACCACACTGCACTTGCCACCAACTTGCCCACCATGGCCTGGCTCTCAATCATATGAATTATTCTTGCTTCACTCCACACGCTGGAATATACACTGTATAGGGCAATGTGAAACAGCTTGCATTATACACTCTTACCTCAACAGCATTGCCTTCTGGGTCCTTGTTGGAATGGACTGGAGATGGAATGTCGCTCTCTGGAATTTAACACGAGTCATACATAGATCACGATATCACACATACCAGCTTCACAGGACAGGAGTCCAAAATAGAAATTACCTAATTTCAAATGAAAATATGTTTGCACACATAGACATACACACAAATACATACATAAGACTTTGAGAAATGCTAATGAGTAAACGTCAGCATATCACAACTTAAGAAATATCACCTACAGTCAATGTCAGCAATGGGTCAAAATATTGTATATATATTTAGGTGATGCTCTGAAAAAAAAAAAAGAGGAGAGGTTGGGGTGGGTTACCTAGTGACACACATTACACAACACAGAATATATTTATGTATATTTAGTACTGTATGAACTGAAATTTTCGCGGTGGTTTTATTTTCGCGAATTTCGCGAATCACCTTTGAACCGCGAAATTAACAACACGCGCAAATGTCCTCCAAGTAGCAATTCGTGAAAATATCTGTAAGCGAAAATTTCAGCTCGTACAGTATTGCAAATGAGAAGTGACATTACTGTGCCATAACCATTAGAGCTATTTTCAGATACTATGTACATGTAGCATGATGATGTGAAAATTATAATATTCCAGAAGTTCCTCATCATGTATTATTTGAAGTGACTCAATCTATTACTTCAGTAGCTTTCATCTACAAGTCTTGCTCAGGGGCAGATCCAGGAATTCCATAAAGAGGGGGCGCCTTTACAAAATTAAAGGGGGGTGCACACACCCCTCCCCCATTTTTTTTCTTTTTATTTCTTGTTTTAACAAAAAATAAAGGGGGACGCGCGCCCGGTATGCTGCCCCCTGGATCCACTACTGTTGTTTGTTGGCCATGTTCCTTGAAAGGGGAATTTTGCTAGAGCGAATTCACTCTATGGGCCATTTCACTACTTGGGATTTTTGACTATCGGTTAGGTCATTTCCCATTTGCAAACATCATGTAATTCTGCATGGTTGAAGAATAAAGTCTTCTAACATCACAAATGAAATCGTTCAGTAATACACCTCAGAAATTAAAAACTAACCCCATGTCTCTCGAAAATAAGTTTCCCTTTCGCACCGAGAATAACAGTTGGAATTTTTTTTTTTTTTTTTTTTGGGGGGGGGTCAAAAAAAAATCACTGGAAAATTATTACTTATTGTTTTCCTCTCCATTGTAAAGAAGAAGTTTCCAGTTCTACTATTCTGAGGAAAGGTCTAGATTATTTACCTCCACAAAATTCCAGCTTACAAATAATGTATGAAGGGAATCTTTAATTTTCAGGGTTGCAAAAGGGACACACAAACTTTAACTCCACACCAGTGGGAACTCAGACACCCACCTGCTGCCTCTGTTAGGTTGGCTCTCAGTGACTTGATGGTTTCTCTGGCTTTGCGCAGCTCAAACTCGAGCACGGCACATTTCTCGTCAACCTGGTTGTTGCCGTCGTCGGAATAGCGTGCCATGTCAAGGGAGTCGAAGGTGGTTTCGCTAGATGTACGGTCTAGACGGCAAAACCAGGCGAGGGATATTTGAAAGGTGATGAGTTATCATCAGGAAATTCCATTACATGTTTAATAGACATTAAACACAGCTGGCTATGCATTCACAGCGAATACATTTAAGAGAGATTGAGTGCAGTTGACTTCACATTAATGCTTAAATGTAGATACAGTAAAATGATAGAATTACACGCTGAAAATTTATAGTTTATATCTAAATGATCTTTTCTGAATTTATCAATAAATGTATACTTCATTACACTCTCAGTCAACTTCCATGGTATACCCACTTTTGTAAATCAAATGCCTTACTTTTCTGAAGGAAACACAGAGCTCTGTACCCAGTTGAAAGGGCGCTGTGTAAGCATCAACTTTACTATAACACCTTAAAGCTGTACAGTACTGTACATACTTATGTACACAGTATACATACAATTGTACATGTACATTCATTGTAGCCTGCTCTACTTTTAAAGAATAATGACTCATCAGTTCCTCAGAGGAAAAAAAAAAATCCCTCATGAATAGTAATTAATTACATATTTTCTAAATGATATTATAAAGAACTTTGACTCACTTGATACATTGTAATTAATAAATCTGAAGAGCATTCATTGTAAACACCCACATGCAATATTAGCCACAAAAATATTGCATATTGCATAATGCAATATTTTTGTGGCCCCACTGAATTTTATTAAATCACTGCACATATGTACTTCATGTGATTTGATTGCTTGGCCAAAAAGAGTTGATTTTTGCTTTTCTCGCAAATATTTGATAATTTGTCTGATATGGTGAACATTACATCATTTGTAATCTACATCATGTACAATGTACAAAAATTGTTAATGAAAAACATGCAGTGAAATATTTTACAATGTTTTGCTTTGATTTTTTAAATTCAATTTTTTTTTCATTTGTTCCTTTTTGTTTCTTTTCAATACAACAACAGATATCAGTTATCATCTGTGAGTTACACCAAAAATTGTACGTACTTACAGACATTCCTGTAGCACTGACAGCAGCACGAATACTAATTACATTGTACACCATTTTTACACACTGTTATAAGCATCACATGCATCTCATTTGTTTGCAATGACTTCATATCTACAGTCCACTCCCATTATAACGGCCATGGTCGTAACGAAATTCAGGTTACAACGAAGTAAAAATTCAGGCCATAAATTTATCCACTCTCTGTATTTTTATTGTTTATTTGTTCGATTATAACGAAATTTCGATATAACAAAAGAAAACTGCCGGTATCAAGGGGTTCATCATTTAACGGGAGTCCACTGTATTGGTTCATAAGAGATGACAATGATCAGCAGACACTACTACTTTTATATTCACAGTATCTACTCTGCTGCATTAAAATCACAGATGAAACATAGAGATTTCAGTGTATTCTAAAGTAAGAGGCCCACATACTGTATTCTATTCTAGATCTTAGAACTACTAGTACATCCAGTAAATCTAGACTTAAAGGTGTATTATGATTCTATAGAGAAATGTATCAAATGAAGCTCCTTTCATCTCATTTCCCTCTTTCCCTATATGTCATTAACTACCAGTGATTTATGTGATCACTCAGACTTGGTCTACAATGTTACACCCGACTTGATTTCCAGATTCTTAATCGCATCATCAATCACTTCACATAATCATGTAAGACAGAAAATGATGTGGGTCTGATGTTTCTATGGTGTTTACAGTACACTTGGGACTCTACCCAGATGTTTATTGCATATATACAGGGACACCGCCCCCTCTTTTTTCAGAGAAAAGGAGACAGATAATTCAGTGAGTTGATGTTGCTGAATATGCAAAAATGCTGCCAGCACTTGTTCACAGTCTGGACATTGTACTAAACTACACAAGATGCGCATTAACTGCACCTGCATGTATGACATGGTTCGGCCTGAAATATTCAACCTTATTACACCACAGCACATCAGGCAGATTTTCTAACTTTAAGAAGAAGATAACTTCCTAGATGGTACATTTCAGCTCCCACTACCATACTTGTAAGATTACATTGATATGTCCACAGTGTATTAATGCACATCATGCTTAAAAACATGCCTTATAAATTGAAGTTCCTCAAAAAGATATCAGATTCAAATTGAGATCTAAATTATTCAAATTATTGATTCAAGGCCTGTTTATTGCAAGTAGGAGTGACTGACATATGTAAATAAACGCTGATTATTCAGTGTCTTTCAGTATTACAGCTGTATAGCCATGATAAAAATCTATGTCTATCATCATAACAGACAATTACATATTGCTTTGGGTAAAGCAATTTAAGGAAGTACATAGTGAAACATTTTGAGGAAACAGGAAGCTATTTATATAATAGGCTTTTAGATTAGTATGTTACCAAAGAAACCTACTAACTCTACTATCACTTATGATCATGACAAGTCATTTGCCTCATGAATTGCAGGCTCCATACCTATGTATTCAAACCTTTCCTGTCCATTTGAGAGAACTGAAAATAATACATACGGTACTTCATTAAAAATCACACATCTAAGGAAACAATTTGATTTAATGCAGACATCATAAAGATAATTTCACCCTTAAATTGTAATTAATATAAATGTACATCATCAAAATATAATAAATGAGGAATCATTGAATTATATTACATGGGTTAGTCAAATACCGGTTAGTGATTGGCTAAACACAGTCACGTGATGGAGGCACATTGGTTATGTTCGCCCATGGGCAGAACATTTTTGTAATGTTCTCCCATGGGAAAACATTTTAACGTAACAAATGACAATCATATTTTTCACGCAATCGATAGGATAAATTTGCCTAACCCATGACTAACTCATATAATATAACAGATGATGACTTTTGTTGTTGGGATCATGTACCAAACGTTTCACCCTCAGGGTTTGAAATGCTATTTCAGGAGGCTATATAAGTCCCTCGACTTTGTCTCGGGAATTATAACCTCCCTCAATAGCATTTCAAACCCTTCGGGTGGAACAATCGGTATGTTCCCTCCCCCGCCAGTCATCCTCTATTTTGAATATCCCATGTGCTAGGAAATTCTTTGCAGGGCAAGTCCAAGATATGGTCCCCTCAGAGGGCAAAATTTCATCTTTGCTCAATATTGACATATTTGGTTAGGTATCATTTTGAAGCTTTATGAGTTGAAGTTTTGATTTCCTTATGCAAATTTCAAGGGCTTCATTTGCATAAATGTGAAATACAGCGTTTCATATGGGACATATATATAAAACTTCATATCTATTCAAAGGAAAGCAAATGATATTTGATTAATACAATGTATGTGGACATAAGAAGTTCATCAAATAGTTTAACTTGGTATGAAAATTTAGGGATTATGCAAATGATTATGCAAATTAGCTCGTGTCCTATCATGAGATGTCCCATACGTACAGTGTAACAAAAAGAGGTCATTTTTTTAGGTTTTTTTCTGAAATTTCTAAGGTTACTTGTATGCCCTTCTAGAAAGTTCTAATTTATTGTTTTAAAAGAAGTTAAATACCATATAAAGAAGAAAAAATAGTAAAAGAAATATTTTTTATTAGGCAATTAAATAATGTTACGTATGGGACAAATGCATTACGTATGGGACATCCTCATACATATTGCATATTATTGCATGTAGCTAGATGGGAAGGTCTCTCAGTACACAAATGGTCAATCATCCTGCAGAAAGCATCCCAACTTTGCAGCTACTTTTGAGTTACAGACACTTGAAACAATACATGTACTTGACTGAACAATTTTCAGAAGGGGGGGGGGGGGGAGATGGCAAAATCCACAATGAAAATCAGCATTAGAGGGATGGTATAGTTTTTCGTAGAGATTGGGAGATTTCTACTTGAATCTTGATGATGTAATAGTGGGAGCTACTAAAATGTACTATGCATAATGTTTTCATGCTGGATCAATTTCAGAGACATTCACTTACCGGGTACTTACGGTATAAATATTTTCACATTTTAGAATATTTTTTACATGATATTGATACAAGTGTATTTCATCAATTGTGTGTGTGTCTTACTCTCTTTTTAAATACAATATAGTTTTATATCAAAAGACAAAATCTAATGTTACAATACAGTTTCATTTTTTTTTTTTATTGCAGCACACTTGAAAAAAAAAAAAATCATAAAAACCCCTGCCAAGCGAAGAGGTCTGCAAGAATATTGTAACATAATGTAACGGGGCATAAACTGCATCATTCACACTGCCATTTGGGGTAGAGTCTCTAGAGGTAGTTTGGTGGAACAACCTTGGTAAAATCCAGCCATCAATAGAAAAAAAATATTCCATTTGGTAAAGTAAATAAGAGACATAAGTAATGTTGGTGACAAGTTATTAGCATCTAACATTACAATCTTCATCAAGTGTAAAACTGGCAACGTTGGAGGGTCTAGCTGACATCAGAATACTGTATACGCTGTTATTTTCGTGTACAGATATTTTCGCGAATAACGAGGTCATAGACATTTTCGCGCGATGTTGTTTTTGCGAATCGACGCCGTTAATGCTCTATTAACACTGTGCATGGAGACATTTTCGCATGTTTTTAAATTCGCGATCGAACTGTGATTCGCGAAATTCGCATAAATTAAACCCATGCGAAAATATTAAACAGCTTATACAGTATTCATGATCATCTCCATGGAAGCTGAAGTGGGACAGAGGGTCGAACCTTCTGTGTTGTACATGTAGTAGGCGTCCAACACATCGACACTGTACATTGAAATCAACACCCCTCTATTTACAGCATTGTGTGTAAAGAACAAACATTCACGCATGAGACTACGCGCAGTGGTTTTGCATTCTTCACTGGGGATTTGATGATATCCAAATATTACTGAAAAACCCGATAATAAACAAGATCAACAGCAAAACAATGATACCACAGTCTTCGGAAGCATTACGTGCATTTCACACGTATTGTCAATAAAGCGAAGGGTAGGTAGGGCCTAGGGGTGTTGTTGGTTTCAAAATTGTGGCGCAACTGAGTGCGTCAAAATAACAACCCCCGCATTCGAAGCAATTAAGAATATGCAGCGTGTAGATTTCTACTGCAAATCAAATCACATTTTTCTAAATGCACGCATGTGAATTCAGAGCATTTTCTTCACATGTGAGCAAAATTTTAGGCAAATTGTGCGATATTTTAGATATCTGATAGAAAAACATTAGGGTGTCGATGTGTTCGACACCTGGCTGTGCTGGTATTTTTAGATCTACTTCTTCAGTGACGCTGTGCCACAACTGTATTTTAGCCAGTTCAGTGACAGTGTCAGTAGAAACATCCTACCGGTAATTAAAGTCAGTGGTCAGTCACACTGCACTGCCACTAGGCCTACCTCTCTTTCTACTGGAAGGGAAATGACCAATATTCTAACTGTATTACTTCCGCAAATCATGCTCTGTCAGTGGTTCGGTCTACCAAACCTTTGGTTATACTCACATAGGCTTCCGCCGACCAAGGGAGAACCGCGTTCTGCCTGCTTTTCGAAATTCCCTGGATTGGAAAAGTAGTCGCGGAGGCGGGGCAGCTGTCGGCCATTCTCAGTCAGTTCAGTGTGGAGCTCCAAAGCAGAAAGCAGCAGGTTGTCTTTCAGTAATTTCACAGCGATGGAATCATAATTGAGTTCGTCTTTTCTCTCAGGAGTTCGAGGGGATTCGGATGATGTTGCTGGTTTTCTTGGTTTTTCGTCTTCGACAGCGGCAACTATGCTGTCTTCAATTTCTCCGTCTGTATCCTCGAAGAACGGATTGTAGTCCGCCATGTCTGTTTTGATGTGTTGCTGATGATGATTGCATTTGATTGATGGGATGATGCATTACACACACAACGCGCCGCACGGACTGTCGTGTACACATTTACGGTGCATGGCAGTATGTGTACGTTATCTTTTCCCAGTGTGTGTACCGGTCGGTACGTGTGTGCAGCAAGCCGGGAGCCAGACAGGTCGACGTCAGACGTTCAACCGCAAAATGCGGAGTGCACTAACTCGGCACCTCTATTCCGATGGGGCGTTTCAATTTTCGTGCATGCTTTTTTATTTTATCCTTCAAGGAGGTTTTATACATGGAGTTCCAACTGGCTGTAATTATTCAAACAGTTGTCAGATTTCTATTGATGTACAAAAGAATTCCACAGGTGCACTTGTGCCTTTGATGATCGATGTTCCAAGCCGCCGTCTTGCTGAGCAATCTGAAGATTCATTTTGAACGTTATCATTAATGTTGGACATATTTTGCTTATTTATTTATTAAATGAAATGAAATTTCACTTAATAATAAAGCATGTAAAACAAAAGTCAATTCCGTCCAGAAATTTGCACAAAAGTGTAAATCAGACCTGTATCATATGAAAAAGTTTAAAACTGTACCATCCTGGAAAGCTGATTTTATCACTTTTCGGCTTAATTTCCCCAATTGAAAGTAATATGGAATAATCTTCAAGTATAATTCTTTATTGATAGATATATCAGATTAGTGCCCGCATATGCCCAGTCGAGTAATTTTCATCTTCATTTCAGCATTTTTTCCTCAATTTCTGTTCGCGCATCCTCGTGTCTGTACCACCTACCTTTTATAAGAAGGGATAGCAAAAAGTAATTACCATCACAAAGATAATCTTCCTTTGAAAGTGGCTGGTGATTATGCAATGAGACACGAGTCAATTGTCTTCGTATCGGCGCGGCAGATCCTGTTTGGCACATGCTTCAAATATTTTTTGAGCGGCGGCTTTGAACATAGATCAAAGGGAATAACTCTGTTGTTACTCCATCTCTTCTACCTCCTTGATTTCATCGTGTTCATTTTGTTTTCTTCGTGGCTCTCATTGGTTTTAGTGGCCTAAATTATTTTAAGCTTCTAACTTCGGCACAACCCCTAACCTAACCCTAACCCTAAACTCTAACCCTATTAAACCCTAAAGTCACCTTAATTTAATCATGTGACTTTGATAGTGATACATATCACATTTTTTCTTCCAATTTTACCTGAAGTTAGAAGCCTAAAATAATTAAGCCCCCCCCCCTAACACCAGGATTGCCTTATTGATTTCCTTTTTCTTTTTTTTTTCTTTTCTTTGCTGAAACGAAACTATACAGTTTATACAGTGTAGGCCTATATTAAGTTGTTATCAATCGATTGAACTTTCTTGAAGCAATAAATGACAACATATGTTTGAACTTTAGATGCAAGGTTCAGGGGCCGCGGAAGGGGTGGGGGTGGGGTCTGGGGCTGAAGCATCCTCCAGTTTTTATGCTCTGCAAAAAAAGGAAATAATAATAATAATAATAATAATAATAATGATAATAATAATAATAATAATAATAACAATAACAATAATAATAATAATGATAATAATAATAATAATAATAATAATAATAATAATAATAATAATAATAATAATAATAATAATGATAATAATTGATAAATTAATAACCGGTGCCCATATTTTCCGAAGGTTTTATAGTCTTTTAAAGTGACGCCCCCCCCCCAAAAAAAAAAAAAAAAAAAAAAAAAACTTTCCGCTGCCCTTGAGTTTAACCTCTCACTCTCAATTCCACCGAGGAGGTTTTATACACTATCTGGACGATTATCGTTACCGTGCAATGACAACGTCCGGAGAACAAGATTCCTCGCCTCGGGCAATAAAACCGCAGGAGAGAACGAAGGGTATTGTTTAAGAGACACACACCAAAAACCCTCTCTGGGTAGAGTGTCCATTATACCCCGCCCACCCGTGCATATAATAGGAAACGATTCATAATCGTGTTAGTAAACGAAACCGTTGTTCACTAATCTTATTATAAGCTCTTTGACTCAAGAAAGATCAGATGGATCAGATAAATCAAAGGAATTTTACCGCGGTTTCGTTCTACAAAATGGGGTTGTCGGGTAATGTCGGGGCCGAATTCGGCAAAAGTTACCGCGACATAAACGTCCGATCAACAACATTTTGAGGAGACCGCAACAGGTAGGGAAAATTGATAGATACAACATGTAGATAGATATAGATATAGAGATAGATAGATAGATAGATAGATAGATAGATAGATAGATAGATAGATAGATAGATAGATAGATAGATAGATAGATAGATAGATGAATGAATACATACATGCATACATACATACATACATATGATATACATACATACATACATACATACATACATACATACATACATACATACATACATACATAGGTGTACATACATAGGCCTACATAAAAAGATATATACGGGGACGCTACCCGGACGTTGTCGCCGCAAACTCTAGTTTGAAAGGCTCTGTTAACGAGGAAATCCACCCCAAAAGAAATGAAATTCAGAAGAAAGAGAAAATGATAATATTCCCTATGCACAGAACGATACAAAAATGACAAAAATGGCATAAGAAGGAAGATATGTCATTTTGAAATATCAGGGTTCTTTTTTTGTTGATGGTTTTTAGGCAAGTTTTATATTCGTACAGCTAAAATATGACATTTTTGTCATTTCTGTATATGAAAAGAATAAGAAATTGGGAGAGCATGACATCTTCAACTTGCTCATTTGAATATTCATAAGGACTGGTCAAGAAATGTTTTCCGAAAAAATGTGAAATTTCAAAATTTCATACTTCTTTGTTTCCTTTCCGATTGTCATTATTTTTTGTATCGTTCTGTATAGGGGTGGTTTTTTTTTTCTCTCTTCCTTTTGAAGTTTACTTATTTTTGGGGTGAATAACCTCTTTTATTCAAAATGGGCCTTAATTAGTTCTTGCGACTGCGTGAGATAATTTTTTTTCTTTTTTATGTCTGTTTCCTCAAATTACAACTGAAGATCCTTTGTACAAACTTATGTGTGAATGTATGTGTGTGTCTTTACCGCAAGCCAACGTTTCGTTCATTCGAGAGTGTAGAATGGTCTTCCTCTGTAAAGCAGACAGCGAAAATTCTTCTTTTTGCCTATCGATGAATTTTGTTACCATCAATCATCATCTTTAGATTAAACATATTTCGCTGCAACCATGTGTGGTATACCAGACATCACAGTAACTATAAGACCACTGCCCAGTTTGGGAACTCATTTTGAAGAACGCCTGTGACACTTGAACATTTAACCTGTTACAGAAAGTGAATTCGTCTCAAATAGCGATGCATTCAAAACAAAACTAAATGATGCAAAACTGTGTATTATCAATATAGGCCTAAAGGCCTATACTCACCATTCTTCGCACCTAGGAGCCTGGGTGAAATTAAAGAGATTTAAAATCTCGTTGGGTGAAACATTATACGTATAGGTCCATGGTATAACAATATAAAAACACAGACTTATATACACACCACGACATACCTAGTACGAACACATAAGCACACACCTATAACTTCCGCTTCAAGGATTACTTTGACTATTTTATGTGAAAAATCATAAGTAAAATAATAACTATAATGGATTTCAGTTGATGACAAACGTGAATCAACCTATCCACGTGGATCACATCCTGTTATCTGAGGTCAGATGAAATAATAATAAAAGAAAGTGTATTGTATAGTTACTTGTAAAGTCCTGGGGCCTTGTCAAAATAATTCACATATAATTTATTATGGGGCCTGTTATGAATATAGACATTACCACATCCCTTTTACAGCCACAGGAGGGGAGGATTCCGGAATTCCGAAATGGGAGGGGGGGGGGGGGCGCCAAAAAAAAAAAAAAAAATCTGATGCCACTTCGGGGTTCCATAGGGTGCCGCTACAATCGAAAATAAAAGGGGCGCACGTGCCCCTTTTCATTTTTCTTTTTTATTTCTTTTATTTTTCTTTTTTATTTCTTTTATTTTCAGAATTATTAAAGGGCGGCGCCCAGTGCACCCCTCTAGATTCACCACTGCAGCCATACGATATCTGAAACAAACCCACATGTCTAATCGACTTTCGAACAGTGCTCAAAGTCGTCCTTTGCCAGCTATAATTGGTTTCCATGTCTTGAATCTAGCAATGGATGCGTTTGTACATGTAAATTCATATGCATCTTACAGTTACAGATATGTTATCTCATCGAAGGTGGGGAAAACTAGAAAGAAGGTGTGATGACAACAATGCCAGTGAATAAGTTGCATTTAAGGACCGAATTAAGCTATTACCGTATAAAAAGAACTTATCGGGAAAGAGGACACAGCTTGATTTCTTTACTCATGAAAAACATTAATGAGATAAGTTATGGAATTTGTACATGTGGCAAAAGCATAATACGCAGTGAATATCTGGCAATGATGTCATGATGTCCTTACTCGATCGTCTCATTGACCTGCGCACAAGTCGTCATTAAATCTACCCTTGAAATATAACATCACTGATATAACATCACTATGTAATAGATAAGCATTTTGCTAATTTAGAAGAGAAGGGATTGACTAAAACGTATTTTGTCTATAGTTTATCTTCAGGCTTCTTTTTTTTTCAGATTGAATAATAAACCACTCACAAAGGTTCGGTGGGCAATATCCCCATGATATGATTTGCATTTCGTATAAATTTGTGACTGTTGTTCTGACAATAACCAATTTCAAAAATTCTGTGTATAATATTCTTTCTTTCTTTCTTTCTTTCTTTCTTTCTTTCTTTCTTTTTACTTAGGAGAAGAAAAAAAAAAAGAAGAAAAGATGACATCCAGGCCTATATCGTAGAAGTTTTATTTCCCTCAGCACTCCCAGGGAAAATGATCTCTGATCTTTGGTAAAAGTATAGCTGTCGTATGGTTGTCAGGTCTTATGTCACACTTCTAAAAAGGCAATATCTGTAGGCCTATAATTTTTTTTTTTTTTTACACTTACCTCTGGACGAGATTCTTTTAAACTGCATTGTCTTTTTGGTCGTTGATTGGCAATACAACTAGTTCATGATGTCACAGTGGTGTTGATGGTGACATCATAATATATATACACGCGCATTTCATGCAGGCGAATACACACATACCAGCGCGTAGATACGCGCAATAGTGAGCGTGTTAGCTGCTGTCATAGAATTATTTCCTAGCAACCTTAATTTCTCACATAGGCCTAGCCGGCCTATGTCACGCACGCACAAACTTTGTAACGAGGATACGCGTGATTTGTATGCATTGTTTATTGTGTTGTAATCTCCATGCTACAAACTTCATGCAACCACTGAACCAGTTTAAAATCAACAAGGAATTTAGCTCGCTGAAAGTTATTTCAAACAAGCAAACTGCCTCAGGGGGTCCATCGCAGTAGAGGAAACATTTAGGCAAAAGACATGATGGCAGTCTCACTGATGTCAAAACCAAGATGTTTGCTTGTTTGCATGATTCTATTCGTGGGAGTCTTAATCGGAGAAGTTTGTGCAGTCGATCTGTCAGAGTATTTCATCGCTGAACAGAACTACGGTCGAGAACGTAAGTCGTGAGTGCAAGGCCTAACGTTATATTAGAATAGAGATCCTACATAGTCATAATAATTGATTGTCCAGTGCAGTGGCCACGGTGCAAACAAGGGGCATCTATTGTTAGATATCTAACCAATATCATCATACATTTTTGTATTGTGGAAACTTTGAATAAAACTTGAAACTTGAAACTTGATCTAACTAACGTTAACACGAACAGCTGATTTCAGGGGAACACCGGTAAGTCGCGATGGACGATAACTAACTTAACATTAACAAACGTTAGATCTAACGTTAAGCCTTTCTAACCGTTAACTAACTTGTTAGGGAATACGGTAGGATTCCAATCAGGTTTGAATAGTTCTAATGTTAGGATTATTATTATTATTATTATTTTAGTAATCTACAGTAGATATAGAAATAGGCCAAGAGCTATTGAATAATGGATTAAGATTAGCGTTAGCTCTAGAAAGTAGTCGCTGTAAAAACGTGACTGGGCTGTGCCTGTGTTAGCGTCCTACGTAAATACATTGTATTCCATGTGTGATCTAACAGTTAGACCAGTCCAGTAGTAGCACAAAAAGCCTAACGTTACACTTACACTTAGGCCTACAGGCTACAGTGTAGATTTTTACTCTATAGGCTAGGTCTAGAATTCCTTTTTCTAGGTTTTGCGAGATAGTCTAGACTCTATTCAGAAACTACTCTATGAGATGTCACAGAGCAAGCAATTCTAAGGGGTATCAAAAGTTTATTTGATGAAAATCGGTTTTGAAGTGGCCGAGATATCCAAAAACAAGGTCAAACAAAGAGATCCTAATAAAGTTGGGGCATGTAGTCTTTTATTATTAGGCCTATCACTTTTTTGGATATCTCAGCCATTTGAAAACCAATTTTCATCAAATAAACGTTGAATCCTTCTTAAAATTACATGCTCTTTCATATTTCATAAGAAATATGATATATCTCACTTAGGAATGTTAAAAACATGACCCCCCACCTCAACCAGTACTGTACTGTATAGATCTAGTGACAGCTCTCTAGAGAATGTGCAGTGTAGGATAATCAGGATGTCAGAATCAAATGTTTATCAAACGATGGCATGTGTTTCTTCTGTTTGCTCCAACAGCTGTGGAAGGAAACTTGAGACTTGTCCACGGGAGGACGCCCAATGAAGGAAATGTAGAAATCTGGCATCAGAATCGCTGGGGTGGAATATGCGACTATTTATGGGATATTAACGATGCCAATATCACTTGCAAGCAGCTTGGCTTTCCACAGGCAACGAAAGCCTTGGATAAGGTAAAAATAGAAAATTAGAATCTCGGAACATTGCATATATCAGTAACAGTACGCAGAAGATTCTATGTGATCAGGGGCGGATCCACGAATTCCGGAAAGTGGAGGTGCCTTTGCAAAATTAAAGGGGGCGCAAACACCCCATTTTTTCTCTTTTATTTCTTTTGTTTTACAGAAAATAATGAGGGGGCGCATCCACTGCGCCCCCCTCAGGATCCATCACTGGTGATGAAGCCACGTCTAGAGAAACCCTAGTTTAATGAAGGATCTATGTGATATTTCCCTAGAATTTCTGATGATCATGATGATGATCGTTGATGATTATCAATATTGTCATCATTACTCTTGATTTCTTTTTGCAATGATCTTTACAATGCAAAATTTATACTCTTTTTGAATGTGTAAAAGTGCATCCATGACCATATGTCCATTATTGTGTTGTGTGTGGCTGATTGCAACAGATCAAGAGGTGATAAATATGTGGTTGTTGATATCCAAACAATTAGAACATCCACTTGGCTGTAACTTAATTCATTTGATAAAAAAGGGGGACACCACAGATGTGGAACATTTTTAACTAGCTTTCTTTATGAAAATTTGAGCACATTTTGTGTTGTGCATTTCTCATGTTAAAAGAAAAAAAAAATCCTTTACTTTTTAATCAGCTTCATTGGGTCTTGTGCTCAATGCATTGAAACAAGAGGTCGAACTATTTGTGACCCTGCATCACAAAACCACCGAAAGTCACCAGATAATGGGTCTTTAATTAAGGGCAGGTTTTCAAGCAGCAGACTCGCAGGGCATTCAGACGCAAAAAAAAAAAAAAAAAAAAAAAAAAAATTATAGTAGAACGGTATAGCTATACCAAAACGGTATAGCTGTACAATAAATTATCGTTTCGAACTAGAACTCGATAAGAAATCAGCATTCCGTGTGCATCTGAACGTATGGCAACCATAGAACGGTATAACAGGGCGGGGCTTAATGGGAACGCGCACAAAAGGTGACCCCACAGCTGTCATTCATGCCTATAACAGCATGCACAGTGGGAAACTGGACATCTATACAACGTTTTCCAGAACAGTCAAAATTAGTGTCTGAACGGTTTGTTGGCAATACTATGATTCTTTATACATCGTTTCATTATCGAATTTGGTATAAAATGGCATGCGTCTGAATAGGGGGTCTAATTAAAGCTTTGATATGTTGAATAACTCAATATACATGGGCTTTCCTGACCAATCTAGATAGTGAAAGAAAGTACACACTCCAGGGAAAGTGTAGGCTTACTAAGGAAAAGAGGCTTTAGATTGAAGTATAGTTGATACAAGCCCTCTATCTCACCAAGCTGTGCTCTGTAAAATGAATGGAACAACAAACAAATTAAACAAGACGTAAAACTCTACAGCAACCACAGTGAAGAACTAGGGATTATAAGCTGAAAATTTCCACACTCCATTAATGCATTTTATTCATGATTATGGAAGTACCAGGTAATAACTTTTTAAGCAGTCTAGCATCATCCTGTCAAAAGTTATTGGAGTTGAAAGTGACGAGTGTTTAAAGGGTTTTGTTTTGTTTTTGTTTTTTTCATACTGAGGTAAAGATTGACTAGGTCAACCCATTTTACCTATTTTGATTTCTTAGGTAAAATTGGGGCATGCAATTTTTTGTTGGTTTTGTGATGCACCTTCACATTTACTATTGAAGAAATATTTTTTTTTAAAGTCAAACTCTTCACATAAATGATGTAGAGCAGTGCAGCTATCAAATTCATGAGCAGTTGCCATGTCAAAGTAAGGATTTCATGAAATTTCATTAAAATATTGAAAAATCATACTTCTTTAATGGACAGTTCAAAATCATCACTATTGGTCTTCTCGGCATGCGATATTCAAAGGGTATTCTAAGAGAACAATGAGGAAAGGTTTTTTTGTTTTGTTTTTCAGATTATAGAGCAAGAGGCATTCAAGTGAAAACAATGCACACTTGAAATGATTTCAGCCAAGTTTGTATCTTAGTGTTGGACATGAATACTTGGCAATTGAGTTATTTAATTTTGTCTAAAGTATCATAGTAAATGTCACTTGTCAGTATTGTACATGTCTTCTCTGGCAGCCATGAGTTACATACAGTAAACCCTATGGTTTACTGTAAAAGTGGAAATTTTCGTGGTGTTGAAATTTTCGCGCATTTCGCGCAACCAGAGACTAGCGCGAAAATTAAAGCCAGCGAATATTTTTACTTGCCATATGTTCCAGTACTTGATGTCTTGATTCCGTGGAATTAAAATCACACGAAACTCTTCTTACCCGGCCAAGCGCGAAAAATTAGTCGCGCGAAAATATCCACTTTTACAGTAATAGGAAGCTGATACTATGCAGTGTCTTCATGCCAGTTGTTGTCATGCCTAGGCCTACATCTTTTTTTTCTTTCTTTCTTTTTTTTTTTTATTACCCCACTTTATCTTATTCCAGTCATTCTTTGGAGACCAAACAGTTACCTTTTGGGCATATAAATATGGCTGCCTGGGAAACGAGACTAGGCTTGATGAGTGTTTTCATCGTCCATATGGAAGACCTGGCATTTGTAACACCCAGTGGGGAGCCGGTGTCATCTGTGAGCCAAAAGGTAAGGCTGTGTCCTTTTTGTGATTCAGACAATTTGTTTGGTGTATGAGATGCAAGGTTGCAGTTGATCCCAAGCTCCAAATTGGTATTTGGTAACTCGCATGCTAGGTATACATTCAAGATCAAATCAACAGCTTAATCCTGGCACTGGGATCAAAGTAAGACAAGGTAAGAAATGTAGTAATGAGAGAGACGTTGTAAGCAAGTGTTTCTGATACATTTTATCTTCAACCCCGGATCTCCACTTTCAGATATCCTGATCATTGATGTACAAAATATTTGTAGTTTGATAATGTTACTAAGTTATCAAGATAATGCTCCATCAGAATTATTTATGTGACTTCTTATTAGTTCTGATTATAACAATTATTCACCTTGAAAATATTACAGTAATACTTGGGTGTGACCCAAAAGTAATAGACGTACAAACTTCAATAGCACAACAGTTCAGACATGAAACAAGCACAAAAGGTCACATGAAAAGTGGGTGGCTTGGCTATAATGAAACTCGTATTCCAGATTCAATTTGAGTAATTTCTGGGCCATCTTATAGGATGACATATGCTGAAATACATAACATGGTTCAGTGATACCAGCCCGAGGATATGATAACATTCAAATGTTCATATCCTGCAGGAGGCTGCGGCTGAGGTCACTGTCATTGTCACATGTAATACATCACCGTTTGTAACATTTTACAGATCCTGATGATGGAACTCTGCGACTGGCTAATGGCGATTCTCCAAACGAGGGAACAGTGGAGGTATTCTGGTCTGGAGTGTGGGGCTCTGTATGCAAGCAAGAATTTGAGAAGGTTGACGGCAACGTGGTCTGCCGACAGCTAGGGTTCATCAGAGGCGTTGAAAGCTTTGGTGCTGATGTGAGTCATTTTGATGAATAGTATAGTCCAAACCATTTTTTTTTTTTTGGGGGGGGGGAAGGACATTTAATTTTCCCCTTTAATTATGCAATACATTGTATTGGATTATCTTATACTTCGTCTCTCTTTTTTATTGTACATTTGTAGCCACTGTGCCTGCTAATCAAATCGACTATGTCAAAAATTATTACACAGTAACTGTGCAGAATTTTTGACTGAATATGACAGGAAGTTCAACAAAGATTTTTGTAGGGTGCATTTTGAAGGGTCTTAGTACTTTTTTTTGGTTGTTTTTTGTTTTTTTTTAATCTTCATCAATGCCAAATGCATAACATTAAAGTGTATTTTCTAGAAAAAATCAATGTGCAAAGTTATTCACAAGAAACACATTTCTGTGTCAAAATACCATTCCCTTTATAATGATCTCTGACAGTTTCGAATTTGTCCCGACAAGTGGGCAGCGAGAATAATATCAATTAAGTCGTCTCAAGTTCGATGATAAACTTTACTGACTCTACTTCCTTGGGCAGTCAATAAAGGAGTCATGGAATCTAAATCTCTTGCTTCTGATTGGCTTCATAGCTGTTCCCACAAGGTGTTGGTCCAATCATCGTCGATGATCTCACATGTGATGGTACCGAGACACACATCACCCAGTGCGGATTACCCAACGGACCCTTTGGCCACAATTGCATCAAGTCATACGATATGGGTGTTGTCTGCAAGCGTAAGTATGAGTGTCTTTGAAATTATTTCTACAAGATTTTCCACAGCTATTGTTAAGAAATAAGATACTACACAGGTAGTGCAGTGAGCTTGAATGTGTTTTCTCACAAAGATCTGAATCCTGAATTTAAGCAATCAACTTTCATCAGTGCCAATGAACTCCCAACCATGAGCATGGATGCTAGTGGGAGTCTTTTGCAATAAGGAGTGTATCTACTTGAACTCTGTACTGTCTTTTCTGTACCCAGCAAACAGAGAAGGAGATGTACGCCTGATGGATGGGTCAGGTCCCCACGAGGGAAGGGTGGAGATCTACCACGATGAGCAGTGGGGCACCATCTGCGACGACGGCTGGGACTGGGCCGATGGCAACGTGGTGTGTCGACAGCTGGGCTATCGTGGTGCCATTAAGGGGACCGGGTACAAGGGTGTAAGTACCTACTACTCTATCTGGGACATGCTTCCATTGAGCCATATTTGTGTTTTTTGGTAAATACAAACTGCAATGATGATGAATATGAACTGTCAATTTTGCATGAGAACAGAAATTTAAGGCACCTCTCTGCTGCCATATATATGGCTATATCTTCATACAACCCCAAACTTAGTCTCTTTAAACTAGCTCACTTCCCCACCTCCTTAATTGTCAATGACTTCCAGGGTTTGGTGATTTACTGTGGAAATCCCTCACTCTCTAACAAGAAAATCCTGTCCCCATCCTTCCTCCCTTAACCTACACTTGCTCATAGGAGGACTTTGGCTACACCTACATCCCCATCCACACCTCCTACATGATGTGCACCGGAACAGAAGAGGGCCTCATCGACTGTCACAGACGAGATGGATGGACCCACGCCTGTAAACACGTGGAGGATGCAGGAGTAGTGTGCGCCACTCAAGACACTGATACAATAGAAGTCCATCAGAAAGACACCAGGGGTAATTAAGTGGTAACATATAAAACCACACTGTGGCACAGTTGTGCTACATTAAGTGCATAATTATGTACTAATCATGATAATAAAATGATTATATTACAGAATTATTGATTTACAGAGTCTGCTATTAAGTTGGTGAAAAGTCAAGGTGAAATGCCTCACTGCTGTAATGAAACCACAGTGATAGTTTAAATACGTTCATTAAAAAATATATATAATTCAGACTTTTCAATTAAAGTGCAAGGTACGCAAGTGTGACTCCTTTTCAAGAAAAAGTGTAAGGTTCGTGAGGGTGACAGTCATACTGCAGATGACTACAACCCCATTTGACTTGAGTTTGCTGTGATAGCTGCAGCGGTAATTGATATATCCTAATTGTTGGGAAGAATATCAAAGTAACCGATGTTGACAAAGGGGTGCATTATCTTTGGCTCAGCTCAACAATTGATGTGCCAGTACACCTATATGCCATCTCTCTTGCTTGCAGTTCGCATCGTTGGGATAGGAACTGGCATCGGCCGTGTGGAGGTCAGCCTGGGCAATGGCTGGGGCCGTGTGTGCGACCCAGACTGGACCGACGATGATGCCAAGACTGCTTGCTACCACGCAGGGCATGGGGTACAGTCTCCTTGCTCTTTTTTTTTTTTTTTCATTCGTTTTTGCTCATTTAGCTTGCACGATGCAACAACCTTTCCTTCTCAACTTGAGGGATTACCTTTGGTATATTTTACAAGCATTGCACAACAAAATGAGCATGTATCTAGGCAAATATTTTTCACAGCAACAAGCACAAGGCTTATGCTTTGGGCAGTAGTTATATGCTACGATTTAGACAATGATGAAATTTGATACTTTCTCAAGTACATGTTTTGACAACTTTTTAATACCCTATGTATACACAAAGTTGGGCACAAGAGCACTCCATGAACAGACACAGAGCGCACTGATAGCTTTTAGATGGGCTTTAAATGTTAATGACCGGTGTGTGCAGGACTTTGAGCGCTTCAAGAGGACTCCTGAACCTACCCTCTAGAGGGGTGAAAACTTTTGAGCGCTTCACTGCCACTTTGTCTGTTCATAGAAAGCATAGAGCACTTTAAGAGCACTCCTGGAGCACTTGAAGTGCCCTGTATATAAATGAGGTATAAGCGTAATATTGAATGGGTCTCCCAAATAGGCAGCTTCGAATTCATGCATATGAAAGTCTGGCTGTCACTGATGTCTTTTGTTTCTGTATAGTGGGGAGAAGACACACGAGCAGCCTCGAGTAGTGAAGTTTCTGCTCCCAAGGACAAAAATATGCCTTTCATCCTCTCCACCGTCGTCTGCTCGGGTGTGGCCAACGAAACCCTGCCGGAGTGTGAGTTAACAGTGTCGGACACCTTCTTGTGCACGACTGGTGATGTTGGAGTCGTTTGCGAAGGTTTGTAGATTTCTTGTCATGACAGGTTAATGAAATTGTCGTACCCCATCGGGTAGACCTGATGCTGACCGTAAGCAAAGTTAAGAACAAATTAAACACATCCTACATCTTATCCCCTTGATGCAAAAATGATTACTACAGTGAATTTGGTCTTGTATAATGTGTTTCCTAGCTTGTGCCATACAACAACGACAAGAAGTCATCTTGAATGTCTTTTCTTTAAAGATCACATTTTGAGCAGAGAGATTCTCGCCTCTTAAAATAACGTAGTACTCATCACAACTGATATGTATATCATGAATTGAAAGACATTTTTTAAAAATACAACTTGTAGGAATGATACTGTTGAGGTAATGGGTTTGAACATCATGGGTCTATTGAGACACTAGACTTTCTCTTCATTGTGCAGACACAAAAATGATTTAAAACTTCAGAGCAACCACTATATATGAAGGCAGGGATGATCAGATTACCCTTCAAGTCCACATACTAGTTCAGCAGGCACTATTCACAAGTATTTTAACCTACCAATGCTACTGCAAACTGTTTAGAAAAGTTGTTTTGTTGGCTTATTGAATACACATAGATGTGCTTTTTGGGTGGAAAAGAAAGCATTAGTGATCCATAACATACCTTCAAGCCTTTTGGGAAATAGCTTGCAACACGTGACTTTATGTGGGTCTTGTGATGCATGTCGCATCTGACCCTGCAGTTACTCTACCTATAATCATAAGCATTTGTATAAAAGTTTGAAAAAGCTTGTGGATGGACATTAATATAAGTGTGTCTCGAAAAGTTGGTGGAGGCAGGGGTGGCCAAGCTCCCCTTGGAGCTAATTAAAGATATTCCTGGGCCTAAAGAGGATTGACGCTAGACAATTCAATGACACATGCCCGCGAAGCAAAGAGTGACATTTGACACGTATATTTGTGTGTTGCAGGACACACAACGCTATCATCTGGGGCCACTGGTGCTGTGATTGGTGGGGCTGTCGGTGGTGGTCTTGGTGGCGTGGCTGTCGTCGGTGCTGTAGTCTACTACGTAAAGGTCGTGAAAGCGTCTGCAGCCGTTTCCGCTGCTGCCTAAGCCCTGACAATTTGGACATCGCCTGCAACAACTTCAACCCAACACAAAAGAGGGAAATGCATAGCTAGAAAGAAAACGCATATTAATTTTTTTTTTTCCTTCTTACCATTAATGACGGGCATCATTAATCAGAGTGCATGGAAGCAACCTATTTACAACATGGCCACAAAACACAAATTTCCCAAATTAGCATGAATAACTGCATGGATCAAACTGTCACAAGTCGTATGATACATACTGGGCTTTCTGAAATGATGATTGAAAAGCTAGGACAGCCTAGGAGTTGCACTGTATTGCCATCTGTGTAGCCAGTCCTGACAAAGCTTCAATTGATGACAGAAATACACCACTCAAAGACTGGCTGTTTGCCAACCATCAACTGTGAATATTTTGTAAGCGACAACAAGAAACTGATTTTTGTAGAATAAAAGAAACTTTTATGAAGGTAATACATGATGTAATTACCATGAAAAGATACAAGATACAGAATTTGTTACACCTTCAAGCGTTAGTAAGATATGACTGATGATAAAAGATATGAAGAAATTGACATTTGAACCCATTGCTGTGAACATATTTTTAGTTCAGGCATTATTTCACATTAGATATTATTTATTTATGTTCCCTTGAAAAAGCGAAATTTGACGCCAAATTGAAATAAAAAAAAATTGAAATATTTGTCTGCTTTGTATGTTTATATTATTGCTTAGGATTTCAGAGCCATGTTTTTCATTTTCATGTGCTGTCGTGCAACAGCTGCAGCATTCACATTTATCTCTCATGCCTTCTTTTCCATTGATGTTTCCTGCACATTTTGATACCCTATTTTGTGGGGGTTGTACATGTTTCATGTACTGTGGCGCGTCAAAACAACCAATCACATGCCCATTAACATCTGTGTGTTTGCCACCGACTTGTTTGTCATCCAATACCCAGAGCCGACCAGTACTTACACTTTCACAAGTATACTCATTGCAGTACATTTACCATTTGTAAAACAGAACATGGGTGCTGAGATTAAAAGTAAAAATACAGAAAAAAAAAAACGCACAAGGATGTACATGGGATTTTCAACATGCCAAAGTTACAACAAACAAGAGACCCGCGGGTCTAGTGCTCACTTGAGTATCGCAAGTTCACCTTTCAGGCAGTCACTAATCTAAATTATTCACAGCTCTACCAAAATTTGACCAGGCATTCTCAAGTAGAAGATGAAAATGTACAATAAGGGCCAAAATTTTTTAAGATTCCTTAATTTGGGGGGATTGCGGCCCCCTGGGGCCCTCTGGGTGGGGCATGGTACCCATTTTGATAAATTGAGATCCTGACTCCCTAGGGATGCTACCTGCCAAGCTTGACGAAAATCCATCATGAGGTTTTCAGGAAGAAGATGAAAATGTACAATTCAGGCCCCCATTTGGACCTTCCCAACCATCCCTCCCCCCACCCCTTCCCCCAAGAGGGGCACCTCTGGATCTCCTATGAACACACTTGAAACTACAGTCATTAATGTACTCACTCATAGTATTATCTTAGCTCTATAACTTTTGATTCTAGAGAAGATTTTAAAAGATTCCTTCATTTTGGGGGTTTGGGCCCCCTGGGGGCCCCCTGGGTGGAGCATGGTGCCCATTTTAACAAATTGAGATCCAAACCCTTAGGGATGCTACCTGCCAAGTTTGGTGAAAATGAGTTATGGGGTTCTAAAGAAGAAGATAAAAATGTACAATTTAGGCCCCATTAGGACCCCTCCTCACCCCCCTCTCCTGGGTCCCAAGGGGGGCACCCCTGATTCTGCCATGAACAAACTTGAAACTACAGTCATCAATGTACTTACTCATAGTATTAACTTAGCTCCATCACTTCTGGTTCTAGAGAAGAAGATTTTTAAAGATTCCTTAATTTTGGGGGGTTTGGGCCCACTGGGGGCCCCCTGGGGCCTCCTGGGTGGGGCATGGTGCCCATTTTAACAAATTGAGTTCCTAACCCCCTAGGGATGCTACCTGCCAAGTTTGGTGAAAATGGGTCGTGGGGTTCTCAAGAAGAAAATGAAAATGTACAATTTAGGCCCCATTAGAACTCCTCCCCACCCCCTCCCCTGGGTCCCAAGGGGGGCACCCCCGATTCTGCCATGAACAAACTTGAAACTACAGTCATCAATGTACTAACTAATAGTATTAACTTGGCTCTATCACTTCTGGTTCTAGAGAAGAAGATTTTTATAGATTCTTTAATTTTGGGGGGTTTGGGCCCCCCTGGGGGCCCCCTGGGTGGGGCATGGTGCCCATTTTAACAAATTCAGTTCCTAACCCCCTAGGGATGCTACCTGCCAAGTTTGATGAAAATGGGTCTTGGGGTTTTCAAGAAGAAGATGAAAATGTAAAAAGTTTACGCACGACGGATGCCGGACGAAGGGCGATCGCAATAGCTCACTTGAGCCTTGGCTCAGGTGAGCTAAAAATGCAAAAGTGATTTTACATTCCTATGACAGGCTTTGTGATATGATAACCAATTTTAATCAAATGCACTTTCAGACTGCAAATATGGACAGATTTTGAGATATTATGAGACCTGAAAATATAAAAAATAAAGTAGAAATGATAAGAAGTTTGTGTGGTTAAAAAACACAAATGAAAACAATGTCACTCATAATACTAGTATTACAGTTCTTGCGCACATAGAGCAAACTATTTGTGAGATCAATGCATGTGTGGGATAACAAACTACAGGCTAGCAGCTCTGTTTACTGTGAATGGTGACATGACATTTGCTCCTGTGACAATTGCTCCACGACTTAGGGTAGGGTTTGGGTTGTGATAGGGTTTTAGGTTTAGTTTGATATGATCGAGGATTAGCATTAGTTTGATATGAGGATAAGGATTAGTGTTAGGATTACATTTGTGAGTAGAATTTATGTTTGGCTTTACTAGCGGAGCAATTATCGCAGGGGCAAATGTCATAGAACCACTGTGAATAGAACTCCTACATGATATAAAGTACACATGGGGCATATATAAAATGTTGATGATGCCTGCCATGAGTTTACCACAACACGGTGATAAAACAGAGTTGCTCTAATATCCAAGAAAAACAAAAAACAAAACAAAACAAATACCTGAAATCAGATGCCATTAACCAAAAGTACATAACGTGTAGCACAATGTTTAATTTGTCATTGAAATGTACTGGCCAACTTTACCAGCACATTGAGATACAGTATTTGTATACAGGTACAACCTAATCACATTTAGGCCATGCCTTCAAGACTTCAAGTGTGGACCAGCACAAAGCCGTAAATATGTACATGACTGGGCATGTACATGGATCAGACACTGTTTTGCATATCAAATTATGAATGACATACTTGTAATGAAACTGAAAGAAAATGACAAAGATATCCATAATCATTAGCAGCAGCATTATTATCATGAACAGATGTCATGAGGAATGATTACAGCCACTCGTCACTTTACTTTGTGTGATAAGAGAATGATGCAAAATGCATCAGTTTTGTGTAGTGCAGCATATATTAAAACAGGTATTGGATGGACTCTTTTGTAGCTTGCAGGGGGTGTCGTATGTCAAAGTCTTTTACTTTCATCCCTTGAACTCTTGGAGATTTGCATCATCACTGGGAATTCGTTTGGGGGATAATACATTGTAAGTAAATAATAAAAATATATACATTGTATATAGGGGCCTATGGCAGAGGTTCTTGTCAAAAAAAAAACCAAAACAAAACAGCAAAAAATGTACCAAAACTTGAGATCTTGGTGACACAACTAAAAAGACACTTTTTTTTTAACACTTCCACACAGTTTTGAAGATATCTCTGCTGAATGCTTGCTTTCACAAAGGCTTTAAAAGAGGCAAATCAAGGCAACCATGTTTACATAATACCCCGAGCGACAACTGGGCATAGTCATCAATGTGTAGAGAAAGCACCCTGAAATTGTAAGCACAATTGCAAAACCTGTAAACCAATAAACTACCCAAAAAGACAAAAGAAACTAGAGACACATAATTGCAACTTGGAAAGACAACAAGAATGTTATGATCATTTCAATGTCTGTGTTACAAAATCCCAGTTCCACATTACAATACACTATATTTGTATATAACAAGCCACTAATTTGTAACAGGAATTATAGCTCTCTTTCTGTGCAGACAGATACAAAACATGACATCTCTCGACCATGAAGGAATGAACTGGGAGAATGTGAAAGAAGAGCATGGACTAGATATCACATGACTGGCAACATGGCCAATTTTTATTCCCCCGGCGAAATGTGAAATACATGACAATGTATGTGAGCAGTGAAATGCCCGCAATGCCATAGCTGCATAGACCAAAGTCTTTGGGTGTGGATATTCATTGACATTAACATTATTATTCTATATATATGCTCAGACACCTTGTTGGTGACTACAAAAGCAAAATTTGCTGAACAACCATTATTTTTTTTTCTCCAAACTGGGATAGATTATGTGCAGACCAAACCACATTACATTACTGGTGCCTGTTACCAGAAATTCACTGTTACTTGTCCAGGATCACACTGTCACTGTACAAAGTGCAAACAGTATGTGCCATAATACTCATATTCTATCTTTGATAGACTAGAGTTTATGGCCTGATTTCAAAGACAGTTCCCTATTACATAATTATGTTGACTTCACTGCTTTGATCACAAGAATTATCTCTCTCAAGGAAAAATGCTCATGCACATTCTACCGTATGCAATCATCATTACAACTGCAGTAATCACTACATCATCACATCACATTATTGCACGGGGACCTACTGTTTAAATTCTTTCTAAATCACTTTTCTCTGCATCGATGACTTGCTGGTCCATTCCAAGTCACACTCATCAGTGATTTAAAAAGTTTCATCACACAGTGTGTGTCAAGATCCACAGCTTGAAAGAAAATGTTGCCACAAGCAAAGGATGTACTTTAAATGGTGCAGCTTGTTATTTTGGGCAATAAATACAGCAGTAAACCTCTACTCTGAAAAACACTGTTTGACCGATTTAATATGCAAAGAGACTACTCTTGCTTTACATTGTCCCTCTTTGGAAGGTGAAAATTTCTAGACATTGTAGCTTAGAATTGTAAAACATTACTCCTGAGTTTCTATCGTAAAGATAAGTTAATAGCTGTTTAGAAAACCTATTTCAATATCAGGTCATGTACCTTGCTGAAAACTGTGATCATCTAACCCTGTAGGCATATAGCAGGCTACTCCCTTGGTTCACATTCCCTCTGAGAGGAAAAACTGTGTTAAAGACCCTGCATGTAGTGGCCACCTGTCTAACATGGCTAGAAGTCACAAACTGTCTTCTTTGATAAATGCCATCAACTCCGCCTAAGTCGACATCACACAAGTCTAAAAACAATTAGCTATTATAATATTTAAGAATAAATCTACCCCATGTGAATATAAATTTGTTAATTCATGATTCAAGACTCAAGAATATTGTCTGTTGAAAGATACAGAAATAATTCTACTGTGTAAGTCCAAATTCACAATAAATCAAATGATGTTCTTTCAGTCTCTTTGGATTGGACTTTGGTGAAGTTGACTGTGCTTCCCTGCATATAGCTGCCAAAAACTCTTCATGGAATTATATCAGCTGTCAAGCTCATATATGTTCTTCCTGCAAGCAAAGCTAATGTCACATAACCCACCTGAACCTTGTTACAGTTATTAGTCCATGTACGTACTATACAAGAGCAGGCATCTCTTACAGTTTTTAGTAAAGAGCAACAAGAATAATATTTCTAACTGTATTAACCACACTTCTATTTTTCAGACAGAAAGACCCTTGAAACACTTGGTGTGGTTTATGGTAACAGCAAATTTGTGCCAAAAAACAACAAACAACAAACAAACAAAAAACAAAACAAACCAAGAACAGTCTTTGTCTAAAGAAGATGACTATAATTCATGTTTTGGTAGCACAAGTGCAAAAATGAAGTACTCTGGAACAGACAGGTGGGCAGTACATATGTACTTGCAAATGAAATGTGTGAATTTGAATTGCTTGCAGTGGCAAGTCACTATAGTTCCAGCAGATATCCTGAGTAGTACACGAGTACGGCACTCGCTTGCAGCTGGTCATAACTTCAATTCAGCTAACATCAGTTGCATAAACTCTGAGGGGTAATGAAAACAAGTATTTCAGCTGTACTTGCAGGTGTTGCAAGTATCCACATATTTTCTTTTTCCTAGTAAACTACATACACTGTACTAAATAAACTGGCCATAATGCAGGGTGCGGTTAATAATCTATAGAAGATGCTATCCTACTCATGAAACAATATAGTACACCCTACCACCTCTTTCTAAAGTACATGTATTATTCTAACTTGCTGCAGCTGTAGCACAGCATGACAACAATTCTGAGCATATTGGAGCCATCTATTTTTTCCATTGCTGATTACAAGCAATACTTGGTGTTCACACGATCATGAAGCACAATAAGAAAATGAATCAAAATATAATATCACTCAGCGTCGTCAAAAGATGACTGACATGTTTCAGATACAAAAATAGATTCAACTCTGGAAGAGAAAGAGGATAGCCACAAGTAATAAATGAAATCAAACTGCCTTTTCCTTCATCTCTCTTGAATACTGCTTTATGGGAATGCCTTGACAGGGCTCAAATCTATGACCCTGTGATTATATGTCAAAGTGCTGTTCTAAAGGATCTACAAAGCATGACATACAGTTTGAAGAGTCGAGCCGAGTCGAGTTGAAGCTTGACTATGCTTTCTGCTGTTTTTTTGTTTGTTTTCAGATTATATTCTTGAAGATCATTTCATTTTACACCAATTAGGCACCTAACATCACTTTAAAGAACTTAATGCAGCATGTCCAATGAGACCGAGGAGGTACTAGGCGAGCTAGTACCTCCTTGATGAGACTAGCTCAGTGCAAGCAAACAGATTTGCAACACAACATTCAGAATAATCAAGTGTCACACAAACTTATCAAACTGTTCAATTTATGTTTTGTTTTTAAATTCATGTCTACAATTAAGCAAATAATGTCAAAAGGATGAAACCTGATGTACTTTGTTCTGATCAGTAAAGCATCTTAAAAAAAGAAGAAAGAAATCCATGATAACTACATGATATTCTGTAATTTGTTGATTCTTCTCTTCTTCTTTTTTTTCAATTGCAGCATATACGAAGTTTCATTTCTCCAAACATGTAAAATTGAATCTGATTACCTGGTTACTAATAGACATAGTGAGCATAAGAAAATATAAACACATAAATTAATCTGTAGAACGGAGAAGGACTCTCATTTACATTGCCATAGCATAGAATAAGGAATATTTCATAACATAACATAGCAAGACACTAACATTTACACATCATAAAGTTCGAAGTAGGTTCATGTTTCATACACTTTGTGCTACTAGTATGTGCTATAAAAGTGCTCATTATTATTATTTATTAATTCTAGACTGCTCAGTGATTGATTCAAAAAGTTATTTCTATCATCTTATCATACAGACTGAGCACAGAACCAATGGCTGTACTGGTGAAGGACGGAGAATGATTGCAACATTTTAACCATAATACCAGGGTCTCCACTATTGGGTAAAATATATTTCTAAAAAGGCTGTCGGTCTACGCAACCTGAATTTCTAACGCTGATCACCAATTTTAGTGTAGTACACACAGGAATATACAGAGAACATCATCTGCAACATGACTATTGGGCATTTCCGGAAGTAAATCTGAGCAATTTTCCACAAATTACATATGTTCAACTCTTGTATATTACATAAAAAGTTTGTCCAACTTTTTCCCATTGTGTCATTTTTATGAATTCATTTCAACAATTTTTCAGTTTTGCATACCATACATGTATGAGTACCAGGTATGTTCAAATGTCTGAAGGGCCTACTTTGTACCCACCAAACAGAGCTTGTACCCTCCCCTTTTTTTTTTTTTTTTTTTTTTTTTTTTTTGAAATGAATGTATTGAATCACATAATAGCTACCACTATACAAAAGTGTTCTACAGTATACAAATATATCAGGAAATAGGAGTTCTGGTTAAAACTATGTGCTTGAGGTGACTTCAATAGCACTATTTTCTGAGGGGCACAGCCCCAAAGAAAATAGTGCTGTTGAAGTCACCAAGGCACATAGTTTAACCATGTGCCTTGAACCTAACCAGTCTTCTCACAAAGCCAAGACAACGCATTGGAGGAAAAACATACTGTATTCATGTCAATGCAATGAGCAGGATGTGATACTGTCTTATACACTAAAGTATGCCTGTGTGACCTATTGTATGTTTAGCAAATCACCAGCATGATACAGTTTTTTTTTTACTACTTCCCTAGGAAAGTAGTTGGACTCTAATGGGACAAGAATTTTCATTGAACAAATATGTTCTGTCACTTTCAATGCTCTCGACCAATCAGAGGACAAGAAATAATTTGCGATGGATATAATAAACATTATCCTCCTTGGCACATATTACAAGGTACTATCAGGCACACCACAGACTTAAAATTCAATTCAAGACAGAATGTGTCCAGCATTGTTATTCACACTTTAAAGGTTTCAGTCAAAATGCCTGGGAATAAAGTGTTCCCTATCTTTGAGTGAATCACTTAAAAAAAAAATACATTGTGGGAAGATTCATTTTTATCCCTTTCATCACCTGTTCACAGTGTGACCTTGATTCTCGGCAGGTCAGTTTTGCTATCACTATTAAGTACACTGGAATAAATTACTTTAAAAAGCACTCCTGCTCATCAGGATATATGATCTGCAGGTGCGGACACTTTGGCGAGCTTGACCGGCGGTCTTGTGCCATAGTACACCACCTGCGACAGGATGGCAATGTCTATTGAAACCTGGAGAATGCCACAGATCCAGAACTGGACAGGAGCACTATTGACCAGGAAGTAGCCGGTCTTGAAGAGATCACCCGATAACCAGAACATCACCATCTTGATGCTGGAGTTTGACAGATAGGGACGAGAAAATAAAAGTCATAACTAAAGTATGATGGAATGCATATCTTTTTCTCTTTTTTTTTTTGTCTGTCAATCTCTATCCTTGGATTCATGTACTGTAAAAGTAGTTATTTTTATTTTTTTTTTTTTTTGCGTTGGGTCGTGTATGATGACTTTCGATTGGTTTTTAATTTCGCAGAATCAAGACATTACGTAGTGATACATAGAGCAAGTTACATATTTGCGTACTTTTATTTTTGCGCAACTTTCTGGTTGCATGAAATGCACAAAAATTTCCACTTTATCACTCATTTCTCTTTCTCGCAATGACCAAAAATGTTAACAGGTAAACTTCAAAGAACCTTGACTAATGTTTAGACCCTGAAAAAGTAACAACCCACTGACATTGCTACAATGAAAACGAGACATAAAAGTGTCAAACCACTCAATTAATTTCCTTAGGGTGGTAACAATCCAGGGAATCATCACATCTGTTGTCATATCGTCACAAAGAACGCAAATAAAAAATGACTCAAACTTTCAAACGAAAATTAAACAACTTTTCAGGCATAAATTCATTGCTCCATACCACATGCTCTAGAAGCAGATTGAAGACTTGCAATATTTACTATTTGTAACAGGGTTCACTTGTAAAGCAGGCCTCTCGGCTCTAAACATGACTACCCAGTTTACTTTTGTAAAAAAAAAAACAACAAAAAAACTAGAAATGTCGCTTTGGCGACTGGTATGCCTCCGCCACAATGCATGATTTTCCCAATAGGTCTAGATAGTACACATGGACAATGTGTGATTACATTTTCACAAAATTGGCAAAATATTGAAATGACAAGTTTGTCACAAATGCGTTGAATGTTCACCTTCCTTGACCTAGGTTTAATTAGATGAATAGGAGAGCATGTATCTAGGGATTTAAGGACTTTAACTCGACTTTGACCCATTCATACATTTAGGCATTGAGTAATTTTCAAGGTACAGGTGTGGAGAAAAAGTGCAATTTCTGAATTGAATAGTATATTGTTACCATTTTCATCTGGCCCTTGACCCTAAAATTCATAAGATAATCACTTTCAGGTAGAAAATGCATAATATGTACTAAGTTTCAAGATAACTTGAGCCACTTCCGAGATATGGAGGAAAAAGTTAGTTCAGCACTTTCACTTGATCTTTGACCTTTTGACCTTTGAGGCAAAAAAAGAAGAAAAAGAAAACTTTCCAGAGAATTTCTATTAGGTTACACATGTATGCATACACCAAGTGTAAAAAAAAATAACCCTGCTGGCATTGCATGATAGGAGGGAAATAGTAAAATTTTGAAGTGTTGCACTTGACCTTTGACCCCTCACCTTTGACCCCATGAACCCTACATTCTCTAGATAATCACTTCCAGTCAGTATATGTATATACTATGTTCCATGAAGATACCTTGAACAATTTTCCAAGGTATGGAGAAAAGTTTTCATATTTTTACTTGACCTTTTGACCTTTGACCTTTGACCTCATGACCCAAACTTTCACCAGAGAATCTTAATTGGGTAATACATGTATACACTACGTTTCAAGAAAATATCTTCAGGCATTCAATAGATATGGTGGAAATAGTGAAATTTTATGTATTTGACCTTGACCTTTTGACCTTGAGCATGTGCACCGAAAAGTTGATAGGCACAACTTCACCCCCTAATATATATACATGCCAAGTTTCATTACGATACCTCAACAGGTTTTGATAGTTACCTTGTCCACAAAATTCATTACGGACGGACGGAAGGTCGGACAGAAGGACGGACAACCCGAAAACATAATGCCTCCGGCACCCCTTCGTGGCGGAGGCATAAAAACAACTAAACAATGAATAAATACACAAATTAAACAGGGGTTGGAGTCTGCCGTAGGGTAAGTTAAAGCAGAGGCTGTCGCTACACTGCATTGGACATACAATACTTGCCTCATTCCCTGAGTCGACTTGTTCTTGTAGTTGTGATAAAACTGCGGAGAGCCCAGCATGGCTTCAGTGAAGACGGCCAGGAACCCAATGGTCTCGACATAAACGTTGCTGGAAGACAGCAGGAATGTGACCACGCCCCCAATGGTGGAGAACATGACCATGAACAGGATGTAGTCTATGAAGCGTGTCCACTTCCAAAAGTGTCGCCAGTTGAAGTCTTTGCAGGGATGAGAAGGGAGTGGGTTGTGCGGAATAATTTGCACGGTGAGACATGTCATGGCTGCATAATTGCGCTGTGAAATACGTGGCAGCATGTTTTTAGCGGGAGGATTGCATTTGAGCAAATTTGCTAAAGATGACAACTCAAAATAAGCATGAAACTATTAAAGGGCAACTACAGACCAGTTAAAAGTTAGTCTGAAAATAATGAGTAACATTGTATCTTAAAGCACAACAGTGAAGATGTGATCAGAATCAGATAAAATTAGGGAAATTTTGAAATTGTGAAGTTTTGCTAATTTTTGCAAACAGTTCTTGATTGCTTCATATGAATATGCAAATGATTTTTTCATTGATCATACACACACACACACACATACACATAAAAATCAAAATCAAAAATTTTTGCTATAAAATGTAAAACAATGATATTCCTGGCTGAATAACTTCAAAATAATGATTGGTCATATCACACACCTGCACAGTATCTTAGGATTTGAAACTATCGTATACTTGCGTTTGAACCAAAATAAAAAAGAAATGGGGATTTTGAGACTTTAAATTAAAACTATATGGCAAGTTGTGAGGTGGTGACATCTTCAACTCACTTGCCTACCATGGAATTCATACTGCCTGCTCAAGAACTGATTTCTGAAAATAAGCAAAAATTCACACAATTTCAAAACTTCCCAAATTTTTCTCCAATTTTGATCAAATATCTGTTGTTGTACTGATAAAATTTTACTACGTGTATTTATCTTTTAGTGATCATGAATTCTGTAATCTCATTGGTCAATCATGTAATTGATAAAATCCCATATTACCTGTGTTACTCAGACCAACCACTGAATATTTCCCGTATTCCGTGTACTTTATCCACGTGGGCATGCGCTAAATTCACCACTGAATATTTTCCGTATTCCGTGTTATGACGTCATGATATTACACAGCTAGCTGCGCGTGTACGTCAACATGGCTGACAGCCGGCGATTTCAACATCATTCACAAAAGGAAATCGGCGAAGAGAAGGTTAGCACAACGCAAAAAAATACAGTTCAGCGAGTATTCCACATAGAGTTGGATTATTAAATTATAATCCAGCTCTATGGTATTCTGTGACTGGTGACATTATGCACAGCAGCGCATCATAATCAGCGCTAGTTCATGCATTCGACAGCCGGCGATTTCAACTTCACTCACTGCAAAAAATTAACGGGAACAGAAGTGAAATTCCGGATTGCCTGTGTAACTTTACCAATGAGATTACACTACAGAATTCATGTAGATCTACACTTAAAAAGATAAAATCGTTACCCCCTGCTTGTTCTTACGAAATACAAAAAATATCTACGGTCTGGTGCCATATTCCATTTGGCCTCCGACCTCATGGAATATGGCACCAGACCGTAGATATTTGCCTGTATTTCGTGAACAAGCAGGGGGTAACTAATAATCTTTTCAGACTAACTTTTAACTGGTCCGCAGTCACCAAAAAAATGCTTTCTACTTGCAAAAGAAAAGAACAAACCCACAAAACTGTCAGCATTTCACTTAAGAAAGTCCTTCATGTCACCACAAACCTCGCATCAATGATGATTACAAATGGCTTTATCCAAATGGAGTGGTACTTTGTCATGGTAACTGTTATATCTGGGGGTGTTTCACAATGATTTAAGATGGTCTTAGAGTTGAAATCAACTTAAAAATGATGGTAGGCTGTCTGTCTCTTGAATAATTCTAAATTCCAAATGAAAAATAATAACCCCATGGCCTGCATTTCCCCACTCAAAATCACTGTGTAGTAATGCAGGCATGACCTTGACCTTGAGCATTTGCGGTCGGACAACTAAAAAAAAAATGCCTCTAAGTAAAACTTCCTGGCGGAGGCCAAAAAAGAAACAACAACACATGTTCAAGCATCTTTACAAAGAAATCTTTGCATGCTTATAATAGCAAGTGTTTCTCTATTAAATACGATTTACTTGCTGCAAAGAAGACATGGCTAATCCGATATAAAAGGTTGACATCCATTCAACCCTCTTGGGAGTTTTACAGTCCAGAGATTAATTTTATAATGCTCAAAAATTTTGCAAGGCTGGATGGAAGCAAGGTCCCTGCTAACTTTACAATGAACCAATGGACATCCTCAACCCTCATACTATCAACCAACGAGCACAAATCATTTGATATGGCTGTACTACATGCCCTTCAACCAGACAGCAGGAAAGTTTGATGGGGTTAGGGTGATTGTCAGTGGCTCCGCCAGCACAGGAAACATATGGGAGCAATGCCAACAAGTTTTGTCATGTGACCAAACTTAAGCCTGTTTCAGGGCCTAAGGTAGTGGTACTGTATCCATTTTGTCCATATCGAACCAACTTCGGTCTACTGGGTAATGTGCATTACACTATAAACTCATATGGTGCATGAACCTTAAGCGAAAGAAGACTGGCACTGGTCTGAATGAAAGACTACGGTAATATGGTTCCTAATGTATCACATCTATTTCCCTTTCATCACCTTAAAGGGTGTGTACAGTTCTGGTTGAGGTGAGGATTTGGCTTTTAACGTTTTGCGAGATATTCAGAAACCACTCTATGAGATGTCAAAGAGCATGCAGTTCTAAGGGGTATCAAAAGTTTATTCGATGAAAATCGGTTTTGAAATGGCTGAGATATCAAAAAACAAGGTAAAACAAAGAGATCCTAATAAAGTTGTGGCATGTCGCCTTTTATTATTATCACTTTTTTGGATATCTCGGCCATTTGAAAACCAATTTTCATCAAATAAACATTGAATCCTTCTTAAAATTACATGCTCTTTCATATTTCATAAGAGGCTCTTCATTATCTCACTTAGGAATGTTCAAAACATGAATCCCCACCTCAACCAGTACTGTACAGTCCCTTTAAACAATTGATCATAACTGTGACATTCAGCCAAATGAGGAAACAAAATGAGGAAATTCTTTACTCATGCAACTCCTCTCAACTTCATTGCAAATGTGGCTAAAAGTTGCTGGTTTGGAGAGTTGGTAAAGCATGCTTGGAAATGAAAAACTCAGTTGAAAAAAGTTGACTGGGGGTTTCTGTTGAAAGAAATCCACTCGTGTCAGCTCAAAGCAATGATGGGAAACTATAGTAAACAGTGTCAAATATCCATTACTGGTCACGATTCTCACAACGGACCCAAAGCAAACAAGAAAATAATGAGGCACATTCCTGCTCTCTTGCTATAATGTAGGTATACAGAATGGAATGATTCAAACAGGAAATACCGGTATTCCATTTTTATGGCTTCTCGTTGTGCTGATGCATGTGCAAAGGGAAGAGGTGCATATGTACCCATTATTAAGTGTTTGTGTGTGTGTTTGTGTGTACACAAGGAACTGCTCTGTGATTAATTCACAATGTTGTGCAAAATGCTACAGTGAGAGAACATCTCATGTAAAAAAATCTATGTAAAAGTCCTTTTTTTTTTCTAATTTAACCACTGAATTTGCAGAAATCCTTTTCACCAAAGAAATATCAAAGGTGAAAAACGATCAGAACCAAACTTCCTGTATTGATGCCTTATGTTCATGTAGGACTGGTTTCAGTGGGTTGTTATAACTGGTTAAATAAGACTGATTGCATGGTTGGCAAAATAAGAAAAATGAAATAAGGGGAGTTAAAATACAACATGAATTATGTTAAATATGTGAATTTATTATTAACCATATCAGGAAAATATACTATGATATACTGTTTAAGACACATAATTTGCAGTGATTTCATTTTCTCTGAGTTTTTGTGAGTCGACTACGTCATGTGTATTAAACATCTACAACATGCCAAAATAGTGTCTCTTGTACCACAAAAATACAATGTACCGGTATATCGCTGATGTTTTTGTTTTGTTTTTTGCTAGTTGTATGTCATACCATTTTATATTTTGATTCTGGGGAATTTCTACGAACACATTAAATTTATCTGACCCAGCCAAGTGTAAAAAGATAACTTGTGCGAAAGTTTCTACTTTTACAGTTATAGTAAGCTTGGACAGTATAAAACACATGGCAAAACACAGTAATAGTGTACACACAAAGCTGCTAATAGAGCAAATAAGGTCTCAAAGCAGAAGTTATGCTTCTACAGTGATAGCTAGCCCTGGTATCAGAGATCTTGCTCTTGTGCATTAATTACCTCAGAGAGAATGATGGCAAGTAAGATGGCGTTTGATAGTTGAAGAGAATGAAAATATTTTCCAAGCTTAACAGAATGGCATAAAATACAAGCTGCTCTGCTTCATATACCAAACTGTTCGGAGACAGTTTTCATGTTAAAACTCCAACAGTCATTGCATTTTTAGTGGGAGGCATTTCTTCATCAATCCACACACAAATCCATTTACCAGCACACAAACCAGCCCATTAGCCTATATGACAAGCCTAGGTCAATGTTTTTTTTTGTTTTTTTGTTTTTTTTCCTGGAATACTTTTCCGGTTCGTACTCAAACAGTTATTGCATAAATTAGATCATATCAGTGCTAGCATTACAAGAGATATAAGATGCTTAGATGCAAACATATGTTCATTTCCCAATTTCACTAGAAGACAAACATAAATTGATGGTAATCAAAATCCTTTCATTCAAAAGCATTGTTGCATTCACAACAATGGCACATTGCGATACAGTTCACGCGACAGAAATCATAGCACCCACAACTGCACGCCTTCGTCGCATACTGCTCCAGGTTCGTGTGAATGGGGAAACAATGCATTTCAAGATAGGTACACCAATTATATGTACGTACCAAGAAAGGTCCGCTCAGAGCGTCTGACCACAACCCGCTCTCTAGAAGAGGGCGGGGTATTGCCGGAATGACGGACCCTCCCCTCCCCATGTGACACGGGGAAGGACTCTGAGACGGGTTCATCTATAATGGGGCGGGGGGGGGGGGGGGTGGTTACAGTGGTGGGTAGTTTGGTGCACACATGGGTACACAGTGAGTATACATGGGTGGATAGTGGGTGACACATTGCATAATATATGTTAGCAATGAGTAAAGCCAGAGAAAAGTATAAGGATACAGTTTAAGATATATCACAATAAGTGAGGTGAGGGAGGGAAGGTGGAATGTATTGACAAGCGGACATGCATGGAGGTGAGATACGTATGATGAAAAATGATGACGTAATTAAGAAAAAAACAGACAGGGGGGAAAAGAAGAAAAGAGAGAAGAAAATGATGAGTGGAGAACCTATACACAGTGCAACACTTGTGTCATTCTTAGCTGTGATACTGCACCAAATGGTTGGTCAAGATATGGACGGCCAAAAGCTTAGTAATAGACATTGACAATCGTGTAAGAAAGCCCACCTGAAGAATTAATGCCACATGGCTCTGTACTGGTTTTGGGAAGATAGTTGGAATTGTGATTTAGGTATTGAAGAAGAGGTGAAAAGGGTGCAACCTTGGTCTTATTCCTTACACCATAAAGTCTTAAAGATGATGAATATATATTATCTAGATATATGAATACATATATATATATATATATATATATATATATATATATACATTTTTTTTTTTTTTTTGATGCAAGACATATCTAAAGGTCCTCAGCCCAAATATCAAAGACCATTACCAAGAACACACATATGAGGTATAGAATGGGCCATCTTGAGGCATGCTATGACCATTGTAGCTTTCTATCCACAAACAGATACGTCATCTGGGTGTTTCTGTTAAGCTGATATGACACCAAGTTACAATAAGTCATATCGTCATGTCAGCACCAGTTCTGTCTGCAAGTTTGTGGCTGAACACCATCCCGATGACAAAGCATGCTCCAACATCTCATCATTTTAGAGATCAACATATAAATTTATCACAGAGTGTGGAAAGCGCAACAACTCTGTCTTTTTCATTGACCATGATGTGTTTTTGAACAACAGGCATATTCAAATCTCTGCCACGCTGCTTTTGCTGCAGTCACAGCTCTCCTCACACATACTAACAAATTTGTTTCGAATTTGGAAGAATTAATCAACACTGTTAGGAATTTGGCCACAAAGCCACTCAAGAGGTTGACTTTCAGTTTGGCCATCGCTGTTGTCTAAACTCTGTTAGAAGGAATTACTGCTCCTACTGGAACCACTACCTGTGAAATGCTTCTTGACTGGCGAAAGTTCGTGAAGTGCTTTGACCCGGGTGCATAGTTGTAGCATCACCATCATCGTTCCTATCATGATGATGCTCTGTGCAAGGAGTGGAAGTTCAAAAGGATGACCAAACCTGGTAGAGAAAAAGAAAATGAAAGGTTAAAAAAGATACAAAATAATGAGCCTCTAATCACTGTAGATCACGCTACCTTTGGTACTGGTAGCTCCGACAAGAAATTATCATTAGTCATCACATTTGTTGCAGACTTTGATTTCACAAAATTAGGGACAAGAATCAAATCAAGAAAATTAGAATAGAAGAACTTTGTCATTATACAGGTATCTCATTTTAACAAGATATTACGAGATCAAGTCCATTGGCATTATATCCAGTGGAAAAAAAAATTAAAAAAAGGTATTTGGGTCAAACGCACAAGAGACACTCACCCTTCAAAATCATTTTTAAGGGTACCTATTACTCTCCTTATAAGAATAACTACCTGTCCAGGGTTTCTTTCCCATTCCTCAAACAAACAGTTCAAGAGCAGTGCATGGCGGGTATAAGTCTGCATTCATGAGAGGCTCTGATACCGCTACAATGACGAGGCTTTGCGAAATGACACTCACCAAAACAGAATCCTGAGTGAATTGGCAATGAGCAACACGAGGCAGACATATGTGGAGAAGCCGTCTGTGTTCTCTGATCGTCTGATGTCCATGTACTGAGGAATGAAGGGGACGATTCCACCGAAGATCATCGCCGCCGACGCCCCCCACGACACCAGGTTGATCAGAGTGATATCTGGCATGCGATGGTCGGCAAGGTTGGCGAAGCCTCGTACAATGTCATTCTCCATGATGATAGGAAGTTCCTTCCAATTTACTGCCTGGCAAGCGACCAATAGACCTTTGCTACTCCTGAAGTCCACCAGCAGTCCGCATGATCACTTTTGTTCTACAACGTATCTTATACTCGGTGACAAGACTTCTAATCACACATACTAAAAGTAGGACTACACAGAATATTGGACAAAATGATTGGGAGAAAGATACGGTTGGGGATTTATCACAAAGATTCAAATTCAATGTTGCTTCAACATCTCTGTGAATAAGTCACGGCTGCGAGTTTTGATGCTGCTTGGACGCCGATATCTGCAGAATTAGGATATGAAGCAAAATCAAAAGGGATGATAATTTAAGAGATGCCAGTTAAAGCCTCTAAGGGATGGTTTATTGGTTGAGGCGAGAATTCAGCTTTCGACTTCATCAAAATTTCAAGTTCGAAAGTGCATGTTTGTTGTTCTTTAAATAATGAATTCACAATGCAAATATACGTAATATTCATTATCGTAAGTGTTTATCTTCATACACATTAACCCCGTCGCGGGGCACTGTAACACAGTAACAGTAACACAGTAACACAGTACCCTTTACGGTACGTATTTGTCCGTATGGGGTCGCTGCTGCGGATAGTTTATAGGTTAAATCTAATTTTATAAAACATTGTAACAGTGACCACAGTTAAATATGTTCGTGTTTAGAGTCTCATCATAGCCTACTCCCGATCGGGGATCGGTACAGTTTAATAACATCTTAGAAATACTAACATTAGAGCAGAGAGCATACGTTGTCTACAATCTTAAAAAGCATGCCCCATTAATATTATAGAAGACATTTTAAGCATGAAAAAAAAAAAAACCCAAAACAAAACAAAAGAATAAAGCACGACATAGTTCTTCGCGTGCAAAGCACTTTCACAACTGTGTAATTAGTGTTTCAAACGGACGGGTCGACGGGCAGCGCATTCGAAGCATGCTGGCAGCAGCTGAGCAGTAAGGCGCTAGGCAGCGCCAGCTCTGCGTCGCCGCGCCAGCGGAGCAGCGGCTGCTACGAAGGGCTTACCCCGAACTGTGAGTGACCCCACGCACTGCACTATTGGCGGTCTGTGACGTGGAGGTACTGCTCATATAAACTGGGTGGGGGAGCATGAACATTCGTCACATATCTCTTATTGGTCTCATGAAAATCACCCTAACGCACATTTATTTGACATCATCTTGCCAAAGCCTTCGATAATCTTAAATCAAGTTGTATGAACGTTTTCGGGTCAGATATAGGGAGGCGAAAAACATCGTGGATACTTACCATTCGTCCACACAGCTCGAGCTCCCGGATCGGTGACAGCAAGGTAAACTCAATTGTTTACATTCAAGACGAGTTTATGTAAGATTTGACCATGTGAGGGCGCTATGTCAAGGTAAGCCTTTGAGGTACGGTAAGCTCACTGCAGTTCTTGTTCAAGTACCACGGTAACCCTTGTCTTGGTGATACAGTGTATTGTACATTTAATTGTTATTCGATTAAATTCGATTTGTTTAATTCAGCGACTGAAAACAAAATTAAGCACTTTTTTAAATACATTTGAAGGGTTGTGTAGAACTAGATTGCTGGAGCAATGGATCAATTGTTTGATGAGAAATTCAGAGAAGCTACAAAACAGTTGGAATGACAGAAATTCATCCGTGCAATAAACATGACTTTGGGTTTAACTGGTACACATACACATTACATAGCAGAGACAACAAACTCAAGTCAAGTACTTCTCAGATGTTTGCTAAATGTTAAAATCTTTCAAGGCTTTTTAAATGAGCCAACTGCCTTGAATCTCAATATAGGTCATAGTAACACCAGCGGAGTGAATTCCCGAAATAGTATACCCCAGTACACAAAAGTACATAAACACATATTTTACATGGTACACACATACACACACACATCGCATTATTCAAAAATGCACATGTGCACATACAGATAGCCTTTTCTTTTAATTAAAAAAAAAAACTCTTTCTTTGATTTCTTTCACACACACACACACACACACACACACAAACACACACATGCATGCATGCTCATAATATAAATGAACAGCCTCAATATGACTAATATCAGTGTCACAATAATATGTGTATGTATGTCATCAAACACTCATAGTGATCAGTGGTGTTTATAGAAAATACAATGTACATGTACAATGTTAGCCAAAATGCAACCAGTAAAATGAGGCAATTACAAGTACCTTCCATTCTCACACGTTATCCCCTGGTAAAAGAAAGACTAGAAATGTCGCTATGGCGACTGATGCCTCCGCCATAATACATGATTCTCCCAATACAGTGTAGTTGTATAGTACAATGTCTTCACAATGTGTAATGACAGTTTCACATAACTGGCAAAATATTGATATGACAGGTTTGTCAGAAATGTCTTGAATGTTCACTTTTATCAAACTGGGTTTGCTATAATTGTCTAAGAGTGCAGGTACACATATTTGGGGAATTGAGGATTTTTACTTGACTTCTGACCGACCCTGTTATATGTTTATGCATTGAGTAATTTTCAAGGTATGAAGAAAGAGTGTAATTACAGTACAAAATAGATTTTTTTATTATTCAAACCTGACATTTGACCCTTAACCTTTGACCTTTGACCTTCTGGCTAGAAATTTCCCAGAGAATCTCTATTAGATAATACATGTATATATCAAGTTTTATAACTAATAATGCAAGCACTGCATATACTACGGAAGTATATGAGGGAAACAGTAAAATTTTGAGGAGTTGACCTTGACCTTTGACCCCTGACTATTGACCCATGACCCCTAAATTCCCTAGATAATCCATGCCAGTCAGTACATGCATATGTACCAAGTTCCATGTATTGAACCATTTGCGAGAAAAGTGAAATTGTTTACATTTTCACCTAACCTTTGACCTTTTGACCTTTGACCTTGTGACATGAAACTCTCTCTGGAGAATCTTTACACAGTAGTACATGTCTACACTAAGTTTCAATAAAATACCTTCGGGCATTGCATAGATATGGGGGAAATAGCAACATTTTTAGCATTTGACCTTGACCTTTTGACCTTTGACCTCTAGCCAACGACACTAACATTTCCTCAACTAATTGCCCCATCATACATCATACTTGGACCAAGTTTGGTGAAAGCTGCTTCGTCCAGTTTTGAGTTATCACATAAACAGATAAATTTTAGGATTTGACCTTGATCTTTGACCTTTGACCTCTGTCCGATTTCACTAAAATACTAATCATGTAATTGTTCCATCATACATCATCCTCAGACAAAGTTTGGTGAAATTTACTCGATCCAGTCTTGAGTTATCGCGTAAACGGATACAATTTCATGATTTGACCTTGACCTTTGACCTTTGGCCGATTTCACCCAAAATCTAATCAAACAATTGCCCCATCATACTTTATACTTGATCCAAGTTTGGTAAAATTCCAGTCAATATTTCTCAAGTTATCGCGTAAACGAATGCGGACGGACGTACGGACGGACGGACGGACAACCCGATAACATAATGCCTCCAGCACCACTTCGTGGCGGAGGGATAAAAATGAAAAAAATCAAACATATACTGAAAGTAGTTGTGCAGTCACATTTATTGGACACAAGGTATTAAATGAAATGAGCAATAGAAAGAACATAGGCCTACCAAGGCTGCCAAGTTCCATAGAAAACTATAAAATATGAACTCAGTTCAGCTGAATAGCAATACAAAACTGAAGGCTTTGAGAGATGCACTTGAAAAAAAAAAAAATCTCTTTCCAAGATATAGCCATACATTTGAAAATAAATATGCACAGCTAGGTAGAGCAACAATGCAAAATGAGCTAGATACTCAATTAGGCTCACGACGCTCAGTCACGGTTGCTGCTTTTCTCCTGGGCTTGCGTCCTTATCTTATTGTTACGCAAACAACCAAAAGAAACACATTAAAGCTGTATCAATCACCATCGAACCTGATGAAACTAACGATTTAAGGCTGTGATGTATCGCTTTGGACACGTTGGATCACTCTACACCACGCTGATGGATCTAAGGTACTGAAACACACCTGGAAGAATACGACGACACAATCTAGATGTATAATGTCCTGGAATACATATAAGTATACTGTCAAAAATGCACATTATTTTGTCACTCTGGAAGAATCCACAGTAATCACACAGACACACTTGGAAACAAAACACCGTATATGATTCAGGTATAAATTCAACATACAGAACACTATTTTATGCGTTTGATTCCAGATTATCTTCATATCACATAACCTTGTCCAAAGGGCTCGTGTGGTGGTACATGGCATAATTATGCTGGCTACAAGCCAGAAAACTGCCAAAAAAAAAGAGAAGAAAATAAATAAATAAAAAGGTGGCATGGACGAGGCTTTGACACATCCAAAGTGAGAAGCCAAAACAGGTTTGGGTGTGGGTAGTTGATTAATAACCATGTCTACATATAGCTGCATCACTATTACATAATACTGGGTCACTGTAACGCACAGCTACTAGACGCTCTATTCAGTATAATTGTACCCCGATGAGGAATCGAGGACTGGAGGAATATTTGCTTGGGCAATGCAACACAAAAATCTGCAGAGGACATGCACTCATATTAGTCATTATTACCACTGTCCATAACAATGAGTCTTATAGGGGATTCCACTGTTACACACACACAATACTGCCTTTGTGCCATAAATGTCCTGCATTGGGGCATGCTTATTAATGCTATTGTTGTACTAAGTCGGTCACTGTGCTTCATTGGTACATACTGGTCAGGTGGAATAAGAACAATGACTTGTGAACCCAGCACATACTTCAGAAGGCAGTGTCCAAAAGTGCCAAAAAGTACAAAGCATGAAGATACCACAGTATACTGCTACAAGTATGTGGTCTTCAACAAAGATTTTCATGTCGGTCATGTTGAAGAATTAGAATATATGCAATGTGGCTACATACATTTCACATTCAATTACCTGCATCCGAATCATTACTCTGATGCCTTTTGAAGTAGCTTTAATTATAGTCTAGCACAAGTCCAAATGAATAGGGAGTTGCAAACAGCCAACGCTGGTCCTTAGCTTTTTGCACACTGTACATCCCACTATTACATCTTGAACTTTTTAGAATGAATATTAAAGAAACAAATAAACTGGTATTTGTTATGCTTTCCAGCATTGCATTCTTCTGCATACACATACCAAATTTGTATCATTCAACAGCCATGCATTAAATCAACCAAAACCACTGGAATCTTTTAACAAAAACAACAATGATAGTGGCAAGGCGTAAGACCTACACTTTGTCTTTTTGCACAACTGCCTGCCCAGATGGAATGTTACCAATCAGATTTCTGACCACTTTCACAGCAGACTTTGGCAGCAAATTTGTACTGACAATAATTTCTCAGACTTTTTCCACTTTTTTTTTTTCAACTTTGGCTCTCAAACTAAGGTTTTGGTTTGCAGCATCACATTTATGAATGAACTTGGCAGCTCGTGAGCAGACGACCCTCAAATAATTCAGGGCAAAATAAATCTGACACTGTTGCAACTCTTTGGAGCAAATTCGTCGTGAAATATGAAGAGCATGTGGGTTAGGAATACAAGAGAGAATTAGGCAAGCACGATGTTGACAGGACAAACGGAACCTCACAAAACTTACTACTGAGAAATGACTCGCATCTGAAGAACACTTTCATAGTAATGACAAATAACGAAGAGTTTGGGTAATTCAGGATTTGTCTGTTTTTTTTGTGTGTGTGTGCGTGTGTATATTCTGTATATATGAATAAACCTTTCCCAGTGCCACCTCTTTTATCTTCCACTGAGAGTGACATCATTCTTTATTCGTTCTTTCATGCATCATTAAATCACTCTAGTTTTGGTTTGTAAAGCAGATTGTGTATGAATTACTACAAACAGTACCATGCCATACTTTTTTCACATCATATATTATTAAATGCATACCATAAAAGTTACACAATCATCTCTAAACATTCAAGAAAGTAGTACACATTGAGGAGAGAACAGGAGAGTACATGTCAAGACCTAGCTCCCGAAGATACCTTGGTCATAATTTGGATGTAGAGAAAATCTTGCACATAACACATCATAGAATATTGCTATTACGCCCTGTATGTCCTGACTAAAACTACGATATCAATCGTCAGAAGTAGAGGTATAATGCTGCAAATAAAATTAAAGACCGGGTAGCATGGGGAGAAAAGGATAGCCCAATTGAATCAATCTGCATTTGCTGCCCACCGGGGTACATTAGAAAACCACGACTAGCGCGGGTGTGCTAGAATAGAATTGCCCATCGCCAATACGTGCACCAAAGCGTACGCTCATCCCGTATGATCCGTAACATTCAACTCCAATTGAGATTATTTGGCTACATTTGTGCTGCGTTGCGAAGCTGTACACGATTTGATACAGGGATTTCTGACTTTATCAGAGTTCGGCCTCCCTTCCCACTGCATGGTCTCCCCGCACCACTGGGTCTTTAACCCTTTGTGTGTTGTGAGTGCTGACTGGCACACAGAAAGCTCCATAGCATTGTACACACTGCCTAAAGCCCCCGGCATACAAAGGATTAATTGAAGCTCAGCATCTGATACTGATAAAGCAATGCAAACGATAATTCCATCCATCTCTGCCCCTACAGGAAATCCATCATGCCCTGTATGCGTCCTATGCGATCCAATCGCTGACTGATTTGATACCTGCAATGCATTTTGGGTAACAGTCTACACATCACAAGTTTATTGAATCACAACATGTAGTACACAAATGCACATGTGTAGGTTATGACTGTAATCACAGTTAAGTTTTATATGTATATGGGGCATGAGAACATCTCGATTCCGATCGGCTAAATGCCAATATGATATTTTGCAATTACTTTCAAGACACTTTAAAGAGTGTACCATTACTACATGATTTATTCTTTCAGTGCTGACTGCATAATGTGCACCAAGCACTGTATTTCATGCGACTGGATGTTTCACTCATTTATATTCAGTACATTTTACCAGGCTATTTTTGCATGTGCTAACATTTATTTGTTTACTAATCAGAATTTTGCTGATATGATAAGTAATGTCAGGCCGCAAAAAAAAAAAAAAAAAGTTTTCCATGTTAAAAAAATGCTGAAGATACAGCAAGTGAAATGGTCTCAGACACACTTATCATGCCTAGCATGCTATCACAGCCTTACGTAATCTTGCACAAGCATTGCCAATGTTAAGCTTAAGTCTGTGTATCACATGTAGGCCAGATTATGTCAGAAACATAGATCTTCAAATTCATTCAAGAGCCTCCAGGAGAAATATTCAATTCTGCAGATAAAATATAGTATACTATTCGGCAAATGTTAGTCGTGAATAGATTTGAATAGATTCAGGAATGAGATGCAGACATGATGTCATTCAGTCTGTTACGCTTTTATTCAGAGAAGCCGGCAGATGATAAATAATTACAGTCATACTGCTCTTTTACATGTTGCTTGGAACACTTGGCTGAATTGACAAATAGGAGGGGAGAGGATCCATCGGCATCACAAGCTGATGGTATACGACTGGCCGTTGATATTGTGGATGGGTGTGGCCACGGGATCGGTCAAGCACCACTCGTACCACACGCTCCGGCTGCGGCAATTTCTCCAGAAGTGGACGGTCACTTGAGAATTTGCTTTCAAGTGGACTGGTGTCTGGGGGAAAAAAGCATGAAAAAGAATGAACATTTACATTCATCTGTCCTAAATTCTGACTTGAGCCTGAATGTACGACCAAGAACATTTGCATTACGCCTCTATGTAACTCAAAACAATGGTGTTCTATGGCACCTGTTTGACAATGTCATGTCATTCAAAGGGGACTTAAACCACACGTCCCATGGTTGCTTGCTTAATACAAGCATTAGCCGCTTCCTTAGCAACCACATACAACAAATCAAATTATGATAGGCAGAAGTCGTGATGAACTATTTGTATAAAAAGTGTTACTGATAAACCATGATGAGAAATTTCCCTTTCATATTCTTCATAAGACAGCCAAAGATTGTAATGACAGGTGTAATTTCTCTGATATTTCCAATCACAAAGGCTTTCAACTGCTTCAGGAAACATTGGTGAAATCAATGGGTTTGAAAATTTGTTTTGAACTGATGACAGAAATGAAGCAAACTTCATATTGCAATTGTGACTATTTTGAGGCACCCAGGGAATTAAATATAAAGTGTACTATTGGCATGAACAAATTCATGCCTATACTATATAACTAAGAAAAAATGCTCAATGGTCTGCTTATCTATCAAGCAGTGGTGGATGCAGAGGGGAGCGTCCCGGCACGCTCCCCCTGTCTATTCTTTGCCAAAACAAAAGAAACTAGAGATTGTAATTTGTCATCACTGACAAATTAAGGTGATCCGATTTTTTTTTAATCAATGATTCGAGTCCTGATCGCAAAGGCATGACCATGCAGGTTTCATCTGTGTTCAGAGACATTGGCTGTGTGATGTTTGGATTCTCATTTAGAAAAGGGAGTCATATCTGCCATCTTTGGTACCAAATCTGTATACACTATAACGAAGATACAGCAACAAGTACATATGACCTTTGACCCCACTTTGCACAACCTAGATGGCATCTGAGCAAAAAGTGGTTATTTTGTGAAATGATTCTTGTAACATGATCTTTGCGTGTGCAAAATATGGGAAAGATAAGACATGTATTCACCAAGATACAGGATGAAACATTTGTGACCTTTGACCCTAATTTACATACCCAAGATGGTGTCTGATCAAGTAGTTGTTATTTTATGAAATAATGTATGTGACATGAACTAAACATGTGCAAAATATGGGGATGATAGGGGCTGTTTTTCTTGAGTTATTGCAAAGAAAGTTGCAGAGAAAAAGAAATATCTCAATACATCGAAGATAAGTTTGATTTCAACCAAGATTTTTGACGTGATCTCGGCGTCGTATGAAAAAATGAAGAAACGCTGACGATAGCCCAAAGTCTCAGCTACAACATGTTAAAATCTGGGAGAAATTCACAGAAGAGTAAGTGAGCTAGTGCTCGATAAAGACCGTCATGTCAATTTTCATTTCCAGAAAAATTCCCTCCCATAGAGATAACACGTAAACTGGTTAAATTTGACAAGGTTACATTATATCCATTTTCACGAGGTGAAGACATCATCCGATTAAAACTTTGATTGAACAAAACTTAAAGAGTATTAAATTGGCTACAACATACTAAAATCTGGAAGAAATTCACCGAAGGATAAGTGAGCTAGTCATCGATAAAGACAATCAGGTCAATTTTCACATCTAGAAAAATTCCTTCCCATAGAGATAACACGTCATAACGAAGATACAGGAAGAAGTACATATGACCTTTGACCCCACTTTGCACAGACAAGATGGCCTCTGAGCCAAAAATGGTTATTTTGTGAAATGATCCTTGTAACATGGTCTTTACGTGTGCAAAATATGGGAAAGAAAGGACATGTATTCACCAAGATACAGGATAAAATATTTATGACCTTTGACCCTAACTTACATAACCCAGATGGTGTCTGATCAAGTAGTTGTTATTTTGTGAAATAATGTACGTGACATGAACTAAACATGTGCAAAATATGGTGGTGATAGGGTATGTTTTTCTTGAGTTATTGCAAAGAAAGTTGCAGAAAGGAAGAAATATTTCAATACATCGAAGATAAGCTTTAATTTCAACCAAGTTTTTGGACGTGATGCCGACTCCGTATGAACTAGAAATGTCGCTTTGGCGACTGGTATGCCTCCGCCATAATGCATGATTTTCCCAATAGGTCTAGATAGTACATGTGGACACTGTGTGATTACATTTCCACAAAATTGGCAAAATATTGGAATGACAAGTTTGTCACAAATGTGTTGAATGTTCACCTTCCTTGACGTAGGTTTAATTGGATGAATAAGAGAGCATGTATCTAGGGATTTAAGGACTTTAACTTGACTTTGACCCATTCATACATTTAGGCATTGAGTAATTTTCAAGGTACAGGTGTGGAGAAAAAGTGCAATTTCTGAATTGAATAGTAAATTGTTAGTGTTACCATTTTCATCTGGCCCTTGACCCTAAAATTCATAAGATAATTACTTTCAGGTAGAACATGCATAATATGTACTAAGTTTCAAGGTAACTTGAGCCACTTCCGAGACATGGAGGAAAAAGTTAGTTCAGCACTTTCACTTGATCTTTGACCTTTTGACCTTTGAGGCAAAAAGAGAAAAAAAAAAACTTTCCAGAGAATTTCTATTAGGTTACACACGCATACACCAAGTGTAAAAAAATAACCCTGCTGGCATTGCATACATATGAGGGTAATAGTAAAATTTTGAAGTCTTGCACTTGACCTTTGACCCCTGACCTTTGACCCCATGAACCCTACATTCTCTAGATAATCACTTCCAGTCAGTACATGTATATACTATGTTCCATGAAGACACCTTGAACAATTTTCCAAGGTACCGAGAAAAAAAAAGAAGTTTTAATATTGTTACTTGACCTTTTGACCTTTTGAACTTTTGACCTTTGACCTCATGACCCAAACTTTCACCAGAGAATCTTAATTGGGTAATACATGTATACACTAAGTTTAAAGAAAATATCTTCAGGCATTCAGTAGATATGGTGGAAATAGTGAAATTTTATGTATTTGACCCTGACCTTTTGACCTTTGACCTCATGACCCAAACTTTCACCAGAGAATCTTTTTTTTTTTTTTTTTTTTTTTTTTTTTTTTTTTTTTTTTATGTTTTTATTGAACAATAATAACATATGTACAAAAATAAATATAAACACACTTGAGGCAACAAAAGCACTGAAAAATAAGACATAAGAAAGAAATAAAAGAGAGAAAAAAAAGAAGAAAAAGAAAAATAACAAAATAACACAGTCACAGTTAAATTAAAATATGCTGGCCCGCGGGTATCCACTATGATGTATCGTGAACTACCAATATTCGGGCCTCCCCCCAGGATGACCAGCAACCCGACCACTAACCGACTGATTTACTGCTCGATTTACTGCCCCGACCTCCGGACCTACAGCGAACCTGTCGACACCGCCATCCATGCAAACATAAACCCAGGCTGCTTCAAGACTCCTGATTGATAAAACAGACGAGAACGACCACCCCAGTAGGGGGCCACTGGGAATCCCGCGGGCCAGACTGCAACAGTGTATGAGATGCCTTTTTAACATGTACATATGCAGTTGTTATGAACTTCATCAAGAACAGCTTTGAATGATAGTATTCAACTCCTGGCTTACTGGAAACACATGAATTCTTACAATGGTATGTACTTTATAAAACAAAACTAAACTTTTGCAAATGTTGACTAATCTTATCGTTTTTGAGAGCAATCAGGTATTCTGACTTATATTTTGACTTAAAAAAGGAGAGAAGTGGTTGGAAATTAGGTTTCTCCTTTTTAAATTTACATCGATAGATATAAAATCGAGTACATAAAAGAAAGAAGTTAATACATAGATAATTTGTTTGCTCCTTGTTACACCCAAACAGCCTTTGAAAGGAAGAAAATTGTAGTTGGTCCCCTAATTTTGCACTCAAATATTTTTCCAAACATTTCCAAAGTTGATTGACAGCGGTACATTCAACCATGAAATGCTGAATTGAGTCTTCTATTTGATTGCAGAGACTACATAGGTCTGTATCAGACCTCTTAATCTTATACAGAAATTCATTAGTGGCTATAGCTCTATGGAAAGTTTTAACATAAAAGGACCTTAACTGAGTTTCAATTGTACATCTAAGGTTGTTTCTATGAATCAGTGTCCATTCCTCATCATTTACCTCTACACCAAAAATATTATTCCACTTTCTGCTTCTATCCAGAGGTAGTAATTGGTCTTTAAAAATTGAATATGAAAATTTTGTAAGACTCTTGCAACTACATAACTTACTGACAACTACATCATATGGGTCCCTTAAATCATTGGACCATGCTCCAAGTAAAGGGATGGCCTTAATAAGGAAATGATATTTCCTTCTATCACGTATTGAGATGTCAAATTCCAACACCAGTTCAAAAAATTCCTTAAAACGTTTACTGTCAAAAAGCAAATCCTGTACTGTTTTTATACCTTTATCATACCATTCAGCATAATAAAAATATTTCTTCGTTTTCAAACAAATATTTCTATTAAACCATAAACTGTCTAGTTTATGCATCTCATTCAAATCCATTTTACCCAACTGCTTACTTTTAAACGCATACCAGACCTTAAGGGTTTCAGCAAGCTGAACATTTACATTCTTTAAAAGCTTATTAGGAGCACTTGTTCTGAATAAAATGAAAGGATCTACATGAAATTCTGAGAGATTATTTAACTCGATTTGCTTCCAATCACTGTTGAAATCCTCGTTCAAAATGTATCTAGACCACACTAGTTTTTGGGCCAGAGCAAATGCCCTAATATCTACCATTTTTAAGCCACAATAATCATATTCATTGTATAAAAATTTTCGTTTTATCCTATCGTTGCCACCTGACCAAATAAATTTAAAGAATGAGTGTTCCAACTTTTTAAAAAATTGTTCAGGAATATGGATGCACAGAGTAGTAAATAAAAACAATAATTTGGGCATTACAAGAGTCTTAACAACAGTTACCTTCCCTATAAGAGACAGGGATCTTGAACGCCAGCAGTTTAAGGTCTGCTCAATACCACCCACTTTCTTGTTATGATTCAATTCAAAAAGTAAATTCAAATCCAAAGAGAACTTTATCCCCAAACAGGAAAATGTTGAATTATTCCAAATCAGCCCTTTTTCACTATACGGTTTTTCCTTCGATTTTTTCTGAGAACCCAACCAAATCCCTTCACTTTTTGTTACATTAACCTTACAACCAGAAAAAGACCCAAATTTCTCCAGTGTATCAAAAAGATTATTGATAGACTCCAATTCTCCATTCAAAAAACAAGTTGTGTCATCAGCATACATGCTAAGTTTATATTCATCACCCCCGATTTGAATGCCCTTTATGCTAGGATTACTTCTTATTGAAATACCTAAAATTTCTATCGCTAAGAGAAATAGGTATGGGGATATTGGGCATCCTTGAAATATTCCTCTTTCCAAATGAACTACTGGTGACAAATATCCATTATTTAGAATATAACTACTCCTGTTATTGTAAAAACATTTAATCCAAGTTAAAAAATCATGACCAACATTGAAACGATCCAGAACTTTATAAAGATATTCATGTTCCACACTGTCAAATGCCTTCTCTATATCTAACAATAATAAAGCACCAGGAACATCATGAGAATTAGTGTAATCAATCAAATCAATAATTAAACGAATATTATGGGCTATATTCCTGCCTTTCAAAAAACCAGATTGATTTTTGTGGACAACGTCTAACAAAAAGGACTTAAGTCTCAGGGCAAAACATTTAGCAATTATCTTATAGTCAACATTAAGTAACGAAATTGGTCTATAATTCTTAACATACAATGGGTCCTTATCTTTCTTTGGCAAGAGAGAAATAATTCCATTCCTTTGTGTCTGGGACATGCAGCCTTTTCTAAATGAATAATTATAGGAGTTCATTAATAAATCATAAATATCATTAAAGAATACAACATAGAATTCTTTGGGCAGACCATCTAAGCCAGGGCATTTATTACCTGGCATCGACTTAATTGCATTGAATATTTCAACTTTTGTCAGTGGTTGATTGAGTTTTTCTTTTTGGTCATTTGAAAATACTGGGATGTCTAATCCTTCAAAAAAAGTATCCGTCTCTGTTCTAGACTCTTCAGACCAGTGGGAGGAATACAATGTAGAATAAAAACCGTGTAATTCTTCCATGATATTCTTGGGGTTCACTATTAGAGAATCATCTGTGTTTTTCAACATAAAAATATTTTTCTTTTCTGCATGTCTCTTTTCTAAATTACAGAAATATTTGGTGCTTTTCTCACCTTCCTCAGCCCACTTCACTCGAGATCTAACTATAGCACCAGCCGTTTCTAAATCATATATGTCTTCCAACTTTTTTCCGAGATTATCTAATGCTTGAATTAATTCAGTACACTCTGAGTCATTTTGTGACTTATTGAGCCTTTGCCTTAAAATTTCAATTTCATCTTCCAATTTTCTTTTTTCCTTGATTTGCTCTTTCTTTTTCCGAGCCGAATATTCCATACAATAACCTACTATAGTACTTTTCAAAGAGTCCCAAATTACATGGGGATTACAAGATGATTCAACGTGATCCTTTTTAAATTCCTCAATCTTTACCTTAATGTACTTAATAAAATCAGCATCTCTCTGAAGTAAATAACAGTTCAATTTCCAGTATCCCCTGCCCCTCTGAGGAACTCCAATAGACAAGTCTATAGTGACAACTGAATGATCTGATGCCAATCCATTCGATATTGTGCTACTCAAAACATTTGCTAAAATACTGTTTGACACAAATATATAGTCAAGCCTTGAAAGGGCTAAGGGATTTTGTTGGTGTCTCGTAAATACCCTGTCTGTGGGGTGCATTGAACGCCACATGTCATTTAAATTATATTCATCTACCAGATATGAAAAAATATTCCTTGATCTTAAATTACCATGTTGAGTACGAGATCCCCGGTAATCCAAGGGACCCATAGCTAAATTCAAATCGCCACCTAGAATAACGTTGGATTGATCACTATCATCGATATTAGCAAATAAGTCTAAAAAAAATCTGGATCATCCTGGTTGGGGGCATAAACATTTACTAACTTTAACATCAATTTTTCCACTAGTACATCTAAAATAAGAACTCTACCATTTTCGTCAGAATGAACATGGGATATCACAATATTTAATCCAGGTTTAAACAAAATTGCTACGCCTCTAGAATTGGAGGTGGCACTATTAATGTACATTTTCCCGCCCCATTCTGATGTCCACATTTGCAAGTTTTCGTCAAGAGAGTGAGTTTCCTGGAGTAAAATTATGTCATCCTTTCTTTGGTGTAAAAACTTAAATATCTTCTTTCGCTTGAATCGATCCTGGAGCCCCCTACAATTAAAAGTAGTTATTTTAAGAGACATTGTGTACCATTCTTAAATTAAAAGATGTTGTTTCCACATAGAAAACTTCTTACTGAGCATACTGAAGGTATTATGAAAACTGCAAATGCAAAAGAAAATACCACTGAGTCAGTAACACATAAATATACATGTAAATAAGCGTTTGAACCAATGAACAAACACTGAAGTGTGACAAAAAAGGAATTAGGTAGAGAAGGAGAGAGAAAAAAGGCAAGCAAAAAATATTGGCGGTAAGTGGTACAAAACGATGGCATATGTACATGAACATAAGGGACCATTTATCGGGAGAGCTCTGTACAGTCAGTTACTTGAACATCTGACTAATTATTGCTCATATAGCAAGAGTCAAAAACCTGTATAATTCGTTGACCAGCGTCCTCAGTCAAGGAATATAAAGCCTCCGTGATCATGTCCCTAGGTGTAACATCTAATCTTGCGGGCTTGTCAGTCGGCCGTTGGCATCCCTGATTTTGATTGTAGCCGGATAGACGAAAAATGCTTTGATGCCCCTCCCCCTCAGATCTTTAAGCTTTGGCAGATTCTTCCTCCTCATCTCCTGAACTCTCTTGCTGTAATCATCTGCTACATACATCTTTGCTCCATCAGCTTTTCCCTTGAATACTTCGATCAGCTTTCTTCGAGCTGTTTCCTTTTCCCTGTATGTTGCAAATCCAACATGGATTGGGCGGGGTTTCCTCCGTCCGTTTTCAGCAGCTGCTGGTGGCTGGCCAGAGCGATGGGCGCGCTGAACAGCCGTCGGGCCCACAGCGCCGGCGAGGAGGTCTTCTACGAACTGTACACAATCGCGAGCTCCTTTTTCTGCACCTTCTGGTACCCCCCAAATCACAACATTGTTGCGTCGGCTTCTGTTCTCGAGGTCATCGATTTTTGCATTAGCCTGTTCTAGCTCTGTTTTCAGCTTAGCTACGTCATCGACGACATTATCCACATCAAAGCGCAGCGCTTGCTGGGCCTGTAGCAACTCAGCGAACCTCGCCTCCTGCCGATGCTCGAATTCCACAAACCACTGTGGGGCTCTGTTCCCCGCATCCGCCATGACCGGCTGAACTGAACTTGTACTGGTAGTGGTACTAGCTGAATGGAGACGAGAGACTTCAGGGTTTTTTGCTGGTTTTTTCTTTACAGGCGAGTTTTCCAGACTTGGAGGTTCCCGTGACTTTGGCCGACCATTCATGGTTTACAATGAGCAGAGTAACAAAATCAAAAGCTGAATTTAATCCGATGAAAAGTTGACAAATATGCGAGCGTACCCCCGACGCGTGTTCTCTACTTGTCCGCCATATTGAGCCTCCTTCACCAGAGAATCTTAATTGGGTAATACATGTATACACTAAGTTTCAAGAAAATCTCTTCAGGCATTCAATAGATATGGTGGAAATAGTGAAATTTTATGTATTTGACCCTGATCTTTTGACCTTTGACCTTTGACCTCATGACCCAAACTTTCACCAGAGAATCTTAATTGAGTACATGTATACACTAAGTTTCAAGAAAATATCTTCAGGCATTCAATAGAGATGTTGGAAATAGTGAAATTTTATGTATTTGACCTTGACCTTTTGACCTTTGACCTTGAGCATGTGCACCCAAAAGTTGATAGGCACAACTTCACCCCCTAATACACATACATGCCAAGTTTCATTAGGATACCTCAACAGGTTTCGATAGTTACCTTGTCCACAAAATTCATTACGGACGGACGGAAGGACGGACGGACGGACAACCCGAAAACATAATGCCTCCGGCACCACTTCGTGGCGGAGGCATAAAAAAAACGAAGGGCACACTTACGATAGCCCAAAGTCTCAGCTACAACATACTAAAATATGGGAGAAATTCACCGAAGCATAAGTGAGCTAGTGCTCAATAAAGATAGTCATGTCAGTTTTCATTTCCAGAAAAACTGCACTCCCATAGAGATAACACGTAAACTGGTCAAATTTGACAATGTTACTTTTAATCCCTTTTTACGAGGTGATGCCGTCATCCAATCAAAATGTTGTTATTATGTGACTGAAGGACCATTAAATAAGCTACAACATATTGAAATTTGGAAGAAAATCAACAAAAGAATAAGTGAGATACGCTTGAGTGAACTTAAAATTTGATGACGTCATTTTGAAAATTTACTTTTTTTACTTTATTAAGAAATTTGATATCTTTTCATCATTTTTCCAGCATTGCCAACCCATGAAACGACATGTACAACTCATCAGCTTTCAGAATATGTAAAGAAAATGGGGGGTCACCGTCCATCCTGACGAGTAAAATCGGATTCAAAATTGGCGGTTTTTTGGCATTGTTGCACTGTATATCGCCATTGACGCGCGCGCGGAATTTCAACTTTGACGACCCGTGTGACGTCATATTGAGTCGGATTAACTTGAAACTTGGTAGAAATATTCCTTGACATTTCAGGCATCCGATAAATGTGAAAAAACGGGAAATTTCTATTGCGTATGAGCTGTGCGTGCGTATATGTGCGCGCGCGTACACGTCCGTCCAATTTTTTCAATTTTTCAAAAAATGCTCCTATTGGTCTGAAACGTGTGCAAAAAAAATTTGAGCTCACAAATATTTCAACGCGCGCATACGCGCACGTTTTAAGACAAAATATGAATTTTGATTATATGAGTAGAATGCGCTTGACTTGAAAAATATGTGACGTAAATTTCATTGAAAATTTTCATTCCATTAAAGAGATATGATTGAGAATGTGTTTTCATATAATGACGTCATAGTGACGTCACGGTCGACTGATCACTTTGATTTTAGTTCGATTGCCGTCTTTGGGAGATGATACATGTATGGTATAATTTTGACATTGATAGGAAGAGCACTTTCTGAGCTAACTTGTCCACAACTTTTGAGGAGAAAGAAGAAGAAGAAGAAGAAGAAGAAGAAGAAAGAATCCGTACAGATAGAGAAGGTGATCCGAGAGGATACTCGGATCACCTAATAAAAAGAAAAAATGGGGGGGGGGGTGGGCGTGTGCCTCCCTTTAATTTTCTAAAGGTGTATCCCCTTTACGGAATTCCTAGATCCGCCCCGGTATCAAATATATTTTGGTGAATAATTTGCTAATTCTTAACTCCATATACTAGTAGTCCTTTCATTTGAAACTTAATAAAAAATCAATTTGCTTTGAAGAAATCACTCTGCATAAATACAATTAATATCCTGACTGTTTTGAAAGATTTTTGCAAAACATGCAGTTGGTGCAGAGAAAATTTCCACGAGTAATACCACCATCATCAAACTCACTACATTTTACTCCTGCTTCTGACACGCATCACCATTCAGAATTTCATCAAAAAGTAATCAGTAGACAGCCTTTACTTACTTTTAATGGAAAGAATATTGGGAACCAGCTAAACATTCCTTCTGAGTATGTGCTTGGTTCAGTACCTGGAAGAGGAGGGACAAACCATATGCAATATCATGAGGATTTATTATTATTATTATTATTTTTTCAAAAAGGTTAACAAAATGAGTGCGGTTGTTGCACAGGTTCTGGTCAGCTGTTACTGTAAAAGTGGAAATTTTCGTGGTGTTGAAATTTTTGCGCATTTCGCACAACCAGATACTAGCACGAAAATAAAAGCACACAAATATTTTTGCTTGCCATACGTTCCTGTGCGTGATGTCTTGATTCCGTGGAATTAAAAACACACGAAACTCTTCTGACCCGGCCAAGCGCGAGAAATTAGTTGCGCGAAAATATCCACTTTTAACAGTAGTTTCTTGTAGAATCTTTTCAGTTGAAAAGTGCACAGTCTTAAGTCTCCATTGTTTTCATGAAAAAAATATATATGCATCATTCTACAATTCGCAACTAAACAAACTAAATATCATCCCTGTGTAAATGTCCACTGTGATGCACAGACACAGAGATACTCGCAGACCTGTTATTGGCAGGTTCTGAATCTAAAGACAACAGACCTGCCTATGTTCTTCCTCCTCATCTATCATCCCTTACTTTCAGTGTTAGCTTATACAATGTATTGAACTGCAACTGAATGTTTTTAATCTGCAACAAAGGAAATGAAAAAGACAGCAATAAAATTTGCCCAAAGGGTGACTTTCATATACTAACCTTCATTGTGTCAGAATGTTTGAATGTTTTTATTTGACAAACTACATCGACTTCTGGATGTGGATCTAGAGGAAATGCTATTTAACATCTTCAAAATGATGGGTAAAGTGAGAAAGATGTTGCAATTCTTGAATTCCCTGGTATCAACAAGCATTCATTACGCTACCAAAGGATGTTTGGGGGGGGGGGGGGGTGATAAGAGTTTGGAGACAAGACTTACTGAGCATGATATCACCATAGAGGGCGGTGTCAAAGTATCCAGCAAAGCCGTGGAGTTCGGCGTCCTCCGACACGGTGAAGGTCAGGTGCTTGTAGCGCTGGTTGTCGGCCGGCTGCTTGGCCGGGTGGGTGAAGGTGAACACTGGCTGCGGCTTGTCAAGGATGGCCACATTCTGGAGGCGAACCACGTAGGGCGTCTCAAAATGGGCCTACAATTCAAAGCGGATGAAAGCAATTGACATGGATTAAAGTGGAGAGTCACGTCATGTTTAGTATGACTTTGATATAAAGTGACAGCTCAAAGACACCAAGTATCAGTTACATTGGTTAATAGTTTTATTACATAGGGCACAGAAATAGAGATAAAATGGGGTAGCTTCACAGTTTCAGTAGCTTTCACATAACAATGACTTTAGTGGCAATCTCATATGTCAATTACGTGAAATGATTATGATATAAGCTCACCAGGTAAAATGAGTCTCTACCTGACCTGCACACAAATCTCCACTAATTATTTTTTCTCGTGGGCGGGGGGAGGGGGGGGGGGGGGGAAACAAATCAAATGCTCAACATACCAGTTTTAAAAGTTCTTACAACTTAGCAATGACAGCTTCTGAGGGGAATGGAGATGCAAAAAAATACCCCACATGATTTGCATGTCATATGTACAAATCAACAGGTCAGGAGTGAAACACTGACATCATTGTCTTATCCACATGCATACATAGTGCCAAAACATCACTTTTGTGAACACATAGTTTAGTTTAGTTTAGTCTTTATTTGAAAATCCCACCCGTCACACGGATGGCTGGCCTAAAAAGGCCTATGAGTAATAAATATACATCAAACATAGGAAGTAATACAAAATGTATGAATATATCATGTAATACATACAGGCAATAACAAATAATTTAACACAACAAAAGAAAGAATATGATGGGCTAAATAATATATGGAAGAGATACTTATGAAACTTCTAAAAAAGCGCTAAGTGCTGCCCAATTCTAAAGACACTCCTTTGTTCCAGATTAATCTATCTTGCTGATTCAATTTGGATATGGGGTGGCCTTTCCATTCAAGATGGCAAACGGTGACTGAAGTAAAATCATCGTACACTCTGTATAAAGAATAGTCCATATGACACAGAATAACTATCCCAGTAGCTTGGATAAAAGCTACAACACTTACCTCAGGATTCTTGTCCTTCTCTTTGCACAACTTGACTTCATTGTAGAGCTTGTGTGACATGAGAGGGCTTAGATATGATGTGTATTTACATGGAATGCTGATACAGCTATCTGTAGGGGGAAAATGGGAAACATACAGAAATATACTGTTAGAAATGGATTCTCTGTGCAAGGGCAATCTTCAGATTTACTTCAAGAAAGCCATCACCTACATGTATTTTCATGTGCAGGTAGATTGTATTCCCAAAGATATCTGATAGGTATTTTCAATGCAAAACATGATTCGTTATTACTATTGCTTCCTAATTTCTCTGATTGTCTTCGTGTTGACCATGACATTCATATTGCACCTGAAGTGAAGTAGTGACAGCGACTATCAAAGTAAAACTATGGGTGCTTATTGATGGGGAAACCCCTGACCATGAGAAACCCTAGATTCAATATCCCTACAGCATTAAACTACATTAGAGCAAAACTGTGGGTGCTTATGGGGAACCCCGGCCATAAAAAGCCCCAGATTCAATATCCCTACAGCATTTGACTACATTAGAGTAAAACTACGGGTGCTTAGGGGGGAACCCCTGACCATGAGAAGTCCTAGATTCAATATCCCTACAACATTTTTAAACTGCAATCAGCAATATTAGCTGTGCATTGAGAAACAGACGAGAGAAACACATATCCATATGGTGCAAAAGGACTTCAAAACAAAAATTGCTTACAATACATTACAGTGTAATCATTGGGAAAGAGCTAGAGAAATGAATCCTTTGATAATGCAGTTGGTAACAACTGCAACTGCACATGAATTCACTGACTTTACAACAAATTATATATCCTAACACTATAGAGCCAATCAATATTTGTACCTAACCTTTGCTACGCATGAAGTGCAATGACTTATGTCACACTAAACATCTGCCATGATAGAACATGACATGCATGGACCCCCTTGTGCCTCTCCCTCTGCCCCCCCCCCCCCCCTTCCCCCTATCAATGAGAATTACCAATTGGCTCTCACGAAAGAAATGAGGGAAACCTGCCTTTGAGGAAAGGCTGTGCTCCATCTAGACATTCTGGTGAGAGCTCGTTGTCACCAAAGGACCCTAGCAGCTCGCTGACGATGATGTCCGCCTTCTCCGGCGCCTTCCATTCCCGCATGTCACTCTGCACCACAGTAACCATGTCACCCCACTTGTCCTCCTTTAGACTGAAGAGCCTGATGTGGAAAATGAAACAGGAAAGCATTATGCTCACTGCTTTTTTCATTGCAACTGTATCAACAATTGTCCTGGCATTGAGGAAAATCTGTAAAAAAAACTCTAGCCATATTTAACTTGCAGTACTTTTAGAACAATGAAGGTCAAATTGACTATGACGTATTGTCAACAAACCCATTTTCACAAGTGAATTCTGTGGTAACAGCACGACATACTTGATAATTAACTTTACTTTTATAAGTGTTTAAGCTAATATCTGGAATTTGCTGTTTCAGTACACTACTTTCAAGAAGAATTTCATTTTTAAAGGAGACAAATCTCCATAAAGTTTAATTCTCTACTCACGTCACAGCTGCATTGGGATTCTTCTCAACTGCGTAAACGTGCACTTTCCTGTCTGCCTGCTCTGCTGCCTTTAGTGATGCTGTCACCAGAGGGCCTCTTCCAGCTCCTAAGACCATTATTACCCTGTTGGAGGACACCATGCATAATCTTATCGAAGCTGCATCTTTGCATGTCATGAAAAATCTACAACTTTCCAGGAAAGAAACCTACAAGTGTAACCTTTCTACAGTTGCCATCTGTTCATAAAGGCTACCTTTATGTTTCCCTTCCATGGTCAGCTTGACTGTATGTACAGCTGGTGAGACAAACATCGTGGAGGAGAAATCTACAATCAATGATTGGAGTGAAACAAAGTAATATTGTAGCAAATATTGAGCAAAATCTGACAAATTTCACAAAATTTGCAACCGAATGATAATCAACAAGTCACCAAAATAGGTATTCAATGGGCACCTGTATGTCATCTGTTATCAGTATGGTCATGTGACCACAACATCAAAGTGATATGTTTGTGTTTTGTTGTTTTCTTTTGGGTTGTTTCTTTAAATTTTGCCACACCCATTTCAATAAGAAACTTCGCTCTTTGAAGGATATACTCCTAGAATCATCTCTACAAACAATGGGTAGGTACAAGAATAAAGCACAGCAAAATATGGGATATAACTGCAAACTCACGTCTTAGTGGAAGACTTTTGTGCCTCTGACACTGATTCCATTAGAGCTTTGTAGACAGCTTCCTGATAGCGTGTGTACTTAACTGGGTCCTTCTCAAAGATCTCGTACGTCTGTGACTCTAAGTTGTCAGACAGCGGCTGCAAACAGAAGCATTATGAGTCACGGTAAGAGTGAATATTTACATGCGAGTAATTTTTCGCGCTCTGCCAAGATGAATTCACATGTTTTTATTTCCATGGAACCAAGACATTACAAAGTGGTACATACAACAAGAAAACATTTTGTGTGCTTTTGATTTTGCTCTAGTTTCTGGTTGAACGAAAAACCCAAAATTACCACAATGCAAAAATTTCCACTTTTACAGTACGGGATATCCTACAGTTCCTTTATCAACACTCTGGAATATACTCTGGTGATGCCACCCAGCAACTTTACACCCATGGCTCACAGATTGCAATCATCAATAATTTAGATTTCAGTAATGATAAAAAAGATATAAACTTACTAGTAACTACATGGCCAAGAAGAAGATATCAGAGAAGGGGGGGGGGGGAAGGAGAGATAAAGAAATAGACAGAAAGCAGAAGAGGGCCAATCAAGTGAAACAGCAGCCTCAAAATGCACTGAACCCTCAAGGTAGAGGCAGACACAACACAAACCTTTGCATAGTTTGCAAAGTTTGCAAGCTAGTTAGGAAGGAGTCCTTAACCCTAAAGGGGCCAGGCTTTTTTTGCTATGCTCAGACCCCCCCAAGATCTCGGCCATCGGTGGTGCGATAGCAATGAAATTTTGCATGCCTGAGACCCATGTCATAATCTACAAGATTGTGTCATAAGATTTTTTGAAACAATGAATTTCTAATTTTAATTAATTACTTATGCAAATTAAGCTCAAGATCATATTTTAGCCTAATTAAAAGCATTGAGAGTCTAATTTTTGATCTGTATATCTGTTTTAGCATATTCAACAATTGTACATCACAAAAAGTTCCAAAACTCATTTCAATTCTTATGTATTTTATTGTTTTCAGAATTTCTTATGTATTTCTTTGTTTTTCAACTTTTGTTTTTTCATTGTTTTTCATTGTAAATTGGCACTGACCACTTTTCTACCATAATTAGCACAAAATTGATAAATGAAAGTGATTAATTGTAAAAATAATCAGGTTTTTATGACATTCATGACAGAGCACTGTTTTCCATAGGAAATGTACACAAAATCACAAAATTGTGCCCGTTTTGGGGCGACATTCCCTTACAAAAATGGGCGTGGCTTTGCAAAAGTATGCGCGGACGTTGCAAATTTGGTCTCAAAAGTTGGGCGAGACTTGAACAAATAAAGTCAAGAAGCCTTGCGACGAGGCCTTCTCGCGTTACAGAATTATAGCGCGAAACGTCGAGGGGGGGGCGGATTCCTCCCCCCCCCCCTTTTAGGGTTAAAGGACAAGTTCATCTTCATAGACATGAGGATTGAGAGAATGCAGCAATATTAGTATAACACATCAGTGAAAGTTTGAGGAAAATTGGATAATCGATGCGAAAGTTATGAATTTTTTTAATTTTTGTGTTGGAACCACTGGATGAAGAGACTACTACAGCTTGTGATGTCATATGCGTACAACAGTATAAAGAAAATATACAGAAAATTCAACATATTTTCACTTTTTTTCGCATAATAAAAGAGCACGTGACTTGCCTCTTTCTGAAGGCAGGGGGAATGATATTACCCATAACATATGTCAGTAACTAGTAAAGGGAATGTGTACTTTTTTCAAAAGCTGAAATTTTGTGAAATTCTCTTTATATTTTGCTAATTGTTGTACACTTGTGACATCATACACTGCAGTAGTCTTCTCATCCAGCGAGGTGACTGCACAAAAACTTTAAAAATTCATAACTTTTGAACGGATTGTCCGATTTTCCTCAAACTTTCGATGATGTGTTCTACTAATATAGCTACATTCTCTCTATCCTTATGTTTATGAAGGTGAACTTGTCCTTTAACCAAACTCTCCATAATGGTACAGGGGCTCCAAGACCAACTCACCTGTAGAGGACACTGAAGGTAATCCTCATAACCCTTGGCAAAGGCATCGACCCCTCCCAGTGGAGGCTGGGACTGGAACAGGTGGTCCATGTACTGCTGGTAGGCTTTGATGCCCTTGTCTGGGTGTCTGTTCACTCCTGTGATCATCATCTGAACATTTAGCTGCCATGGAAACCAAACAATCTCTCATTCATCCCAATATTCAACCACACATGTATGGAAGTGTCATGAATTACATGCCATCATAAAAATGAACGATGACACAGAATAGTTTGATTTTTGTATTACACAATATGAAATTTCTTCCACAGCTGCTGTGACTGCTCTATAAATATAATGGGCTTTCAAGTATTTCATAAAAACCTCTCACAATTTCTGAATTAATCATATGAAAAGATCATATAAGGTGTCAATTTTGGGTAAATAAGACAGTCCCTACACACATATTCCCAGTATGGCTGTGAAAATGTAATGAGCTATAAGGCAAATTAAAAAAAAAAAAAAAAAAGCTTTTTTCTTTTACATTAAGAGTTTGATTATTGCAGTTGCATACATTGCTGACATTCTATTTCTTGTTTCCTTGAAAGGTGATAAACTTAACAACTTTAGGATTTCAACAATATGATGCCATCATGACAGCTCTTTGTATTCCTGTCCCCGATATCTACCCTCAGTGGTTGCCGGGCGTGGCAGCCCCCCATCCCCTACAACTCACCCTGAAGAGCTGCATGACGAGGGACTGGTGGGCCTTTGAGAGCACGGGGAAGCCCTTCTTGTTGGTCAGGAAGAGGCTCGTGGAGAAGATAGCGCACTTGATGGGTTCACCCAGCCACCGGTCCAGGATAGCCTGTGACGGGAGGTCTGGTGACACCTCCAGGGCTGGCGGAAGAGAAACATTTATATTACATTATACCAAGCCAGTCACAGGGCAGCAGAAACTGGTTGAGCATGACACGCTAGGCAACTTGGAATATGAGTATGCCATGATTATTATGACTATTCCTTGGGCATGGGTGAATTGACACATTCATCTCACGGATAGATTGACTTAAGACTGATATTGCATTTAAGATATTGTGTATGATGAATATTTACAAAAGAATATTAGTTACAAATACACATAAAACAAGGCATTAAACAATATAAAAATGTACCAGTGTTACATATTGATATCCCTAAATGGACAATTTTTACCTCTTTATACCAGTTTTGCCATTTCATAATTAACATGATTTTTACCTTTGAACACATCCGCAGAAAGAAAGACAGAAGTTACAATTCAAATTCAAGTTGTATAATTTGGTGTTCTTTACACACAATATCATGGCATAAAAATTCCGAAAAAGGAAGTAAAACACACCGACGCCTAATCTCTTGTGATGGTTGCAGGCACGTCTCAACGTGTTCCACCAGTGCCAGGGATCCTTGTCGCGTGATAGCGTGGCTTCGTTCTCATTGTCCCCATGGTCAGGCTCATTCTCAATCAGGTCATCTGTCATTACACTCGGGGCTTGGATTGGCACTTGAATCCATACCTGGGGTATGACAAGGTTACAGAGTCAATTTTCAGGCAGAACATACAACCAGCTGCAGCTGCAACATGTAGTATTCGGCAGGAATTGTCGGTAACAACCTGATTTGCTTGGAGGTATTTCCAGAACTGGCTTTGCTGGCAATTCTTTCATTTCAAAATGGCCACTTGAATGTTACACCTCTGCCAAATTTTCCTGACTTCATCAAACAAAATATCAAAAACTATACTGTACATATGTATCATACATAAATACATGGATATGCATTTACAGAAGTAACTCTGCACCTAGTCTCACACAAACAGATTGTTGCAATTGAGAAGAAAAAAAAAGCAGAACTTGAAGGAACAAAAAGAGTCATTTTTCTTTTACTACCTGTACAAAAGGGAACATCTTGCTTCTTCAGAAAAAACAATCATACAAACAAACAAAATCTGGCAAGATCTTTCTCTTTACTTTTGTCGGTGCAGTTAAGAATTTGGTGTTCCTGTGTACCTGGTGGTTGCTGTGACCTTGCATGTGGCTGAAGAGACACCTGGCAAGGTTGACGCATCGGATGCTGGACAGTGGCACCAGGACCGCCGGGAGACTTAGGTGGGCAGCATAGTTCAACTCCTGCAGGAGTGCCTCCTGGGAATTCAGCCGCACCACGGCATTCTCCGAGTCAGGCTGAAGCCAGGCAGAAAGTTTGCCAACCACCAATGAGCTCCAGTCTGTACAAAGTAAATGTAAACAAGAAATAACATGTGGTTTGAAAAAAAAACAAAAAAAAACCCAAAACAAAAACATTTCAAACAATTACACAGAGAAGCAACTTCAACCAACAATGTATGGAATGTAAAAAGACTTACAAAAGTGCATGGACTGAAAAAAAAAAACACACTTTAAAAAGGGATGATTCACCATCAAGTTATTGGAGGGACCATCAAAAGAAAAAAAAAAATACTGCTTACACCTGACCAGACCAGACGTTATATCAAACTTACAAACAAGAATACTCATCATACAGAAACAATTTCTAATGCAAAAAGAATTCAAATCAATCTAAAAGTACACATCCTCTACGCATTTATTTTTCAATCATTGAAAAAAAAAAATGTAATTTTTCTAATCTATGGAAGCTGGACAGAGAAAGAAGCTACTGTATTCTTTCAATATTGTTGAGATTTGCATTCAGTACAAGTGACTAAAGTACATGTACATCTCCAACACACTCTTTAGATTAGGCTGATATGCAGCTACACTGGAAGTGGTATCTTCTAAATACAATTTCTGTTTGGATGCCTGAAACATTTATATGATATGATTTGAATTTAAGTGTCATTGAAAGTACAGGACTGTATATCAAAAATTGTTAGCAAGTTACAATTACCAACAACATATACAACTAAATGCACTCCACATCGCATCAAGTTTAAATGCACAAGACAGGAGGCTCATCATACACCAAAGTTTGAATTTGGGTACCCTACAACTAGACATACATGTAGCCATCATTCAGATGATCTAGTTTTAAAGTTAAAAGGCATTGCCAAGCAATCTTCTATAATGGCTGGTCACACATGTCCAGTGTTGACCATGTTCTACTTTCTTTCTGAAATCATTGTCAATATCATGGTAGGATTCATTAGCAAAGCACACACAGACACCAGTATTCATCAAATGTTATCAATATGAGCATGCTTTATTGAATAACACTTTCCTCTTCCCCCCCCCCCCCCATTCTATACATTAAATATATGGCAAAATTAGCAATCTAGGTATATTTAAGGAGACATTCATGCTGAGAATTTCTCCCCGCCATCAGATGCCCTGTGTCACTCACCTTGGCTTGGTAAAAGTAGATCTGACCTCGCAAATGGAGCTATTCTGTCCTTGGCTTTACCCTCTACAAATTCACGCTTGAATCTTGGGTGAACAATTGGTAAGGCTACAAAATCAAACCTGTCATAAGACAAAATTTAAAGAAAACAAAATTGAGTTCACGTGCGGTGATAAGTATATGAAAAAGAGATGTGTACCCAATACAAGTGTAGAGTCATTTTTTTGTCTCTCTCTCACAGTAATTGTCCATCTCCTGTAGCATTGAGACCACTCTGCTTTCTCATACACGTGATGTACATGAATATAAAATGTGGTATGGGTGGCAATTCATTCATTAGTAAGTTTGCAGATGACATTCAGTTAGCACATGGCAGATAAAATACAATGCTGACAAGTGTCGAGTCGACGCATGTGGGATACCATAACCCACATCACACCTACCACATGGGAAATGCCACCCTATGAGAAACACCAGAGATTAAAAAAAAAAAAAAAAAAAAAAAAAAAAAAAAAAAAAAAAAACCTTGGAGTATTAGTTCACAAATCCCTCAAAGTTTCAACCCAGTGTGCAGCAGCTGCAAAGAAAGCCAACATAGTCTTGGGAATAATCAAGAGAAACTTTGTATACAGAAGTAGAGGTGCTATCCTAAAACTCTACATGTCACTTGTCAGACTACACTTGGATTACTGTATGCAGGCCTGGTGTCCATTATCTAGAAAAAGACAAGAAAATACTGGAGAAAGTGCAGGCCAGGGTCACCAAACTCATCCCTATTAGACCTACAAGACCTCCCCTATGAAGTCAGACTTTAATAGGATACTCAATCTTACAACTCTGGAAGACAGAAAGAAGAGGGGTGACCTTATTCAAGCCTAACTCATCATTGCACAGATAGACAATACTGACCCAAACTCCATCTTCCAGAAAGCAACATATCGTGGTACCCGAGGACATTCCCAGAAACTTGCCAAGACATGCTCTAGACCTGGACATATGAAAACATTTCTTCAGCCAACGAGTGGTCGATAGCTGGAACAAACTCCCAGATGTTATCCAATCACGGACACTCCTCACATTATAAGGACAAGTTCACCTTCATTAACATAAGGATTGAGAGAATGTAGCAATATTAGTAGAACACATCATTAAAAGTTTGTGGAACATCGGACAATCCGTTCAAAAGTTATGAATTTTTGAAGTTTTTGTGGAGTCACCACTGGATGAGGACTACTGCAGTGTATGATGTCACATGCGTACAACAGAATAAGGAAAATATAAAGAGAATTTCACAAAATTTCGTATTTTTAAAAAAGTACACATTCCCTTGACTCGTTACTGACTGTTATGGGTAATATTATTCCCATTGCCTTTAGAAAGAGGAAGTCAAGTGCTCTTTCATTATGCGAAAAAAGTGAAAATATGTTGAATTTTCTTTACATGTTCTTTATACTGTTGTACTCATATGACATCACGAGCCTTAGTAGTCTCCTCATCCAGCGGTTCCAACACAAAAATTTTTAAAATTCATAACTTTTGCATCGATTGTCCAATTTTCCTCAAACTTTCACTGATGTGTTCTACTAATATTACTGCATTCTCTCAATCCTTATGTTTATGAAGGTGAACTTGTCCTTTAAGAAGAAATTGTCCAAATTGGGTTACTAATGGGCTACAAAGCTCCCTACAGTCTACACCCTGCCACACTTGCAATCAATCTATGTGAAGATGGCGGTGTGACACTTCAACTCAAGGTATTAAAATTCAAGGTAAATTTAAAGTGTAGCAGGCAATTCTTCTGGTAAAATGTCCACTACAACTGTAGACACGGTTGCAGGTGGTCAAATGAATGACATGACCACAAACCTGTGTATCTAATCTACAATATTATTAATTTAATTTACAATAAAATATATGCACACAAGCAAATTTACAGAAGCCAATTTCAACATTTGCTTACAATCAAATAGTTATAACAATGCCCCATATTGGAAATTTACGGAATAAGCAGGATGAAATACAAGGTCAAGGACCAGTCAATAACCCCTAGCCAAGGTTGGGGTCTGACTCGACCCCAGAGTCCAGGGCTTCTTGCATGCTGCAAAGTACATGACATGTACAAGAGCATGAAAAGGCACATCTCTACTCCATCTGTCATTTTGCATACTGGAGTCTGTATACATCATCTATTTAGCAAGTGTTATTTTTGCGAATTGGGACTTCTTGACAATTTCGCAAGTGGCGCGATTCGATTGTGGAGTAGAAAACAGTAAAGTTTACTGAAAGGGGAATGTATGCGGTATAAGCGGCAAATGGAGACCAATTCAGTTGGACCATCGACCACTTTGACTTATAAGTTAGGCATTGTTTCCCCACGCTACCTGTAGTACCGGGTTGGCCAAGGAGTTATAGTTACTCCTTCCACTTTGGGCTGGGCTGGCGGTATTGGAGGGAGGAAAACCAGCGAGCAAACGACCACCACACAGCATGCCGCATACCCACATGAAGCACAGACAGACAGCAGAGGATTCGAGGACCAAGACAGGCGCGGTACATACACGCACGCACACATGCACAAGATCACCACACACATGTCAATTTCACCGGTCGGTCGTCAATCACTGAATAAGTCATGCTCGCTTACACGTCTTTGCATAGCTCATAATCATGAGATCTGTCACTATTCACACCGATCATCAAGTTCCATTGACTAAAGAAATTATTGACAGTTATATGATTACCCTCCGTAAGATGCTAGTTGCATCGAATTGGAAATATCCGGCACACAGCTGAGGCATCGCCCACAGGACACATGCTGCTGCACCGCCATTGTGGTAGTCTTGATTATGGAATGCCGAATTAAAAGATTTGCTTACAGGAGTAAAATGCATTTCCCTTTAACACACAAGAATGTAATGGTCTTTCAAGCAGTCATCTATTAAATTTTATTACATGAACAAAAAACAGGAATTTGCAATTTCACAGATACGTGTTTTCTTCCACTGAAAAACTGATTATGAAATAATCAACCCTAAATCAAAAACAATTCCTGCCTTTCGAAGCACGGCATGCCATAAAATGTAGTAGTCTTCTTGTTGTTTTGATAATAGACATGGATCTGCTGTAGATCGCAGTGTTTTTATGCAATGGCTGAGTTACGTCACTGAAAGGAAAAGTGTAGAGTTCTAAGTGCAGAACCTCAATCGGCTGAGGACTGGTGCATGCATAGATATAATTTGACCCATGAACATTTCGATTTTTATTTCCAATTCTAGAGATTAGTATGGAAAAGCAACTATCAGTGAAGCACTTTTGTCGCCCTCTGTTGTCCACTCTCCCTCAGTCTTTTCACCCAAGTACCACACCATGGAGCGGGTACGACTTCGTAGAATTTGCCTCAAACATTTCTCGTAATTGACTGAAATAAATATGATCCGAAGTAATCGGCAATATTTTTGTGTGCTAAAATACTTCAAGACTGTCTTAACCCCTCTTTATTGAGGGGTTGTTGGGTTTTAAGTCTGTATATCTACCAATAAATACCATGCAGTCCTTCCCCATCAGTCTTCTCCCTTCATGTGTGCGATGTGCGTAGGGCAGGTGTACATACATACGCAACGTGCGTGCCGTGGCATGGCATTTCATGTCAGTCACACGCGTTGTGAGCAGTGAAGTCAGTGGTGTAGCCGGGCCGTGAGCCCGCTCCTGTGTAATGTATCTAGGTAGACGTCCATGTATATCCTGGCTACTGAGTAAAATGTAATTTATAGAGGTTACAAATTCTCCATCGGAGTGCTTCACAGTTTCAGAACTGCACTCAGAAAAATCTGTCTTGAGGAGTTTTTTTTTTTTATCATTTTTTGACAGTTAACTGTTAAACTAGTAAACTACTTTCATCTTAACGTTTTGTTAAATAAATTATATCATAGATGATTAGAATTTCACAAAATTCCAAAATGTATCACCTTGATACTCCTCCAGAATCTGGGCGTGTGCAATGCGCGTACAAGGCTGCTGAAAAATGCGCTGCGCGATACCTTTTTGGCGCAAGTTTGCATCGGTGACATTGTGGAGCCCATTGGTGTCCATATTCTGGCGAGTCGGCACTTGTAAAGTACTTGCATTCAACCCCTGCACATTTGGTCACTGCATTAGCATGCATGGAGATTTTGTTTTTCTTTTGTGCTTTTGCAGATACCATCATACTCTGAGCTTGCAATGAGCGAAAAATCTCGCAACAGAATGGCATATTTCTTGTTTTTTAGCGCTTTTTCAGCGGCCCTGATTCTTAACACTGGACTTATTCACGCACGCTTTGGAAAAGTTGAGCGTTTCTGCATTTTTGATTGCAAAATTTCAGATTTTGGATGGATTTTTGGAGGTGATTAAGGGACTTTGGTGTTGTGAACAACAGTGCCAGTATGTGAAATGATGTGATATGCGTGTGTTGTTACAATAGAATTTGCTGGCTTGTGATTAACGTTAGTGGCAAGTATCTGGATTCGGGAGGGTGGCCGAAAACTGGTGGTTTTGCTCTAGATCTGTAGATCGTTGAAATAACCTGATGTCAATTACCATGAATATGAAGACACCACTTTATCAAATAACAAGCAGAACTGATTGATAATTAACCCTTTAATGATCTTGTCAGTCATGTGGGTCCCCACAGTTGCACAGGATGCCATGTTATATGCAAACACATGCATGACATGTTAGAGCTGGGTATTGTAAATTCTGTCCAATGATTTATAATTTGAAAGAGAATGCCAACATTTCAGTGAAGCTTTTGTTATGTCCCTCTACAGGTTTTCAGGAGATTCGTCGAAGTGGGGCGTGTTGCCTATGTTGCCAGTGGGAGCAACAAGGGCAAATTGTGTGTCATTGTTGATGTCATTGACCAGAGAAGGGTATGTCTGATTGTCTGTATCTGTTTTATAATTAAGACAAGTTACATTTCAGTACTTGTGTGTTTAAAAGTTATGTCTCACAGAAAAATTAATGTTCATATTACCTAAATTGATTGACGTGAAAGGTATTATAACATCAGAGCATGTGACAGTTCAAATGCAATACTCAAAGAATTATCCTCTTGTGGCAGTGGTTGTGAGTATGTGATGTTTAACAGTATGACAGACATGTCCATCCAAGTCCTAACATTAAAAGCAAAAACAAAAACAAAACAGTTTCATAAAAGTATGAGAAGTACCACAAAGGCTGATTTATATTGCCCTTTAGCAACTGAAGATTCTGTACATAATGGCATATGGTCCCCTGGAAGATACAGCAATATTGCTCTCATTTCAACAACTTTCTAAATGATGTAGAAATTGAATAGAATAGCTCAATGAATGTTTATTTTTGTCTATTCGTTTTATGTTTATTTGAAAGCCTATTACGCCTCCACCAAAATAATGATGTGTCACAGAATTAATTCTGCCATACTTTTGTTGACCTTTGACCTCTTTCAAATTACATACATAGATTCTACATGAAACAAAAAATGGTTAAGCATAAAACTTAAAAAAAAAAAAAAAAAAGGAAAAAAAAAACGGACGGGCAGTTTCGGGCGTTTCAGTTAATGGGTTAAAGAAATGTATATGAAATTGCCCGCACTATCTCTTGATATCAATACATCTGCTATGTCCTGTCGGCATGTCAGTACCTTCATGCATTACCAACCAATGTGGACATGCAACTTGCTGCCATTGCATTGACATCCATTCCAGTCATTTGATTTGTATAAACACACAACAAATACACACACACATAGAGTTCAGGCAAACAAAAAAGGAGCATATTGATGGTGAAAACTGCGTACCATGGTAAACTCGTTGACTTCACCACACAGTGTTACCTTCAAGAGTAGCCAACTCTCATGTGCCTGTTCACTTTTGTCACTGCTCATCAGGCACTCGTGGATGGACCATGCTCCGGTGTCCAGCGCCAGGGAATCCGCTTCAAGCAGCTGCACCTGACTGACTTCGTCATCAGCATCCCCCATTCAGCCCGCAACAGCACAGTGAGGAAGGCCTGGGAGAAGGCTGAAATCACCAAGAAGTGGGAGGAAACACGCTGGGCCAAAAAGCTGGCTGCCAAGAAGAGGGTGAGGCCACAGGGATTCCATTTAACTAATTATTTTCAAAACTTTGCTGCTTCTGTGTTCAGTCCTTTGCAAATAAATCAAAGGGAACCCAAACCCAAAGAGCAGTATGAGTGAAAGCAGCAACATCAGAAGAACACCTCACTGAAAGTTTCAGGAAAATCGGACAATCGATGCAAAAGTTATGAATTTTTAAAATTTTGGTGTTGGAACCGCTAGATGAGGAGACTACTAGAGGTTATGGCATTTGTGTGGACAACAATATAAAGAAATATAAAGAAAATTCCACAAAAAAAAAAAATATTTTTTCTAGCATTATGAAAGAGCACTTGACTAACTACTTTCAGTAAGCAGGGGGAATAATTGCTACCCTTATATGTCAGTATCAAGTTGATGGAATGTGTATTTTTCATGAAAAGTGAATTTTTTTGTTGAATTCCCTTTATATTTTCTTTATATTGTTGTCCACACATGATGCTATAACCTGTAGTAGTCTCCTCATCCAGCGGTTCCAACACCAAAACTGTAAAAATTCGTAACTTTTGCATCGATTGTCCAATTTTCCTCGTGAACTTTCACTGATGTGTTCCACTAATGTTGCTGCTTTCACTCAATCCACATTTCTCATAGGGTTTGGGTTTCATTTGAAAACAATTATTTGTAATGATGTCATGAGTAAAGAAACTAAGATTCTGTGCTGTAAAACTAAATGATTGGTATTATTCAAATCCTAGTAACCAAACATTGAATCCAGTGAATATAAATTAAGTTCTTTTAAAATCGGATTATTCCATGAAGGGTTCTTGATTGTTTAAGGAGCATAATTGCTATTATATTCTGACTGAATCCTAGCGAGACAAAGACAAAACAAAACCTAACAAATAAGTAAACAAAGCTAGTCCTCGTGGATCCAGATACTCGTCCCATTGACTGTGTCTTCCTGATACTGTATGAGCTGAAATTTTCGCGGTGGTTTTATTTTCGCGAATTTCGCGAATCGCCTTTGAACCGCGAAAATAACAACACACTAAGATAACAACGCGCAAATAAGCAAGTTCAGTCAGACCCCCGCAACCGCGAAATTAACAACACGCGAAAATGTCCTCCAAGCAGCAATTCGCGAAAATATCTGTACGCGAAAATTTCAGCTCATACAGTACTTTCTGTTTCAGCCACAAATAACAAAAATCAAACATTTCTGTCTGTGCATATTTTGATCTTTCAGAGAGTACAGATGACCGACTTCGACCGCTACAAGCTCATGCGCTGCAAGCAAAAGGTAAAATGTATTCCTGTGTCACCTGTTATCTCTGTTTGCCTTTCATTACTTGCAAGGATTTATGAACAAGACAATTTATTTTCTTCAGGTATGCGGTTATGGTCAGCCAGTGGGATAGCATAGCAAGTGAACACTACCAGACACCCAATCTGAGCCTGCAGTGTGATTATATGCTTTTTTTTTTTTTTGGGGGGGGGGGGGGAGGCCAGATGAGTTCACCAGTTTCCCATGAGCAGCTATACCTCCTTAGATAAAAGTGCTGTGATTATCAATATCTTTTAGTTTCTTCTGAAATTTTACCTAGGGTACTCTTGATGGAAAAAAAAAAAAGGAAGAGAAATTTTCTGACTTTTGCAAGGACAACCTCGATGATTTACACTGAAGATTGTGTTGATAGGAAGACTCAGTTTGTGTGAACAAGATATAGTGAAAGAGTTGTGTTGGTTTCAGACTGTAGTGTGCTAATTTGACATAGCTTTCAAGATGAGCAAAAGAAAAAAGAAAAAAAAAGAATATACACTGTCTATGCTTCAATTTAGCTAAGTCCTCTTTTTGCATTCTGTCAACAGTTTCTATGCCCTGTAAGGCAACCTTAGATGAACATGATATCTTCAAATTCTTTCTGAGTTGTTATTCTGACTTGCCGTCAGTAGTTAAGTGTCCACTCATTGCTTGTGAAAGCTTGTAGACTAAGTTGCTGATGAATAGTACTGTATGCATGTAAGATGTTATTTGTACCCATGTTAGTTGGCATTGAAGGTCTTGTGTGTTCCTAAACTGATGGTTTTCTCCTTTCTGTCATAATATTTTCATTCAACAGAGGAATGCCATTGTGAGCAGGGAGATGGCCAAGATCAAGAAGGCCCAGGCATCCGCCAAGTAGTTTTTCTCCTTCCATCGCCATGGAAACTCGTCACAAATAACATCCTGTGAAATAACGTCTGTTAATGAGGACCAGCAATAAAGGTCTTTATTGATCACAAAGTATCAAGTTTGGGCTTGGTGTGATTCTTACGATGTGAAATTTGTCAGCATCTCGAGTGCAAAACGGAGGGCCTGTGGGTGTGTGCATTTTCGTTCTTTTACTTCAAAAGCCATCACTTGTTATGCGTGTTAGTCTCTGTGCTGTTCTGTGAAGTTGACACTCTGAAGTATGACAAAAGTTGAAACAAATCAACAAAGCGAACATATTTGCGTCTGCAGCTCAAATAATTTGGCCTACCATGAGATAAAAGTCAGTTCTCCCATTCTTATCTCGCAGTTTCTTTAACTTTAAGGCCATACTTGTGTCAGAATGATTGTTGTGCGCTTATAATGTGTGTGTTTTTGCCTCAGATGTGGCCTACCATGAAGTAAGAGTCGGTTTTTTCTCCAATTCTTGTCTCACAGTTACATTTTACTTTTAAATAAGGCCGCACTTGTGTCAGAATGATAGTCGTGCACTTCCAGTGTGTGTGTTTGTATCATTCATGGGTCTGACAAGACCTTGTAGCTCAAAAATCAAGAACTGCAGGAGAGTTTGTTTTTTTTTTTTTATACCCCCGCCAAACGAAGTTTGAAGGGGGTATATAGGAATCAGCGGACGGTCGGGCGGGCGGTCGGGCGGGCGGTCGGGCGGTCGGTCCGTTGCAAATCTTGCGTCGCGAACTACTTCCTCAGTTTTCAACCGATTCCCATAAAACTTGGCACAGATGTGTGCCTTGGGCTGAAGATGTGCAAGACGTATTTTTTTGACAGTACCCAAAAGTACGCTGCCATGGTAACGGCATATTATGGGCAAAAATGGGTACAAATCTTGCGTCGCGAACTCCTCCCACAGTTTTTGATCAATTTTTATGAAATTAGGTACAGATGTTCATCTGAATATGTTAATGTGCAAGACACATATTTCCGCAGTGGCAAAAAGTGCGTTGCCATGGTAAAGGCATGTTATTGGTAAAATATAGGGCAAAATGCTTCATGGCAAAACTGCTTCATCAGTGTTCTTCCAATTCTCATGGAATTCATATTGAATGTTTGTCTTAGGATATAGGTCAGCATGACACATTTCTTGACAGTGACAAAAAGTATGTTGCCATGGTAACAGCTCACATATTATGAGCCAAAATGATGGAAAATTTTGTGTTGCAAACTACTTCCTCAGTTTTTGCCCAATTTCCATGAAACTTGGTACAGATGTGTGCCTTTGGTTGTAGATGTGCAAGACGCATTTTTCGACAGTACCCGAAAGTACGTTGCCATGGTAACGGCATATTAATGGCAGAAGATCAAGGAAAGTTCTTGCAGATTTAACTACTTCCTCAGTTTTTTGACCAAAGCTTATGAAATGTTGTTTGGCGGGGGTATAACCAATCGCTGTAGCGACATTTCTAGTTTTTTTTTTTTAAAGACTTCTTTCAGTCTTGCAAACATTTTTGCAAAATATCATCAATGCTGATGTCAAATGATAATAGAAGTATTGCTTTGGATTACATTAAAAATTGTAATGTTTTAAAACTCAAATATTATTTTAGATATTCAAAATTAATATGTAACTTTTTTGAATATATGCTAATATAGAACAAGGTCCACAGTCTTGTCACCCCGAGGGCAATATGTGAAAAAGAGTGTGTATGTGTGTGTGTGTGCAAGTATTGGTTCAGGTCTTGGTATTTATGCCTCAAGTACACTGTGTTTTGTTACAAACACACATAGACACACACATTGAAAACAACATTACTGAACAGCTTAAGACCAATTCATTTTCCTATTCTTGGTTTTAGTTAATGTTGGGTTAGGCGTTTTACATGAAATGTTTCTATTGTCCTAGGTCAAAGAGGTTTTTACAAGCATGCATTCATAATAATTCCTACAGTATGGAAATAACATGCAGCACGAGTTGAATTCGGTCAGTAGTAATGAAGTACCTTCCGGGGACATGCATGAATGTCACGTAATAGAATGTAGAAGTTATATACTGTAGTTACTACAATATTGATTGACAAGATGCCCTTCATCAATGTACATAATCACCGATTATTCAGTGTTTTAGCACCAGCCATGATTTAAAAAAAAAAATCATTGGCATACATGCATGGGTTGAATTTGAACCAACAATCTGTTTACTAGACAGGCAGCACTACTGCACTTCCTTTCAACAGCCAGCGCTGATTCTAAGAAAAAAACAACAACAACTCTACACAATAATCAATTACTTTTAAGAAGTTGTATTCCATCGACTTTGCTGTCTCTTGGCAATTTGATGATGCCATAAAAACTAACTTGTATGTGCTTGTGTAATGTACAAGAAAAAAATACTGTAAAAATGTTATGCTGTGTGCTCAACAACAACTATATGTATGTATATGTATATGTATGTATATTTATATATATATATATTGTAGTTGATCCGCGTATTGGCAGTACTAGAAATAGCAATAATAAAGTCACAACAGAGGAATGCAGGGAATGCATTAATAGCCAATCTTTAAATCAAGATTGGCTATTAATGCATTCCCTGCATTCCTCTGTTGTGACTTTATTATTGCTATATATATATATATATATATATATATATATATATATATATATATACTGTACAACTTGAGTGACACTTCAATAACATGCTACATGCAAACAAGACAGACTTTTCAACCATCCTGATATGAATTTATGTTCATCGGACAAACAATTTCAAAACATAAACATGCTACACATGTAAAACAGTACAAATATGAAATATTTCTGAACAGAAAATAGAGCTACCATGACCACATAAACATGAAATACAGCTCAGTGTTAAGAGGTTTTCAGAAGAAAGGTTCATGTAGTACAGTGTACATACATCTAATGTGAAAATGTCTTACCTGGCCATTTAAAGGACAAGTTCACCTTCATTAAAATAAGGATTGAGAGAATGCAGCAATATTAGTAGAACAAATCAGTGAAAGTTTGAGGAAAATTGGACAATCGGTGCAAAAGTTATGAATTTTTAAACTTTTGTGTTGGAACCGCTGAATGAGGAGACTACTAATGCTTGTGATGTCATATGAGTACAACAGTATAAAGAAAATATAAAGAAAATTCAACATATTTTCACTTTTTTTCGCATAATAAAAGAGCACTTGACTTGACTCTTTCTAAAGGCAATGGGAATAATATTACCCATAACATACGTCAGTAACGAGTCAAGGGAATGTGTACTTTTTTCAAAAGATGAAATTTTGTGAAATTCTCTTTAAATTTTCCTTATATTGTTGTACGCATGTGACATCATACATTGCAGTAGTCTTCTCATCCAGCGGTGACTGCACAAAAACTTCAAAAATTCATAACTTTTGAACGGATTGTCCAATTTTCCTCAAACTTTCAATGATGTGTTCTACTAATATTGCTACATTCTCTCAATCCTTATGTTAATGAAGGTGAACTTGTCCTTTAACATTGATAATTTGGAAGCCCATTCTTTCCTCTGTGCTGAACTAGATTTCCTCTGTAGCCAGCACATAATATGGCACTATTGAAATACTACTACATAGTGCAATACCTCCTTCTTGACATCAACACTCATCTATAGTAAATCTGTTCAAAATACATTGTAGCTTGTTAAGTTTGAGAAAAATATTCTCTCAGACAATTGTACATTGGCAATTAACAGTACTTTTTACATGTGCTGTATACAGATGAAAATGAGTGGGAATTATCTACTGGTACTTTCCTTTGCTAACTGGAAGACCCCAAAGATTTTAGATGTAGATGAGCATGTATAATCAATTTCAGGGTACTATTCAATTTCAGGGTGCTATTCTGACACACACACAAAACATCTACAGCTGTATCTGGCACTTGCTGCTCAGTTGAAAGAAAACTAATTTTTGATGAAACATTTTGAAAGAAATTTTGTATGTGGAACGGGGTGGGGGAGGTGTCAAGGATACGTTGGAATTTCATGGGTGCTTTAGTATTTTTAGTGGAGGGGAGGGGGGGAGGTTCAACTTTTTTCCTTAGTCTTATAAGGATACTGCAATTTTGGCAGGTCAGCTTCTACTCATGCTATCACACAGGCCAATCAAGTTGAGTACTTCTGTTAAGTGAATTGAGACACCATACATTTGGCATTCTCATATTTTAGGTGAACATCCCACAAATGATTGGAAATGGCCAATGAAGTTATTTTTTTCTTGTCAGTTACCAGATGGTACTACAGTTGTACCTTCCTCTTCCATACAAGATATGTGCGTGAGTGATCTACAATAGATGTACCTGAAACCAATACGACCAATTAATAGAATTACCTGACAGAGAAGTCAAGTTACCTGACACAAAAATAACTGACCTAACCCTTTCCAAGAAATGCTGGTGTCTCGTCTTTGTTGTTGTTGTTTTGTTTTTGTTTTTTGTCTTTTTAAATGGAGTCAATCTAGCTCGGAAGCAAATTGCAACACATGCTCAGCCTTTGTAAAAGACCCTCCCACTGTGTAGTAACTTCAAGAGAAGCAAGCAGACGGTTGTTAGAGGAGAGAAAGTCAGGCCGCCAGCGAGAGGGTTTATGGAGACCCGGCCAAATTTCTCGACTTCATGAATGTAAATTATCAAATTTTGCTACCAGTGTTTGGGAGCACAAATCACGGCCTAGCTACAAAGCACTATTTAAAGAAGCTCATTTTTTGCACTGACAGCCAATGGGCAAATAATTCAGCAATTTCATTCGTCAAAATGATAGCTTAAACACAAAGTGTAGCTGGATTATTCAGTAAGACAGTGGTGTGCAGTCTGGGCTTTCTCCTGGTCATGAATAAAAATTACAAAAGTATAATCACAGATTAAAAAAAAAAAAAAAAGAACTTGCATTTGGCAATAGTTCTCTCTGCTTATGATTGAATATCAATGCTAACAGCATACAGGTCCTTGAAAAAGGCCTGGTGTATCACAGTAAAATTGGCAATCATGGTGACCTCGTTAAATCTGGGCTTCCCTGTACAAAGGTAAATCAAACTCACAGAAGGATAGGAAGTTTTGTCAGATCAGACATGAATTATGGATTTAAAATGGATTTTCCACATGTTCTCCCCAAGCACAAACAAAACTGGAGGAGGCAGTGCTCTCATTTTATTTTATAACCATCTCATTGTTTGCCTGTTTTTTTACACTCAAACATTCACGTTGTGACGTCAGTTGTTTATTCAGCAACTGCAACTTCCATTCTCCCAAAGTCATCACATCTAGGTTTAAAACAAAACACCCAGCCCTACAATGGTTTGGTGCAAATGATACATCTTGTCGAGATGATTGCATATACAAAATGAAATTTAGTGAAGATTTGTGCACAGTTCAGTGGGAGACTTCTACGTAGATGACGTCATTACCTCTGCCTTGAACACATGGTTGCAACTAATATCTTTGATTCATGAAATCATGTGCATCTTTAAAATTCTAAATCTTTTTTTTACATCTTCAGTCAGATTTTGATGAACCTTCAACAACTCTGTTCCTATTTTACTCTTTTAGAGCCGACTTGAAAACAGTGAGAATATTCTGATTTACAATCATATAACACAAAACATGATTTGGCAGGAGCAATGGCATGTGAAAATGTATTTTATATTCTTGTACTGGATACTACAATTCTTTTTTCTAATATCACAAAAGGCAGTGAAGATAAATATTCTTTTCTTTCTGTTTTCATCATGTGAGTATAACTTTTCTTCTATCTAGGTTACAGTGACTTACATTTTTTAGTTCACAATAAAAAGCACTCTTACATAGGAAAATGTAGAATAATAATGCCCTCAAAACAAAGTTATGTTCTGATATTTGCAGATCCAGCATCAGTGGCTGAGACCACAAAACCACAGAGCAAAAATGTAAATCTGAGTACAAAGGAATGAGAATAAATAAAAGAGACAATGTTCCAGACACTAAGCCTGTCGTATCAATAAGATGCTCAAATCTATACAAATGATTGCTTTCTACAAAAGTTTGTTTTCAAAAAACGCTTTTAGTAATCTAGTCTAGTCTAGAAGCATCTGGAAACATTGGTAGATTAGGTAGTTTTCTAGCTTGGAGCAATGACGGGAAACAATATCAGCACAAGAGAAGTCTGTATCATAGAAAATACAGAAAAATAATGCCTATGGTTGTTCAGAAATACATGTAAATGTATATGCAACAGCACCAACACCAACTTATTTTTTTGTCTTACATTTTCCTGATTTTGTTTTTTTTTTTAAAGAAGTTACCCATTCTTGTGGCTCTCCTTTGATAGGTTTTACATTGTGCTCCGACATGAGTATCAAGAACAAGACTCTGTATCAAATTTGAATACAGGCGAACCCCATTATAGCGAACACAGATACAAGATGATTTCATTAGAATGAGAGGATTTGTCTGGTAAAACTGACATTTCTTTCCCTTATTTACTTACTATCATAAATTCCTGACTATTGTGGTCTACCCTTGCTAAAGTTTCCATATATCCCTCACCTTCAAAGGGTTATCTTAATTTTGATAAAGAGATCAAAATACTACTAGATATTCATACAACTGCATGATCAAAAAGCCATTTATTGATGTCCTCCGCTGGTTGTTCTGTCATTCTATTTTTCTTCTCCTTCATCTGTCGACAGGACTTCACTGTATAAACTAAACTGTCCCCCCCCCCCCCCCCCCCCGGAAAAGGGGGAGGGGGAGGGTAACAGTGCCTTGATGAGAAGATGAGCAAATATATAAGAGCAATTAACAGTGAGATGGCAGGATATGGCATGGTACTAACATACATCACAAAGTTAATACATGTCATTAAAACAACAACAACAAATATGTCCAGTGCGCCCTGTAAACATTCTGGAATACACAGATTAATCAGTCAATCTGTTCAAAAGTTATGATTTTTAAAGTTTCTGAGCGGCTAAAGCTGGATGATTTCATAACAGGACAATAAACCAAAATCTAGACATGTCGCTATGACGACTGTGGCGACTGGTATGCCTCTGCCATATCACATGGTTCTCCCAGTTGGTCTAGAGTAATGCTCAACACAAAGGTGTTAAGTCTTTACTTTCCTTGAACTAGGTTTCATTTGGATGGATGGCTAAATTGTTTAAGAGAGTGAGTATTTGGCAATTTGAGTACTTTCACTTTACCTTTGACCATTGCCCTTTGAACCCTTGGCCCACATTTCTTCAAATAATCACTAACTGGTAACGTCCAATTCTCATGACAATACTTTCAGCTGTTTTCAAAATATGGGGAAAAGTTTTTTTTACAATGTCACCTGATCTTTAACCCCATGACCAAAATCTTTCCCTACAGAATCACTGTGCAGGAATGCATGTATTAACAATGCACCTAGTCTAAATAAGTGAATGCACTGAGTAATCTCCAAGGTTGAGGGGGAAAATGTAATTTCAGGGTTGAATAGTAGAATCTTAGCATTCTACGTAACCTGACCTTTGGCCCTTGACCCATGTCCCCCAAATTCCATAAGTTTCATGAAGATTTCATGAAGATACCTCGAGCCATTTCCAAGATATGGAGCAAAAAGTGACATTTTAGCATTTTCACTTGACCTTTGACCACTAACCTTTGACCTCAGGGCCCAAAACTTTCACTAGAGGATCTTTATCTGGTAATACATGAATGCAGTAAGTTTCAGGAAAATACCTTTAGGCATTGCAAGTTACATTAGATGCCTCAAATGGTTCTTAAGTTACACTGTCCACAAAATTGATTATGGACAGAGAGACAGACAGGACAGAATGACAGACAGACAGATGGGCAAACAACCTGAAAACAATGCCTATAGCGACTCTTCATGGCGGGGGCATAATTAAAAGAGAATTCATCATATTTTCCTTTTTCTAACGTAATGAAAGAACACTTGACTTATCTCTATCAGAAAACAAGGTGATTGAAGTCGAGGGAATGTGCATTTTTCATTGAAAATATGGAATTTTGTAGTGAAAATATGCAATTTTGTGGAATTTTGTTTGTTTTCATTTCATATTATTGTCCTGCAGTGGCATCACAAATTGTTGTAGTCTTCTCATCCAGCGATGGCAGCATTAAAACTTTAAAATGTCATAACTTTGAATGGACAGACCGATTTTCCAAAACCTTCGCTGATGTGTTCTACTGATATTGCTGCACACACTCAATACGCCTGTATATATTGGGTTTCACTCCCTTTTAAGAAACCCCTATGACATCTAATATAGTTTTCATTTGATCATTAACAATACATGTACCTGAGATTTGTTGTAATTGTCCTGCATTACTCTCAAACAATGAGACAAGCCAAAAATTTGCTGAAATTTGACAGGCAGTAATCTAGGTATTTGCAATCATCACAGGCCTTGTAATTACAGTTTGGTTGAAAAATCTTTGGTATGCCAGAGTTTTGATTCCTGAGACACTCTCATACACATTAAGAGGCAACTTTGTGCAGATTTCTCATTGAAGGAAACCAGGCATCATAATTTGTATCCAAACATCGAAAAGGAGATTGCATTTTCAACGCGTCTCTCCTACATAAAACATACAATAACAAGTTTCAAGGCAGCACAAAATTATTGAGCATTAGGGAAAATTCAGTATTCAAGAAGCATATCACTATCATTTCTTTCCTCTTTCACAGCCTGTCCTTTTTCATTTGCCTTCTACGGCAGCTCCTCAGAAGGCGCCAACATTTATCATCAATGAATTGGTCACGAGTCTTCTGCAACAGCATCCTTTTTAGCTTCTAGTACAAACAGGGCATCATCCAGCAAGTAAAACGGGGTGGTGGCATCACCCTCACACAGGTACGGCACCCTGGAGAAGCTTCTGACTTGGTAGCCGGCTGGATGAAAGACCTCCTCCACTAAACGTTGCACCTGCTCTTCCCAATGTTTACCTTTGACCTCTATGACCTCGGACGGTCGGTTGCCTGGTGCCCCTTTGCAAAGAAATGGTAAAAAGTTGCACAACAGAAAATACAGCATGAATTTTGATGGCAATTCAGTCATGCATGCCTTGCAAACTTAAAGGGACGGTACAGTACTGGTTGAGGTGAGGATTCAGGTTTATAACATTCCTAAGTGAGATAATGAGAAACCTCCTATGAAATATGAAAGAGCATGTAATTTTAAGAGGAATTCAAAGTTTATTTGATGAAAATTGGTTTTGAAATGGCCGAGATATAAAAAAAAAGTGATAATAACAAGCGACAGGCCACCTTTTATTAGGATCTCTTTGTTTCACCTTGTCTTTTGGATATCTCAGCCATTTCAAAACCGATTTTCATCAAATAAACCTTTGATTCTGCTTAGAATTGCATGCTCTTTGACATCTAATAGAGTGGTTTCTGAATATCTTGCAAAACGTTAAAAGCTAAATTCTCACCTCAACCAGAACTGTACAGTCCCTTTACTGTTAAAACCTAAATAGGGGATTTTCTACGATATATTGCATCAACAAACAATCAAAATGACTTGATACATACAAATTAGCATTTCAGAAATGGAAAAACATAATAAAAAATGAACATAAGGTACTTTTGCTTTTGCTTTTCAGGCATGGTGACATGGCGAATCAGGAATTCCCAACAATTTCGCGAGTGGTTAAATTCATGATGGTGGAGTCCTGTACTGAACGGAGAAAATGTACACGCGTACGTAACATTCCCATCGGGATCAGAGTCAATATTTTCGCATGTATCAAATTTCGCAAATAGTACCCGACTCACGAAATTCGCGAAATACTTGACGTGTACAGTATATATCAAAGAACATGAAAGATATCACATATATTTATATGTAGAATCATGTAATTAATTTATATCCTGTACCTGTTTCGACATACTGCTTAAACGGAAGCACCACTGCTATAACGACAACGCCCGAATGAGAGAGGGACGCCCTCATGTCTGCTAAGAGGGTGAGCGGCCGGTCACAGCGGTCCAGCAGATTTAAACAGCCAATCACATCATAGGTGTGGCCAGATTTCATGTGAGACCACTCCTCTGTAGGCAGAACCCTGTGTGATGAATTTAGATCATAAAGATATTTTCTTGTCCAATCTTACAGAGTTGGAAAAATACATGTAGGTTTTAAACAATGATAGCGATGACTGAATTCAAGTAAGCAGAATGAAATAATCACTTTTTTTATCTCTTTTTTTTTTTATACTGTTGTAGCAACTCAACATTTTTACTCTCACATAAACAGACTTGTTTTGGAAGCCATGCTTCTCTAGCATAGTTATGTCAACAGTGTCAAAAGTGGCCAAAATGCCCACACAGAGCATGATGGTCGAAGTTGAACTTATGCACACAAAAAATTTACTTCCAACATCTTCAATGGAAAATGCTGGGTAATTAGCTACTAACTGACTGAAGGCATTGGATCCCTTAAGCCATCTGTCCCTTCATAAACTTTCCTTGGATTTGGGTGATCAACTGAATGTCAAGTTCACTGACACTGATTACTCAGTCCTCTCTGAATTGAGAAATTGACATCTTCTCGGCTGACCCATCCATGACGTCATGCATGTCCGCGTAGTACAAGGTTTGTCACATATTTCTTTGTTTCCAAAAGCCCTTTGGCTTTGCAAATACCAAGGAATGCATAAAAAATACTGTATCTCATGAAAGCCCATTACTCAAGGTTGCCAGGCTTCAGGCTATTCTGGCAGGATGCAGGTGTATTGCTCATGTGAGTAGACACAAAGTTGTCTGTCATATTGCAGCATTGCATAAGAAGAGTTAGAATGGTATGTGCCAGTACAGAGCCAAATCACATTTCTTTTCCATCTCACTTTACAATGATTATTGCCTCAAATAAACAGTGTGCAATGCTACAACACACAACACACAACTCACTTGTATCCCCTCCCCGATAACCTCCACTGCATCGGCCAAGAGACTTCTGTGGTGTACACCTCCTCGAAGAAGGCTTCCATCTCCTTGGTGACCTCCCCGTCTCCTGCCCCGAGGTCCATGACACGATCCCCTCGCCAGGTCTCCGACACCCCAAGGAGGCGTGTGAACTGGTCCCGTGAGAACACGAACATGGAGCCTCGCCTCAGGAGTCTGACGAGGTACAATTCGCAGGGAAAAGCGGGTTGAGAGTCAGGTAAATGACCATCTCACTACAAATCTTTCTATGAAAAATTTTGCTGGAATCCAACTAGTAATTAACATCATGAATATTTGATGAAACATTCCAGCAAAACTTACTGCCATTGGAATATCTAATATTCCAAGGGGTAAAAGTAAGTTGATAAAACAAGGAACTCTCTTCATGACTTCACTTTGGTGGATTCTTCAGTGGAGCCTCAAAGTAATAAAAAAAAATGCAGACTTATCTTCATATGTTTCTTCACTATATGATACATGTCTTCCCTCACTTTTGACTTGATATAAGCCTTCTGAATGTCACAGTCACAGGATAAGAATAATGGAATAGTCCAAACATCCAAAACAAATTACATGGGCTAAAAAAAGAAAAAACAAAACAAAAGAAAAAAAAAAAAAACAATGGAAAAACTAGAAATGTCGCTATGGCGACTGATGCCTCCGCCATAATGCATGATTCTCCCAATAGGCGTATAGTACAATGTCTTCACAATGTGTGATCCATGATAGTTTCACATAACTGGCAAAATATTGAAATGACAGGTTTGTCAGAAATGTTTTGAACTGGGTTTGCTATAATTTTCTAAGAGTGCAGGTACACATATTTGGGGAATTTTGGGGAAGTTTATGCATTGAGTAATTTCCAAGGTACGAAGAAAGAGTGTGATGACGGTACAAAATAGACTTTTTTTTTGGGGGGGGAGGCATTGAAACCTGGCCTTTGACCCTTAACCTTTGACCTTTGACCTTCTGGCTGGAAATTTCCCGCAGAATCTCCATTAGGTAATGCATGTATTAAGTTTTGAAACTAATAATGCAAGCATTGCATGTACTAGTATATGAGGGAAATAGTAAAATTTTGAGGAGTTGACCTTGACCTTTGACCCCTGACTATTGACCCATGACCCCTAAATTCCCTAGATAATCCCTGCCAGACAGTACATGCATATGTGCCAAGTTCCACAAAGATACATCGAACCATTTGTGAGAAAAGTAATATTGCAACATTTTCACCTAACCTTTGACCTTTTGACCTTTGACCTTATGACATGAAACTCTCTCTGGAGAATCTTTACGCAGTAGTATATGTCCACACCAAGTTTCAAGAAAATACCTTCGGGCATTGCATAGATATGGGGGAAATTGCAACATTTGTAGCATTTGACCTTGACCTTTTGACCTTTGACCTCTTGCCAATGTCACTAAAATCTACTCAACTAATTGTCCCAACATACATCATCCTCGGACCAAGTTTGGTGAAAGCTGCTTCATCCAGTTTTGAGTTATCACGTAAACAGATAAATTTTAGGATTTGACCTTGATCTTTGACCTTTGCCCTCTGTTCGATTTCACTGAAAAACTAATCAAGTAATTGTCCCATCATACATCATCCTCCAACAAAGTTTGGTGAAATTTGCTCCACCCAGTCTTGAGTTATCGCGTAAACGGATACAATTTCATGATTTGACCTTGACCTTTGACCTTTGACCTTCAGCCGATTTCACCCAAAATCTAATCAAATAATTGCCCCATCATACTTCATACTTGGACCAAGTTTGGTAAAATTCCAGTAAATATTACTCAAGTTATCGCGTAAACGAAAGCGGACGGACGGACGTACGGACGTACGGACGGACGGACAACCCGAAAACATAATGCCTCCGGCACCACTTCGTGGCGGAGGCATAATAAGAGGAAAAAAAATCCTTTCCAACCCAGCTAAAATTCATGCACATGAATGTAAATGGGGATGATTATGAAATCCAGATCCTTACCCATTAGCTGATGTGGGGGACATGACATAAGTCAAGAATCCTTTTGCCACTGAATGCCAAGCCTGGGTCAGGAACCATCCGGACTTCTCATAGCACTGGTCAAGGAAGAGCTCGGTGCCCTGGTCTAGGCTACACTGCACAAACTTAGTGGACAGCCACTGAGGCAGTTTGTTCAAATCACAGCTGTACCACTGGAGCAGAAAGCAATCATGGGTGTAAAACTTGAAGCACTGGTATACTACAAAGTTCAACAAAGGAAACTTGTCTACCTTTGATTAAACGTCAGTTAGTTTCAAAAGACATGACTAAACAGTATCGTCCAATCTGTGATTTTTTTTTTTTTGTCATTTAATGGGGGGGGGGGGGTTAAAAGTTTTTCCTCAAAATAACACATAGGGAAAAAAAACCTTTCACGTACTACCACGATTAGACTCGGTTTTCAAATTCTCGACTTGTGTTATCCACATCATGCAGGTTGCTATCATTGTATTTGCACCACTAATAACTAATAGGATAGAAGTATTAATCTTTTGCACCCTGGCTTGAAGTAGCCAGGTTAGATATAAAGTCCAAGTGTAGCATTTTGTCGTGGCAGAAGGGAGGCAATCATGTTGCATTGTTGGCTCTGTGGTCTTCTGTGTGGATGCTAAGACAGTTAATGTCTTGCCACATATTGTATACAAGACAACCACATCCACGGAAGCAGTGGTGCACAAACCCAACTGCCCAAATTTGATATCAGTCAGCAACTATGTGGCAAATTAAAAACAGGGGAATAAGAAATGTGATACTCAATGAATGCTGTATTATCCATAGGGCCTAATTGTTTTTAATACAGCTACACAAGAAAAAACATTTTCCATATTTCTTTCTCAGAATTGAGATGGCAGAAACTTAAAATATAAATTAAGACAAAAGACCAGAGAGCCAAATGACGAGTGCCACCCTGCTGCCCTCCTTTTCTGTAACTTGGGAGAAAATAAGCTGAGAATGTGATCAAAACTGCCAGGCCCAGGGCCAGGCAGTAAACTAAATTGTGTCAATGTGTGTCTTCATTCAATGCTGCGAGGCCAGGATTAACTAGACTTGGAATTTGTCATCAAGTTGACAAAGTAGGTGATCCGATGTATTCGAAAATCAATGATTTGAGTCCTGATCCCATTAGGCATGACCATACAGGTTTCATCTGTGTTTAGGGGGCATTGCAGCCGTGTGATGTTTATAATCTCATTTAGAAAAGCGAGTCAGACCTGCCATCTTTGGTACTGAATTCCGTATACACTAACGAAGATACAAAACAAAGTATATTTGACCTTTGACCCCACTTTGCACACCCAAGATGGCATCTGAGCAAAAAGTGGTTATTTTGTGAAATGATTCTTGTAACATGGTCTTTGCGTGTGCAAAATATGTGAAAGATAGGACATGTATTCATCAAGATACAGGATGAAACATTTGTGACCTTTGACCCTAATTTACATACCCAAGATGGTGTCCGATCAAGTAGTTGTTTTTTTTTTTTAATGAAATAATGTACGTGACATGAACTAAACATGCGCAAAATATGGGGGTGATAGGGGCTGTTTTTCTTGAGTTATTGCAAAGAAAGTTGCAGAAAGAAAGAAATATCTCAATACATCGAAGATAACCTTTAATTTCAACCAAGTATTTTAACCTGATCCCGACACCCTAAGAAAAAACAAAGGGCACAGTGTCGATGGCCCAATGTCTCAGCTACAACATATTAAAATCTGGAAGAAATTCACCGAAGGGTAAGTGAGCTAGTGCTCGATAAGGACAATCATGTCAATTTTCACACCTAGAAAAATTCCCTCCCATAGAGATAACACGTCATAACGAAGATACAGAAAGAAGTACATATGACCTTTGACCCCACTTACACCCAAGATGGCATCTGAGCAAAAAGTGGTTATTTTGTGAAATGATTCTTGTAACATGGTCTTTGCGTGTGCAAAATATGGGAAAGATAGGACATGTATTTACCAAGACACAGGATGAAACATTTATGACCTTTGACCTTAATTTACCCAAGATGGTGTCCGGTCAAGTAGTTGTTATTTTATGAAATGATGTACGTGACATGAACTAAACATGTGCAAAATATGGGGGTGATAGGGGCTGTTTTTCTTGAGTTATTGCAAAAAAAAGTTGCAGAAAGAAAGAAATATTTCAATACATCAAAGATAAGCTTTAATTTCAACCAAGTTTTTTGACGCGATCCCGACATCGCATGAAAAAACGAAGGGCACAGTTACGATAGCCAAAAGTCTCAGCTACAACATATTAAAATCTGGGAGAAATTCACTGAAGCATAAGTGAGCCAGTGCTCGATAAAGATAGTCATGTCAATTTTCATTTCCAGAAAAACTGCACTCCCATAGAGATAACACGTAAACTGGTCAAATTTGACAAGGTTACCTTCAATCCATTTTTACGAGGTGATCCCATCATCCAATCAAAATTGTGTCATACATTTATGAAAGAGCATTTAATAAGCTACAACATACTGAAATTTGGGTGAAAATCGGCAAAGGATAAGTGAGATACGCTCGAATGAACTTGAAATTTGATGACGTCATTTTGAAAATTTACTCTTTTTACTTTATCACGAAATTTGATATCTTTTAATCATTTTTTCAGTATCGCCAACCCATGAAATGACATGTACAACTCATCAGCTTCCAAAATATGTAAAGAAAATGGGGGGTCACCGTCCATCCTGACAAGTAAAATCGGATTTAAAATTGGCGGTTTTTGGCATAGTTGCACTGTATATCGCCATTGACGCGCGCGCCCAATTTCAACTTTGACGGGCCCGTATGACGTCATATTGAGTCGGATTGACTGGAAACTTGGTAGAAATATTCCTTGACATTTCAGACATCCGATCAAAGTGAAAAAACAGGAAATTTCTATTGCATATGAGCTGTGCGTGTGTATATGCGCGCGCGCGCGTACGCATCCGTCCATTTTTTTCAATTTTTAAAAAAATGCTCCAAATGGTCTGAAACGGGTGCAAAAAAAATTTGAGCTCAAATGGAGCATACAAATATTTTAACGCGACGCGCGCGCTCTTTAATAATAAATATGAATTTTGATAATATGAGTAGAATGCGCTTGACTTGAAATAAATGTGACGTAAATTTCATTGAAAAATTCCTTTCCATTAATGAGATATGAATGAAAATGTGTTTTCATATAATGACATCATAGCTAGTGACGTCACGGTTGACCAATCACAATGATACATTAGATATGTCGTCTTTGGGACATGATCTGATGATCATCTATATGCTTAACTATACATAGCCCAGTCGCTGTACATGGTACGTCGCGACAGGGCTGTACGAGTGCGACCACCAACCACTAGGAGAGCGACGTAATCGTATTACGATATCTTTGACTTTTGATACTTACTATCATTTTTGTCACCTCAAACTCATCGAGTATACTCTTCAATATTTACTCTATATCTGATGCTATCAGTATTCAAATGTACGTAATGAAACTTACCGAAATTGATCATCATATCCAGCATGTCCACACCGTACACAATCTTTCACGCCAGGCCAAGTTTAGATATCGGGTGGTCACGTGATGTGAATGCCCTTTCAAAAGGTCGCGCTGTCGACCGTGCTGCTACACTCAAGCAGCGTACGCACGGTTACTAGTATAGGGCTATAAACTGTACTGGGCTTGGCGGCGGCTGGCGTCTGGTCGGGCGAGGAACATTGAGCTCCATACCACGGTTATTGTGTAGCAGACGCCAAGGTTTGTTCGACACTTTCAACGCACACGCGCTCGCTCTGGAGCACATCCGGTCACGCATGCGCATAAGTCAAGGCGCCATTTTGAATCCTGCAACGACGAAGCCCGACGGTCAGGAATTGCGCCAGAAAGTGTCATTTATTTGTTTCACGGACTTATCGCAAGTGGTCTCCATGGACCCAGTGTGGCGAAATATTCTTCTGTAATAGAAACATGCATTTAACGTGAGTAAAGTATTCTGTTTAAAGGAGAAAAGTATACATGTTCCTACGTTTTGTAGTTGTGATGAGGTTCCTCACTTCGAGGCTGCATGCCGTGCTCGTCAGACGCTGTTTTCGCATAGCGTAACAGTGTCTGGTCGGGCTACTATATGCTATAAGTTTGAAATTGATACTCTGAGAACTTTCTGAGTTAATAGATGCACAAATTTTGTCCAGAAATAAAGAAGAAGAAGAAGAAGAACAAAGAATCAGTACAGATACAGAAGGTGATCCGAGAGGATACTCGGATCACCTAATTCAGTAATTTGTTAGTGACAGTGTGACCCAGTGCAGTGGCATGCAGTGGCAGTGACAGTGACAGTGTTGGTCAGTGTTATTCTCTCCTCTTTTACTGTTGCATCTAGCCTGACCAGACCACTGTGCACAGCACAGCAGTCTGACATGTACTAGTGTTTAAACGTACGTAAACGACTGTCGCTTTTGACGGCAAGACCACAAAAATGTCTTTTATTTTGTTTGATTTTAACAGTAATACCACCCACCTATATCGTATATTGCTGATGGTTGAGTTGAATTTGGTGTTTTGTTGGTATCCAAACCTTATTGTTGAATTTTTCGGAGTAGATTGTGCGATGATTCACAAAATAAACGAACAGCCACGAACGCTCAACCCTAGGTACGGTGTTAGCATTTTACGTACGCCCGTGCGTTTCGTGTGTTACGTATATAAAGCTTGTCGTCTTCTACCATGTATTTTCGCGCGTGCTGCTCTCATGATATGACGTCACTCCGACTACCTCCGACTACCTACGTTGTAGCATAGGAGAGTGATTGCCATTCAATAACACGCAGAAGATGAGGAGTGAAGCAATACGGACGCTCACAGACCTGATTTTAAGGACTTATTTCGGTAGGTTTTTGACGTAATTAAAAAAAAATACGCATACCGATTATTGGATGATTATCATAGATTACGGGGATTCCTTATATTTTAGTTTTCCACGATTAAAAAAGATATTCATGAAGGAGTCGCACAACCACCACTGAAAAATGACAACGTCTGCGAAGGAGTAGCCGTGCAGCCCTGTCGCTTCGCGACAGCGGCTGCGTGTAGCTACTGTTGCATCTAGACTTTTGCAGTATTGAACATCAGTATGTGATACATATAAAAGGCAGTAAAGTTTTGTTACTCAGTAGACTCTATCTCATCAAGTTTGATTTACAATGCAATTCAATGGCTATAAACAGGGAGGTGGTCCATATCTCCCTGCTTATAAATGGCCAATGCAATTCAATGCAGCATATACATACGAACGTCAGTGACATTACTGCTACATGACACGAAACACAATACATGGGTCTAAAGCCTGCACGCACTGTTGACAAGTTGTACGTAGGCCTATACTAGTTGTACTCACGGAACGAATTCACACCTTGTTTATATCGTAAAATTTGTGAAGACAGCTCCTCTGAAACCTCTCGTTTGTATTGTGCTCATAGATAGCACGAAGCATAGGGTTTCTAATCCTTGGAGTGGCCATGATGCCTAGTGCTCGTAACAGCTACATATTCTGTCGGACAATAAATCACGTTGTCAGGCTGGTTGTTTTTGCGCAGCGTAGACTACAGCTAGCTCTCGAACTCGTCCTACAGATACCAGTGCCAAAAGCTGTTATTTTCGCGAGGGTTGAATTTATGCGAATTTTGCGATGGGCTGCAAACCTGCGAAAATATTGCGCACAGACATTATTGGGCATAATGATGGCTGTGTCAAATCGCGAAAGCAACACTTCGCGAAATGTTTGTCTCCGTATTCGCGAAAATATCTGTACAGGAAAATAAGGCCCGAACATAACAGAATAGAGTACTGTTAAATCATGGACCTAACAGGTCCATGGTCAAATTCATGAAATTCTTCCGTCGAGATAGTATTTTCACTACATTATGTACATGTAACGGTATAAACTGTAATTAGGTGATACGCTATCAGCGTATCACCTATTGTGATTGTCAAAATCTCTCTTTATTAGGTGATACGCTATCAGCGTATCACCTATTGTAATTGTCAAAATTTCTCTTTTTTTTTATTCTTCTTTCTTTCTGCCACATTTTGTGTCGTCAATATCTCAACAATGACATCACGGAATGACATGACATTTTCAGTCAACATGTCTCATAACAATATCTAGCCACAATAAGGTTTTCATGACAGTAACATATCTATGACGTCATCTAGGCGCCATTTTGTGATTTTCGGACCTTGTCACATGATCGATCATAACTTCATAACTAGATGTCATTTCTGTATCATTTTCGCTGGACATAAAGTTCAGGTCACGCTCTATCTTACTTTCTAACGCTAGTTACCCAGGTCATCATTAGGCGCGCGTAAGCGCGCGTCAAAATGTTAAAAGGCTCAAAACGACTTCCCAATGGGAAATCTCGAAGTTTCAGACAATTATAAGCGTTTCAAACATTTTCTCGCGTGCGCGTCCGTCCGCGCAATTTCGCGCGCAGAGCGCTTAAGAAACATGGAAATGCAATTTTTTTGACTGATTTGGATTCCTGATACTTTGAGTAACAGTATCCGTTGATTTCCGATCGATTTCGACCCATAACAAAGGAATGCACAGGCGTCAAAGTTGAAATTCCGCACGCGCGTCTTTCTGCAAATATAGTGAAAAAACATGTCTTTGTTTATTTCGTCATAGCTCTTTAAATCGTCCGTTGACCCTATATTTCTATTGCATATTACAAAAGCATATGAATTGTAAATAACATTCCAAGTATCAGTATTGCCAGAGAAACGCGATGACGTCATCAAATCGTCATTTTATATAAAAAAAGTGGAATTGATTTTTTGAGGTACTGTTTCTGACATTCATTTGCTCGTATCTCTGTTGTTTAAGCTCAATATTATCCCAAATTCAGATATGTTGTACTTTGAACATTTGCCTCTCAAGTCCATGTGATGGTTTTGATATATGATGACGTCATCATACTAGAAATTGTGATTAAAGGTAAAGACTCAAAATCAGACAAGTTTACGTGTTATGTCTATGGGAGGTGATTTTTTTTCAAACCATGCATTGACTTGACAACGTTTAAGCACCTTTACCTCATCTGATTTTGCTCCATTTCCTCTGAAACATAAATATGTTGTAGCTGAGACAATAAGCTGCAGTCATCATGCATTTTATATTTTCAAATCTCCTCATCAGGTCGACAATTTTGTAGTTAAAAACTGAAAATGAGAATGCAATCTGTACGGAATGATTCCCGATTGTTCTTTGCAACTGTATATTGGTCGAATCCACGCGGCCACTTGTGGGAAGTTGAATAGCGCCATCTCAGTCAGCACTGTCACGACAGTATAATCATACATTTAAGTTTCGCATAGAATCTCCAGGACAGCCATATGGCGTAATCGCTTAGCGCGCTGGGTGTTCATAACGCCATACCGGAAGGCGAGAAGTTCGACTCCCGCGGAAGTTTTCTCTTTCTTTTTTTTTTTTTTTTTTTCCGGCAATTCAGCTTTACTCCGATGTCATTTATCGTATTATTTTACCAAGTATACGTAACCCGTGAACACGGCTGCTCTATTTCCCTCGTTTTGTATTGGAGTTTGGAGATTGGGTTTGCTTCATTAATTTTGTCACACTTAATGTTGTAAATTGCCCCTTGTTACAGTGTCCCGCTTGCCACCTTTCGTTTGCTCTTTCCTTTTCTCTTCATTGGTTCTTGTAATATTGTAACAGGATAGGTAGGAACATGTACGTTTAGATAACTGGCAGGAATGGGAGCTGAATTGATTAACTCTAGTCCAGGTGTATGGCGTCTCGCTCATCTCTTTGAAATTCCAGGTTGTTATTGTTTGACCCAATAACGGAGTTGTAGACAGGTTTTATGTTGCTATAGAGGTATCTTGTGCCACATGAATGGAAGGCATCACTGTTTAGTAGTAGTAATGAACTTTTTCATGTTGTAAATGATATAAAGATATGAATTTCACATCCAATCTTCGGGACAGCCGTGTGGCTTTATAGTCGCTTAGCGCGCTGCATGGTCATTATGCACTACCTCAGGACGAGATGTTCGGGACCCGCAGGACGCTATTATTTTTTTTTCTCTCTCTCTCTTTCTTTGTTTTTCTTTTGGCAGTTCAGCCTCATTCCGATGTCATTACCCCACGGCACACAGTCACTCAAGTTCCCTTTTTTTTTTTTTTTGTCGGAGGCTGGAGGTTGGATTTGCTTCATTTATCATACGTAATGTTGTAAATTGCCCTTGATATACAGTGCCCCGCTTGCCACCTTTCGTTTTCTCTTTCCTTTTCTCTACGTTTGTTCCTGTTACACTGCACAAGACAGGTCGGAAAATAATTTACATAACTCAACTGGAGCAGGAATGGCAACTGAATAAATTAACTCTAGGACAGGTGTATGGCGTCTCGCTCGTCTCTTTGAAATTCCAGGTTGCTATTGTTTGACCCAATAACGGAATTGTAGACAGGTTTTATGCTGCTATAGAGGTATCTTGTGCCACATGAGTAGAAGGCATCACTGTTTAGTAGTAGTAATGAACTTTTTCATGTCCCTCCATGTCAATTATAGTGTGTTCAAAGGGGTTGTGTGTCTATCTGCCAAAGAAAAGGAAAACCTTATTTTCGCCATGGCTATTTCTCTATACGTAACCGTAGGTGATGAGTGTTGTTGGTATCTGAGCAGTGAATAACACAACATCAGGCTAAAATCCCCCTTTTATACGCGCTAAGCGTTCAATTTGATATATCTTTATTTATGTAGTCAATCACTGCTAATGGCGTTACAGAATTATGTTATAACACCTTTCACTGAAAGTTTATAAAGCAAAGTTTATGGACAAGGCAAGCAATTGTACATGAATAATACCAATGATTTCAGAGGGAAATTATGGTATACCTAAATGTAAGGGTATCATTGCTTTGGAATTGCTGAAACAATATCTTGGCACGAGGTCTTCCACCTCTAATAACTGATCCCTTTAAAGATGTGTCGGTCACGGGTGATCGTCATGATTCATCTTTCACGTAGAAGCTTCCGTTCCACACTCTTAGTTCGAGAAGACTTACCATCATACTTCAAATTGTGATTAAAGGTAAAGACTCAAAATCAGACAAGTTGACGTGTTATGTCTAAGGGAGGTGATTTTTTTTTTTTTAAACCATGCATTGACTTGACAACGTTTCACCACCTTTATTTCAGCTGATTTTGCTCCATTTCCTCTGAAACTTAAGTATATGGTAGCTCAGACAATAAGCTGCAGTAATCATGCATTTTATTTTTTCAAATCTCCTCATCAGGTTGATAATTTTGCAGCTAAAAACTGAAAATGCGAATGGAATGTGGACGAAACGATTCCTGATTCATCTTTCACATACATAAGTTTACATTCCTCATATTTTCTCGTCGAGACGTATGGCCGAGAGGATAAAGGCGACGTCACAAGATACGTGAGGTTGCCCACGTACGGGTTCGAACCCCATAAGAACACGAAACAAAATACTTACATCTTTTGCTTTTTTTCTTTTATGGAGTATTCACCTTCGTCCATGTAGAAATCACGTTTTCATGTAAACGTACACACACACACACACACACACACACACACACACACACACAATATCCCTTTGTTTTGTGTTGGAGACCACATTGCTTTGACTGGCAACTTGGACTTGAAATTACAAATGTTAAAGTGAAGATGGCTCTTAAAAGACCGCATGGCCATGTTTGATTTTTTTTTTTACAATATAAAGACCTATTGGTAAATATTCATTCACATATCCTTTCCAATCAACTTACTTGGACACGCCGACACCACACGAAATTTTCAATTGGTTGCATGACAGAAACAATTTCATCTGAATTATGTAGGACTGCATAAAGAATTGGACTTCACGAATATTTCTCAATATTATATTATACTTCAAGTCGCTACTTAACATTATTTTCGTTGTCGATCACTGAAAATGAGAATGGAATCTGGTCGAAACGATTCCCGATTTATCTTTGTAACTGTATATTGATCGAATCCACGCGGCCACTCGTGGGAAGTTGAACAGCGCTATCAGTCACTTGACGTATATCGCAAAAAAACTGAATATCAATGTAAATTTGTGTTGTGTATAGCATACATAGATAGATTTAAGTTTCGCACAGGATCTTCGGATCTTCCGTGTGGCAGAATCGCTTAGCACGCTGCGTGTTTATAATGCCCGACCGGAAGGAGAGAAGTTAATCGAGTCCCGCAGGACTTTTTCCTTTTATTTCTTTTTTCTTTTCTTTTTTTCAGCAGTTCAGCTTCACTCTGATGTCATGAACACAGCTACTCTATTTCCCTTGTTTTGTATTGGAGTTTGGAGGTTGGGTTTGCTTCATTAATTTTGTCACGCGTAATGTTGTAAATTGCCCCTTGAAACAGTGCCACGCTTGCTACCATTCTTTTTCTCTTTCCTTTTCTCTTCATTTAGATTTTGTTCTTGTTATACTGTAGCAGGATATTTAGGAACGTGTACGTTTACATAACTAACAGGAATGGGAACTGAATTAATTAACTCTAGTCCAGGTGTATGGCGTCTCGCTTATCTGTTTAGAATTCCAGGTTGTTATTGTTTGACAAAAACGGAGTTAAAGACAGGCAGGGAAGGAAGTGACTTGATATTGCTTCATATTATATGAGGAATTTCGGGCAATACCTTTCCAATTAGTGTAGTGATTTTGACAGGGTTCTCTGTCGTTTATTTTCGTCATGGCTGTTTCACTAGTTTAGCCATAGGTGATATGTGTTGTTGGCATCTGGGAGAATAGAACAGATCAGTACCAAACTGGAATAGCCCTATAAGCAATGTGGTAAGCATTCAATTTGTTGCATTATCTTTCTTCTTTAAAGTCAATCACTACTGATCGAATTACACCATATAATATGGCACGTTTCACTGGTAGTTTAGGAAAAGGGAGCTAATTCAATGCAAGATACAATGATATGTGCTACCATTGATTTTAGAGACGTCATTGTGGTGTGGTGCTGGTGGTGGTAAGGGAATCATTGCTTTTAAATTAATGAGACAATCCTTGGAACTTTGCATCAAGAATATAATGCATGTTCGTGCGGCGTTTTTTTTTTTAATCCTGACGTGGACATTATTTTTCTTTATCTTGTTTTTAATTCAAGAATGTTACATCTGAATATGTTCGATTTAGTTACGGTTTCAATGCATCTTGTTTACCATCTTCTCTGACATTAAATTGATGGTTTTTAAATTTGACATTGTCTGTCTATTTGTCTGTTTATGCTCATAAAACACTGCTATAACAACTAAAACATTTGTTTCACTTGTCACACGCAATGCTATGGATTGCAGTTGTGCATGCAGTTTTCCTTTTGCCACCTCTCGTTTTTCTCTCCCCTTTTCCCTCACTTTGGTTTTGTTATACTGCAGATGGGAATGATTACAATAACATAACCCAACTTGAAGTAGGAATGAGAACTGAATAAATTAACTCTAGGCCAGGTGTATATAGCGTCTCGCTCATCTCTTTGAAATTTCAGGTTGTCATTGTTCTATCAACGGAGTTGAAGACAGGCTTTATGTTGCTATAGAGGTATCTAGCTCCACATGAATGGAATGCATACGCTGTTTAGTATTAGTAATGAACTTTTTCATGTCCATCCCTGCCAAGAAAAGTGTGTTTGACGGGGTTTTGTGTCATTGTGCCTATGAGAAAGCAAAGTTTTATTTTCGCCATGGCTCTATGCGTAGCCGTGAGTGATGGATGTTGTTGGCATCTAGCTGGGCAGTAAAAAACCGAGTATCATGCTATAATACCCCCCCCCCCCCCGTTAGGTTCTAAGCGTTCAATGTGATATATATTTCTTCTTCATTATGTCAATCACTGCTGATGGAATTACAGAATTATGCTATGACACGTTTCACTCAAAGCTTAAAAAGCAAAGTTTATGCACTATACAAGTAATGGTGCATGAATCCTATAGACCATTGATTTTAGATGAGAAATTATGATATGCCTATAGTAGGGATGTCATTGATTGGGAATTAATGACACGATTAAGCATTTTCATAATCCTTATCCTTCACTCTAACCTCCGTGAAAATATCATATTTGAATTCAACCAATAAGATGGTAAAAAATGCATGCATTCATGTTTTATCAATATACAATGTATGGACTTTCCAAACATTCAACAGCGATTATCTCAAAATGAACATTGTGTGGGTTAGCACTATATTGCATCGACCCCTTCAATTGTCTATCAAGTTCATGTCGATGTTTTCTAATTTGATGACGTCATCATACTAGAAGTTGTGATTAAAGGCAAGATATCAAAATCAGCGAAGATTACTAATCGCTGCCTCATGTTCCTGTGTTTGATCGTCCAGTCAATACCAAACTGACGACATACACTCTTAGAAAAAAAGGTTCTTTTGAGCACCATTAAATGGTTCTCAGCACTGTCACAATAGCGACACCCTTTTAGGTGCTCGTGAGAACCTTTTCTAAATGGTGCTTGTCGGCACCTTTTGCAAAAGGTGCCCATTAGAACCTTTTTCCTGATGAAATGGTGCTCGTGAGTACCATTTAAAAGGTGCCCATGGGCACCTTTTTGACTAAAGATGGGCACCTTTTTGACTCTTTTCAAAAGGTGCTCATGGGAACCATTTCATTGGAAAAGGTTCTAATGGGCACCAATGTTAAAAGGTGCTGACAGGCACCATTTAAAAAAGGTTCTCACAGGCTCCAAAAAAGGTGTCGCTATTGTGACAGTGCTGAGAACCATTTAATGGTGCTCAAAAGAACCTTTTTTTTTTTCTTAGAATGTAGTATGTGAATTGATGCCTGTGTATTTTTGGTGTGTTTCACATGCAGTGCTGGTAAGGTGCTTCACTGGCACCATTCTTAAAGGTACATTACCTATCTGCATTGAAAATGTGCATCACAAACTCATTTGAAATGAAATGAATTCATCTGAATTTCATCTGATCAGTCAAACATACGTTCAAAACATGTATATTAGCAATACATCAGCATATCATACATTATCATTGACACTAGAAAAAAAAAAGAGCAAGGATAACACACCCATGCATACACACTTTCACAAGCATGAATACATGTACATGACATTCACCAATATTTTTTCATGAAACATTACTCAATAACTGAAAACCATAGAAATTTGCTCTTTCACAAATTCGCAGAAATGTATTTATTCCCCTTCACTTTTACAATCTAAAGTTGAGGTTTGTATTTGTCATGTTATAATCTATCAAATATTCTGAACAAAATATTTTTATTTGTCCACTAATTTTTTCCCACAATATTCGTCATTTGTGTACCGAGCAGTTCTTGAAACACCATCACACATCTTTATACAGATGATATGAAATAGCAAGAGGTGCATCAGGCTTTTGAAATACATAACAAAATTTCTAATTCTCTGTGAAATAATTCCTGCATGGATGAGATACAGTAATTGTGTAAGTCTTAAGATAGGCAGAAGTCAAGTACATTACCTGCTTAAGTAGTATAAGGAACTTTTTCCACATATTTGCTAGTTTGTTCGGTGTTTTTTTTTTTCTTTTAACGCATATTTGTCCTAAAAGCAACTACAAAGGGCAGGAAAACAATTCCATTAAACAGGACCTTTGGTATTGTCACAGAAAACATATATTATATTGCTGGTATGATACTTGGGATAGGATAAGCTTTAAACTTCTTCGCTTCGCTTCACTTCACTTCACATTCATAACGTCGAGTACTTTAATTGACTTATCTTTGTTTGTATACAAGTGACCTTTTTGTTGTTGTTGTTCTGCAATTTTAAAGCACCATAGACACATCTATACAACTGCAAATACAAGAAGAGTATCAATTCAGGTTAATCATGACTTCTGACAATTTACAGCATGTCTTATGAAAACACACACAAACAAAAGAAAAGAAAAAAGAAAAGAACAGAAAACATATATTATATTGCTGGTATGATACTTGGAATAGGATAAGCTTTAAACTTCTTCGCTTCACTTCACATTCATAACGTCGAGTACTTTAATTGACTTATCTTTGTTTGTATACAAGTGACCTTTTTTGTTGTTGTTGTTCTACAATTTTAAAGCACCATAGACGCATCTATACAACTGCAAATACAAGAAGAGTATCAATTCAGGTTAATCATGACTTTTGACAATTTACAGCATGTCCTATGAAAACACACACAAACAAAAGAAAAGAAAAGAAAAGAAAAGAACACATTGTTTTATAATGAGAAGGATAATAAGAATCCAAAGGGGAAAAGAGCTAGGATACCACACCCACACAGTTTCACAAGCATGAATGAACAAAATTCCTCAACCATGATCTAAAATATATAACATTGGGAATCGACAAAAATTTGTAGAGTTTGATAGCAAAAACTGATAAGTCCATTTTTGAAGATTTTGAAGTACGGTCTCTGTCATAAAGTACAAAATAATACCTTTTAAATTATATATTGGTTACTACATATAAAGGTACATTTTTTAAGTTATGGTCAAAAGAAGGAAACATTTTCTTATTGTTCTCTTTATATTTCTTGACCTTTAATCGCAAATGTCTCCATTTGGAAAATGGATGGACTTATCGGTTTCTGCGAACAAACTCTTCATTTACACTTTTTTTTTAAAAGCAGAGCAACAAATTCATTAGAGTAAACTATATACAATGCAGGCCTAAAGCTGAGGTTTGAATTTGCTGTCCTATAACCTGCCTATGACAATAATATGTTGTTAGCATTTGTCATTTTGTTCACCAAATTTGCCAACAGTCTTTTAAACACCACCACCACGTACAAGTACATTTTGTATATTTTCTGCAAAAGCAAAATAAACTGGTGACAAGAGGCGCATCAGTGCTTTGAAATAAATTACACAATCTTCAATTCTCTACACAATATGTAATTCCTGCGTGGGTATAAATGCAATACGTTTTACCAGTCTAGGTGCAAACTTTAAAAGTGTGCAGAAATCGACCACACAATGACTGGAAAAGTATAAAGAGCATTTTCCGTTTGTGCTTTTAAAGTTTAGAACTATGAATGACTCCACTTCTCAGATTGGCATCTGGTCTGATCTCATTACGTCTACCCCCCCCCCCCCCAATACAGTTGATTCAAAGCTGTTAAATGCAAATTATATTGAAACATTATCACTGATACATTGTAAGTTGCAAATACTGTATTGGGATCATATCAAAATATATGTGACCCTCCATCACACAAACCAACCAAAAGTCGCCTGTCATGAATATTTTTGGTTGACGGCAGATTCTGAAAGAGCAGCTATAAAATACAATATAAGTCAATGCAAACGGACTTACCTACCCCATCTACATATTTCTCAAAGGTTTTCTCTGGCAGCATCAGTGTTTTTTCTTTGACTCAGCTCATTCTTAGCTAGCGTAGGTTTCTGGTCGATGCTGTCAACGGGCTATCGGGCTAAAATTGTCATTCTGATCGATGTATTCTTTTGGTCACCCAGCTCATTCTTGACTAGCCCATCGGTTCTGTTTGATGCTGTCAATGGGCTATCACAGGCTGTCATTCTGATCGATGTATCGTCATAGCCACACAGCTCATTCTTGACTAGCCCAGGGTTCTGGCTGATGCTGCAAATGGGCTATCCCGGGCTCTTATTCTGATCGATGAATTCTTGTGGCCGCCCACCTCATTCTTGGCTGGTGTTGAAACCTACGGTTCTGGCCGATGTTGTCAACGGTCTGTCACGGGCTGTCTCTCTGATCAATGTAGAGTCTACCTTTTTCCCTAACCGCACCAGCGACCCGAACACGTACGTACTGCTTCATTGTCCTGGCCAGAGTTACTTGTTCCCTGGTTTCTGTGCATGTTGGTGTGTCCACTTCCCTGATATATGAATTGAAAGATACAATAGACCTACACCGCGTTAATAAAACAATGTCATTGCTATAATTCGATGAACAGAACACGGCATTACATGACGTGACTCGTCACTTAGAACAAGCCTGAAAACATACTGAAGAGATTTTGACCTAACAGTTAGGCCTAACGTTACTGGGCTGTAGACAGACCTCTATTGGCTCTAACGTTAACACTGACAGTTATAACATATAAGTGCGAATATAGAACAAATTTCCTTATTGCATGTAGACGGTATAGACCTTACCGTTACCCCGGGGCGCTCCTTGTACACAGTTATCTTTGCGTTCGGCGTTTGGGCTATGTTTCGGAGTCAGTAGACTCTATTTTTAATAGGCAGAGAAATGTCTAAACGTTACATGCATACCTAACGTTAGCTGAGTAACTTAGCCCTGCCCAGTCGCTGTAAAAACGTGACAGCCATGCTCCGGCCCCGCACGGCGTCTGTTCGGGCTAGCCCTGGCCCATGAGCCATTGCTACCGTAGTACCGGTATGCCAAATTTCTAATTGGGAGAAGTGTCAGGCCTAACATGTTAATGTTACTTCTGGATCTACTGTACCTGGTAAACATTACACAAGATAGCAGCTCCGATCAAATTAGATCTAACATTAGGATCTAGCTAACCGTTAAGGTTAGATAATCACTGACTGAAAACGATTTAACTGAGTCACTAGAGTGATGAATCTAACACGTAACATTCTAACTTAATTTTGTACCAACGAATGTCATCTAAAAATGAGATAAAACCACATTAAAACTAAAAATCTTACCTCTTCTCCTAAATTGTGATGACTGCCATGGCGAAAATGGAATTGACAGTGACACGTTTCCAGTCCACTTTGTCAAAATTAATGTCAAACGTTACCGGGTGCCGCTAAATGGGTGTGATATGTTTATGTGTAAGTGTCTACACTATAGCCGCCGTCTGCTGTGGCTGCATATGCATGGGTATTGCATTGGCACTCTGCCGCTCTGTGCGGTGGTAGGTTTGCATAGGCGCAGGCAGGCAGCACAGGGCTACATATAGCCGCGGCGCGTGCCGCCGCGGTTACATAGTCCTACAGTGCAGTACTAGTATGTGTACGTTTACGCGTACGCATATCTGATCGAGCGCTAAAATTGGATGGTGGCAGCTGTCAGTTGGCACGCAGCCAAGAGAAGTCATTAGTCTACGATAAAAAACAATATGTACTTTTTATTTTCACAGCAGTAGAAACACATACAATATTTTTGCACCAATACCACAGTTTTGGTGATTCTTACATCTGGCCTTCGAATATACAGCAAGGGGAAAAATGAAAGTGGACCTAAAGATATTGTTTGACCTGCAGGAGTACCACAAATAACACTCGGGGACTGGATCGCATACTAGCAAATGGTGACGAACGGAACCATTTCGATTGGGAACCATTTATAGGTGCTCATCGGAACCATTTTGCGAGAACCATCTGATGAGAACTATTTTGGAGCCGACGAGAACCATTTGAGAACCTTTTTTTCTTAGAGTGTACGTTGAATATGTTATACTTTGAACAATTGTCTATCAAGTCCATGTCGATGTTTTCTAATTTGATGACGTCATCATACTAGAAGTTGTGATTACAGGCAAGATATCAAAATCAGCGAAGATTATGTGTTATGTCTATGGGGGGATTTTTTTTTTTAACCATGCATAGACGATAACGCTCAAGCACTTTTACCTCACTTGATTTTGCTTCATTTCCTCTGAAACTTAAGTATGTTGTAGCTGAGACAATAAGCTGCAGTAATCATACATTTTATTTTTTTTTTCAAATCTTCTCATCAGGTTGACAATTTTGCAGCTTAAAACTGAAAATGAGAATGGAAGGTGGACGAAACGATTCCTGATTCATCTTTCACATACATAAGTTTACGTTCCTCATATTTTCTCGTCGAGACGTATGGCCGAGTGGTTAAAGGCGACGTCTCAGAGACGTGAGGTTGCACACATTCATTCATTCATTCATTTTCATTTTCATTTCATTTATTTCATTCCTTCTTTCTTTTTCGTCAAACATAACACGAAATGTATCAGAAGATATAACATAGGCATGTATTCGACTTTACATGGTAGATAATGGTTAACAAATACGAAATTATACATGCATACCGGCAAAATACAAAGTTATGTTTGGAGGATAAAAAAAAAAAGAAAGAACTGAGAGGTTCACTGAAAAGCATGCTTGTAAATTGTGAACCACTCAAAAGGATTCTTGTGAATACATTAAACTTTTTTTTTTTTTTTTTTTTTTTTTTTACAAAGACAGGAGAGAACAAGACAGTAGAAACACAACGACATTACATGACTTTACAGTAGGGTATACCATGACACATGCGGGTTCGAACCCCACAAGATCACGAAACAAAATACTTAGCCATTTTACTTTTTTTTTTCTTCAGTGGTGTATTACATATTCGTCCATGTAGAAATCACGTTCGTATAGAAACGCACCTATACACACACACACACAATATCCCTCTTTCTTGTGTTGGAGACCACATTGCTTCGATTGCTGCAAAATTTTGCAGGCTGACTTTATCAAACCGATTATCCCTTACGAAAAAGTCCTGTGGTACTCCTGTGGTAATTACCACAGGACGGTACCACAGGACAGTACCACAGGAAAGTACCACAGGACAGTACCACAGGACAGTACCACAGGAATTGTCCTGTGGTATTTTGGGACATACCACAGGACAGTACCACAGGAATTCCTGTGGTATTTTGGGACGTACCACAGGGCAGTACCACAGGGCAGTACCACAGGACCGGTACCACAGAACAGTACCACAGGACAGTACCACAGGAATTCCTGTGGTATTTTGGGACGTACCACAGGGCAGTACCACAGGAATTCCTGTGGTATTTTGGGACGTACCACAGGGCAGTACCACAGGACTAGTACCACAGAACAGTACCACAGGAACTGTCCTGTGGTATTTTGGGACAGTACCACAGGACAGTACCACAGGTCGATCATTACCACACAGCATTACCACAGGGCAGTACCACACAGCATTTCCATGGTACCACAGGAGAGTACCACACAGGATAGATCGAAAAAAAAAATCTGGGAGACTTTTAGCCACATTTCAAGGAATATTTCTGATAGGTGAGTGATGGATTTTAGGACAAACATGGCCCTACTTAATAACCTGTCCTACTCCTAACATATAACCCCAAACGAGAGTCTAATGGCCAAGTGCCAATCTAGTCCTATAATAGATCTATATAGTCATATTCTATTCCTAGGTAGCCATCGACCTTCTCAGTACATATATATATGGCCGTCTATCCGTAAAGCATTAAGGCATGGTTACTAACTCGATTATACTTTATTATCAAGATATGAAATTACACTTTCATAACAATATCTATGATATTGGGAATAACATAACATATTTAGACAATCTTTCATAAAGTTCAAAGTAAGTTCCATCATTAATACTTTGACTTTTTAAGTCATATATGTATTTTCTAAAATCTAGAGTGCTTTTTATGAATATTCATGAGCTATGTAAAAATTTGTACCACAGGAGTACCACAGGAGTACCACAGGAGTACCACAGAAATCCTTATGAACTTTCTCATGCTTTACATCAGCACTTTCACTAAATAGGTAATACTGTAGGAGTATAGGACAGGATAAGTAATGGCAAATCAATTGTTATAATTCACAGCATAACTCATCTATCAATTAATTGAGGAATATTGATATGTGCTTTTTTGTTTGTATTTTTGTTATAAATTTCAGTTGATTCTGCCTTACAATTTTCCTGTGTGGTACTCCTGTGTGGTACTGCTGTTTGATATTCTCCTGATGTGATAGTCCTCTGGTATAAAATGTTAAGAAAAATAAGAATATCCTGTAGCATTTTTCTGTGGTACTTACGAATTTAATTTGCTGTGTGGTACTTCTGTGTGGAATAGCACCATATTATGATTTTCCTGTGGGATTTTGGACAGTTCCTGTGGTACTCTCCTGTGGTATACATCGAAAATTACTACAGGAATTCCTGTCGTACTGTCCTGTGGTACGTCCTAAAATTCCACAGGACAATTCGTGTGGTACTGTCCTGCTGGTACGTCCCAAAATACCACAGGACAAGTCATGTGGTACTGTCCTGTGGTACTATCCTGTGGTACTTTCCTGTGGTATTGTCCTGTGGTACTGCCCTGTGGTACTGTCCTGTGGTACGTCCCAAAATACAACAGGACAAGTCGTGTGGTACTGTCCTGTGGTACTATCCTGTGGTACTGCCCTGTGGTACGTCCCAAAATACCACAGGACAAGTCGTGTGGTACTGTACTGTGGTACTATCCTGTGGTACTGTCCTGTGGTACTGCCCTGTGGTACGTCCCAAAATACCACAGGACAAGTCACGTGGTACTGTCCTGTGGTACTATCCTGTGGTACTTCCTGTGGTACTGTCCTGTGGTACTGCCCTGTGGTATTGTCCTGTGGTACTGCCCTGTGGTACTGTCCTGTGGTACGTCCCAAAATACCACAGGACAAGTCGTGAGGTACTGTCCTGTGGTAATATCCTGTGGTACTGTCCTGTGGTACTGTCCTGTGGTATGTCCCAAAATACCACAGGACAAGTCGTGTGGTACTGTCCTGTGGTACTTTCCTGTGGTACTTTCCTGTGGTACTGCCCTGTGGTACTGTCCTGTGGTACGTCCCAAAATACCACAGGACGAGTCGTGTGGTACTGTCCTGTGGTACTTTCCTGTGGTACTGCCCTGTGGTACTGTCCTGTGGTACGTCCCAAAATACCACAGGACGAGTCGTGTGGTACTGTCCTGTGGTACTATCCTGTGGTACTTTCCTGTGGTACTGTCCTGTGGTACTGCCCTGTGGTACGTCCCAAAATACCACAGTACAAGTCGTGTGGTACTGTCCTGTGGTACTATCCTGTGGTACTTTCCTGTGGTACTGTCCTGTGGTACTGTCCTGTGGTACTGCCCTGTGGTACTGTCCTGTGGTACGTCCCAAAATACCACAGGACAATTCCTGTGGTACTGTCCTGTGGTACTATCCTGTGGTACTTTCCTGTGGTACTGTCCTGTGGAACTGCCCTGTGGTACTGTCCTGTGGTACGTCCTAAAATACCACAGAACAAGTCGTGTGGTACTGTCCTGTGGTACAATCCTGTGGTACTTTCCTGTTGTACTCTCCTGTGGTACGTCCCAAAATACCACAGGACAATTCATGTGGTACTGTCCTGTGATACTGTTGTGTGGTATACATCCCAAAATACCACAGGACAATTTGTGTGTATAGTGTCTTGTGGTACTGTCCTGTGGAACTTTCCTGTGGTAATGTCCTGTGGTACTGCCCAGTGGTACATCCCAGAGTACCACACGATCCTGTGACACAGTACCACACAGTTCCTGTGTTAACATATATTTGTGTGGTACATTGTGTGATACCAACCAGTACCACAGGGAGTACCACATGAGCCTGTAAAACAGTACCACACAGTTCCTGTGGTAACATTTATTTATGTGGTACATTGTGTGGTACTGACAAGTACTACAGGGAGTACCCTACAAGCCTGTGGTACAGTACCACACAGTTCCTGTGGTAACATTACAAGTGTGTGGTACATTGTGTGGTACCGACAAGTACCACAGGGAGTACCACAGGACTTTTTTGTTAGGGATAGTATAAGTAATGACGACTACGGAGGTGTTGTACTTTGAACAATTGTCTTTCAAGACCATGTCATTGTTTTGTACTTTGATGACGTCATCACACTGAAAATTGTGATTAGAGGTAAAGACGCAAAATCGGACAAGTTTACGTGTTATGTCTATGGGAGGTGATTTTTCTTTTAAACCATGCATTGACTTGACAACGTTTAAGCACCTTTATCTCAGCTGATTTTGCTTCGTTTCCTCTGAAACTAAAGTATGTTGTAGCTGAGACAATAAGCTGCAGTAATCATGCATTTTATTCTTTGAAATCTCCTCATCAGGTTGACAATTTTGCAGTTTAAAACTGAAAATGAGAATGGAATGTGGACGAAACGATTCCTGATTCATCTTTCACACACATAAGTTTACGTTCGTCATATTTTCTCGTCGAGACGTATGGCCGAGTGATTAAAGGCGACGTCTCAGAGAAGTGAGGTTGCATACGTGCGGGTTCGAACCCCACAAGATCACGAAACAAAATACTTTGCTATTTTACTTTTTTTTTCTTCAATGGTGTATTACATATTCGTCCATGTAGAAGTCAAGTTCGTATATAAACGCACCTACACACACACACACACACACACACACACAATATCCCTCTTTTTTGTGTTGGAGACCACATTGCTTCGACTGCTGCAAACTTTTGCAGGCTGACTTTGTCAAACCGATCATAGTATGTAATGACGACGACGGAGGTGTTGTACTTTGAAAAATTGTCTTTCAAGACCATGTCAATAAGCCAGTTCGGGGTTAGCTCATGGGCACATGGGTACAAATGACCTTTCTTCTTTCTCAGTTGATTAGGCACTCCACTAGTTTCAAGCGACAGAAGGCATGAGCTTGCCCAACGTAACAATTTATGGAATTCATCAGTCATGTTCAAACAAAGGATGAACTTGCATAGACCAGGTGACCAGAATGATCCTTCCATTGACATTTTGGAAAGCATCCATTTCATTATTTTGCATTGAATGTATTAACAATCTCTTTCTATTGATATTGTCAGACACCGCTTTTGCTGTCATGTGGATGTGCTGGCAAGCACCACTTATAGGGATCAGTTGAATAATCATTACATTACAGATGCTTATCTCAGTGAATTTAAAAACCACCGTGCTCTGCTGGTACAGATGACCTTTTTCTGCTCATGCTCAAAGTGGAACCCCGAACTGGCTTATTGTTTCGTACTTTGATGACGTCATCACACTGAAAATTGTGATTAAAGGCAAGGTATCAAAACCAGCCGATTATAGGTTTTATGCCAGAAATGGCATAGCGACATCAGTCGTTACAAGGCCGCATTTCCGTCTAGCAATGCAATACATGTTCACGCGGCCCCGTTTGTTGAGTGGGCATTGACTTTTTCCCCCTGTAATATCTATACATTTTTTTTTGCCTAACCATTTCCGTGGATGTCCCGTGGCCGAGTGGTTAGAGAAACGGATTTGCATGCACGCTGAATAATTTCAAGGTGCCTATATCACATTCTTTTCTTTGTCGATCACGGATGACCGACGTCTGATGACCCCAAGCGTATCACCTAACTCGTCCTTAGTGTGACGAGTTTCATATCTCGTTTTTTATTCTTCTTTCTTTCTGCCACATTTTGTGTCGTCAATATCTCAATAATGACATTACGGAATGACATGACATTTTCAGTCAACATGTCTCATGACAAAATCTAGCCACAATAAGGTTTTCATGACAGTAACATATCTATGACGTCATCTAGGCGCCATTTTGTGATTTTCGGACCTTGTCACGTGATCGATCATAACTTCATAACTAAAGGTCATTTCTGTATCATTTTCGGTGGACATGAAGTTCAGGTCACGCTCTATCTTACTTTTTAACGCTAGTTACACAGGTCATCATTACGCGCGCGTAAGCGCGCGTCAAAATTTTAAAAGACTCAAAACGACTTCCCAATGGGAAATCTCGAAGTTTCAGACAATTTTAAGCGTTTCAAACATTTTCTCGCGTGCGCGTCCGTCCGCGCAATTTCGCGCGCAGAGCCCGTAAGCAACATGAAAATGCAATTTTTTTGACTGATTTGGATTCCTTATACTTGGAGTAACAATATCCATTGATTTCCGATCGATTTCGACCTATAACAAAGGAATGCACTGGCGTCAAAGTTGTAATTCCGCGTGCGCGTCTTTCTGCAAATATAGTGAAAAAACATGTCTTTGTTTATTTCGCCATAGCTCTTTAAATCGTCCGTTGACCCTATATTTCTATTGCATATTACAAAAGTATATGAATTGTAAATAACATTCCAAGTATCAATATTGCCAGGAATACGCGATGACGTCATCATATCGTCATTTTAAATAAAAAAAGTGGAATTGATTTTTTTCAGGTACTCTTTCAGACATTCATTTGCTCGTATCTCTGTTGTTTAAGCTCAATATTATCCCAAATTCAGATATGTTGTACTTTGAACATTTGCCTCTCAAGTCCATGTGATGGTTTTGAAATATAATGACGTCATCATACTAGAAATTGTGATTAAAGGTAAAGACTCAAAATCAGACAAGTTTACGTGTTATGTCTATGGGAGGTGATTTTTTTTTTTAAACCATGCATTGACTTGACAACGTTTAAGCACCTTTACCTCATTTGATTTTGCTCCATTTCCTCTGAAACATACGTATGTTGTAGCTGAGACAATAAGCTTTAGTAATCGTGCATTTTATGTTTTCAAATCTCCTCATTAGGTTGATAATTTTGTAGTTTAAAACTGAAAATGAGAATGCAATCTGTACAGAACGATTCCCAATTTATCTTTGCAACTGTATATTGATCGAATCCACGCTGCCACTTGTGAGAAGTTGAATAGCGCCATCACAAGTCAACCAGTCACGACAGTATTATTATACATTTAAGTTTCGCACTCGGTCTTCAGGACAGCCGTGTGGCGTAATCGCTTAGCGCGCTGAGTGTTCATAATGCCATACCGGAAGGAGAGAAGTTCGACTCCCGCAGGATTTTTCCCGTTTTTTTTTTCTTTTTTTTTCGGCAATTCAGCTTTACTCCGATGTCATTTATCATATTATTTTATTAAGTGTACGTAACCCGTGAACACGGCTGCTCTATTTCCCTTGTTTTGTATTGGAGTTTGGACATTGGGTTTGCTTCATTAATTTTGTCACACTTAATGTTGTAAATTGCCCCTTGTTACAGTGTCCCGCTTGCCACCTTTCGTTTGCTCTTTCCTTTTCTCTTCATTGGCTCTTGTTATATTGTAACAGGATAGGTAGGAACATGTACGTCTAGATAACTGGCAGGAATGGGAGCTGAATTGATTAACTCTAGTCCAGGTGTATGGCGTCTCGCTCATCTCTTTGAAATTTCAGGTTGTCATAAATGGAAGGCATCACTGTTTAGTAGTAGTAATGAACCTTTTCATGTTGTAAATGATATAAAGATATGAATTTCACATCCAATCTTCGGGACAGCCGTGTGGCTTTATAGTCGCTTAGCGCGCTCCATGGTCATTGTGCACTACCTTCGAGACCCGCAGGACGCTATAATTTTTTTTTTGTCTCTCTAACTCAACTGGAGCACGAATGGCAACTGAATAGATTAACTCTAGGCCAGGTGTATGGCGTCTCGCTCATCTCTTTGAAATTCCAGGTTGTTATTGTTTGACCCAAGAACGGAATTGTAGACAGGTTTTATGTTGCTATAGAGGTATCTTGTGCCACATGAGTAGAAGGCATCACTGTTTAGTAGTAGTAATGAACCTTTTCTTGTCCCTCCATGTCAATTATAGTGTGTTTAAAGGGGTTGTGTGTCTATCTGCTAAAGAAAAGGAAAAACTTATTTTCGTCATGGCTGTTTCTCTATACGTAGCCGTAGGTGAGGAGTGTTGTTGGTATCTGAGCAGTGAACAACAGAGCATCAGGCTAAAATCCCCCTTAGTTATACGCGCTAAGCGTTCAATTTGATATTATCTTTATTTATGTAGTCAATCACTGCTAATGAAGTTACAGAATTATGTTATGACACATTGCACTGAAAGTTTGTAAAGCAAAGTTTATGGACAAGGCAAGCAATTGTACATGAATAATACCATTGATTTCAGAGGGAAATTATGGTATACCTAAATGTAAGGGTATCATTGCTTTGGAATTGCTGAGACAATATCTTGGCACGAGGGCTTCCACTTCTAATAACTGATCCCTTTGAAGATGTGTCGGTCACGGGTGATCGTCATGATTCATCTTTCACGTAGAAGCTTCCGTTCCACACTCTTCGTTCGAGAAGACTTACCATCATACTTCAAATTGTGATTAAAGGTAAAGACTCAAAATCAGACAAGTTGACGTGTTATGTCTATGGGAGGTGATTTTTTTTTTAACCATGCATTGACTTGACAACGTTTAAGCACCTTTATCTCAGCTGATTTTGCTCCATTTCCTCTGAAACTTATGTATGTGGTAGCTGAGACAATAAGCTGCAGTGATCATGCATTTTATTTTTTTCAAATCTCCTCGTCAGGTTGATAATTTTGCAGCTAAAAACTGAAAATGAGAATGGAATGTGGACCAAACGATTCCTGAATCATCTTTCACATATAAGCTTACGTTCCTCATATTTTCTCGTCAAGACGTACATGGCCGAGAGGATAAAGGCGACGTCACAAGAGACGTGAGGTTGCACACGTACGGGTTCGAACCCCATAAGAGCACGAAACAAAATACGTATATCTTTTTTTTTTTTTATGGAGTATTCACCTTCGTCCATGTAGAAAGCACGTTTTCATGTAAACGTACACACACAGGCACACACACACACACACACACACACACAATATCCCTTTGTTTTGTGTTGGAGACCACATTGCTTTGACTGGCAACTTGGACTTGAAATTACAAAGTGAAGATGACTCTTAAAAGACAGCATGGCCATGCTTGATTTTTTTTAACAATATGAAGACCTATTGGTAAATATTCATTCACATATCATTTCCAATCAACTTACTTGGACACGGTGACACCACACGAAATTTTCAACTGGTTGCATGACAGAAACAATTTCATCTGAATTATGTAGGACTGTATAAAGAATTGGACTTCACGAATATTTCTCAATATTACTTCAAGTCGCAACTTAACATTATTTTCGCTGTCGATCACTGAAAATGAGAATGGAATCTGGTCGAAACGATTCCCGATTTATCTTTGCAACTGTATATTGATCGAATCCTCGCGGCCACTCGTGGGAAGTTGAATAGCGCTATCAGTCACTTTACGTATATCGCCAAAAAACTGAATATCAATGTAAATTTGTGTTGTGTATAGCATACATAGATAGATTTAAGTTTCGCACAGGATCTTCGGATCTTCCGTGTGGCAGAATCGCTTAGCACGCTGCGTGTTTATAATGCCCGACCGGAAGGAGAGAAGTTAATCGAGTCCCGCAAGACTTTTTCCTTTTATTTCTTTTTTCTTTTTTTTTCAGCAGTTCAGCTTCACACTGATGTCATGAACACAGCTACTCTATTTCCCTTGTTTTGTATTGGAGTTTGGAGGTTGGGTTTGCTTCATTAATTTTGTCACACGTAATGTTGTAAATTGCCCCTTGAAACAGTGCCCCGCTTGCCACCATTCGTTTTCTCTTTCCTTTTCTCTTCATTTGTTCTTGTTATACTGTAGCAGGATATTTAGGAACGTGTACATTTACATAACTAACAGGAATGGGAACTGAATTAATTAACTCTAGTGCAGGTGCACGGCGTCTCGCTGATCTCTTTGGAATTCCAGGTTGTTATTGTTTGACCAAATAACGGAGTTAAAGACAGGCAGGGAAGGAAGTGACTTGATATTGCTTCATAATGAGGAATTTTGGGCAACACCTTTCCAAGCGTAGTGATTATGACGGGGTTCTCTGTCGTTTATTTTCGTCATGGCTGTTTCACTAGTTTAGCCATAGGTGACATATGTTGTTGGCATTTGGGAGAATAGAACAGATCAGTACCAAACTGGAATAGCCCTATAAGTAATGTGGTAAGCGTTCAATTTTTTGCATTATCTTTCTTCTTCAAAGTCAGTCACTACTGATCGAAATACACAATAATATGACACGTTCCATTGGTAGTTTAGGAAAAGGGAGTTAATGCACGATGCAATGATAAATGTGCTACCATTGATTTTAGAGACGTCGTTGTGGTGTGGTACTGGTGATGGTAAGGGAACCATAGATTGCTTTTAAAGTAATGAGACAATCATTGGACCTTTGCATCAAGACCGTATTCCCATCTAGAATATAATGCATGTTCGTGCGGAGTTTTTTTTTTTAATCCTGACGTGGACATTTTCTTTTCCTTGTTTTTAATTTAAGAATGTTATATCTAAATTTGTTTCTTTCCCCTAACATTTTTTTTTTGTTGGATATAAAGTTGGACGTTCTGTGACCGAGTAAAAGAGCAGCGATTTAGTTACAGTTTCAATGCATCTTGTTTACCATCTTCTCTGACATTAAATTGATTGTTTTTAGATTTGACATTGTCTGTCTATAAAGCAATTTGCCTGTTTATGCTCATAAAACACTGCTATAACAACTAATACATTTGCTTCACTTGTCACACGCAATGATGTGGATTGCAGTTGTGCATGCATTTTTTCTTTTGCCACCTCTCGTTTTTCTCTCCCCTTTTCCCTCATTTTGGATTTGTTATACTGCAGATGGGAATGATTACAATGACATAACCCAACTTGAAGTAGGAATGAGAACTGAATAAATTAACTCTAGGCCAGGTGTATATAGCGTCTCGCTCATCTCTTTGAAATTTCAGGTTGTCATTGTTCGATCAACGGAGTTGAAGACAGGCTTTATGTTGCTATAGAGGTATCTCGCTCCACATGAATGGAATGCATACGCTGTTTAGTATTAGTAATGAACTTTTTCATGTCCATCCCTGCCAATAAAAGTGTGTTTGATGGGGTTTTGTGTCATTGTGCCTATGAGAAAGCAAAGTTTTATTTTCGCCATGGCTGTTTCTCTATGCGTAGCCGTGGGTGATGGGTGTTGTTGGCATCTGGCCAGTAAAGAACCGAGTATAATGCTATAATACCCCCCTCCCCCGGTTAGGTTCTAAGCGTTCAATACGGTGATATATCTTTCTTCTTTATTATGTCAATCACTGCTGATGGAATTACAGAATTATGTTATGACACGTTTCACTCAAAGCTTAAAAAACAAAGTATATGCACGATACAAGTAATGGTGCATGAGTCCTATAGGCCATTGATTTTAGATGAGAAATTATGACATGCCTATAGTAGGATTGTCATTGATTAGGAATTAATGAAACGATTAAGCACACCTTCCACTTCTAACTGTCCCCTATGAATGTGTGTCGATCATGTGAGATCGTCATAAATTATCATTCACATATAAGCTTACGTTCGAAGTGTACTCTTAGTTGGAGGAGACCTATAGTTACATGGTTAAAGGCGATGTCTCTTTCGCTGGAGCCGTACGTTTGGCCCGTTTTTCTTTTGCCCTTTTCTCTTTAATTGAGATATCACTTTCGTCCAGGTATAAATCACATTCTCATGTAAACAGACTCACTTGCTCTATATCCCTTGTTTTGTATCGGAGGCTTCATTGGATTTACTGCTTGTAAATCTCACAGGCTTGTATATAGCTGTAAGAGCTCTTTGAACTGATCACTATGATAGCAAGATGAGAGGGAGTCATATTGGTTATGTAAATAATGGTCAAAGGTCATATTTTAAAAGGCCACTGTTAAAGCCAGGATGGTTATAAACACTTAATTGTCATGTTTTATTTGTACGTGCCGAGGATCACTTGGATCCCGTTTACAGTGCGAGGTTCGGCCGCGGCTCGGCCGCGCCGAGACCGCCTTCATTTCGGTGTAAACGCGCAAAAGGCCAAATGCGGGGCCAAAATGGCCTCGCATTAGGCCACGCTAATGTGGTCTCGGCCGCGGCTGAGCCGCGGTCGCGCCCGGCCTTTTTCTCAGTGTAAACGCAAACTGGGCTAAATGCGCGGCCAATTTTATTGTGGCTTCCAAAACTCGCCTGTACTATTTCGCTATTCAGGATATTAACCACTTCAACGTCGAAAACTAGTATAGTTTAAGGTGGTTTTGTCCTGCAAAGGATTTTCTCCTTCGGCAAAGGCCTTTGCCCGAACGGCGACTTCGTCGCCACGGAATTCAGTTGCCAAAGGATCTGAAAACCAGACAATACCAAATTGCGTTTGTTTACAAGTAGAGCGCCACTACGACAAAATATTGAAAGGTTTGAATCAAAAGCGCGGCCGAGCCCGGCAGTGTAAATGGACTAAATTGCGGGGCTCGGCCGCGCAATTGAGGCTCAAAAAGTACGTAAATCGACTTAGTCGTACACGCACAGAATTTCCACATAGTTTGGGTGACAGAAAAACAAATGTGATCTGAATAATAAATGTAGGCCCCCAAAAAAGTTCAACTAAGTATCTCATTATAACTTCAAGGTGCTATATTACATTCTTTTCTTTGTCGATCACGGATGACCGACATCTGATGACCCCAAGCGTATCACCTAACTCGTCTTCAGTGTGACGAGTTTCATATCTCGTTTTTTTTTTATTCTTCTTTCTTTCTGGACAATTTTGTGTCGTCAATATCTCAAGAATGACATTACGAAATAACATGACATTTTCAGTCAACATGTCTCATGACAAAATCTAGCCACAATAAGGTTTTCATGACAGTAACATATCTATGACGTCATCTAGGCGCCATTTTGTGATTTTCGGACCTTGTCACATGATTGATCATAACTTCATAACTAGATGTCATTTCTGTATCATTTTCGGTGGACATGAAGTTCAGGTCACGCTCTATCTTACTTTTTAACGCTAGTTACACAGGTCATCATTACGCGCGCGTAAGCGCGCGTCAAAATTTTAAAAGGCTCAAAACGACTTCCCAATGGGAAATCTCGAAGTTTCAGACAATTTTAAGCGTTTCAAACATTTTCTCGCGTGCGCGTCCGTCCGCGCAATTTCGCGCGCAGAGCCCGTAAGCAACATGAAAATGCAATTTTTTTGACTGATTTGGATTCCTGATACTTTGAGTAATAATATCCATTGATTTCCGATCGATTACGACCTATAACAAAGGAATGCACTGGCGTCAAAGTTGAAATTCCACGTGCGCGTCTTTCTGCAAATATAGTGAAAAAACATGTCTTTGTTTGTTTCGCCATAGCTCTTTAAATCGTCCGTTGACCCTATATTTCTATTGCATATTACAAAAGTATATGAATTGTAAGTAACATTCCAAGTATCAGTATTGCCAGGAATACGCGATGACGTCATCATATCGTCATTTTAAATAAAAAAAGTGGAATTGATTTTTTTGAGGTACTGTTTCTGACATTCATTTGCTCGTATCTCTGTTGTTTAAGCTCAATATTACCCCAAATTCAGATATGTTGCACTTTGAACATTTGCCTTTCAAGGCCATATGATGGTTTTGAAATATGATGACGTCATCATACTAGAAATTGTGATTAAAGGTAAAGACTCAAAATCAGACGAGTTTACGTGTTATGTCTATGGGAGGTGATTTTTTTTTAAACCATGCATTGACTTGACAACGTTTAAGCACCTTTACCTCATCTGATTTTACTCCATTTCCTCTGAAACATAAATATGTTGTAGCTGAGACAACAAGCTTTAGTAATCATGCATTTTATGTTTTCAAATCTCCTCATCAGGTTGACAATTTTGCAATTTAAAACTGAAAATGAGAATGCAATCTGTACGGAACGATTCCCAATTTTTCTTTGCAACTGTATATTGATCGAATCCACGCTGCCACTTGTGGGAAGTTGAATAGCGCCATCACAAGTCAACACTGTCACGATAGTATTTAGATTTAAGTTTCGCACTCGATCTTCAGGACAGCCATGTGGCATAATCGGTTAGCGCGCTGGTTGTTCATAACGCCATACCGGAAGGCGAGAGGTTCGACTCCCGCAGGACTTTTATCCGTTCTTTCTTTTTTCTTTTTTTTTTCGGCAGTTCAGCTTTACTCCGATGTCATTTATCGTATTACTTTATCAAGTGTACGTAACCCGTGAACACGGCTGCTCTATTTCCCTTGTTTTGTATTGGAGTTTGGAGATTGGGTTTGCTTCATTAATTTTGTCACACTTAATGTTGTAAATTGCCCCTTGTTACAGTGTCCCGCTTGCCACCTTTCGTTTGCTCTTTCCTTTTCTCTTCATTGGTTATTGTTATACTGTAACAGGATAGGTAGGAACATGTATGTTTAAATAACTTGCAGGAATGGGAGCTGAATTGATTAACTCTAGTCCAGGTGTATGGCGTCTCGCTCATCTCTTTGAAATTCCAGGTTGTTATTGTTTGACCCAATAACGAAGTTGTAGACAGGTTATATGTTGTTATAGAGGTATCTTGTGCCACATGAATGGAAAGCATCACTGTTTAGTAGTAGTAATGAACTTTTTAGGTGATACGCTATCAGCGTATCACCTATTGTAATTGTCAAAATTTCTCTTTTTAGGTGATACGCTTTTAGCGTATCACCTATTGTGATTGTCAAAATCTGTCTTTTTTCTTATTCTTCTTTCTTTCTGGCCTATTTTGTGTCGTCAATATCTCAAGAATGACATTACGGAGTAACATGACATTTTCAGTCAACATGTCTCATGACAATATCTAGCCACAATAAGGTTTTCATGACAGTAACGTATCTATGACGTCATCTAGGCGCCATTTTGTGATTTTCGGACCATGTTACATGATCGATCATAACTTCATAACTAAAGGTCCTTTCTGTATCAGTTTTTGTGGACATAAAGTTCAGGTCACGCTCTATCTTTCTTTCTCTGATGCTAATTACCTAGGACGTCATCTAGGACGCGTAAGCGCGCGTCAAACATTTAAAAGGCTCAAAACAACTTTCCAATGGGAAATCTCGAAGTTTCAGACAATTTTAAGCGTTTCAAACAATTTTGCGCGTGCGCGTCCGTCCGCGCATTTTCGCGCGCACAGCGCGTCAGTAACATGAAAATGCACATTTTTTGACTGATCTGGATTCCTGATACTTTGAGTAACAATATCCATTGATTTCTGATCGATTTTGACAAATAACAGAGCAATGCACTGGCGTCAAAGTTGAAATTTCGCGTGCGCATCTATGTGCAAATATAGTGAAAAAACATGTCTTTGTTTATTTCGCCATAGCTCTTTAAAACGTCAGGTTACCCTATGTTTTTATTGCATATTACAAAAGCATATGAATTGAAAATAACGTTTCAAGTATCATTATTTCCATAATTACAATATGACGTCATCATATCGTCATCTGAAATCAAAAAAGTGGAATTAATTTTTTTAAGGTACTGTTTCTGACATTCATTTGCTCGTATCTCTGTTGTTTAAGCTCAATATTATCCCAAATTCAGATATGTTGTACTTTGAACATTTGCCTTTTAAGTCCATGTCATGGTTTTGATATTTGATGGCGTCATCATACCTTAAATTGTGATTAAAGGTAAAGACGCAAAATCGGACAAGTTTACGTGTATTGTCTATGGGAGGTGATTTTTTTTAAAAGCATCAATTGACTTAACAACGTTTAAGCACCTTTATCTCAGCTGATTTTGCTTCATTTCCTCTGAAACTTTAATATGTTGTAGCTGAGACAATAAGCTGCAGTAATCATGCATTTTATTCTTTGAAATCTCCTCATCAGATTGACAATTTTGCAGTTTAAAACTGAAAATGAAAATGAAATGTGGACAAAACGATTCCCCATGTATCTTTCACATACATAAGTTTACGTTCCCCATATTTTCTCGTCGAGACGTATGGCCGAGTGGTTAAAGGCGCCGTCTCAGAGACGTGAGATTGCGGGTTCGAACCCCACAAGATCACGAAACATTTTTTTTTTTATTTTACTTTTTTTTCTTCAATTTTGTATTACATATTCGTCCATGTAGAAATCACGTTCGTATATAAACGCACCTATACACACACAGAGACACACACACACGCCATATCCCTCTTTTTTGTGTGTTGGAGACCACATTGCTTCGACTGCAGCAACATTTTGCAGGTTGACTTTGTCAAACCGATCATAGTATGTAATGACGACGACTGAGGTGTTGTACTTTGAACAATTGTCTTTCAAGACGATGTCATTGTTTTGTAATTTGATGACGTCATTACACTGAAAATTGTGATTAAAGGCAAGGTATCAAAACCAGCCGATTATAGGTTTTATGTCTGGGGGACGTATTTTTCCCAAGTTGCCAGAAATGGCATAGTGACCTCAGTCGTTACAGGGCCGCTTCTCCGTCTAGCAATGCAATAGATGTTCACCAGGCCACGTTAGTTGAGTGGGCATTGACTTTCCCCCTGTTATATCTATACATTGTTTTTTTTTTGTCTTACCATTTCCGTGGATGACCCGTGGCCGAGTGGTTACAGAAACGGTTTCGCATGCACGCTCAATATAACTTCAAGGTGCCTATATCACATTCTTTTCTTTGTCGATCACAGATGACCGTCATCTGATGACCACAAGCGTATCACCTAACTCGTCCTCAATGTGACGAGTTTTCATGTCTCGTTTTTTTTTTATTCTTCTTTCTTTCTGGACAATTTTGTGTCGTCAATATCTCAACAATGACATTACGGAATGACATGAAATTTTCAGTCAACATGTCTCATAACAATATCTAGCCACAATAAGGTTTTCATGACAGTAACATATCTATGACGTCATCTAGGCGCCATTTTGTGATTTTCGGACCTTGTCACATGATCGATCATAACTTCATAACTAGATGTCATTTCTGTATCATTTTCGGTGGACATGAAGTTCAGGTCACGCTCTATCTTACCTTTTAACGCTAGTTACCCAGGTCTTCATTACGCGCGCGTACGCGCGCGTCAAAATTTTAAAAGGCTCAAAACGACTTCCCAATGGGAAATCTCGAAGTTTCAGACAATTTTAAGCGTTTCAAACATTTTCTCGCGTGCGCGTCCGTCCGCGCAATTTCGCGCGCAGAGGGCGTAAGCAACATGAAAATGCAATTTTTTTGACTGATTTGGATTCCTGATACTTTGAGTAACAACATCCATTGATTTTCGATCGATTTCGACCTATAACAAAGGAATGCACTGGCGTCAAAGTTGAAATTCCACGTGCGCGTCTTTCTGCAAATATAGTGAAAAAACATGTCTTTGTTTATTTCGCCATAGCTCTTTAAATCGTCCGTTGACCCTATATTTCTATTGCATATTACAAAAGTATGTGAATTGTAAATAACATTGCTAGTATCAATATTGCCAGGAAAACGCGATGACGTCATCATATCGTCATTTTAAATAAAAAAAGTGGAATTGATTTTTTTGAGGTACTGTTTCTGACATTCATTTGCTCGTATCTCTGTTGTTTAAGCTCAATATTATCCCAAATTCACATATGTTGTACTTTAAACATTTGCCTTTCAAGTCTATGTCATGGTTTTGAAATTTGATGACGTCATCATACTTTAAATTGTGATTGAAAGTAAAGATGCAAAATCGGACAAGTTTACGTGTTATGTCTATGGGAGGTGATTTTTTTTAAAACCATCCATTGACTTGACAACGTTTAAGCACCTTTATCTCAGCTGATTTTGCTTCATTTCCTCTGAAATTTAAGTATGTTGTAGCTGAGACAATAAGCTGCAGTAATCATGCATTTTGTTCTTTGAAATCTTCTCATGAGGTTGACAATTTTGCAGTTTAAAACTGAAAATGAGAATGGAATGCGGACCAAACGATTCCTGATTCATCTTTCACGTACATAAGTTTACGTTCCTCTACTTTTCTCGTCGACACGTATGGCCGAGTGGTTAGAGGCGTCGTCTTAGAAACGTGAGGTTGCACACGTACGGGTTCGATCCTCACAAGAGCACGAAAGAAAATAATTTTTTTTTTTACTTTTTTTCTTCAATGGAGTACTACACCTTCGTCCATGTAGAAATCACGTTTGCATGTAAACACACCTATACGCACACACTCACACAGTATACCTTTGTTTTGCGTTGGAGACTGCATTACTTCGACTGCTGCAAAATTTTGCAGGCTGGGCTTTTCAAACTGATATAGTATATTTAACAAAGTGAAATTTGTTCATATCAATTCAGTAACACAATGTAGTCGTGGTTACTTTGTGCTGATTTATACATGTAACAAGCTATACATTTTTAAAAAGGTATTCAGTCTTCTGTATTGATGATTATTTGTCATTTAGTGGTTTTTGTGGAGTTTCAGATAGTGATAAAAAGTATGGATGATATTAAAGTGCAGCGATAATTCCTACAGTTAGTTCAAAGTTGTGTTACAGATGTTTGATACATACATTTAGCATTGTGTGTGTGTATATACGTGTGTATACAGGTTGGCCATATAACACATTCTAGACAATCTTAATTGATTAGCAAACGTGATCAGCTATGGAACTGAATAAGGTACTAATGTATGATGTTAATGATTCTAATTAAACTGTGACGAGTTTAAAGGGATAGCATAACTGTGTGTAAAAATAAGGCAATTATAAGGAAATTTTAGGGCAATTTGATAACCATGCCTATAATAATTTCATACAGGTACTAATACCTGCCTCATCTTCATGTGGTAGATTGTCGTGTCAGTAGCAAACTGACAACGTACGATGAATGTGTTATACATTGAACAACTGTCTTTCAAGTCCATAACGTTCCCCATATTTTCCCGTCGAGACGTGTGGCCGAGTGGTTAAAGGCGACTTCTCAGAGACGTGAGGTTGCGGGTTCGAACCCCACAAGATCACGAAACAAAATACTTAGATACTTTACTGTTTTTTTTTCTTCAATTTTGTATTACATATTCGTACATGTAGAAATCACGTTCGTATATAAACGCACCTATACACACACAGAGACACACACACACGCCATATCCCTCTTTTTTGTGTGTTGGAGACCACATTGCTTCGACTGCAGCAAATTTTGCAGGTTGACTTTGTCAAAGCGATCATAGTATGTAATGACGACGACTGAGGTGTTGTACTTTGAACAATTGTCTTTCAAGACGATGTCATTGTTTTGTAATTTGATGACGTCATTACATTGAAAATTGTGATTAAAGGCAAGGTATCAAAACCACCCGATTATAGGTTTTATGTCTGCGGGACGTATTTTTCCCAAGTTGCCAGAAATGGCATAGCGACCTCAGTCGTTACAAGGCCGCTTTTCCGTCTAGCAATGCAATAGATGTTCACACGGCCACGTTAGTTGAGTGGGCATTGACTTTCCCCCTGTTATATCTATACATTGTTGTTGTTTTTTTGTCTTACCATTTCCGTGGATGACCCGTGGCCGAGTGGTTACAGAAACGGTTTCGCATGCACGCTCAATATAACTTCAAGGTGCCTATATCACATTCTTTTCTTTGTCGATCACAGATGACTGTCATCTGATGACCACAAGCGTATCACCTAACTCGTCCTCAATGTGACGAGTTTTCATGTCTCGTTTTTTAGGTGATACGCTATCAGCGTATCACCTATTGTGATTGTCAAAATCTGTCTTTTTTCTTATTCTTCTTTCTTTCTGGCCTATTTTGTGTCGTCAATATCTCAAGAATGACATTACGGAGTAACATGACATTTTCAGTCAACATGTCTCATGACAATATCTAGCCACAATAAGGTTTTCATGACAGTAACGTATCTATGACGTCATCTAGGCGCCATTTTGTGATTTTCGGACCATGTTACATGATCGATCATAACTTCATAACTAAAGGTCCTTTCTGTATCAGTTTTTGTGGACATAAAGTTCAGGTCACGCTCTATCTTTCTTTCTCTGATGCTAATTACCTAGGACGTCATCTAGGACGCGTAAGCGCGCGTCAAACATTTAAAAGGCTCAAAACAACTTTCCAATGGGAAATCTCGAAGCTTCAGACAATTTTAAGCGTTTCAAACAATTTTGCGCGTGCGCGTCCGTCCGCGCATTTTCGCGCGCACAGCGCGTCAGTAACATGAAAATGCACATTTTTTGACTGATCTGGATTCCTGATACTTTGAGTAACAATATCCATTGATTTCTGATCGATTTTGACAAATAACAAAGCAATGCACTGGCGTCAAAGTTGAAATTTCGCGTGCGCATCTATGTGCAAATATAGTGAAAAAACATGTCTTTGTTTATTTCGCCATAGCTCTTTAAAACGTCAGGTGACCCTATGTTTTTATTGCATATTACAAAAACATATGAATTGAAAATAACGTTTCAAGTATCATTATTTCCATAATTACAATATGACGTCATCATATCGTCATCTGAAAGCAAAAAAGTGGAATTAATTTTTTTAAGGTACTGTTTCTGACATTCATTTGCTCGTATCTCTCTTGTTTAAGCTCAATATTATCCCAAATTCAGATATGTTGTACTTTGAACATTTGCCTTTTAAGTCCATGTCATGCTTTTGATATTTGATGACGTCATCATACCTTAAATTGTGATTAAAGGTAAAGACGCAAAATCGGACAAGTTTACGTGTATTGTCTATGGGAGGTGATTTTTTTTAAAAGCATCAATTGACTTAACAACGTTTAAGCACCTTTATCTCAGCTGATTTTGCTTCATTTCCTCTGAAACTTTAATATGTTGTAGCTGAGACAATAAGCTGCAGTAATCATGCATTTTATTCTTTGAAATCTCCTCATCAGATTGACAATTTTGCAGTTTAAAACTGAAAATGAAAATGGAATGTGGACAAAACGATTCCCCATGTATCTTTCACATACATAAGTTTACGTTCCCCATATTTTCTCGTCGAGACGTATGGCCGAGTGGTTAAAGGCGACGTCTCAGAGACGTGAGATTGCGGGTTCGAACCCCACAAGATCACGAAACATTTTTTTTTTATTTTACTTTTTTTCTTCAATTTTGTATTACATATTCGTCCATGTAGAAATCACGTTCGTATATAAACGCACCTATACACACACACAGACACACACACACGCCATATCCCTCTTTTTTGTGTGTTGGAGACCACATTGCTTCGACTGCAGCAACATTTTGCAGGTTGACTTTGTCAAACCGATCATAGTATGTAATGACGACGACTGAGGTGTTGTACTTTGAACAATTGTCTTTCAAGACGATGTCATTGTTTTGTAATTTGATGACGTCATTACACTGAAAATTGTGATTAAAGGCAAGGTATCAAAACCAGCTGATTATAGGTTTTATGTCTGCGGGACGTATTTTTCCCAAGTTGCCAGAAATGGCATAGTGACCTCAGTCGTTACAGGGCCGCTTCTCCGTCTAGCAATGCAATAGATGTTCACCAGGCCACGTTAGTTGAGTGGGCATTGACTTTCCCCCTGTTATATCTATACATTGTTTTTTTTTTTTTGTCTTACCATTTCCGTGGATGACCCGTGGCCGAGTGGTTACAGAAACGGTTTCGCATGCACGCTCAATATAACTTCAAGGTGCCTATATCACATTCTTTTCTTTGTCGATCACAGATGACCGTCATCTGATGACCACAAGCGTATCACCTAACTCGTCCTCAATGTGACGAGTTTTCATGTCTCGTTAGGTGATACGCTATCAGCGTATCACCTATTGTAATTGTCAAAATTTCTCTTTTTAGGTGATACGCTATCAGCGTATCACCTATTGTAATTGTCAAAATTTCTCTTTTTTTTTATTCTTCTTTCTTTCTGCCACATTTTGTGTCGTCAATATCTCAACAATGACATCACGGAATGACATGACATTTTCAGTCAACATGTCTCATAACAATATCTAGCCACAATAAGGTTTTCATGACAGTAACATATCTATGACGTCATCTAGGCGCCATTTTGTGATTTTCGGACCTTGTCACATGATCAATCATAACTTCATAACTAGATGTCATTTCTGTATCATTTTCGCTGGACATAAAGTTCAGGTCACGCTCTATCTTACTTTCTAACGCTAGTTACCCAGGTCATCATTAGGCGCGCGTAAGCGCGCGTCAAAATTTTAAAAGGCTCAAAACGACTTCCCAATGGGAAATCTCGAAGTTTCAGACAATTAAAAGCGTTTCAAACATTTTCTCGCGTGCGCGTCCGTCCGCGCAATTTCGCGCGCAGAGCGCTTAAGAAACATGGAAATGCAATTTTTTTGACTGATTTGGATTCCTGATACTTTGAGTAACAGTATCCATTGATTTCCGATCGATTTCGACCCATAACAAAGGAATGCACAGGCGTCAAAGTTGAAATTCCGCACGCGCGTCTTTCTGCAAATATAGTGAAAAAACATGTCTTTGTTTATTTCGTCATAGCTCTTTAAATCGTCCGTTGACCCTATATTTCTATTGCATATTACAAAAGCATATGAATGGTAAATAACATTCCAAGTATCAATATTGCCAGAGAAACGCGATGACGTCATCAAATCGTCATTTTATATAAAAAAAGTGGAATTGATTTTTTTGAGGTACTGTTTCTGACATTCATTTGCTCGTATCTCTGTTGTTTAAGCTCAATATTATCCCAAATTCAGATATGTTGTACTTTGAACATTTGCCTCTCAAGTCCATGTGATGGTTTTGATATATGATGACGTCATCATACTAGAAATTGTGATTAAAGGTATAGACTCAAAATCAGACAAGTTTACGTGTTATGTCTATGGGAGGTGATTTTTTTTCAAACCATGCATTGACTTGACAACGTTTAAGCACCTTTACCTCATCTGATTTTGCTCCATTTCCTCTGAAACATAAATATGTTGTAGCTGAGACAATAAGCTGCAGTCATCATGCATTTTATATTTTCAAATCTCCTCATCAGGTCGACAATTTTGTAGTTAAAAACTGAAAATGAGAATGCAATCTGTACGGAATGATTCCCGATTGTTCTTTGCAACTGTATATTGGTCGAATCCACGCGGCCACTTGTGGGAAGTTGAATAGCGCCATCTCAGTCAGCACTGTCACGACAGTATAATCATACATTTAAGTTTCGCATAGAATCTCCAAGACAGCCATATGGCGTAATCGCTTAGCGCGCTGGGTGTTCATAACGCCATACCGGAAGGCGAGAAGTTCGACTCCCGCGGAAGTTTTCTCTTTCTTTTTTTTTTCTTTTTTTCCGGCAATTCAGCTTTACTCCGATGTCATTTATCGTATTATTTTACCAAGTATACGTAACCCGTGAACACGGCTGCTCTATTTCCCTCGTTTTGTATTGGAGTTTGGAGATTGGGTTTGCTTCATTAATTTTGTCACACTTAATGTTGTAAATTGCCCCTTGTTACAGTGTCCCGCTTGCCACCTTTCGTTTGCTCTTTCCTTTTCTCTTCATTGGTTCTTGTAATATTGTAACAGGATAGGTAGGAACATGTACGTTTAGATAACTGGCAGGAATGGGAGCTGAATTGATTAACTCTAGTCCAGGTGTATGGCGTCTCGCTCATCTCTTTGAAATTCCAGGTTGTTATTGTTTGACCCAATAACGGAGTTGTAGACAGGTTTTATGTTGCTATAGAGGTATCTTGTGCCACATGAATGGAAGGCATCACTGTTTAGTAGTAGTAATGAACTTTTTCATGTTGTAAATGATATAAAGATATGAATTTCACATCCAATCTTCGGGACAGCCGTGTGGCTTTATAGTCGCTTAGCGCGCTGCATGGTCATTATGCACTACCTTAGGACGAGATGTTCGGGACCCGCAGGACGCTATTATTTTTTTTCTCTCTCTCTCTTTCTTTGTTTTTCTTTTGGCAGTTCAGCCTCATTCCGATGTCATTACCCCACGACACACAGTCACTCAAGTTCCCTTTTTTTTTTGTCGGAGGCTGGAGGTTGGATTTGCTTCATTTATCATACGTAATGTTGTAAATTGCCCTTGATATACAGTGCCCCGCTTGCCACCTTTCGTTTTCTCTTTCCTTTTCTCTACGTTTGTTCCTGTTACACTGCACAAGGCAGGTCGGAAAATAATTTACATAACTCAACTGGAGCAGGAATGGCAACTGAATAGATTAACTCTAGGACAGGTGTATGGCGTCTCGCTCGTCTCTTTGAAATTCCAGGTTGCTATTGTTTGACCCAATAACGGAATTGTAGACAGGTTTTATGCTGCTATAGAGGTATCTTGTGCCACATGAGTAGAAGGCATCACTGTTTAGTAGTAGTAATGAACTTTTTCATGTCCCTCCATGTCAATTATAGTGTGTTCAAAGGGGTTGTGTGTCTTTCTGCCAAAGAAAAGGAAAACCTTATTTTCGCCATGGCTATTTCTCTATACGTAACCGTAGGTGATGAGTGTTGTTGGTATCTGAGCAGTGAATAACACAACATCAGGCTAAAATCCCCCTTTTATACGCGCTAAGCGTTCAATTTGATATATCTTTATTTCTGTAGTCAATCACTGCTAATGGCGTTACAGAATTATGTTATAACACCTTTCACTGAAAGTTTATAAAGCAAAGTTTATGGACAAGGCAAGCAATTGTACATGAATAATACCAATGATTTCAGAGGGAAATTATGGTATACCTAAATGTAAGGGTATCATTGCTTTGGAATTGCTGAAACAATATCTTGGCACGAGGTCTTCCACCTCTAATAACTGATCCCTTTAAAGATGTGTCGGTCACGGGTGATCGTCATGATTCATCTTTCACGTAGAAGCTTCCGTTCCACACTCTTAGTTCGAGAAGACTTACCATCATACTTCAAATTGTGATTAAAGGTAAAGACTCAAAATCAGACAAGTTGACGTGTTATGTCTAGGGAGGTGATTTTTTTTTTTTAAACCATGCATTGACTTGACAACGTTTCACCACCTTTATTTCAGCTGATTTTGCTCCATTTCCTCTGAAACTTAAGTATGTGGTAGCTCAGACAATAAGCTGCAGTAATCATGCATTTTATTTTTTCAAATCTCCTCATCAGGTTGATAATTTTGCAGCTAAAAACTGAAAATGCGAATGGAATGTGGACGAAACGATTCCTGATTCATCTTTCACATACATAAGTTTACATTCCTCATATTTTCTCGTCGAGACGTATGGCCGAGAGGATAAAGGCGACGTCACAAGATACGTGAGGTTGCACACGTACGGGTTCGAACCCCATAAGAACACGAAACAAAATACTTACATCTTTTGCTTTTTTTCTTTTATGGAGTATTCACCTTCGTCCATGTAGAAATCACGTTTTCATGTAAACGTACACACACACACACACACACACACACACACAATATCCCTTTGTTTTGTGTTGGAGACCACATTGCTTTGACTGGCAACTTGGACTTGAAATTACAAATGTTAAAGTGAAGATGGCTCTTAAAAGACCGCATGGCCATGTTTGATTTTTTTTTTTACAATATAAAGACCTATTGGTAAATATTCATTCACATATCCTTTCCAATCAACTTACTTGGACACGCCGACACCACACGAAATTTTCAATTGGTTGCATGACAGAAACAATTTCATCTGAATTATGTAGGACTGCATAAAGAATTGGACTTCACGAATATTTCTCAATATTATATTATACTTCAAGTCGCTACTTAACATTATTTTCGTTGTCGATCACTGAAAATGAGAATGGAATCTGGTCGAAACGATTCCCGATTTATCTTTGTAACTGTATATTGATCGAATCCACGCGGCCACTCGTGGGAAGTTGAACAGCGCTATCAGTCACTTGACGTATATCGCCAAAAAACTGAATATCAATGTAAATTTGTGTTGTGTATAGCATACATAGATAGATTTAAGTTTTGCACAGGATCTTCGGATCTTCCGTGTGGCAGAATCGCTTAGCACGCTGCGTGTTTATAATGCCCGACCGGAAGGAGAGAAGTTAATCGAGTCCCGCAGGACTTTTTCCTTTTATTTCTTTTTTCTTTTCTTTTTTTTCAGCAGTTCAGCTTCACTCTGATGTCATGAACACAGCTACTCTATTTCCCTTGTTTTGTATTGGAGTTTGGAGGTTGGGTTTGCTTCATTAATTTTGTCACGCGTAATGTTGTAAATTGCCCCTTGAAACAGTGCCACGCTTGCTACCATTCTTTTTCTCTTTCCTTTTCTCTTCATTTAGATTTTGTTCTTGTTATACTGTAGCAGGATATTTAGGAACGTGTACGTTTACATAACTAACAGGAATGGGAACTGAATTAATTAACTCTAGTCCAGGTGTATGGCGTCTCGCTTATCTGTTTAGAATTCCAGTTTGACAAAAACGGAGTTAAAGACAGGCAGGGAAGGAAGTGACTTGATATTGCTTCATATTATATGAGGAATTTCGGGCAATACCTTTCCAATTAGTGTAGTGATTTTGACAGGGTTCTCTGTCGTTTATTTTCGTCATGGCTGTTTCACTAGTTTAGCCATAGGTGATATGTGTTGTTGGCATCTGGGAGAATAGAACAGATCAGTACCAAACTGGAATAGCCCTATAAGCAATGTGGTAAGCGTTCAATTTGTTGCATTATCTTTCTTCTTTAAAGTCAATCACTACTGATCGAATTACACCATATAATATGGCACGTTTCACTGGTAGTTTAGGAAAAGGGAGCTAATTCAATGCAAGATACAATGATATGTGCTACCATTGATTTTAGAGACGTCATTGTGGTGTGGTGCTGGTGGTGGTAAGGGAATCATTGCTTTTAAATTAATGAGACAATCCTTGGAGCTTTGCATCAAGAATATAATGCATGTTCGTGCGGCGTTTTTTTTTTTATCCTGACGTGGACATTATTTTTCTTTATCTTGTTTTTAATTCAAGAATGTTATATCTGAATATGTTCGATTTAGTTACGGTTTCAATGCATCTTGTTTACCATCTTCTCTGACATTAAATTGATGGTTTTTAAATTTGACATTGTCTGTCTATTTGTCTGTTTATGCTCATAAAACACTGCTATAACAACTAAAACATTTGTTTCACTTGTCACACGCAATGATGTGGATTGCAGTTGTGCATGCAGTTTTCCTTTTGCCACCTCTCGTTTTTCTCTCCCCTTTTCCCTCATTTTGGATTTGTTATACTGCAGATGGGAATGATTACAATGACATAACCCAACTTGAAGTAGGAATGAGAACTGAATAAATTAACTCTAGGCCAGGTGTATATAGCGTCTCGCTCATCTCTTTGAAATTTCAGGTTGTCATTGTTCGATCAACGGAGTTGAAGACAGGCTTTATGTTGCTATAGAGGTATCTCGCTCCTCATGAATGGAATGCATACGCTGTTTAGTATTAGTAATGAACTTTTTCATGTCCATCCCTGCCAATAAAAGTGTGTTTGATGGGGTTTTGTGTCATTGTGCCTATGAGAAAGCAAAGTTTTATTTTCGCCATGGCTGTTTCTCTATGCGTAGCCGTGGGTGATGGGTGTTGTTGGCATCTGGCCAGTAAAGAACAGAGTATTATGCTATAATACCCCCCTCCCCCGGTTAGGTTCTAAGCGTTCAATACGGTGATATATCTTTCTTCTTTATTATGTCAATCACTGCTGATGGAATTACAGAATTATGTTATGACACGTTTCACTCAAAGCTTAAAAAACAAAGTATATGCACGATACAAGTAATGGTGCATGAGTCCTATAGGCCATTGATTTTAGATGAGAAATTATGACATGCCTATAGTAGGATTGTCATTGATTAGGAATTAATGAAACGATTAAGCACACCTTCCACTTCTAACTGTCCCCTATGAATGTGTGTCGATCATGTGAGATCGTCATAAATTATCATTCACGTATAAGCTTACGTTCGAAGTGTACTCTTAGTTGGAGGAGACCTATAGTTACATGGTTAAAGGCGATGTCTCTTTCGCTGGAGCCGTACGTTTGGCCCGTTTTTCTTTTGCCCTTTTCTCTTTAATTGAGATATCACTTTCGTCCAGGTATAAATCACATTCTCATGTAAACAGACTCACTTGCTCTATATCCCTTGTTTTGTATCGGAGGCTTCATTGGATTTACTGCTTGTAAATCTCACAGGCTTGTATATAGCTGTAAGAGCTCTTTGAACTGATCACTATGATAGCAAGATGAGAGGGAGTCATATTGGTTATGTAAATAATGGTCAAAGGTCATATTTTAAAAGGCCACTGTTAAAGCCAGGATGGTTATAAACACTTAATTGTCATGTTTTATTTGTACGTGCCGAGGATCACTTGGATCCCGTTTACAGTGCGAGGTTCGGCCGCGGCTCGGCCGCGCCGAGACCGCCTTCATTTCGGTGTAAACGCGCAAAAGGCCAAATGCGGGGCCAAAATGGCCTCGCATTAGGCCACGCTAATGTGGTCTCGGCCGCGGCTGAGCCGCGGTCGCGCCCGGCCTTTTTCTCAGTGTAAACGCAAACTGGGCTAAATGCGCGGCCAATTTTATTGTGGCTTCCAAACACTCGCCTGTACTATTTCGCTATTCAGGATATTAACCACTTCAACGTCGAAAACTAGTATAGTTTAAGGTGGTTTTGTCCTGCAAAGGATTTTCTCCTTCGGCAAAGGCCTTTGCCCGAACGGCGACTTCGTCGCCACGGAATTCAGTTGCCAAAGGATCTGAAAACCAGACAATACCAAATTGCGTTTGTTTACAAGTAGAGCGCCACTACGACAAAATATTGAAAGGTTTGAATCAAAAGCGCGGCCGAGCCCGGCAGTGTAAATGGACTAAATTGCGGGGCTCGGCCGCGCAATTGAGGCTCAAAAAGTCCGTAAATCGACTTAGTCGTACACGCACAGAATTTCCACATAGTTTGTGTGACAGAAAAACAAATGTGATCTGAATAATAAATGTAGGCCCCCAAAAAAGTTCAACTAAGTATCTCATTATAACTTCAAGGTGCTATATTACATTCTTTTCTTTGTCGATCACGGATGACCGACATCTGATGACCCCAAGCGTATCACCTAACTCGTCTTCAGTGTGACGAGTTTCATATCTCGTTTTTTATTCTTCTTTCTTTCTGGACAATTTTGTGTCGTCAATATCTCAAGAATGACATTACGAAATAACATGACATTTTCAGTCAACATGTCTCATGACAAAATCTAGCCACAATAAGGTTTTCATGACAGTAACATATCTATGACGTCATCTAGGCGCCATTTTGTGATTTTCGGACCTTGTCACATGATCGATCATAACTTCATAACTAGATGTCATTTCTGTATCATTTTCGGTGGACATGAAGTTCAGGTCACGCTCTATCTTACTTTTTAACGCTAGTTACACAGGTCATCATTACGCGCGCGTAAGCCCGCGTCAAAATTTTAAAAGGCTCAAAACGACTTCCCAATGGGAAATCTCGAAGTTTCAGACAATTTTAAGCGTTTCAGACATTTTCTCGCGTGCGCGTCCGTCCGCGCAATTTCGCGCGCAGAGCCCGTAAGCAACATGAAAATGCAATTTTTTTGACTGATTTGGATTCCTGATACTTTGAGTAACAATATCCATTGATTTCCGATCGATTTCGACCTATAACAAAGGAATGCACTGGCGTCAAAGTTGAAATTCCGCGTGCGCGTCTTTCTGCAAATATAGTGAAAAAACATGTCTTTGTTTATTTCGCCATAGCTCTTTAAATCGTCCGTCGATCCTATATTTCTATTGCATATTACAAAAGTATATGAATTGTAAATAACATTCCAAGTATCAATATTGCCAGGAAAACGCGATGACGTCATCATATCGTCATTTTAAATAAAAAAAGTGGAATTGATTTTTTTGAGGTACTGTTTCTGACATTCATTTGCTCGTATCTCTGTTGTTTAAGCTCAATATTATCCCAAATTCAGATATGTTGTACTTTGAACATTTGCCTTTCAAGTCCATGTGATGGTTTTGAAATATGATGACGTCATCATACTAGAAATTGTGATTAAAGGTAAAGACTCAAAATTGGACAAGTTTACGTGTTATGTCTATGGGAGGTGATTTTTTTTAGAACCATGCATTCACTTGACAACGTTTAAGCACCTTTACCTCAGCTGATTTTGCTTCATTTCCTCTGAAACTTAAGTATGTTGTAGCTCAGACAATAAGCTGCAGTCATCATGCATTTTATATTTTCAAATCTCCTCATCAGGTCGACAATTTTGTAGTTAAAGACTGAAAATGAGAACGCAATCTGTACGGAACGATTCCCGATTGTTCTTTGCAACTGTATATTGGTCGAATCCACGCGGCCACTTGTGGGAAGTTGAATAGCGCCATCTCAATCAGCAGTGTCACGATAGTATTGTCATATATTTAAGTTTCGCATGGAATCTTCAGGATAGCCGTGTGGCGTAATCGCTTAGCGCGCTGGGTGTTAATAACGCCATACCCAGACGGCGAGAAGTTCGACTCCCGCAGGAGTTTTCTCTTTCTTTCTTTTTCTTTTTTTTTTTTTCGACAGTTCAGCTTTACTCCGATGTCATTTATCGTATTATTTTATCAAGTATACGTAACCCGTGAACACGGTTGCTCTATTTCCCTTGTTTTGTATTGGAGATTTGGAGATTGGGTTTGCTTCATTAATTTTGTCACACTTAATGTTGTAAATTGCCCCTTGTTACAGTGTCCCGCTTGCCACCTTTCGTTTGCTCGTTCCTTTTCTCTTCATTGGTTCTTGTTATATTGTAACAGGATAGGTAGGAACATGTACGTTTAGATAACTGGCAGGAATGGGAGCTGATATGATTAGCTCTAGTCCAGGTGTATGGCGTCTCGCTCATCTCTTTGAAATTCCAGGTTGTTATTGTTTGACCCAATAACGGAGTTGTAGACAGGTTTTATGTTGCTATAGAGGTATCTTGTGCCACATGAATGGAAGGCATCACTGTTTAGTAGTAGCAATGAACTTTTTCATGTTGTAAATGATGTAAAGATATGAACTTCACATCCAATCTTCGGGACAGCCGTGTGGCTTTATAGTCGCTTAGCGCGCTGCATGGTCATTATATGCACTACCTTAGGACGAGATGTTCGGGACCCGCAGGACGCTATTATTTTTTTTTTTCTCTCCCTTTCTTTGTTTTTCTTTTGGCAGTTCAGCTTCATTCCGATGTCATTACCCCACGACACACAGTCACTCAAGTTCCTTGTTTTTTTTTTTGTTTGTTTTTTTTTGTCGGAGGCTGGAGGTTGGATTTCCTTCATTTATCATACGTCATGTTGTAAATTGCCCTTGGTATACAGTGCCCCGCTTGCCACCTTTCGTTTTCTCTTTCCTTTTCTCTACGTTTGTTCCGGTTATACACTGCACAAGACAGGTCGGAAAATAATTTACATAACTCAACTGGAGCAGGAATGGCAACTGAATAAATTAACTCTAGGCCAGGTGTATGGCGTCTCGCTCGTCTCTTTGAAATTCCAGGTTGTTATTGTTTGACCCAATAACGGAATTGTAGACAGGTTTTATGTTGCTATAGAGTTATCTTGTGCCACATGAGTAGAAGGCATCACTGTTTAGTAGTAGTAATGAACTTTTTCATGTCCCTCCATGTCAACTATAGTGTGTTCAAAGGAGTTGTGTGTCTATCTGCCAAAGAAAAGGAAAACCTTATTTTCGTCATGGCTATTTCTCTATACGTAACCGTAGGTGATGAGTGTTGTTGGTATCTGAGCAGTGAATAACACAGCATCAGGCTAAAACCCCCCTTAGTTATACGCGCTAAGCGTTCAATTTGATATATCTTTATTTATGTAGTCAATCACTGCTAATGGAGTTACAGAATTATGTTATGACACCTTTCACTGAAAGTTTGTAAAGCAAAGTTTATGGACAAGGCAAGCAATTGTACATGAATAATACCAATGATTTCAGAGGGAAATTATGGTATACCTAAATGTACGGGTAGCGTTTTTTTTTTTTTTTTAAGACGGCACAGATTGGGGCATGGCGCGTGTTAAACCTATGGGAAAAACGTTGGGTTAGGGTTTTTGGTTATGGTTATGGTTATGGTTAGGGTTAGGGTTGGGGTTAGGGTTAGGGTTAGGGTTAGGGTTTGATGGTTAGGGTTAGGATTAAGATTAGGGTTAGGTTTAGGGATAGGGTCCCCGATAGATTTTTAGTTTCCCCAATCTGTGCCGTCTAAAAAAAAAACACGCGTACGGGTATCATTGCTTTGGAATTGCTGAGACAATATCTTGGCACGAGGGCTTCCACCTCTAATAACTGATCCCTTTGAAGATGTGTCGGTCACGGGTGATCATCATGATTCATCTTTCACGTAGAAGCTTCCGTTCCACACTCTTAGTTCGAGAAGACTTACCATCATACTTCAAATTATGATTAAAGGTAAAGACTAAAAATCAGACAAGTTGACGTGTTATGTCTATGGGAGGTGATTTTTTTTTTTTAAACCATGCATTGACTTGACAACGTTTAAGCACCTTTATTTCAGCTGATTTTGCTCCATTTCCTCTGAAACTTAAGTATGTGGTAGCTCAGACAATAAGCTGCAGTAATCATGCATTTTATTTTTTTCAAATCTCCTCATCAGGTTGATAATTTTGCAGCTAAAAACTGAAAATGAGAATGGAATGTGGACCAAATGATTCCTGAATCATCTTTCACATTAAGCTTACGTTCCTCATATTTTCTCGTCAAGACGTACATGGCCGAGAGGATAAAGGCGACGTCACAAGAGACGTGAGGTTGCATACGTTCGGGTTCGAACCCCATAAGAGCACGAAACAAAATACTTACATCTTTTGCTTTTTTTCTTTTATGGAGTATTCACCTTCGTCCATGTAGAAATCACGTTTTCATGTAAACGTACACACACACACAGGTACACACACAGGTACACACACACACACACACACACACACATACAATATCCCTTTGTTTTGTGTTAGAGACCACATTGCTTTGACTGTCAACTTGGACTTGAAATTACAAATGTTAAAGTGAAGATGACTCTTAAAAGACCGCATGGCCATGTTTGATTTTCTTTTACAATATAAAGACCTATTGGTAAATTCTCATTCACATATCCTTTCCAATCAACTTACTTGGACACGCCGACACCACACGAAATTTTCAATTGGTTGCATGACAGAAACAATTTCTTCTGAATTATGTAGGACTGTATAAACAATTGGACTTCACGAATATTTCTCAATATTACTTCAAGTCGCTACTTAACATTATTTTCGTTGTCGATCACTGAAAATGAGAATGGAATCTGGTCGAAACGATTCCCGATTTATCTTTGCAACTGTATATTGATCGAATCCACGCGGCCACTCGTGGGAAGTTGAATAGCGCTATCAGTCACTTGACGTATATCGCCAAAAACCTGAATATCAATGTAAATTTGTGTTGTGTATAGCATACATAGATAGATTTAAGTTTCGCAGAAGATCTTCGGATCTTCCGTGAGGCAGAATCGCTTAGCACGCTGCGTGTTTATAATGCCCGACCGGAAGGATAGAAGTTAATCGAGTCCCGCAGGACTTTTTCTTTTTATTTCTTTTTTCTTTTTTTTTCTGCAGTTCAGCTTCACTCTGATGTAATGAACACAGCTACTCTATTTCCCTTGTTTTGTATTGGAGTTTGGAGGTTGGGTTTGCTTCTTTAATTTTGTCACACGTTATGTTGTAAATTGCCCCTTGAAACAGTACCCCGCTTGCCACCATTCGTTTTCTCTTTCCTTTTCTCTTCATTTGTTCTTGTTATACTGTAGCAGGATATTTAGGAACGTGTACGTTTACATAACTAACAGGAATGGGAACTGAATTGATTAACTCTAGTCCAGGTGCATGGCGTCTCGCTTATCTCTTTGGAATTCCAGGTTGTTATTGTTTGACCAGGGAGGTGGAAGTTTCTTCCACCTCCCTGGTTTGACCAAATAACGGAGTTAAAGACAGGCAGGGAAGGAAGTGACTTGATATTACTTCATAATGAGGAATTTCGGGCAACACCTTTCCAAGTGTAGTGATTATGACGGGGTTCTCTGTCGTTTATTTTCGTCATGGCTGTTTCACTAGTTTAGCCATAGGTGATATTATGTTGTTGGCATCTGGGAGAATAGAACAGATCAGTACCAAACTGGAATAGCCATATAAGCAATGTGGTAAGCGTTCAATTTTTTGCATTATCTTTCTTCTTTAAAGTCAATCACTACTGATCGAAATACACAATATAATATGACACGTTCCATTGGTAGTTTAGGAAAAGGGAGTTAATGCACGATGCAATGATAAATGTGCTACCATTGATTTTAGAGACGTCATTGTGGTGTGGTACTGGTGATGGTAAGGGAACCATAGATTGCTTTTAAAGTCATGAGACAATCATTGGACCTTTGCAACAAGACCGTATTCGCATCTAGAATATAATGCATGTTCGTGCGGCGTTTTTTTTTAAATCCTGACGTGGACATTTTCTTTTTCTTGTTTTTAATTTAAGAATATTATATCTAAATTTGTTTCTTTCCCCTAACATTTTTTTTTGGTTGAATATTTGGACGTTCCGTGACCGAGTAGAAGAGCAGCGATTTAGTTACAGTTTCAATGCATCTTGTTTACCATCTCCTCTGACATTAAATTGATGGTTTTTATATTTGACATTGTCTGTCTATTTGCCTGTTTATGCTCATAAAACACTGCTATAACAACTAATACATTTGCTTCACTTGTCACACGCAATGATATGGATTGCAGTTGTGCATGCAGTTTTACTTCCGCCACCTTTCGTTTTTCTCTCCCCTTTTCCCTCACTTTGGTTTTGTTATTCTGCAGATGGGAATGATTACAATAACATAACCCAACTTGAAGTAGGAATGAGAACTGAATAAATTAACTCTAGGCCAGGTGTATATAGCGTCTCGCTCATCTCTTTGAAATTTCAGGTTGTCATTGTTCGATCAACGGAGTTGAAGACAGGCTTTATGTTGCTAACGAGGTATCTCGCGCCACATGAATGGAATGCATACGCTGTTTAGTATTAGTAATGAATTTTTTCATGTCCATCCCTGCCAATAAAAGTGAAGTGTGTTTGACGGGGTTCTGTGTCATTCTGCCTATGAGAAAGCAAAGTTTTATTTTCGCCATGACTGTTTCTCTATGCGTGGCCGTGGGTGATGGGTGTTGTTGGCATCTGGGCAGAAAAGAACCGAGTATCATGCTATAATACCCCCCCCCCCCTCCCCCGTTAGGTTCTAAGCGTTCAATACGGTGATATATCTCTCTTCTTTATTATGTCAATCACTGCTGATGGAATTACAGAATTATGTTATGACACGTTTCACTCAAAGCTTAAAAAACAAAGTTTATGCACGATACAAGTAATGGTGCATGAGTCCTATAGGCCATTGATTTTAGATGAGAAATTATGATATGCCTATGGTAGGGGTGTCATTGATTAGGAATTAATGACACGATTAAGCACTCCTTCCACTTCTAACTGTCCCCTTTGAATTTGTGTCGATCACGTGAGATCGTCATAAATTATCATTCACGTATAAGCTTACGTTCAAAGTGTACTCTTAGTTGGAGGAGACCTATAGTTACATGGTTAAAGGCGATGTCTCTTTCGCTGGAGCCGTACGTTTGGCCCGTTTTTCTTTTGCCCTTTTCTCTTTACAGGCGCGGTGGAGCACCCCAATTATCTCGCATAAATCCATCGGCAGCCGAGCCTCATTTGCATAAAGTAAACAACATGTACTCGCGTAGTTGAGAAAAAGTAAACAACTTCTCAAGCTAATAACAATTTAAGGAAACCTATTTTCGGATTAAAATTGAGTTAGTTTGAATTTGAAAACATGTCCAAATATGCACATATAACATATTAAAGGATTTGACAATGATAAAATGTGAAATTTTAGCGAAAACCTGGCGAGCAAAATTACCAAAAATATGCCTCGAAAATCATCCTAAAATTCACGAAGTGTGATTGCGGAACCAAAGCGCCATTCTAACAAAGTACACCTAAATTTATTTATCTGCTTGCATTTTAAATGTCATACCGTAATATTCCCGGCCATGGTTGTGTCGGAAGAAAACAGAAGGTGATGTCAAAAATGACACGAACGCAAAGCGTACAGGTCGGTCCCATGTATATACAATCGCGTGACTGTAGCGTTGCATGTCACTGTACAGCACACACAACGCTTTGCTGCATGCAGCGTGCGCGGCAGCAGCTCAGCAGTCACCGCCGTGCGACACTCAGCAAAATTGACTGCGTCACATGCAAACCAACAATGAGCACGAAATCCTGAATCTCACGTACCACGCATGCCCAATATTACGGGAAAAGAAATGACGTCATTTTCAATTGTTCCGCTGACTACAATTTTCTATTCCAAACCCTGTAGAAACAAGTTGATTTCTCAAAAAGTACAGGTGGAACCAAGCGAAAACTTTCACCATATATGGATTGAGGCCTGATAAACTTATGTTGCCAATTTCGGACACATTGGAGTCCGGCCATAGTCCAGTCGGAAAAAAAAAACAGAGAGCATGTTTTGCGAGAGGTGATTTTCAAAACGCTTTAATATCTCAAGTTCTAGTGCAGCAAATTTCATAATTTTTTCATCAAAAGGAAGGTTTTTAAAAACTTAGATAGTGTGGGAAGTTTGAGTTTACTAGCGGCACCTTAAACTATACTAGTTTTCGACGTTGAAGTGGTTAATATCCTGAATAGCGAAATAGTACAGGCTAGGGTTTGGAAACCAGACTAAAATTGGCCGCGCATTTAGCCCAGTTTGCGTTTACACTGAGAAAAAGGCCTCGCAATTGAGGTTGGCCTTGGCCGCGGCAAATGTGATCTGAATAATGTAGGCCCAAAAAAGTTCAACTAAGTATCTCATTATAACTTCAAGGTGCTATATTACATTCTTTTCTTTGTCGATCACGGATGACCGACATCTGATGACCCCCAGCGTATCACCTAACTCGTCTTCAGTGTGACGAGTTTCATATCTCGTTTTTTATTCTTCTTTCTTTCTGCCACATTTTGTGTCGTCAATATCTCAACAATGACATCACGGAATGACATGACATTTTCAGTCAACATGTCTCATAACAATATCTAGCCACAATAAGGTTTTCATGACAGTAACATATCTATGACGTCATCTAGGCGCCATTTTGTGATTTTCGGACCTTGTCACATGATCAATCATAACTTCATAACTACATGTCATTTCTGTATCATTTTCGCTGGACATAAAGTTCAGGTCACGCTCTATCTTACTTTCTAACGCTAGTTACCCAGGTCATCATTAGGCGCGCGTAAGCGCGCGTCAAAATTTTAAAAGGCTCAAAACGACTTCCCAATGGGAAATCTCGAAGTTTCAGACAATTATAAGCGTTCCAAACATTTTCTCGCGTGCGCGTCCGTCCGCGCAATTTCGCGCGCAGAGCGCTTAAGAAACATGGAAATGCAATTTTTTTGACTGATTTGGATTCCTGATACTTTGAGTAACAGTATTCATTGATTTCCGATCGATTTCGACCCATAACAAAGGAATGCACAGGCGTCAAAGTTGAAATTCCGCACGCGCGTCTTTCTGCAAATATAGTGAAAAAACATGTCTTTGTTTATTTCGTCATAGCTCTTTAAATCGTCCGTTGACCCTATATTTCTATTGCATATTACAAAAGCATATGAATTGTAAATAACATTCCAAGTATCAATATTGCCAGAGAAACGCGATGACGTCATCAAATCGTCATTTTATATAAAAAAAGTGGAATTGATTTTTTTGAGGTACTGTTTCTGACATTCATTTGCTCGTATCTATGTTGTTTAAGCTCAATATTATCCCAAATTCAGATATGTTGTACTTTGAACATTTGCCTCTCAAGTCCATGTGATGGTTTTGATATATGATGACGTCATCATACTAGAAATTGTGATTAAAGTTAAAGACTCAAAATCAGACAAGTTTACGTGTTATGTCTATGGGAGGTGATTTTTTTTCAAACCATGCATTGACTTGACAACGTTTAAGCACCTTTACCTCATCTGATTTTGCTCCATTTCCTCTGAAACATAAATATGTTGTAGCTGAGACAATAAGCTGCAGTCATCATGCATTTTATATTTTCAAATCTCCTCATCAGGTCGACAATTTTGTAGTTAAAAACTGAAAATGAGAATGCAATCTGTACGGAATGATTCCCGATTGTTCTTTGCAACTGTATATTGGTCGAATCCACGCGGCCACTTGTGGGAAGTTGAATAGCGCCATCTCAGTCAGCACTGTCACGACAGTATAATCATACATTTAAGTTTCGCATAGAATCTCCAGGACAGCCATATGGCGTAATCGCTTAGCGCGCTGGGTGTTCATAACGCCATACCGGAAGGCGAGAAGTTCGACTCCCGCGGAAGTTTTCTCTTTCTTTTTTTTTTTTTTTTTTCCGGCAATTCAGCTTTACTCCGATGTCATTTATCGTATTATTTTACCAAGTATACGTAACCCGTGAACACGGCTGCTCTATTTCCCTCGTTTTGTATTGGAGTTTGGAGATTGGGTTTGCTTCATTAATTTTGTCACACTTAATGTTGTAAATTGCCCCTTGTTACAGTGTCCCGCTTGCCACCTTTCGTTTGCTCTTTCCTTTTCTCTTCATTGGTTCTTGTAATATTGTAACAGGATAGGTAGGAACATGTACGTTTAGATAACTGGCAGGAATGGGAGCTGAATTGATTAACTCTAGTCCAGGTGTATGGCGTCTCGCTCATCTCTTTGAAATGCCAGGTTGTTATTGTTTGACCCAATAACGGAGTTGTAGACAGGTTTTATGTTGCTATAGAGGTATCTTGTGCCACATGAATGGAAGGCATCACTGTTTAGTAGTAGTAATGAACTTTTTCATGTTGTAAATGATATAAAGATATGAATTTCACATCCAATCTTCGGGACAGCCGTGTGGCTTTATAGTCGCTTAGCGCGCTGCATGGTCATTATGCACTACCTTAGGACGAGATGTTCGGGACCCGCAGGACGCTATTATTTTTTTTCTCTCTCTCTCTCTTTCTTTGTTTTTCTTTTGGCAGTTCAGCCTCATTCCGATGTCATTACCCCACGACACACAGTCACTCAAGTTCCCCCCCCCCCTTTTTTTTGTCGGAGGCTGGAGGTTGGATTTGCTTCATTTATCATACGTAATGTTGTAAATTGCCCTTGATATACAGTGCCCCGCTTGCCACCTTTCGTTTTCTCTTTCCTTTTCTCTACGTTTGTTCCTGCTACACTGCACAAGACAGGTCGGAAAATAATTTACATAACTCAACTGGAGCAGGAATGGCAACTGAATAAATTAACTCTAGGACAGGTGTATGGCGTCTCGCTCGTCTCTTTGAAATTCCAGGTTGCTATTGTTTGACCCAATAACGGAATTGTAGACAGGTTTTATGCTGCTATAGAGGTATCTTGTGCCACATGAGTAGAAGGCATCACTGTTTAGTAGTAGTAATGAACTTTTTCATGTCCCTCCATGTCAATTATAGTGTGTTCAAAGGGGTTGTGTGTCTATCTGCCAAAGAAAAGGAAAACCTTATTTTCGCCATGGCTATTTCTCTATACGTAACCGTAGGTGATGAGTGTTGTTGGTATCTGAGCAGTGAATAACACAACATCAGGCTAAAATCCCCCTTTTATACGCGCTAAGCGTTCAATTTGATATATCTTTATTTATGTAGTCAATCACTGCTAATGGCGTTACAGAATTATGTTATAACACCTTTCACTGAAAGTTTATAAAGCAAAGTTTATGGACAAGGCAAGCAATTGTACATGAATAATACCAATGATTTCAGAGGGAAATTATGGTATACCTAAATGTAAGGGTATCATTGCTTTGGAATTGCTGAAACAATATCTTGGCACGAGGTCTTCCACCTCTAATAACTGATCCCTTTAAAGATGTGTCGGTCACGGGTGATCGTCATGATTCATCTTTCACGTAGAAGCTTCCGTTCCGCACTCTTAGTTCGAGAAGACTTACCATCATACTTCAAATTGTGATTAAAGGTAAAGACTCAAAATCAGACAAGTTGACGTGTTATGTCTAAGGGAGGTGATTTTTTTTTTAAAACCATGCATTGACTTGACAACGTTTCACCACCTTTATTTCAGCTGATTTTGCTCCATTTCCTCTGAAACTTAAGTATGTGGTAGCTCAGACAATAAGCTGCAGTAATCATGCATTTTATTTTTTCAAATCTCCTCATCAGGTTGATAATTTTGCAGCTAAAAACTGAAAATGCGAATGGAATGTGGACGAAACGATTCCTGATTCATCTTTCACATACATAAGTTTACATTCCTCATATTTTCTCGTCGAGACGTATGGCCGAGAGGATAAAGGCGACGTCACAAGATACGTGAGGTTGCACACGTACGGGTTCGAACCCCATAAGAACACGAAACAAAATACTTACATCTTTTGCTTTTTTTCTTTTATGGAGTATTCACCTTCGTCCATGTAGAAATCACGTTTTCATGTAAACGTACACACACACACACACACACACACACACACACACAATATCCCTTTGTTTTGTGTTGGAGACCACATTGCTTTGACTGGCAACTTGGACTTGAAATTACAAATGTTAAAGTGAAGATGGCTCTTAAAAGACCGCATGGCCATGTTTTGATTTTTTTTTTTTACAATATAAAGACCTATTGGTAAATATTCATTCACATATCCTTTCCAATCAACTTACTTGGACACGCCGACACCACACGAAATTTTCAATTGGTTGCATGACAGAAACAATTTCATCTGAATTATGTAGGACTGCATAAAGAATTGGACTTCACGAATATTTCTCAATATTATATTATACTTCAAGTCGCTACTTAACATTATTTTCGTTGTCGATCACTGAAAATGAGAATGGAATCTGGTCGAAACGATTCCCGATTTATCTTTGTAACTGTATATTGATCGAATCCACGCGGCCACTCGTGGGAAGTTGAACAGCGCTATCAGTCACTTGACGTATATCGCCAAAAAACTGAATATCAATGTAAATTTGTGTTGTGTATAGCATACATAGATAGATTTAAGTTTCGCACAGGATCTTCGGATCTTCCGTGTGGCAGAATCGCTTAGCACGCTGCGTGTTTATAATGCCCGACCGGAAGGAGAGAAGTTAATCGAGTCCCGCAGGACTTTTTCCTTTTATTTCTTTTTTCTTTTCTTTTTTTCAGCAGTTCAGCTTCACACTAATGTCATGAACACAGCTACTCTATTTCCCTTGTTTTGTATTGGAGTTTGGAGGTTGGGTTTGCTTCATTAATTTTGTCACGCGTAATGTTGTAAATTGCCCCTTGAAACAGTGCCACGCTTGCTACCATTCTTTTTCTCTTTCCTTTTCTCTTCATTTAGATTTTGTTCTTGTTATACTGTAGCAGGATATTTAGGAACGTGTACGTTTACATAACTAACAGGAATGGGAACTGAATTAATTAACTCTAGTCCAGGTGTATGGCGTCTCGCTTATCTGTTTGGAATTCCAGGTTGTTATTGTTGACCAAAACGGAGTTAAAGACAGGCAGGGAAGGAAGTGACTTGATATTGCTTCATATTATATGAGGAATTTCGGGCAATACCTTTCCAATTAGTGTAGTGATTATGACAGGGTTCTCTGTCGTTTATTTTCGTCATGGCTGTTTCACTAGTTTAGCCATAGGTGATATGTGTTGTTGGCATCTGGGAGAATAGAACAGATCAGTACCAAACCGGAATAGCCCTGTAAGCAATGTGGTAAGCATTCAATTTGTTGCATTATCTTTCTTCTTTAAAGTCAATCACTACTGATCGAATTACACCATATAATATGGCACGTTTCACTGGTAGTTTAGGAAAAGGGAGCTAATTCAATGCACGATGCAATGATATGTGCTACCATTGATTTTAGAGACGTCATTGTGGTGTGGTGCTGGTGGTGGTAAGGGAATCATTGCTTTTAAATTAATGAGACAATCCTTGGAACTTTGCATCAAGACCGTATTCCCATCTAGAATATAATGCATGTTCGTGCGGCGTTTATTTTTTAATCCTGACGTGGACATTATTTTTCTTTATCTTGTTTTTAATTCAAGAATGTTATATCTGAATTTGTTCGATTTAGTTACGGTTTCAATGCATCTTGTTTACCATCTTCTCTGACATTAAATTGATGGCTTTTAAATTTGACATTGTCTGTCTATTTGTCTGTTTATGCTCATAAAACACTGCTATAACAACTAAAACATTTGTTTCACTTGTCACACGTAATGCTATGGATTGCAATTGTGCATGCAGTTTTCCTTTTGCCACCTCTCGTTTTTCTCTCCCCTTTTCCCTCACTTTGGTTTTGTTATACTGCAGATGGGAATGATTACAATAACATAACCCAACTTGAACTAGGAATGAGAACTGAATAAATTAACTCTTGGCCAGGTGTATATAGCGTCTCGCTCATCTCTTTGAAATTTCAGGTTGTCATTGTTCGATCAACGGAGTTGAAGACAGGCTTTATGTTGCTATAGAGGTATCTAGCTCCACATGAATGGAATGCATACGCTGTTTAGTATTATTAATGAACTTTTTCATGTCCATCCCTGCCAAGAAAAGTGTGTTTGACGGGGTTCTGTGTCATTGTGCCTATGAGAAAGCAAAGTTTTATTTTCGCCATGGCTGTTTCTCTATGCGTAGCCGTGAGTGATGGATGTTGTTGGCATCTAGCTGGGCAGTAAAGAACCGAGTATCATGCTATAATACCCCCCCCCCGTTAGGTTCTAAGCGTTCAATGTGATATATCTTTCTTCTTCATTATGTCAATCACTGCTGATGGCATTACAGAATTATGCTATGACACGTTTCACTCAAAGCTTAAAAAGCAAAGTTTATGCACTATACAAGTAATGGTGCATGAATCCTATAGACCATTGATTTTAGATGAGAAATTATGATATGCCTATAGTATAGGGGTGTCATTGATTGGGAATTAATGACACGATTAAGCATTTTCATAATCCTTATCCTTCACTCTAACCTCCGTGAAAATATCATATTTGAATTCAACCAATAAGATGGTAAAAATTGCATGCATTCATGTTTTATCAATGTACAATGTATGGACTTTCCAAACATTCAACAGCGATTATCTCAAAATGAACATTGTGTGGGTTAGCACTATATTGCACCGACCCCTTCAATTGTCTATCAAGTTCATGTCGATGTTTTCTAATTTGATGACGTCATCATACTAGAAGTTGTGATTAAAGGCAAGATATCAAAATCAGCGAAGATTACTAATCGCTGCCTCATGTTCCTGTGTTTGATCGTCCAGTCAATACCAAACTGACGACATACGTTGAATATGTTATACTTTGAACAATTGTCTATCAAGTCCATGTCGATGTTTTCTAATTTGATGACGTCATCATACTAGAAGTTGTGATTAAAGGCAAGATATCAAAATCAGCGAAGATTATGTGTTATGTCTATGGGGTTTTTTTTTTTTTTTTTAACCATGCATAGACGATAACGCTCAAGCACTTTTACCTCACTTGATTTTGCTTCATTTCCTCTGAAACTTAAGTATGTTGTAGCTGAGACAATAAGCTGCAGTAGTCATACATTTTATTTTTTTTTTCAAATCTTCTCATCAGGTTGACAATTTTGCAGCTTAAAACTGAAAATGAGAATGGAAGGTGGACGAAACGATTCCTGATTCATCTTTCACATACATAAGTTTACGTTCCTCATATTTTCTCGTCGAGACGTATGGCCGAGTGGTTAAAGGCGACGTCTCAGAGACGTGAGGTTGCACACATGCGGGTTCGAACCCCACAAGATCACGAAACAAAATACTTTGCCATTTTACCTTTTTTTTCTTCAATGGTGTATTACATATTCGTCCATGTAGAAATCACGTTCGTAAAGAAACGCACCTATGCACACACACACTCACACACACACAATATCCCTCTTTCTTGTGTTGGAGACCACATTGCTTCGATTGCTGCAAAATTTTGCAGGCTGACTTTATCAAACCGATTATAGTATGTAATGACGACTACGGAGGTGTTGTACTTTGAACAACTGTCTTTCAAGACCATGTCATTGTTTTGTACTTTGATGACGTCATCACACTGAAAATTGTGATTAGAGGTAAAGACGCAAAATCGGACAAGTTTACGTGTTATGTCTATGGGAGGTGATTTTTTTTTAAACCATGCATTGACTTGACAACGTTTAAGCACCTTTATCTCAGCTGATTTTGCTTCGTTTCCTCTGAAACTAAAGTATGTTGTAGCTGAGACAATAAGCTGCAGTAATCATGCATTGTATTCTTTGAAATCTCCTCATCAGGTTGACAATTTTGCAGTTTAAAACTGAAAATGAGAATGGAATGTGGACGAAACGATTCCTGATTCATCTTTCACATACATAAGTTTACGTTCCTCATATTATCTCGTCGAGACGTATGGCCGAGTGATTAAAGACGACGTCTCAGAGACGTGAGGTTGCATACGTGCGGGTTCGAACCCCACAAGATCACGAAACAAAATACTTTGCTATTTTACTTTTTTTTCCTTCAATGGTGTATTACATATTCGTTCATGTAGAAGTCAAGTTCGTATATAAACGCACCTATACACACACACACACACACACACACACACACACAATATCCCTCTTTTTTGTGTTGGAGACCACATTGCTTCGACTGCTGCAAAATTTTGCAGGCTGACTTTGTCAAACCGATCATAGTATGTAATGACGACGACGGAGGTGTTGTACTTTGAAAAATTGTCTTTCAAGACCATGTCATTGTTTCGTACTTTGATGACGTCATCACATTGAAAATTGTGATTAAAGGCAAGGTATCAAAACCAGCCGATTATAGGATTTATGTCTACGGCACTTATTTTTCCCAAGTCGCCATAAATGGCATAGCGACATCAGTCGTTACAAGGCCGCATTTCCGTCTAGCAATGCAATACATGTTCATGCGGCCCCGTTTGTTGAGTGGGCATTGACTTTTTCCCCCTGTAATATCTATACATTTTTTTTTTGCCTAACCATTTCCGTGGATGTCCCGTGGCCGAGTGGTTAGAGATACGGATTTGCATGCACGCTCAATATAATTTCAAGGTGCCTATATCACATTCTTTTCTTTGTCGATCACAGATGACCGACATCTGATGACCCCAAGCGTATCACCTAACTCGTCCTCAGTGTGACGAGTTTCATATCTCGTTCTTCTTTCTTTCTGCCACATTTTGTGTCGTCAATATCTCAATAATGACATTCCGGAATGACATGACATTTTCAGTCAACATGTCTCATGACAAAATCTAGCCACAATAAGGTTTTCATGACAGTAACATATCTATGACGTCATCTAGGCGCCATTTTGTGATTTTCGGACCTTGTCACGTGATCGATCATAACTTCATAACTAGATGTCATTTCTGTATTATTTTCGGTGGACATGAAGTTCAGGTCACGCTCTATCTTACTTTTTAACGCTAGTTACACAGGTCATCATTACGCGCGCGTAAGCGCGCGTCAAAATTTTAAAAGACTCAAAACGACTTCCCAATGGGAAATCTCGAAGTTTCAGACAATTTTAAGCGTTTCAAACATTTTCTCGCGTGCGCGTCCGTCCGCGCAATTTCGCGCGCAGAGCCCGTAAGCAACATGAAAATGCAATTTTTTTGACTGATTTGGATTCCTTATACTTGGAGTAACAATATCCATTGATTTCCGATCGATTTCGACCTATAACAAAGGAATGCACTGGCGTCAAAGTTGAAATTCCGCGTGCGCGTCTTTCTGCAAATATAGTGAAAAAACATGTCTTTGTTTATTTCGCCATAGCTCTGTAAATCGTCCGTTGACCCTATATTTCTATTGCATATTAGAAAAGTATATGAATTGTAAATAACATTCCAAGTATCAATATTGCCAGGAACACGCGATGACGTCATCATATCGTCATTTTTAATAAAAAAAGTGGAATTGATTTTTTTCAGGTACTCTTTCAGACATTCATTTGCTCGTATCTCTGTTGTTTAAGCTCAATATTATCCCAAATTCAGATATGTTGTACTTTGAACATTTGCCTCTCAAGTCCATGTGATGGTTTTGAAATATAATGACGTCATCATACTAGAAATTGTGATTAAAGGTAAAGACTCAAAATCAGACAAGTTTACGTGTTATGTCTATGGGAGGTGATTTTTTTTTAAACCATGCATTGACTTGACAACGTTTAAGCACCTTTACCTCATCTGATTTTGCTCCATTTCCTCTGAAACATACGTATGTTGTAGCTGAGACAATAAGTTTTAGTAATCGTGCATTTTATGTTTTCAAATCTCCTCATTAGGTTGATAATTTTATAGTTTAAAACTGAAAATGAGAATGCAATCTGTACAGAACGATTCCCAATTTATCTTTGCAACTGTATATTGATCGAATCCACGCTGCCACTTGTGAGAAGTTGAATAGCGCCATCACAAGTCAACCAGTCACGACAGTATTATTATACATTTAAGTTTCGCACTCGGTCTTCAGGACAGCCGTGTGGCGTAATCGCTTAGCGCGCTGGGTGTTCATAATGCCATACCGGAAGGAGAGAAGTTCGACTCCCGCCGGATTTTTCCCGTTTTTTTCTTCTTTTTTTTTTCGGCAATTCAGCTTTACTACGATGTCATTTATCATATTATTTTATTAAGTGTACGTAACCCGTGAACACGGCTGCTCTATTTCCCTTGTTTTGTATTGGAGTTTGGACATTGGGTTTGCTTCATTAATTTTGTCACACTTAATGTTGTAAATTGCCCCTTGTTACAGTGTCCCGCTTGCCACCTTTCGTTTGCTCTTTCCTTTTCTCTTCATTGGCTCTTGTTATATTGTAACAGGATAGGTAGGAACATGTACGTTTAGATAACTGGCAGGAATGGGAGTTGAATTGATTAACTCTAGTCCAGGTGTATGGCGTCTCGCTCATCTCTTTGAAATTCCAGGTTGTTATTGTTTGACCCAATAACGAAGTTGTGGACAGGTTTTATGTTGCTATAGAGGTATCTTGTGCCACATAAATGGAAGGCATCACTGTTTAGTAGTAGTAATGAACCTTTTCATGTTGTAAATTATATAAAGATATGAATTTCACATCCAATCTTCGGGACAGCCGTGTGGCTTTATAGTCGCTTAGCGCGCTCCATGGTCATTATGCACTACCTTCGAGACCCGCAGGACGCTATTATTTTTTTTTCTCTCTCTTTCTTTGTTTTTCGTTTGGCAGTTCAGCTTCATTCCGATGTCATTACCCCACAACACACAGTCACTCAATCCCCCCCCCTTTTTTTTTTGTCGCAGGCTGGAGGTTGGATTTGCTTCATTTATCATACGTGTAATGTTGTAAATTGCCCTTGGTATACAGTGCCCCGCTTGCCACCTTTCGTTTTCTCTTTCCTTTTCTCTACGTTTGTTCATGTTACACTGCACAAGACAGGTCGGAAAATAATTTACATAACTCAACTGGAGCAGGAATGGCAACTGAATAGATTAACTCTAGACCAGGTGTATGGCGTCTCGCTCATCTCTTTGAAATTCCAGGTTGTTATTGTTTGACCCAAGAACGGAATTGTAGACGGGTTTTATGTTGCTATAGAGGTATCTTGTGCCACATGAGTAGAAGGCATCACTGTTTAGTAGTAGTAATGAACCTTTTCTTGTCCCTCCATGTCAATTATAGTGTGTTTAAAGGGGTTGTGTGTCTATCTGCTAAAGAAAAGGAAAAACTTATTTTCGTCATGGCTGTTTCTCTATACGTAGCCGTAGGTGATGAGTGTTGTTGGTATCTGAGCAGTGAACAACAGAGCATCAGGCTAAAATCCCCCTTAGTTATACGCGCGAAGCGTTCAATTTGATATATCTTTATTTATGTAGTCAATCACTGCTAATGGAGTTACAGAATTATGTTATGACACATTGCACTGAAAGTTTGTAAAGCAAAGTTTATGGACAAGGCAAGCAATTGTACATGAATAATACCATTGATTTCAGAGGGAAATTATGGTATACCTAAATGTAAGGGTATCATTGCTTTGGAATTGCTGAGACAATAACTTGGCACGAGGGCTTCCACTTCTAATAACTGATCCCTTTGAAGATGTGTCGGTCACGGGTGATCGTCATGATTCATCTTTCACGTAGAAGCTTCCGTTCCACACTCTTAGTTCGAGAAGACTTACCATCATACTTCAAATTGTGATTAAAGGTAAAGACTCAAAATCAGACAAGTTGACGTGTTATGTCTATGGGAGGTGATTTTTTTTTAACCATGCATTGACTTGACAACGTTTAAGCACCTTTATCTCAGCTGATTTTGCTCCATTTCCTCTGAAACTTATGTATGTGGTAGCTGAGACAATAAGCTGCAGTGATCATGCATTTTATTTTTTTCAAATCTCCTCGTCAGGTTGATAATTTTGCAGCTAAAAACTGAAAATGAGAATGGAATGTGGACCAAACGATTCCTGAATCATCTTTCACATATAAGCTTACGTTCCTCATATTTTCTCGTCAAGACGTACATGGCCGAGAGGATAAAGGCGACGTCACAAGAGACGTGAGGTTGCACACGTACGGGTTCGAACCCCATAAGAGCACGAAACAAAATACGTATATCTTTTTTTTTTATGGAGTATTCACCTTCGTCCATGTAGAAAGCACGCTTTCATGTAAACGTACACACACACAGGCACACACACACACACACACACACACACACACACAATATCCCTTTGTTTTGTGTTGGAGACCACATTGCTTTGACTGGCAACTTGGACTTGAAATTTACAAAGTGAAGATGACTCTTAAAAGACAGCATGGCCATGCTTGATTTTTTTTTTTTACAATATGAAGACCTATTGGTAAATATTCATTCACATATCCTTTCCAATCAACTTACTTGGACACGGTGACACCACACGAAATTTTCAATTGGTTGCATGACAGAAACAATTTCATCTGAATTATGTAGGACTGTATAAAGAATTTGACTTCACGAATATTTCTCAATATTACTTCAAGTCGCAACTTAACATTATTTTCGTTGTCGATCACTGAAAATGAGAATGGAATCTGGTCGAAACGATTCCCGATTTATCTTTGCAACTGTATAGTGATCGAATCCTCGCGGCCACTCGTGGGAAGTTGAATAGCGCTATCAGTCACTTTACGTATATCGCCAAAAAACTGAATATCAATGTAAATTTGTGTTGTGTATAGCATACATAGATAGATTTAAGTTTCGCACAGGATCTTCGGATCTTCCGTGTGGCAGAATCGCTTAGCACGCTGCGTGTTTATAATGCCCGACCGGAAGGAGAGAAGTTAATCGAGTCCCGCAGGACTTTTTCCTTTTATTTCTTTTTTCTTTTTTTTCAGCAGTTCAGCTTCACACTGATGTCATGAACACAGCTACTCTATTTCCCTTGTTTTGTATTGGAGTTTGGAGGTTGGGTTTGCTTCATTAATTTTGTCACACGTAATGTTGTAAATTGCCCCTTGAAACAGTGCCCCGCTTGCCACCATTCGTTTTCTCTTTCCTTTTCTCTTCATTTGTTCTTGTTATACTGTAGCAGGATATTTAGGAAGGTGTACGTTTACATAACTAACAGGAATGGGAACTGAATTAATTAACTCTAGTCCAGGTGCATGGCGTCTCGCTGATCTCTTTGGAATTCCAGGTTGTTATTGTTTGACCAAATAACGGAGTTAAAGACAGGCAGGGAAGGAAGTGACTTGATATTGCTTCATAATGAGGAATTTTGGGCAACACCTTTCCAAGCGTAGTGATTATGACGGGGTTCTCTGTCGTTTATTTTCGTCATGGCTGTTTCACTAGTTTAGCCATAGGTGACATATGTTGTTGGCATTTGGGAGAATAGAACAGATCAGTACCAAACTGGAATAGCCCTATAAGTAATGTGGTAAGCGTTCAATTTTTTGCATTATCTTTCTTCTTCAAAGTCAGTCACTACTGATCGAAATACACAATAATATGACACGTTCTATTGGTAGTTTAGGAAAAGGGAGTTAATGCACGATGCAATGATAAATGTGCTACCATTGATTTTAGAGACGTCGTTGTGGTGTGGTACTGGTGATGGTAAGGGAACCATAGATTGCTTTTAAAGTAATGAGACAATCATTGGACCTTTGCATCAAGACCGTATTCCCATCTAGAATATAATGCATGTTCGTGCGGAGTTTTTTTTTTTAATCCTGACGTGGACATTTTCTTTTCCTTGTTTTTAATTTAAGAATGTTATATCTAAATTTGTTTCTTTCCCCTAACATTTTTTTTTTTTGTTGGATATAAAGTTGGACGTTCCGTGACCGAGTAAAAGAGCAGCGATTTAGTTACAGTTTCAATGCATCTTGTTTACCATCTTCTCTGACATTAAATTGATTGTTTTTAAATTTGACATTGTCTGTCTATAAAGCAATTTGCCTGTTTATGCTCATAAAACACTGCTATAACAACTAATACATTTGCTTCACTTGTCACACGCAATGATGTGGATTGCAGTTGTGCATGCATTTTTTCTTTTGCCACCTCTCGTTTTTCTCTCCCCTTTTCCCTCATTTTGGTTTTGTTATACTGCAGATGGGAATGATTACAATGACATAGCCCAACTTGAAGTAGGAATGAGAACTGAATAAATTAACTCTAGGCCAGGTGTATATAGCGTCTCGCTCATCTCTTTGAAATTTCAGGTTGTCATTGTTCGATCAACGGAGTTGAAGACAGGCTTTATGTTGCTATAGAGGTATCTCGCTCCACATGAATGGAATGCATACGCTGTTTAGTATTAGTAATGAACTTTTTCATGTCCATCCCTGCCAATAAAAGTGTGTTTGATGGGGTTTTGTGTCATTGTGCCTATGAAATAGCAAAGTTTTATTTTCGCCATGGCTGTTTCTCTATGCGTAGCCGTGGGTGATGGGTGTTGTTGGCATCTGGCCAGTAAAGAACAGAGTATTATGCTATAATACCCCCCTCCCCCGGTTAGGTTCTAAGCGTTCAATACGGTGATATATCTTTCTTCTTTATTATGTCAATCACTGCTGATGGAATTACAGAATTATGTTATGACACGTTTCACTCAAAGCTTAAAAAACAAAGTATATGCACGATACAAGTAATGGTGCATGAGTCCTATAGGCCATTGATTTTAGATGAGAAATTATGACATGCCTATAGTAGGATTGTCATTGATTAGGAATTAATGAAACGATTAAGCACACCTTCCACTTCTAACTGTCCCCTATGAATGTGTGTCGATCATGTGAGATCGTCATAAATTATCATTCACGTATAAGCTTACGTTCGAAGTGTATTTTTAGTTGGAGGAGACCTATAGTTACATGGTTAAAGGCGATGTCTCTTTCGCTGGAGCCGTACGTTTGGCCCGTTTTTCTTTTGCCCTTTTCTCTTTAATTGAGATATCACTTTCGTCCAGGTATAAATCACATTCTCATGTAAACAGACTCACTTGCTCTATATCCCTTGTTTTGTATCGGAGGCTTCATTGGATTTACTGCTTGTAAATCTCACAGGCTTGTATATAGCTGTAAGAGCTCTTTGAACTGATCACTATGATAGCAAGATTAGAGGGAGTCATATTGGTTATGTAAATAATGGTCAAAGGTCATATTTTAAAAGGCCACTGTTAAAGCCAGGATGGTTATAAACACTTAATTGTCATGTTTTATTTGTACGTGCCGAGGATCACTTGGATCCAGTTTACAGTGCGAGGTTCGGCCGCGGCTCGGCCGCGCCGAGACCGCCTTCATTTCGGTGTAAACGCGCAAAAGGCCAAATGCGGGGCCAAAATGGCCTCGCATTAGGCCACGCTAATGTGGTCTCGGCCGCGGCTGAGCCGCGGTCGCGCCCGGCCTTTTTCTCAGTGTAAACGCAAACTGGGCTAAATGCGCGGGCAATTTTATTGTGGCTTCCAAACACTCGCCTGTACTATTTCGCTATTCAGGATATTAACCACTTCAACGTCGAAAACTAGTATAGTTTAAGGTGGTTTTGTCCTGCAAAGGATTTTCTCCTTCGGCAAAGGCCTTTGCCCGAACGGCGACTTCGTCGCCACGGAATTCAGTTGCCAAAGGATCTGAAAACCAGACAATACCAAATTGCGTTTGTTTACAAGTAGAGCGCCACTACGACAAAATATTGAAAGGTTTGAATCGAAAGCGCGGCCGAGCCCGGCAGTGTAAATGGACTAAATTGCGGGGCTCGGCCGCGCAATTGAGGTTGGCCGCGGCCGCGGCTCGGCCGCGGCTCGGCCGCGGCTCGGCCCAGCTCCGCACCGTAAACAGGGTCTAAGTTTATCCACTGAACGTACTCAAAACGTCCGTAAATCGACTTAGTCGTACACGCACAGAATTTCCACATAGTTTGTGTGACAGAAAAACAAATGTGATCTGAATAATAAATGTAGGCCCCCAAAAAAGTTCAACTAAGTATCTCATTATAACTTCAAGGTGCTATATTACATTCTTTTCTTTGTCGATCACGGATGACCGACATCTGATGACCCCAAGCGTATCACCTAACTCGTCTTCAGTGTGACGAGTTTCATATCTCGTTTTTTATTCTTCTTTCTTTCTGCCACATTTTGTGTCGTCAATATCTCAACAATGACATCACGGAATGACATGACATTTTCAGTCAACATGTCTCATAACAATATCTAGCCACAATAAGGTTTTCATGACAGTAACATATCTATGACGTCATCTAGGCGCCATTTTGTGATTTTCGGACCTTGTCACATGATCAATCATAACTTCATAACTAGATGTCATTTCTGTATCATTTTCGCTGGACATAAAGTTCAGGTCACGCTCTATCTTACTTTCTAACGCTAGTTACCCAGGTCATCATTAGGCGCGCGTAAGCGCGCGTCAAAATTTTAAAAGGCTCAAAACGACTTCCCAATGGGAAATCTCGAAGTTTCAGACAATTATAAGCGTTTCAAACATTTTATCGCGTGCGCGTCCGTCCGCGCAATTTCGCGCGCAGAGCGCTTAAGAAACGTGGAAATGCAATTTTTTTGACTGATTTGGATTCCTGATACTTTGAGTAACAGTATCCATTGATTTCCGATCGATTTCGACCCATAACAAAGGAATGCACAGGCGTCAAAGTTGAAATTCCGCACGCGCGTCTTTCTGCAAATATAGTGAAAAAACATGTCTTTGTTTATTTCGTCATAGCTCTTTAAATCGTCCGTTGACCCTATATTTCTATTGCATATTACAAAAGCATATGAATTGTAAATAACATTCCAAGTATCAATATTGCCAGAGAAACGCGATGACGTCATCAAATCATCATTTTATATAAAAAAAGTGGAATTGATATTTTTGAGGTACTGTTTCTGACATTCATTTGCTCGTATCTCTGTTGTTTAAGCTCAATATTATCCCAAATTCAGATATGTTGTACTTTGAACATTTGCCTTTCAAGTCCATGTCATAGTTTTGAAATTTGATGACGTCATCATGCTTTAAATTGTGTTTAAAGGTAAAGACGCAAAATCGGACAAGTTTACGTGTTATGTCTATGGGAGGTGATTTTTTTAGAAACCATGCATTGACTTGACAACGTTTAAGCACCTTTATCTCAGCTGATTTTGCTTCATTTCCTCTGAAACTTAAGTATGTTGTAGCTGTGACAATAATCTGCAGTAATCATGCATTTTATTCTTTGAAATATCCTCATGAGGTTGACAATTTTGCAATTTAAAACTGAAAATGAGAATGGAATGCGGACGAAACGATTCCTGATTCATCTTTCACGTACATAAGTTTACGTTCCTCTAATTTTCTCGTCGAGACGAATGGCCGAGCGGTTAGAGGCGTCGTCTCAGAAACCATGAGGTTGCACACGTACGGGTTCGATCCTCACAAGAGCACGAAAGAAAATAATTATTTTTTTTAACTTTTTTTTTTCTTCAATGGAGTACTACACCTTCGTCCATGTAGAAAACACGTTTGCATGTAAACACACCTATACGCACACACTCACACAGTATACCTTTGTTTTGCGTTGGAGACTGCATTACTTCGACTGCTGCAAAATTTTGCAGGCTGGGCTTTTTAAACTGATATAGTATATTGTAACAAAATGAAATTTGTTCATATCAATTCAGTAACACAATGTAGTCGTGGTTACTTTGTCCATATCTCAAGTCCATGTGATGGTTTTGATATATGATGACGTCATCATACTAGAAATTGTGATTAAAGGTAAAGACTCAAAATCAGACAAGTTTACGTGTTATGTCTATGGGAGGTGATTTTTTTTCAAACCATGCATTGACTTGACAACGTTTAAGCACCTTTACCTCATCTGATTTTGCTCCATTTCCTCTGAAACATAAATATGTTGTAGCTGAGACAATAAGCTGCAGTCATCATGCATTTTATATTTTCAAATCTCCTCATCAGGTCGACAATTTTGTAGTTAAAAACTGAAAATGAGAATGCAATCTGTACGGAATGATTCCCGATTGTTCTTTGCAACTGTATATTGGTCGAATCCACGCGGCCACTTGTGGGAAGTTGAATAGCGCCATCTCAGTCAGCACTGTCACGACAGTATTATCATACATTTAAGTTTCGCATAGAATCTCCAGGACAGCCATATGGCGTAATCGCTTAGCGCGCTGGGTGTTCATAACGCCATACCGGAAGGCGAGAAGTTCGACTCCCGCGGAAGTTTTCTCTTTCTTTTTTTTTTTTTTTTTTTCCGGCAATTCAGCTTTACTCCGATGTCATTTATCGTATTATTTTACCAAGTATACGTAACCCGTGAACACGGCTGCTCTATTTCCCTCGTTTTGTATTGGAGTTTGGAGATTGGGTTTGCTTCATTAATTTTGTCACACTTAATGTTGTAAATTGCCCCTTGTTACAGTGTCCCGCTTGCCACCTTTCGTTTGCTCTTTCCTTTTCTCTTCATTGGTTCTTGTAATATTGTAACAGGATAGGTAGGAACATGTACGTTTAGATAACTGGCAGGAATGGGAGCTGAATTGATTAACTCTAGTCCAGGTGTATGGCGTCTCGCTCATCTCTTTGAAATTCCAGGTTGTTATTGTTTGACCCAATAACGGAGTTGTAGACAGGTTTTATGTTGCTATAGAGGTATCTTGTGCCACATGAATGGAAGGCATCACTGTTTAGTAGTAGTAATGAACTTTTTCATGTTGTAAATGATATAAAGATATGAATTTCACATTCAATCTTCGGGACAGCCGTGTGGCTTTATAGTCGCTTAGCGCGCTGCATGGTCATTATGCACTACCTTAGGACGAGATGTTCGGGACCCGCAGGACGCTATTATTTTTTTTTCTCTCTCTCTCTTTCTTTGTTTTTCTTTTGGCAGTTCAGCCTCATTCCGATGTCATTACCCCACGACACACAGTCACTCAAGTTCCCCCCTTTTTTTTTTGTCGGAGGCTGGAGGTTGGATTTGCTTCATTTATCATACGTAATGTTGTAAATTGCCCTTGATATACAGTGCCCCGCTTGCCACCTTTCGTTTTCTCTTTCCTTTTCTCTACGTTTGTTCCTGTTACACTGCACAAGACAGGTCAGAAAATAATTTACATAACTCAACTGGAGCAGGAATGGCAACTGAATAAATTAACTCTAGGACAGGTGTATGGCGTCTCGCTCGTCTCTTTGAAATTCCAGGTTGCTATTGTTTGACCCAATAACGGAATTGTAGACAGGTTTTATGCTGCTATAGAGGTATCTTGTGCCACATGAGTAGAAGGCATCACTGTTTAGTAGTAGTAATGAACTTTTTCATGTCCCTCCATGTCAATTATAGTGTGTTCAAAGGGGTTGTGTGTCTATCTGCCAAAGGAAAGGAAAACCTTATTTTCGCCATGGCTATTTCTCTATACGTAACCGTAGGTGATGAGTGTTGTTGGTATCTGGGCAGTGAATAACACAACATCAGGCTAAAATCCCCCTTTTATACGCGCTAAGCGTTCAATTTGATATATCTTTATTTATGTAGTCAATCACTGCTAATGGCGTTACAGAATTATGTTATAACACCTTTCACTGAAAGTTTATAAAGTAAAGTTTATGGACAAGGCAAGCAATTGTACATGAATAATACCAATGATTTCAGAGGGAAATTATGGTATACCTAAATGTAAGGGTGTCATTGCTTTGGAATTGCTGAAACAATATCTTGGCACGAGGTCTTCCACCTCTAATAACTGATCCCTTTAAAGATGTGTCGGTCACGGGTGATCGTCATGATTCATCTTTCACGTAGAAGCTTCCGTTCCACACTCTTAGTTCGAGAAGACTTACCATCATACTTCAAATTGTGATTAAAGGTAAAGACTCAAAATCAGACAAGTTGACGTGTTATGTCTAAGGGAGGTGATTTTTTTTTTTAACCATGCATTGACTTGACAACGTTTCACCACCTTTATTTCAGCTGATTTTGCTCCATTTCCTCTGAAACTTAAGTATGTGGTAGCTCAGACAATAAGCTGCAGTAATCATGCATTTTATTTTTTCAAATCTCCTCATCAGGTTGATAATTTTGCAGCTAAAAACTGAAAATGCGAATGGAATGTGGACGAAACGATTCCTGATTCATCTTTCACATACATAAGTTTACATTCCTCATATTTTCTCGTCGAGACGTATGGCCGAGAGGATAAAGGCGACGTCACAAGATACGTGAGGTTGCACACGTACGGGTTCGAACCCCATAAGAACACGAAACAAAATACTTACATCTTTTGCTTTTTTTCTTTTATGGAGTATTCACCTTCGTCCATGTAGAAATCACGTTTTCATGTAAACGTACACACACACACACACACACACACACACACACAATATCCCTTTGTTTTGTGTTGGAGACCACATTGCTTTGACTGGCAACTTGGACTTGAAATTACAAATGTTAAAGTGAAGATGGCTCTTAAAAGACCGCATGGCCATGTTTGATTTTTTTTTTTTTTTACAATATAAAGACCTATTGGTAAATATTCATTCACATATCCTTTCCAATCAACTTACTTGGACACGCCGACACCACACGAAATTTTCAATTGGCTGCATGACAGAAACAATTTCATCTGAATTATGTAGGACTGCATAAAGAATTGGACTTCACGAATATTTCTCAATATTATATTGTACTTCAAGTCGCTACTTAACATTATTTTCGTTGTCGATCACTGAAAATGAGAATGGAATCTGGTCGAAACGATTCCCGATTTATCTTTGTAACTGTATATTGATCGAATCCACGCGGCCACTCGTGGGAAGTTGAACAGCGCTATCAGTCACTTGACGTATATCGCCAAAAAACTGAATATCAATGTAAATTTGTGTTGTGTATAGCATACATAGATAGATTTAAGTTTCGCACAGGATCTTCGGATCTTCCGTGTGGCAGAATCGCTTAGCACGCTGCGTGTTTATAATGCCCGACCGGAAGGAGAGAAGTTAATCGAGTCCCGCAGGACTTTTTCCTTTTATTTCTTTTTTCTTTTCTTTTTTTCAGCAGTTCAGCTTCACTCTGATGTCATGAACACAGCTACTCTATTTCCCTTGTTTTGTATTGGAGTTTGGAGGTTGGGTTTGCTTCATTAATTTTGTCACGCGTAATGTTGTAAATTGCCCCTTGAAACAGTGCCACGCTTGCTACCATTCTTTTTCTCTTTCCTTTTCTCTTCATTTAGATTTTGTTCTTGTTATACTGTAGCAAGATATTTAGGAACGTGTACGTTTACATAACTAACAGGAATGGGAACTGAATTAATTAACTCTAGTCCAGGTGTATGGCGTCTCGCTTATCTGTTTAGAATTCCAGGTTGTTATTGTTTGACAAAAACGGAGTTAAAGACAGGCAGGGAAGGAAGTGACTTGATATTGCTTCATATTATATGAGGAATTTCGGGCAATACCTTTCCAATTAGTGTAGTGATTTTGACAGGGTTCTCTGTCGTTTATTTTCGTCATGGCTGTTTCACTAGTTTAGCCATAGGTGATATGTGTTGTTGGCATCTGGGAGAATAGAACAGATCAGTACCAAACTGGAATAGCCCTATAAGCAATGTGGTAAGCATTCAATTTGTTGCATTATCTTTCTTCTTTAAAGTCAATCACTACTGATCGAATTACACCATATAATATGGCACGTTTCACTGGTAGTTTAGGAAAAGGGAGCTAATTCAATGCAAGATACAATGATATGTGCTACCATTGATTTTAGAGACGTCATTGTGGTGTGGTGCTGGTGGTGGTAAGGGAATCATTGCTTTTAAATTAATAACAAATAAAGACAGAATAAACTGACCAGAAAGAATATAAATTATTAGTGGAAAAGTGAGGGTTCGAATCCCGATGGAATCCCATTTTCTTTGCTCACTTTTCCACTTTTAAATTAATGAGACAATCCTTGGAACTTTGCATCAAGAATATAATGCATGTTCGTGCGGCGTTTTTTCTTTTTAATCCTGACGTGGACATTATTTTTCTTTATCTTGTTTTTAATTCAAGAATGTTATATCTGAATATGTTCGATTTAGTTACGGTTTCAATGCATCTTGTTTACCATCTTCTCTGACATTAAATTGATGGTTTTTAAATTTGACATTGTCTGTCTATTTGTCTGTTTATGCTCATAAAACACTGCTATAACAACTAAAACATTTGTTTCACTTGTCACACGCAATGCTATGGATTGCAGTTGTGCATGCAGTTTTCCTTTTGCCACCTCTCGTTTTTCTCTCCCCTTTTCCCTCACTTTGGTTTTGTTATACTACAGATGGGAATGATTACAATAACATAACCCAACTTGAAGTAGGAATGAGAACTGAATAAATTAACTCTAGGCCAGGTGTATATAGCGTCTCGCTCATCTCTTTGAAATTTCAGGTTGTCATTGTTCTATCAACGGAGTTGAAGACAGGCTTTATGTTGCTATAGAGGTATCTAGCTCCACATGAATGGAATGCATACGCTGTTTAGTATTAGTAATGAACTTTTTCATGTCCATCCCTGCCAAGAAAAGTGTGTTTGACGGGGTTCTGTGTCATTGTGCCTATGAGAAAGCAAAGTTTTATTTTCGCCATGGCTGTTTCTCTATGCGTAGCCGTGAGTGATGGATGTTGTTGGCATCTAGCTGGGCAGTAAAAAACCGAGTATCATGCTATAATACCCCCCCCCCCCCCGTTAGGTTCTAAGCGTTCAATGTGATATATATTTCTTCTTCATTATGTCAATCACTGCTGATGGAATTACAGAATTATGCTATGACACGTTTCACTCAAAGCTTAAAAAGCAAAGTTTATGCACTATACAAGTAATGGTGCATGAATCCTATAGACCATTGATTTTAGATGAGAAATTATGATATGCCTATAGTAGGGATGTCATTGATTGGGAATTAATTACACGATTAAGCATTTTCATAATCCTTATCCTTCACTCTAACCTCCGTGAAAATATCATATTTGAATTCAACCAATAAGATAGTAAAAAAATGCATGCATTCATGTTTTATCAATATACAATGTATGGACTTTCCAAACATTCAACAGCGATTATCTCAAAATGAACATTGTGTGGGTTAGCACTATATTGCATCGACCCCTTCAATTGTCTATCAAGTTCATGTCGATGTTTTCTAATTTGATGACGTCATCATACTAGAAGTTGTGATTAAAGGCAAGATATCAAAATCAGCGAAGATTACTAATCGCTGCCTCATGTTCCTGTGTTTGATCGTCCAGTCAATACCAAACTGACGACATACGTTGAATATGTTATACTTTGAACAATTGTCTATCAAGTCCATGTCGAAGTTTTCTAATTTGATGACGTCATCATACTAGAAGTTGTGATTAAAGGCAAGATATCAAAATCAGCGAAGATTATGTGTTATGTCTATGGGGGGATTTTTTTTTTTTTTTTAACCATGCATAGACGATAACGCTCAAGCACTTTTACCTCACTTGATTTGGCTTCATTTCCTCTGAAACTTAAGTATGTTGTAGCTGAGACAATAAGCTGCAGTAATCATACATTTTATTTTTTTTTCAAATCTTCTCATCAGGTTGACAATTTTGCAGCTTAAAACTGAAAATGAGAATGGAAGGTGGACGAAACGATTCCTGATTCATCTTTCACATACATAAGTTTACGTTCCTCATATTTTCTCGTCGAGACGTATGGCCGAGTGGTTAAAGGCGACGTCTCAGAGACGTGAGGTTGCACACATTCATTCATTCATTCATTTTCATTTTCATTTCATTTATTTCATTCCTTCTTTCTTTTTCGTCAAACATAACACGAAATGTATCAGAAGATATAACATAGGCATGTATTCGACTTTACATGGTAGATAATGGTTAACAAATACGAAATTATACATGCATACCGGCAAAATACAAAGTTATGTTTGGAGGATAAAAAAAAAAGAAAGAACTGAGAGGTTCACTGAAAAGCATGCTTGTAAATTGTGAACCACTCAAAAGGATTCTTGTGAATACATTAAACTTTTTTTTTTTTTTTTTTTTTTTTTTTTTTTTTTTTTTTTTTTTTTTTACAAAGACAGGAGAGAACAAGACAGTAGAAACACAACGACATTACATGACTTTACAGTAGGGTATACCATGACACATGCGGGTTCGAACCCCACAAGATCACGAAACAAAATACTTAGCCATTTTACTTTTTTTTTTCTTCAGTGGTGTATTACATATTCGTCCATGTAGAAATCACGTTCGTATAGAAACGCACCTATACACACACACACACAATATCCCTCTTTCTTGTGTTGGAGACCACATTGCTTCGATTGCTGCAAAATTTTGCAGGCTGACTTTATCAAACCGATTATAGTATAAGTAATGACGACTACGGAGGTGTTGTACTTTGAACAATTGTCTTTCAAGACCATGTCATTGTTTTGTACTTTGATGACGTCATCACACTGAAAATTGTGATTAGAGGTAAAGACGCAAAATCGGACAAGTTTACGTGTTATGTCTATGGGAGGTGATTTTTCTTTTAAACCATGCATTGACTTGACAACGTTTAAGCACCTTTATCTCAGCTGATTTTGCTTCGTTTCCTCTGAAACTAAAGTATGTTGTAGCTGAGACAATAAGCTGCAGTAATCATGCATTTTATTCTTTGAAATCTCATCAGGTTGACAATTTTGCAGTTTAAAACTGAAAATGAGAATGGAATGTGGACGAAACGATTCCTGATTCATCTTTCACACACATAAGTTTACGTTCGTCATATTTTCTCGTCGAGACGTATGGCCGAGTGATTAAAGGCGACGTCTCAGAGAAGTGAGGTTGCATACGTGCGGGTTCGAACCCCACAAGATCACGAAACAAAATACTTTGCTGTTTTACTTTTTTTTCTTCAATGGTGTATTACATATTCGTCCATGTAGAAGTCAAGTTCGTATATAAACGCACCTATACACACACACACACACACACACACACACACACACACACAATATCCCTCTTTTTTGTGTTGGAGACCACATTGCTTCGACTGCTGCAAACTTTTGCAGGCTGACTTTGTCAAACCGATCATAGTATGTAATGACGACGACGGAGGTGTTGTACTTTGAAAAATTGTCTTTCAAGACCATGTCAATAAGCCAGTTCGGGGTTAGCTCATGGGCACATGGGTACAAATGACCTTTCTTCTTTCTCAGTTGATTAGGCACTCCACTAGTTTCAAGCGACAGAAGGCATGAGCTTGCCCAACGTAACAATTTATGGAATTCATCAGTCATGTTCAAACAAAGGATGAACTTGCATAGACCAGGTGACCAGAATGATCCTTCCATTGACATTTTGGAAAGCATCCATTTCATTATTTTGCATTGAATGTATTAACAATCTCTTTCTATTGATATTGTCAGAGACACCGCTTTTGCTGTCATGTGGATGTGCTGGCAAGCACCACTTATAGGGATCAGTTGAATAATCATTACATTACAGATGCTTATCTCAGTGAATTTAAAAACCACCATGCTCTGCTGGTACAGATGACCTTTTTCTGCTCATGCTCAAAGTGGAACCCCGAACTGGCTTATTGTTTCGTACTTTGATGACGTCATCACACTGAAAATTGTGATTAAAGGCAAGGTATCAAAACCAGCCGATTATAGGTTTTATGTCTACGGCACGTATTTTGGGTTACGCCATTTCCTGACCCACTTCATCTGACACACTCTTTCTGACACACTTTTTTTGCCATTCATTTTGTACACGGGGCCGTTTTCATGAGACAGCCTCTGTTATTGGCTACTGTGCTAATGAATATTCAACAGCCTTACGATTTTTTTTTTTTCATAATGAGTCACTCGGTCTGATTCTGTGTCTGTGATTGGCTTTTAGCTATCGACTTACGCGTGATATCGATCTCCAAGGGGGTCCATGACGATATCTGATTACCAGTGTGCGTGTGTGTGTCGAATTGCGTTTTGGTGCCAGTGAGTGTGGCATAATTTCTGCAGGTTTCCTGTCCATTTCTCTCTCTTTTTCTCTCTTTTGCTTTCGTATCATCTTATCTCTGTTATTCTTAGAGTACAATCGTACTACCACAAGTGTTTTTCCCCCATTTTTTGAAGTGATTATCTCGTTTGCAACAATTTAGAGGTGAGTTTTTGTTCGAGTGTTTGTTGAGTTTTTTGATTGAACACGATGTACTTAGATTATCTACGTGTGTGCGAGAACATTCATGGTACCCACTCGTTTGTTTCCGTGTGCATTTTTACCGTACAGTGTCTTCATCGTTCGTCTTAACGAGTTTTCACCCTAGTTTTCCTCAACGTAGTTTTTTACCTCAATTTTTTTTTTTTGCGGTGCAAGATGTTCAGTGTATTTTTTCTACGGTAAAATGCCATCGTTGATGATCTCCGTGTATTCATTACTAGTTTTCCACCTCCGTTTCATTTTGTGTACAATTAACATTGATCTAAAGTCTAACGTAGTTAGCTACAAAGTCTGCGATGTCTGTACGTTTGCTGATGTGTTTTTGTGAGCTGGGAGTGACTATGGTGGGAATGATATTCAGGGTTTTGCTGTGATGGAGATGATAGTGATGATGATCATAATGATTCTGGTGATGATATACGAACCCTTTTTATTTCGTGTGACCATGACGTTGATCATTGATGGCGAGAACGACACGAGTAGCCTAGCCTAGGCCAAGGACGAGAGTGACACTGTCCTGGGGGGCTGTTGCTCGCTCATGCACAGGAGTGGTCTAGACCTAAAGACCTGCGTTTAATCATTTTTTTTTAACCTTTTTGTTGTTCACTTGGGTAAGTGCTCCAAAAATTCGTTTCTCTAAAGAAACTCAACCAAAAGCTTGACAATAAGGTTGCATCAGGGCTATTCTTTAGTAAATATTAGATCTAAATGGCAATGCTAATTTAGTTTTCATTTAGAACTCGATTATATCCCATTTTCTTTGCTCATTTTTCAAATGATAAATTATTTAGAACTGTAAATTTACTTAAATTCTGATGTACTGCATTCACCATTGTAAAAATCAATAAAAAAGAGCCCGCTGAGCAGGTGTTTCATTCTATCCTTTTCATTTCCTCCCTATCGTGTTGGTTTCCTTCCTGTCACTTCCTTCTTTGACCCTGGATGGAAGAAAAAAAAATCCCATCTTGCCATGTAAAGACAGAACACATACCATCATGAAATATTATGACATTAGAATTGTTTTAAAAGATTATGTAAGTCATCAAAATTCTTGTGTGTGGAAATAGATAATAAATAAAAGGTGATTTCTTACAAAGCAGTTCTTTCAAATGTCCAACAGCCTCAGAACAGCTTCGATAATGAAGCTAGTGAAATCTGAAAACTATCGTGGCAACAAGTGATATTGATAGGAAATTCTGACAAATACTGTCACAACATTTGATGTTTAAATTTGTCGTTTTATTGGATTAGGTCATGAAACTATACATGCCACCGATAAAATCACAATCGCTCTCAATTTGAACAGAGGCAGTAGGGTAGGAATGACTCCGCAAACAGCTGATTATTTATGCGTCGTATCCATGGGCAACTGCGGGGTAACTGGAAGAAGACGCACGAAGTTTAGACTTGAGTCAAGAACTATTATCTATTATCAATTTTTTATTCAAAACATTTTTTTCTTTGGATTTAAAAAAAAAGGTCGAAATATTTCATATTACGCTTCTTAAATGTATTATGAATATAGATATGAAGTATTTTTATCGTGATTTCATGAAGAATTAGAATTATTTTGAATATATAAATACTAGACGGGCTGAACAATGAAGTCTAATTTTGCCCCAAGAATTTGCAGCCCACCGTACGTGCTGGTGGTGCATTCCTAGCGTTCTTGCCGCACTCTCCCAGCCACGTGCAAGCGCAGCATGCATGCAATATAGTCACCAACAGTCACAGTACATGTTTAGCTACTTCACCGATCTCACTCCTGATCTCTTGCAAAGAAAACCTTTACAAGTGTAGAAAATTCTCTCGAAACTAAGCCAGACATGAATTTGGAATATACATTACAGTGTCAAGACCTTTTCAGTGGACTTTTGTTTTCGCTATTTGTCTGTTTAGCTCTTAAATGTACGACTTCTTACGTCCGATTTGTTTTTTACCTCACCACGTGGTACTGTTTTTTCAGCCCCATGCTTCCTCCATATGCACACATTCATGTTGTAAACACACACAAGCCACCGGCACCGCGATCGAAGTTTGAGCGATAGCGATAACATGTGTAGAGCAGACATGCGGATTTCAGCACAGATGAGTAGTTGAACGTATCACGATTGTATAACAAAAATTTTTCTATGTCACTGCCAATTTGAATTAGGTTATCTAATCATAGATAGATTACGATTTTATTCTAAAATAGATTAGCTATGGCAAGAATTTGCTTACATGAGAGTTATTTGATAACATTGCAAAATAAAACCCCGTCATTCAAAGGAATGTTCCAGAGCTATCTCGGGGGTTGGGAGCATGAATACCCTTCGCGTGTAGATCGCGCCGTAGGGAAGATCGCGCCCAAGTTCACTGCCGACTTACTAGGCAGGCACGAAGATTACTAGTACACAGAGCGCGACGTTCGACAAGCCATACCATAGTCTTGAATATTCATTAGCACAGTAGCCAATAACAGAGGCCGTCTCATGAAAACTGCCCCGTGTACAAAGTGAATGGCAAAAAAAGTGTGTCAGAAAGAGTGTGTCAGATAAAGTGGGTCAGGAAATGGCGTAACCCACGTATTTTTCCCAAGTCGCCAGAAATGGCATAGCGACATCAGTCGTTACAAGGCCGCATTTCCGTCTAGCAATGCAATACATGTTCACGCGGCCCCGTTTGTTGAGTGGGCATTGACTTTTTCCCCCTGTAATATCTATACATTTTTTTTTGCCTAACCATTTCCGTGGATGTCCCGTGGCCGAGTGGTTAGAGAAACGGATTTGCATGCACGCTGAATAATTTCAAGGTGCCTATATCACATTCTTTTCTTTGTCGATCACGGATGACCGACATCTGATGACCCCAAGCGTATCACCTAACTCGTCCTTAGTGTGACGAGTTTCATATCTCGTTATTAAACATGTGTATAGAGAATAAACATACATGTTTGTAAAGACCACTGTTTAGTACTCTTTATAAAAATCAGTCAGTACTTCCTTCTGGGAGATCTTGTGTTAAAAATTTTGAGGCAGACCATTAGTGTAGTGCTGTGTAAACAGTTTAATGCATGTTCTTAATGTTGTATGTATTTTGTTAGGGTCTTTGTTCTTTTTTTAAAGGTGTAAAACAAGGAATATCTAGGACACTATAGTCAAGTATTTTTCTATGAAATTCTTAACAGGTGGCTGTTACATAGCATTCAGGGAAATTTGCTAATCTGTCTGAGGAATTTAATATGAAATATATATATGTCAGTTATTGCATACACATATGCTACTATTTTCTGTTCAGAGTGAAGAAATTGAAGTTATGTAGGAATTGGTTATGTGTTTTTGCATTTAAAAAAATGTTTCAAGGGAGGTGATGTAATAATTTCAATACTTTCTCTGTTATTTTGCGTTTTTTTTTGTTCATATTTATAGGGTTTAATGTACCTATTTGTGGATAGAATGTTGGTACTTCACATACTTGTACATTATCATAGGGAGAATGAATTGAGGGAAAAGAGGTAGATGTATATGAAATATTAATACAACTTGTACATGTTATTTCTGTAATAAAAATTAATCTGTGTCCTCTTGGAGTGTTTCTGTTTTTTTTTTTCTGTGTAGGAATTCAGGTGTTTCTAGTTATAAGAGTATAATAGAATAAGATTTACTATCTAAAAAAAAAAAAATCCTTTGCTTGTGCCATACTCAGTATTAATTTTTTACTCAGTATTAATTTTTGACCTAAATATGTACTTTGTCGTGATGATCTTGAGAGCAATGATTTAAAAAATGTTTGAGATATCACATGTGATGCATATGTAAAGGTCAGTTGAATCAAAACATCCTACCACGTAATAATTTTGCAATAAAGCTTAAAGGGACTGTACATAGTACTGGTTGAGGTGGGGATTCATGTTTTGAACATTTCTAAGCGAGATAATGAGAAACTTCTTATGAAATATGAAAGAGCACGTAATTTTAAGAAGGATTCAACGTTTATTTGATGAAAATTGGTTTTCAAACAGCCGAGATATCCAAAAAATAAAATGATAATAACAAAAGGCGACAGGCCACGTCTTTTATTAGGATCTCTTTAATTGTTTCACCTTGTTTTTAGATATCTCAGCCATTTCAAAACCGATTTTCATCAAATAAACTTTTGATACCCCTTAGAATTGCATGCTCTTTGACATCTCATAGAGTGGTTTCTGAATAGGCCTATCTCGCAAAACGTTAAAAACTAAATCCTCACCTCGACAAGAACTGTACACACCCTTTAAAATATAAGGAGATATCATCATTTTTCTCAATAAACCATAACTGTAGACGGTTTAGTCTAAAAATGTTATTATAACTATTGTCCACATTTTCTGCATTTAATAATACTTAACATTGATTATACTGATTTAAATTAATTTTCTACATTGGTTATCCTCACTCACATCTTGGAACTATTTTGAAGCACTATGATAAAGCTTGGTGTTTGTTTTATCTGTAAATGGTACTGCGGTAATTTACGCCTTTAAGGATCGGCATAATAAAGAAAAAAAAAAGATTTGAACACTCTTTCTTTAAACGACCTCACAACATCTTTTAAGTCACTCATGTGGACGAAATTGATACAAAAAGCAATTTGATTGGCTGTGCTCAAGCATAGAGCCTGCACTACGATCTTGAAATGGTTAAAGCAATGGCAAGTACTTAGCAGAAAGCTGGCTGATCAACAAGAAGAACAACAGTAACAGTACAACAGGAGTTACTAGTATACACAACAAACTTGTATACAATCTTATTAAATGTGAAATAAATAACAATTGAGAGTTTTATGTTTCGCTTCTTAGATATACAAGTAGGCCTACACCCGGGAGAATATGGCTCAATATGTCGGGAGAATGAAGGTGGCTCATCAAAGTCAAAGTGCACTCCCGTGCACTTTGCCTTTTAATTCCCTTGTTCATATTGGTGAAGTTTGAACTTACTGCTCTATCCATCATTACAGGCTCCCTCTTTCACTCCTCCCCCCCCCCCCCCCCCTTGCTCTCTTTCCTCTTTTCACACTTTTTGTATATAGGGCCTTTGCACAATTCTCTGGAAGATGTTGACATTCACCTTTGATTCAAGTCTAGCTGCAACTGTAGACGTTAAAATACCACCCGTTGATATATGTGTAGGGTTTACGATGAGTACTAAATGTTATGATTGAGTCTGCGCTTCTTTGTCTCGTCTGCATTTTTGTAAAGCATATTGAAGGCCTCTGGTATTCAAAAGTGAACGTAGGCCTAAGCACAAGTGCAGTAGGCCCTGTTGGCTATGTGGAAAACAATATCAATTCTTTATGCATTTATGCCCTTGTGAGGAATTTTCATCAAGAATCACCTCACTGCTGACTGCTCCAGCCTCTTTTTATTGACTATTAGTAGGGTCTATCTGTTGTTGTTGTTTTTTTTTTCCTAAATTAAGTCATTCTGAAATATAGAGACTGCATATAAAATCATTTTGATATACATTGTGCACAAACACTTACAAGACCATGCCAGGGCATTCATTGTATGTAAATTCCCTCGTCCGTTGAGCGAGAGAGAGAGAGAGAGAAAAACTCACACACACACACACACACACACACACACACACACACACACACACACACACACACACACACACACACACAGCACAGACAAAAACACTTCAACAGAGTACGCTGGACAACGCATTAGAGTCCTGTGTATAAAACAATTACGGCGCGTATTTTTTTTTTTTTTTTGGTGCCCCCATGATAAGCCAACTCAAACCTCTTAGCCCCATCAGCAGAGAGTAATTAGTTGTAATACATTTTATGAACTTTATCAAAAGTATCAGAGGGTTGCCAATCCCCACCACCCCCCCCCCCTTTTTTTATAAGCTTATCGTTTTCCCTATTCAAAACATTCAGTAAAATACAGTGCAGTGTAGGCACTTCTTGAACAGCTGATTTGTTCATGTTCGGATCGTACAGACCCAGAGCTGTATTTGCAGCTCTATGTATAGACCCTACTTCTATGTCCTTTCATGTTGATTTTAGGAAGAAGAATCACTGCAAGATAGTGATATAAAACACAAGTTCTAAGGGCATTGCTGTAACATATTGTACCTGTCATAATGGTAAACATGAGTACATGTCAAAAAGTAGATCGCCGTCCTTTTTAATAAATAATACTTTGTACACTGTACTGTCATCAGGGTTCTTAGAGGTCTCTCATTGTAGACTAATTGGACAAAGTTTCCCCGCCCCATTTTCCCCAAATGATGTATGATTGGCTGCAAGAATCAGGTGACCGTAAGGCACATCAGCGAACAAGCAAGGTCAATGCTCATGCGGAAAAAGAGCAAAAATATAAACACTGTTTTCTGTGCTAGCTGGCTGGCGGGGAAGCCTTGCGCCTGTGCAAATAACCACGTCATTCATCTGACGATATAGCGATATTGAGTTGAAAGTTGGTATCGCGGTGAAGGGTACACGTAATGAAACAAGTTTGTGCAGACAGAAATCGTTATCTGACTGAGGTAGAAGTTTATCTTTCAGTCGACTGCTGATTTTCTCGTCATTGGTGGTGATGCAGCAGCGAGGAAGGGATCAAAATCGCCGTAGCAGGTCCTACAGCCGTACGAGAGAGGCAATTCACGCTGTATGACACAAAGTCATTGCACTGCTACTCTTCTGCACGGACGGAAGGGGTGTCAAACTTGAACTCGAGGGTATAGATCTAGCTGCTGCTGGCTGCTGCGCAGACATCGACGATTGTGAGCTTGTTGGTTGCAAGACTGAAGAGCTAGCCATCTCCACCACCTCGAGCGAGCTGAAATCGAGGTCTCTGTTGCATGATCAAGATAGCGACCGGACGGACAGAGGATCTGCTAGACCTGAGACCCAGACCAGCCGCGGAGACAACATCAACATCTATCAATATCAATAACTCATCTGAACCTGGCATAGAATTCTAATTCATTCAACTCCTGCTGTCTTATCATTCAGGACAGGATGCAGTCGAGTGAGTATAGAATTCTACTCTATATCGACCCACCCAACATCACACTTCTTTGTGGATCCTTTTTGGGCTGGGCGTTCAGATGGGTGGCTTAGATGATGATCGAGGTCAGAATAAAATCTGTCATCTATACTTTTTTCTTTCATTCCTTCTTCACTATCCTCGCAAACAAGTAATTTAAAGGGGAAAAAAACTTTGCTTTCCCCATTGTCCCATATATTATGGACATGAAAACATTCACTGACCTTAGTGGTTAGATATCCTAATATCTTGTATTAGTTGTAATCATGGTATTGGTAAAATGTATTAAAAGTTGGGATTGGGCCTTGTGGGAAGGCTGTAGAAGGAATGGAGTGGTGTGTCAATATAGATTTGCTCTGGGTTGATTGCCAGTGAGCAACTGGTGAAGAAATAATCCAATGGAGCACATTCTGAAATCTGACAGAGTAACTTTCAGTGTTCAGTAATTTGAAGGAGTCCAAAGAGCAGCTGCTCGCATCATTCACAATGATTTACAGATGCGTGAGATGCTGTACTTCCTACAGCACTTGTCACTGTATCCAAACTGGGATGAGACACACTGCACACACGTTGCCTCGCTGCACAATGCTCCATGTTCTACAAAGTCCACTACAACCTTGTCAACATCTCACTTCTGCCCTCCATCTTTCCAACCCCTTACATAGGCAGACTTGACCACAAACTCAAATATGATACCAGAAGCTTCAATTGACCCATGATACAAATATTTCTTCTATCCACGTACTGTATGGATCTGGAACCACCTACCAAGCAATGCTGCTACAACGTTTGTACTGTTAATACCTTCCAGAAGGCTGCCCTACCAATCATCAGAAGGTTGCAGCCTCCTGTAGGGTCCAAAATGCTGTAAGCCTGACAGCCTGATTTTTATCTGCACGCACTAGCACTTTCAAGCACCATCGGCCAATGTCAGTGCAGTTCATCCCAGTTTAGTTTTTTTATGAGCTGCTGCAGGGATTATCCTTCCAAGGTTCAAGCTCAATCACCAGCCGGTAAACTTTGTTATAATTTTGTTTATGTGCTCTAAAAGTTGTTTCTTCCTCAAAAGTTAGGGTCTATATGTATAGAGGAATATTAAAAATCATAGATATGCCATGCCTATTCATTGATTTTTAGTAACACAGTGATCCTGCCTTGCCAAATGGAAGATCTCATGAATATAGTGGTTTCTATTGTACCTCTATAATATCACCTTTCCAGATTTTTCATCCAGTGTGTCATTAACACTTTATCATTTTGATTCAGTGATTTGTTGTTGTTGCTTTTTCAGCTCATACAGTTTATTACATGATTTAGGAGCATCCATTATCCTGTTATAGAAATGTATCACTTCATTTTATTACCTAAATGGTATCCTTCCCCATCTAACATTAGACTGAAAGATCAGCATCAGGGATATGTTCTGCAGAGACTATATCTGGCTTCCAGAATGAAGGCTCAGATAACTGTAGGGAGGATGCTCTAGCACAGAAACCAATGTGATTGGCTAATGGATGGATTCGCTGGTGATCAGTTTTCACACTTTAGCTGTCCTATAATTATACATTGTAGCTTGTCGATAAGCTAGTAGCAGTGTCTTTTTACCATGAAAATTCCACTGAAATCATCAAATCATTTTGATATTCAAATAGCTGTTGAGCACACTCTATTTATGAGATGTTGATTTCACTATTGTAGTTTAAATTTGTAGATCTGGGACTGTGAATGAGATTATCGAGGAGGGTTACAAGGTACACCATCCTTTATGTCCATATTGGGACAGAGGTTTAAAAAAAAAAATAAATAAAAAAAAAAGTTTTAAAACTCTCCAGGCAAGTAGATTTTTCAGTCTATTCCCTATCATGCCTCAATAAAAATAGTGTAAAGTTTGCTTTCCCTGCACACCATATCCTGTGATAGCAACAATTTGTGATGGCACAGGAGAACAATGCAGAGAAAATATTTAAGGAAAAATCTACAAAATTTAATTTTTTATAAAAAAGCACACATCTCCTCAGAATTAATGTTAGTGGTGATACTATTCGCCTGCTTTCCGAAAACAGTGTGTCAAGTGCTCTCCCATGCTTTAGGCTAGAATTATCAAGCCATACAGTAAAAACAATTCTATGTAATGAAATTGCTACACAAATGACATTTCATCTAGCATTCATATCCAAAATGCATTTAATTGCTACAGATACAAGAAAATTATTCTCTGCCATCAATGCAATTAGCTATTTAAAGAGGGAAGATACCATATCATGCACATGGACATGCACACACACACACACACACATGTACATGTATACAAAGGCATTATCTTTCAGGTACATACATGTAGCCTAATCACCATTTTTATAGCCATTCCCATTTTGTAGCATACCAGTATAATATTCATAATGAAATACTCATTGTCACATGTTTACTGTACCACATGCACTGTTGTGCTGGCATTGTTCATTCTCACTGTCACATATAGTGGAAAACTCCAGAAGTGGGGGTGCTATTCAATTTCTGTAATCATGTTATCACTTAACTAAAGCTGTGCCAGCACACTGTGGGCTGTATTACGTCATGTATGCAAAAATTAATTAATAAATAAAAAACATTGAGCACTACCGGTATCTCATATCCAAACTGTGCCATAGTTTTATAGATTTTCCCAGCAATTGCTAAGTTTTAGCCGTGATAAAAAAAGGGAAAGATTAAATGTGATTACTCTGCATCTATTGCGGAGAAACTGGGCTCAGTTTGGTTGCTTGACTTTGTCATCACATCGTATATATTGCAGCTGCTTGCACCCCAAGAGTTTCAGGTTTTAGACTTTAGGCCTAATAAGCTGAATCATATTTTGCAGAACTCAAAGGGCTAGGCATAATGAAAGGCATTAGAAAAGTGGGATAACAGAGAAAAGCTAATCACTATCATGCATGCATGAAACACTAGACGCTGTGTGTGCCTGCTGGATGTGCTGCTCCGTACTTCTGCATCACAGGAATGCCAGAAGTCAAGTCCGAAAACGTAATCTGACTTGACCTCCATGTGTTGCATGTTGGTGCATAAAGATTCAAAGACCTCATTTACTTGCACAAACCACATGGACCCAACCACTAGCAACAAAATGTTCACATTTATATTTATGCGATCTGGCACAGGGAGAATTCAGCGAGTTTCGTGGGGCTTCTAGGATCTGCATAATGTACATGGGCTGTTGCTACACTTTTTAAGTCACTGTTTTCTTTCCAGGGCTCTCTCTCATTCTTGGCAAGTATAGCTCTTGAAATTAAACTCTGTAATTTTAAACAAAATAAAAGGCAATGATTTCATTAAATGCTTTAACAATAAAATTCCTCTCAAATTACCAATTACCAACATTGTTCAAATTTCTTTTTTTTTTTCAGTAAGTTATACAATGTAACTATTAATTAATACCTATTAAAATGAAATTGATGGGTGATGCATCTGACTATCTAGTTTAAAGCTATCAGATTGCTGTGACAGGGTAAAATCGAAACAACCACTGGGTATACAGTAGGGCAGTGATGTACATTGCATCATAAGTCTCCTATTTATATTTGTGTATGCACAAATCTCCACTAAACTGCCATTTTTTTTTTAATGATTTAATGAGCAAAATGGTGCACTCCATCTGTCATGTATATATTTGTGTTGTATTGTTACTACCTTGCAAAACTACAAAATTACAAAACTGTCACATCTTTGTCTGTCCATGTCACGTAGCGTACATTAGTCCTACCCAGTAGGCCCACCCACTATGTATAGAAATGGTATAAAATACAAACACAGTAGGTATTCAAACGAATATAAGTACTGTTATCTGTCCAATCAATATTTGGCCGGTCAGTTGAAAAACAACAAATTTTCAATGAGCATTCATAATTTGACCTTATTGTGTACATTGTAGATGACATGTCTGTCCAGTATTGTGTATAATGTTAAACACACCAGCTTGCTCTTTGGATTACTTAAATCAAATTCTGGGGTTTCCCCCCCCCCCCCCCCCCCCCCCCCCCCACTGTGACCTTCCATGTTGAATGACATACTGTCCAACCTCAGATATCCCTTCACATCACCCCACCCAGGACAGACGGCCATTTGACATTGTGAATAAGCAAGATAAATGCTCAAGCATGATGCTTTCTAATGAGTTGTGATTGCGGTATGCACAAGGCATTGCCAGTTTTCTACATGTATTACAGAAATTTACCTGATGTTTGCATGTTTAATAACTCAAATCATGTGAAAATGAAATTAGATTTGTCATACAATAAAAATCAGTACCAGTATGTACACATACTGTATACCTCATATTCCAATTTTCTGATTGCCTATTGTGTTGAAGAATTTTTTTGTTTTGTTTTGCATGTTTTTGGTATTGTGTAAGATAATTGTTTTCCATTTCTCGTGCGGATGATACAGGAGAGCTGAAAAAGTGATGTCCTGATAAATGAGGTCAGACTAGAAAGTCACCTTCACAGTCATGCTATGTGTTGACAAGACTCAACATAATCTGTGGCCCAGTACTTTAGATAAACATGCAAACACACCCTTGGATTAGACTTTGTACAATGTACATGAGGAGACCTTTTTTTTTTTTTTTTTTTGATATGCTTTGTTGCTTTAGTAATCAATAATCAAATATGACCTGACACACATTGTTATTAGTCAGAGATTGTTATTTTAATTTTTTGTCCCCGCCGAACGAGTTCGAGCAGGGGACTATGAAACGGGCTCCGTACGTGTGTGTGTCCGTCCGTGCGTCCGTCCGTGCGTCCGTCCGTGCGTCCGTCCGTGTGTGCGTCCGTGTGTGATCAAAATGTTCAAAATGCTACTCCTTCGCCATTTCTAACCCGATTTTGATTCTGTTTGCTTTATATGATAGCACTACATGGGAGCTTTGAAACTTCTACACAGAATTTCAATTGTGACCTTTGACCTTGACCTTTGACCTATATTGTACATTTTGCTTCAAAATGCTACTCCTTCGCCATTTCTTACCCGATTTTGATTCCGTTTGCTTTATATGATGGCACTAGGTGAGGGCTTCAAAATTTCTACACAGAATTTCGACCTGTGACTTCTTTGACCTTTGACCTTGATTTTTGACCTATATTGTACATTTTGCTTCAAAATGCTACTCCTTCGCCATTTGTAACCCGATTTCAATTCCGTTTGCTTTAAGTGATGGCACTAGGTGAGGGCTTCAAAACTTCTACACAGAACTTTGACCTTTGACTTCTTTGACCTTTGACCTTGATTTTTGACCTATATTGTACATTGCCTACAAAATGCTACTCCTTCGCCATTTCTAACCCGATTTTGATTCCGTTTGCTTTATATGATGGCACTAGGTGAGGGCTTCAAAACTTCTACACAGAATTTTGACCTTTGACTTCTTTGACCTTTGACCTTGATTTTTGACCTATATTGTACATTTTGCTACAAAATGCTACTCCTTTGCCATTTGTAACCCGATTTCAATTCCGTTTGCTTTAAGTGATGGCACTAGGTGAGGGCTTCAAAACTTCTACACAGAATTTTGACCTTTGACTTCTTTGACCTTTGACCTTGATTTTTTTTACCTATATTGTACATTGGCTACAAAATGCTACTCCTTCGCCATTTCTAACCCAATTTCGATTCCGTTTGCTTTATGTGATGGCACTAGGTGAGGGCTTCAAAACTTCTACATAGAATTTTGACCTTTGACTTCTTTGACCTTTGACCTTCATCTTTTTACCTATATTGTACATTTTGCTACTAAATGCTACTTCCGGCGGGGACATATATTACGCACCGCGTAATTTCTACTTTTCCTTGTTTTTCAATCAAACACAAAGAATATCTGGGATTGGAATTTTGTTCATCTATAGTTTTTTTTTTTCCAATGTGAAGCAGACTTTTTGTTTTACAACCATTATACTGGTATCATTTCATTTGATATCTGCTGTCATTGCAATGACAAGACAAAACTACTCTCTCTTTCTTTCCCCTATAAGCTCCCCATAAAACACAACACTTTAGTGACTTCAAACCATCCTGTCACAAGGACAAATACTCTTAATATTTGAAATCTCTTGTGCAGACATTTAGTGTTTCCCCAAGGTACATGTGGAAAGAAAAAAAAAAAAAAAACGTTATAGAAGGATGTGGTATTGTACCTGCAAGTCACATCTGTTTCTCATGATCACAGCATGTTCAATGTGTTGCCTGTGGATATATTTTTTGTTCGTTGATAGTACAAGTGTACTGGTAACCTCCCAAAACAGAGGTGGTATCAAACTTCCTGTTTCTTTAACTCTTTATGTGCCACGTTCGCACGCCCGACTCAGTCAAAGGCGTGCCACCTTCATATGCTGCTCAAACCGACAAACCCGGCCAAACAAATTGATAAATCGTCAAATGCTACAGCCAGTGCAATGAGAGCATTCCTTGCAATTCCATTCCTTTCACATGTAGCGTGCATTTTATGTGGTGATTGACTATCTAAGGATTGTCCCTTACTGCTTTGAGTGCAAAAGTCATGCCTCTGCAATAATGTGGGTGTACTGGTCATTTGAAAGAAAAACAAACATAGATTTGCCATACAATTTACATCAAAGCAAAGCTGGGAATTTTCTCTACAACTTTGCTCATTACATGCGCGAATTAAAAAAAAAATGTATGAAAGTTATGGATTTGTAAACCCGAATGTTTTGCCGAAGTCTGACTTCGTTGCTGTCTCAGAATTATGTGGCTCACAGGGTTTTTACACCAGGGAGGTGTTACAGAGATGGAGTGGCAACTCTTCATAATTCATGCAAAGACATGTTTGGGTTCAAGGCGTTACAATGGGATGTCTAGCATTCCACTACGCTTTGAGGTCATGCTCGGCACCGCTATAGTTGCAAGATGAAGTTTGGAGACGAAGAACGCATTTCACATTTCGTTGAATTATAAGCTTTATTTCCCGTAAAATTTAAATGAAATACTCGAATTGATTTAGAATAGTTTAGGAAAGAATTCAATATTATAAACATGTATTTCTAGATTCCTTGTAATGCGCAAATCGAAATGAAATGAAAATTAAGCCCTCTCAAAAACCTGATATTTTTCTGTAATGCGCACATTTCCGCATGTTAGTTTTCTATCTTTTAATCTGGGATATTCTGATCTTTCAAATAAAGTACTCCGCTAAAGCGTGTTCCAGCGTGCTTTTAAACTATTTGCAGTTAAAATTGTCAGTTTTACACTGGGCAATTCCGCAGTTAGAGGGACTTGACCATAAAATTTCAATTTGGTTTTTTCCTTGATTTTTGTGTTTGACTTCAGAAAGAACACATTGATAAGTGAGGAAAAACTATTTTTCAGGGTATCTTGATAGTTTTAGGTATTGAATTCACCAATTTTGAACAAGTAATCTTTCAGATTGAATTTCATCAGCAAAATCCCCATAATGGCAAAGAAGATAGCTAGTCAAGTTAAATGCTATTTTCTAGCCACAAATATTGAATTCATAGAGGCAATGCTGTGCTTTCATGGATAGATTAAGTAAAATCAACTTACATGTCTTCGAAATGCAAACGTGTGTGCATTTCCCCAACCATCTGACAGTCATGTAACGTTACTAACCAAAAAGTGAAATTATTTACCTCCAGAGAGTATAAAGTGTCTATGAATGATAATATTTCAATTTTTCCTGCTGTGTCCAATGACTAACTGAAATATAAAAATAAGTATTACTAATCATTATAGAAGTTGAAATAACAGCAGTCAAAATGTGTAACGTTACTAACCATGTAACGTTACTAACCACAGCCTGTGTGTATTGTAACGTTACTAACCATGAAATAAGTGAATAAGACTCCAATGGACAGGTCCTGGTCTGGCAAAATTTTGCCTGATGATAGAGCCAGATGTCAACTACAAGATTACATGGTCATACAGTAAAAAGGTAATGGCTTTTTTTTTTAGTAAATTAATTATGCAGATTTACGCATGAAATCAAATTTTCACCTATAACGCCATAAAAAAGACTGAAGGATTACTAAATTTTTGTGTAAGAGTTCCTCAAGACACATCAAACAATTTTCTTGCAAAAAAATAACAAAATCAAAATCAGTTTCTTTTGTTTTTTATTGTTTGGTTAATTTCTTATGTATTTTAATGTTTTTTAACCTTTTGTTCTCTACTGTTTTGTTTTTTTTTGCCAAAATTTGTTGCAGGCACTTTTTCAAGCTTATCTACATTACAATTGATTAATTTCACTGGTCAAAGGTTGAAACAATCTAATTAATATCAAATTAATGAAAAAACACAATTTGCATTGGATTTGCACACGATATCATGAATTTGAGCTGTTTTCAGGTCGACATGCATTTATGCAAAACATTACATAACTGCAGAACGGTGTACCCGGACATCGCAAATTTGGTCTCAAAATATGCGGGAGACTTCAATGAAAAAAGTCATGAGACGATGCGGCAAAATCTTTGCGCATTGCGGAATTGTGGCGGGAAATGTTGGGGGGGGGGGGTCTACAGCATTCGCATCACTACAGAAGGTTCACAAGGTGCACATTGAGCGATTTTTTAAAATTTTTTTTAACCACTTCCCATGAGAAGGGGCAATTGATGGAATCTGTGGGCCAGCAGAGCATTATGTGTGGAAAGTAGTGTTAAAAACAATTGAGGCCATCACTTCAAATTTTCTGTCCCAATTTGAAATTATCATACAATGGTTTGTCACGGTTAATTACGCTTCAGGTACAGCGAACAGACTTTTGTTTTCAGAACAATGCAGAGATTAGACATTCAAACTGGTCTAAAAGAAAAAAAATACATGTCCCTGGACTTGAATAAACATGAATTCAACTAATACTCTGTATCATTTGAGTTAATGTCATATGACTTAAACTACATTCACAATAATATAAAACATTGCATTATGCTGGATTCCTATAGTGCAATGACTACGCACACCACAATTGGCCATACACTGTACACACTACATACCGGTACATTAGTTTTGCTCTTTGATATCTTTCCCCTTTATTAAAGGTACTCTTGATAAGGAACACATTAACTGTTTTGCTCAATAAAACAGGCTGCTTTTGTGAATTACTGTGAGTCATGATGAACAGTGATTGGCAAAGTTATGAAACTGTGGATATCACTGGACCTAGTCTTTAAAAGTGGTACTTTTTTTTTAGTTTGTAATTTATGCAAACTTTTTTCTAGTCTTTTTTAACATGTACAAGTACAATGGTACTATACTGCATGAGTTTGATGATTGAAATAAGAGTTTCATGTCTTATCTGATGTTTCTTAGCTTTAACTTTGCATTCTCATGGGGAAACATGTAATGATTTGAGTTAACACACAATTCTGTAATCACTGGACAAACCGTAACGTTACTAACCGTAACGTTACTAACCATGATTTTTGTACTTAATTTCCAAACAAAGTTATAATGAGAAAGGATATTTGGGGTAGATATTGCCCTTAAAGCTAGAAATGAAAAATAAGTGTTGATATATTTCAAGCTATACCAGTTTTAGCAAACTTTTTGTTCAAAGATGCTCATCAATTTTTTATGTCCTTTTTTTGTAACGTTACTAACCGGCATTAAAAGCAGACCTTTCCTCTAAAATAATTCATGAAATGATTTCATTCTTTGCTCTGTTCTAGGTCTACACTAGAATGATCTCTGGTGACATTAATGAGACTTCACATCCACAGATAGAGAAATGAGTCTAATCTAAATCATGAGAATGTCCCTAAAATGTAACGTTACTAACCGCGGAATTGCCCCACTGCATTTTGATTAGCTGCTCCAATTCAAGGTACACAAATTCATTCTTGCCATCACATTGAAAGAGAGACCCCGTTTACAGTGCGAGGCTCGGCCAGCGGCCGAGCCCGCCTTCATTTCAGTGTAAACGTGCAAAAGGCCAAATGCGCGGCCAAAATTGGCCGCGCATTTGGCCACGCTCTGGAGGTGGTCTCGGCCACAGCCGAGCCGCGGCCGAGCCCGGCCTTTTCTCAGTGTAAACGGAAACTTGGCCAAATGCGCGGCCAGTTTTAGTCTGGCTTCCAATCCCTCTGCCCGTACTATTTCGCTTTTCAGGATATTAAAGATAATAAAAAGTTTTGGTACCTCAAAAGTGTCCTTGAATTTCCTTGTCTTAGTTTGTGTTTCAGGTTAAAGTACCTTTCATATAACTAGCACTGTGAGACTTACTCGCCCCAAAGTGCTCTCATGTCTTAGTAATCATGCAATTAACTGCGACCAGCAGCCCCATACGCATAGCGACCAGCAGTCCCATACGCATAGCGTAATCAGGCTTCGCATTGTAGCGTTCAGGATCATGACAGATTTAGTATCGCAGGGTAAATGTCAACTTAAAATCCCATAAATTCTTCAATTTGAAGACTTACCAATTAAGTTGAAGTATTGAAAACAGGCTTCGGGCAACGTTTGGTTCTGCCTATAGTCCCTTTCTGTTCGAATTGATGACTGAATGTGACTCGGTCGACAGGACCTTAGGAGAGCTACATACAGTACACTGAATACTACAGCCAGTGCCTGCGAACACATCACATGCGCACAAATTTCAAATCCATGAACGGATAAGATGTTTGTGTGCGCATGCGCTGGCCATAGTATCCAGTGTATGTAGCTCTCCCAAGGTCCTCTCGACCGAGTCACATTCAGTCATCAATTCGAACAGAAAGGGACTATGGGCAGAACCAAACGTTGTTCGAAGCCTGTTTTCAATATTTCAACTTAATTGGTAAGTCTTCAAATCGAAGAAATTTTTGGATTTTAAGGTGACATTTACCCGCGATACTATTTAATTCTGTCATGATCCTGAATGCTACAATGCGGAGCCCCATTATGCTCTGCGTATGGGGCTGCTGGTCGCAGTTAGCTATGCGTACAATGGGCTGCACGCTGCTGGTCGCAGTCAGTGGTTTCGTACAATATTTATCGACGCTGTACAGCGTCGGCTCTGGTACGAAACCATTATTGCATGATTACTAAGACATGAGAGCACTTTGGGGCGAGTAATTCTCACAGACAACGTACTTTAACCCGAAACACAAACCAAGACAAGGAAATTCAGGGAAGCTTTTGAGGTACCAAAACTTTTTATTATCTTTAACCCCCCTCAACGTCAAAAACTAGTATAGTTAAAGGTGGTTTTGTCCTGCAAAGGATTTTTCCTTCGGCAGAGGCCTTTGCAAGAACGGCGACTTCATCGCCACGGAATCCAGTTGGCAAAGGGTCTGAAAACCAGACTATACCAAATTGCGTTTGTTTACAAGCAGAGCGCCACTACGACAAAATATTGAAAGGTTTGAATTAAAAGCGCGGCCGAGCCCGGCAGTGTAAACGGACAAAATTGCAGGGCTCAGCCCCGCAATTGAGGCTGGGCTCGGCCCAGCCCCGCACTGTAAACGGGGTCAGAGAGCGATTGCAGTAGGGGCAAGTATTTCTAGATGTGAGAGCACTAGTCCCGATTATTGATGCTGTCTTTTGTCAAAGCACATGGATAACACCTGTAGTTGAATGCATAACTTCTCGGCGGTGCCGCGCATGACTTCAAAGGAGAGCAGTAGTTGTCTCCCCTTCTCTAGCACCTCCCTGTTTACACCATGGCACATAAAGAGTTAAAGCCATGTCGTGTACAAATTGCATGTGAGGATTTGAAAGTTCACAGGGGGGTGTTTCATGAAACTTTTTGTCGGTGATTTACACCGACAACTGTTAAAAGCTACTGAAATCCTTGCGTCTGATTGGCTGATAGCAAATTTGTCGGTGAAAACCTCCGACGAACTCGTTGATGAAACGCCCCCCAGATGTTGAACTCAAAGATTCATAGACTGTAGATGCAATGAATACAGCCCTGAAGGAACTAGTTATATTTCAATGATTAGTGGGAGTGATTTTAATATGTGAGGTGAAGAAGTGAAACAAGTAGGTTTACTTAGACACGAATACAAAAGCCATTGGATCATGTGGTATAATTCATAGGATTTTTGGATTCTTTATTCCCAACATATCTATGGACACTTATCTACAGGTGAGAGAACTTCAGATACATTATATGTGACTCCTGAAGACCACAAAGGCACTGTATTTGCATACAATCCTTTTAGAGAAGAGGTCTGTTTTTGTCCGATTTCATGGTGCTGTGTCCCAATGACCATGGAAACCACAATTCACAAATGACTTTCAGCAAACAGACAAATACCACTGATGTCAGGCATACTCAGTGTTGCTTCTTTTCTCTTCTTTTCTCTCTTTTTCCCCCCTGTGGTCAAGAATTTGATATGGGGAATTACAACCCTCTCCAACTAGACACTTTGCCTTTATCTCATGAACTATCCAGTCTCAATGGACAAGGACTTTGTGTTTGCTAGGTGATAGACACACCACTTATTTCATCTACACCACGAGTTTGAGCCAAAGAATTCCTGCCAACTCTACAAAAGGACATGATGCGTGCAATCTTTTGCCATGTTGATGCTCTGTAACAATACATCACCCTCCCCCCCCCAAAAAAAACAACAACAACAACACACAAACAAACAAACAAAAAAGAATACATTGATGCAATCATGCTACTACTGATGAGTATTAGTAGTTGGGCATATCATTGGCCTCTGCATGCACCCTGTTGAAACTACTCCACAGTATGCAGCGATGTGATAAAAAAAGGGAGTCTGTTCTTCGTGCATGCATGTGGCCGGTGTTTAGAAGTACCGGTACTATCTGGAACCATTGTGCTGCTCAAAACTTCACTGTGCTACTGAAATTATATGACTTGTAAGTGATCCGAGCAATTCAAGTACCAGTGAGTAATCCTTCTGTAAGTCATGTTTTTGCATTTCTAAATTTTGGAAGTGATGTAACCAGCCAGGTCCACATTTAGTAGTTTACGGAAATACATAATAAATAGATTTAGAATCTTAATCTGAAAATCTGATGTTGGACTTTGTTCATCGCCGCATCATATCACAAGGTTGTGGTAGCAAGTGGTAGCAGTCCCAAATGTTATATTTTGTGTCAGTATGTCAGAACTGTCACAGCTGCTCAGTCATCCACAAAATCAACAATTTACTTTAATAGTCTGCCAAAATGGCACAAAAATGGCACAACTGCCTTGCTTCATATTACGCATATTATGCACAGAAGAAGGACTTAGACAGGACCAACAAGGAGAGTAGGCTGAATAATTTTCTTTTAATTATTTTTATTTTTTTAGCACAGCAGTTCAGCTCAGTTGTAGTTGTGAAATGATGAGATGGTAAATTGTATGAGCATGACCACTAAACTCTCTATCCTGAAGTGCCTCAATCCTGGAGGAAAACTCCCATGAACAGCATCATTTCATGGGCATGATGAGCAATACGTATCAAAGATATAAGTGCATATCACTGGAATGCATAAACAGACAAAATTTGCAAATTATAGAATTTACATACATGATAAATTCTTTAAAGCCATATCTTTCTTTTTCACAGAAGAGTCATGCTGTAATTTATTGGCATATAGTTTTAAAGCAGGAACAGATGAAAGAGTCTTTCTCGGCCTAAAGATTGTGGGTCCAAATTTCACAGCAGTTGGCAAGCAAATGCTCTGTAATGATTGTGTGATCAGATTTGCATGTTATCATTGTGGATGCATAATATTAACGTTAAAATCACAACTTGAGTTTGCTTATGATAACAAAGATTATTCAATTGTTTCGGTGTTAGAAATGGTTTCATAGCTCAATGTGGAATAGCGTAGCAATTTCTTTCACAGTATTGAATTAAAATCAGCAAAGCAGATCCACAAGGTCATTTTTACTGAAACTTCCTGACTCACTGGCATTACCTGGTACCCACTGAAAGTTTACAAAGTATATAGTAAAATGTGAAAAGTTCCTTCATATCAAAATCAGCTTAGGACATTCAATTAAGGTCCTAAAGTTGTGCAGAATAAAGTACTGTATGTGTACCCATACCAACATGGCTTTGTTACAGAGGTGTTGGGGGGAAAGGAAAAGTGTTGTCACTTTAAGAATTTATACTGAAATACAACATTGTATTTAATACTCCTGTGACATTTGACTTAAAATCAGATTGTTGATCTTGGAGGAAACCTAACTTTAACATTGGAAAATGTAAACTTTGTCATTACACAAATAACTCTGAGGGTTGCCTACCAGAATTGTTTCAGGCCTAATTAGCTCGCACATATTAATGTAGAGAGAAAGTTTGAAATGCTTAAATGCAAAATTGTTTCGATATCAATTTCATCATCATTGTGATTATGGCCATGACAGTGAGTATCATACAATGTAATATGATTGTTTGACCACAAGTTTTTTTAAAGGGATAGTACAGTATTGGTGGAGATGAGAATTGGGCTTTTAACTTTTTGCGAGATACCAAGAAAACACATATGATATAGTACAGAGCATACTATTTTAAGAGGAATTCAAATGTTATTTGATGAAAATCGGGTTTGGAATGACTGAAACATCCAAAAACAAAGTAAAACAAAGTGATCGTAATAAAGTGTGGGTCCCACACTTTATTAGAATCGCTCTTTTTTCACTAACTCAGCCATTTGAAAACCAATTTTCATCAAATAAATGTTCAATTCCTCATAGAATTACATGCTCTTTCATATTTTATAAGAGGTTTCTCATTATCTCACCAAAAAATGTTAGAAACCTGAAATTAGGTCTCAACCAAAACTATACGATCCCTTTAAGGGGAGGATGAGTAATAGTAGCAACAGACAATATAGGAATATTTGCAGAGAGAGTCATACTGGACCACCTCAAATGAACATACCTGAATGGTATCTATTTCTAGGGAAATATAGAATTTGGAGAAATAGTCAGAATTGATCTCTATTGTGGAGTATTCATTGATCATCTTTTAAATCACTGCTCCGAGTGCTCATATTGAATACTGTAAAAGTGGCTATTTTTGCACTTGGGTGGGTAAGATGAATTTCACATGTTTTTAATTCCACAGAGTCAAGACATCGACTTCTGGAACATATGGCAAGCAAAAATATTTGTGTGCTTTTATTTTTGCACAAGTTTCTGGTTGCATGAAATGTGAGAAGATTTAAACACTACGAAAATTTCCATGTTTACAGTATCTTTTGTGGATATGTAAACTGTATACCCATACTGTAGTGCACAGGACCTCACGACCTAGAGTATAGCCAGGTATTCAAAATTGTTTATATATGCAATATTTGTTTCCATGGTGCATCAAACATTGGCATTCATACTCAGCATATGAAGAAACTTTCACTAAACATCCATCCGATGGGCAGTCATGTGAAATTTGAGGATTTGAGAATCAGATTGAAGAAACATCTCCATCATTTGTGTCATATCTTTTCATTCTGTTGTCAATCTCAGCCGGTGACTCGAGGGGGAACATGACCAAGTTCTGGAGCAGTCACTCCACTGAGGCCAGCCTTGAGGAGATGATGCTGGACTCCAATGCAGCGGTCCTAACTCAGCATGAACTTCCCGAGGTCCTATCTCTCCTCCCGGACCTCAAGGGCAAGAGGGTCCTGGAGCTTGGGGCAGGAATTGGGTAAGCATAGCTAAGAATTGGGATTTAAAGACAGTCCTGCAGTGTGGCTCAGACAGCCCAACCCCAACATCCCTTCCCCCATTACCTGTGGGTGTCTAAACAAAATACACAGCAAAACACAAATTAGAACTTACCAGTACCCCATAAAAAGAGTTATGGAAGCAAAGAGCAGTTCAACAGAGCAGCAGCTCAGCAAAACCAGACTTGCAGCGACATAAAGTCTGAATGTCAACCACTTGAAGATGATGACCAATAGGCCTCTTGATTCAGCAAATGTGACATTTTTCTTTTATTTTTTTGATTGAAATGATTACATATGTACAGCTATGTCTTAAATGGCCACAGAACCATCAATGTCATGTCTCAGAGGGCAAGCACGTGAAAAGTGATGCAATGTCAAATTATGTATGACCATGTTGTGATGAGTGTATGTATGATACCATGAATGATTGAGCAAGAATATTGCATTTCCCTACAAATACATACTGTAAAATCTTCAAAACATTGAAATTGTGATCATGGTCTCCTGTTCATGTCTTAGATGTTTCTATCTGTAGAGCATTCATTTTCTGTAACAGGGGTGAAAAAAAATGTGAAAATACACTGTAGCTGGTTGTATGTCACCTAGCTTGGCAAAAACAAAAACAAAAAAAAAAACTAAAACAGGATGAGAACTGAATATTCATGCAAGTAGCATGTGGACAATTTTCCAAACTGATTATGAGTTCCGTCAATATTACAGGCGTTTCACAGGAGCCCTGGCCAAGGTCTGTGAACATGTAACGGCAGTGGATTTCATGGCCTCTTTCATTGAGGAGAACAAGAAGAGCAATGGGCACCACGGCAACGCTAACTTCGTACAAGCTGATGTTATGTCTCTTGAGTTACCTCAAAATAGGTAAGATCTTTCTTGAAATATTTGTTTTCACTTATTGAACTTCAAAATTTGTCCAGTTATGATATGCAGTCGCAAAACATCTCTAGAAATGATTAGGAGGGACTCTGTAATGAGGTGATGTCCAGTTTCAACTATGATGGTTATTTTATGTTTCAGAATGTTGATAAACAACAAAATGACTTCAGAAATGTTTGGTGACACACTGAATTTACTCAAGTCAGTTGATAAGATACAAACCCATAAAGATTTTATGAATGAGTGAATCTACCACAATCTACAGCGTACTGGTGTAGTGCAGTTGTAGCTGCCATAACTGGAAATTTGTTTACATAGCTTTACTAGGAACTGTTGAACAATGTATCAGATCTACTGTTTTTAACTACTTTGGTACATTGTAGTTCCAACTAGTTCTCTGTTAGTATCTATGCTCAGCATGTTTATTTCTGAATGACCATCTTAGGCAAAGATTTTTGTGGGTGTATACACAGGAGTTACGTTAGATATTTCACTATGTAAAGGGTTTATTAAAAATCAAATGAGGAAGGATGAGTTTTTAGATTGAAAGAAACTGTTGTAGAATAGCTTAATTTCCATGTTGCCCTCATGCATAGGTAACAAAATCATGTTATAGCCTAAACTTGACAATAATAAAAAAAAAATGAAAAATGAAAAAATTGCCACCCATCAGATTAACTATGACAGCATGGTCTGAACTGGCAAGGAACACATGATATCATTCAGAAAGTCTTTTTAATACTCTCATGATATATGTTCTTCCCACCAGTTATGATGTCATCTTTTCTAACTGGCTGTTCATGTACCTGTCCGATGACGAATTGGTCAAACTGGCCCTCAGACTGCTTGGCTGGCTCAAGGATGGTGGTCAACTCTTCTTTCGAGAGTCCTGTTTTCATCAATCAGGTTCATCTAAAAATTATTCCTCATTTGTAGAGTCCTTCTTTGAAATTTTTCCTTGTTTAGTGAGTGTCATGTTTGGCTAAGATGATAAAGATACATTAGTGTCCAACCGAGCAACAAGATGCATATTTTCCGCAGCAAATTTCCTCGAGGAATTTATGGGTTGATTCAGGGTGAGCTCCAAATTCTTGCTATTTGGAAGATGCATGAGTGGCCCTATTGTGTTTGACACTTTCCTGTAGCTTTAAGTTGATATTACTAGGGGTTTCCACATGTTACTAAGATTTTTCCCATTTTGAATCCCTAAATGCTACAGAGGAAACTATTGTCATCCTTGATGCAGAACAGTAGATAATGGCATTAACTGGTCAGAGGTCAGACACAGGTTAACTCCAATATGTTTTGGTGCCCTCGTGAAACAAATATCTTTCATACATTTGAGCACTCTTTCATAAAGGACTTCAGAGCACTCAAAGTCACAGTAGTTGACAGAAATTGCTAGTTATTGTTTGCCCACAAGTAATCAAATCTGCAGCTATTCGGTGGCAGCAATATTGCAGCAGTCAGTGAACTGGGGGTATTTTAATATTGGCTATGGTAGCTGCTACAGTTGTAACGTGCAAATGCTGTGATCTTTGTAGATTGTAGCATGTGCAATTCACATGAGACTGATAATATGATAGCTGTGGACAACTTGTTTAGTGCAAATGAATTCTGCAAGTTTGGTGCCAATTTGTGCTTTGCAGAAGACATCGTTTGTTGACTCATGCCTTTGAAATTTTGGACCCCTCTGCCTTAGGGGATGTGACGAGACAATTCAACCCCACCAAGTACCGCCACCCCAAGGAATACAATGCTGTCTTCCAGTCGGCCTGCTCCAGCCAGGAGAACGGAGGTCCAGCAGCGGGCTTCGAGTTGACGTTCTGCCGCAGGATACAGTCTTATGCCAAGGTTAGCTCCCTGCTTGATAAAGTCACTGTATTACAATTTGTCTACTTTGAATAGAAATTGAGCTTCATAATCCTACATGCAGAGTCCATTAATTCCATGATATCTGGATTGAAAATAGTACTAAACTGCTTCAACAATTCTGTAAGTGATTGGATTAAACATACTCGATTATATCCATGGGCCATAGTGTTGGAATAAATTCATTAAGTACAGCATTTGTTAACATGGTGATGCATATACATAGAATTCTTGATAGTTACAGCAGAATTCTCAAAATCCTTTGTTTGCAGTTTTTGTGTTGTAGATTTTGAATTTCATCATCCTGTTCATAGAGCAGACAACTCTCTACCCTGTTTGTAACATTATTTTGAGAAAGAAAAAGATGTTGCTCTTAGGATTTGGCTGACGGGTATCAGAGGGTTAGTTACAACTGTTGCACTCACGCTCTTGGCACGCAATTTTGTCAGTTACTCGACAGTTTGTTAAAGCCCCGGTAGCATGGGAAAGCATGGGTTTACTGCCCACGGGGGCATTTAAAAAATCAAGAATACCAGCCTTTAGACAAGTGCATCGAGGCATACACTCAGCGGCAACAGTTAACTCCAGTCAAGATTTTTTTTTTTTTTTTTTTACTGGGATTCTCAAATATATCTGAGTCTGGCCAAACTTCCCACCCCATGGTTGTCCCCTTGCATCTGGATGGACGTATAGATGTATTCCGACATCTTCTTTACTCCATAACAGCTGAAGAACAATCCCAACCAGTTCTGCTGGTTGTGGCACCGAGTTCAGCAGGACAGGAACGCCAACCACGGCTTCAGCTCCTTCCAGCAGTTCCTGGACAACAAGCAGTACTCCCTCAACGGTATCCTGAGGTACGAGAAGGTGTTTGGGGAAGGCTACGTCAGCACGGGAGGACACGAGACCACCGAGGTGATTCTCTTTATTATAGCCAGAAATTCTCATGTTTCAAATCTTCCTTTGCAAAGACCAGTACCATTTTAATTATACCCCCGCCAAACGAAGTTTGAAGGGGGTATATAGGAATCAGCGGACGGTCGGGCGGTCGGTCCGTTGCAAATCTTGCGTCGCGAACTACTTCCTCAGTTTTCAACCGATTCCCATAAAACTTGGCACAGATGTGTGCCTTTGGTTGTAGATGTGCAAGACATATTTTTTGACAGTACCCAAAAGTACGTTGCCATGGTAACGGCATATTATGGGCAAAAATGGGTACAAATCTTGCGTCGCGAACTCCTCCCACAGTTTTTGATCAATTTTTATGAAATTAGGTACAGATGTTCATCTGAATATGTTAATGTGCAAGACACATATTTCCGCAGTGGCAAAGAGTGCGTTGCCATGGTAACGGCATGTTATTGGTAAAATATAGGGCAAAATGCTTCATGGCAAAACTGCTTCATCAGTGTTCTTCCAGTTCTCATGGAATTCATATTGAATGTTTGCCTTAGGATATAGGTCAGTATGACACATTTCTTGACAGTGACAAAAAGTATGTTGCCATGGTAACAGCTCACATATTATGAGCCAAAATTATGGAAAATTTTGTGTTGCAAACTACTTCCTCAGTTTTTGCCCAATTTCCATGAAACTTGGTACAGATGTGTGCCTTTGGTTGTAGATGTGCAAGACACATTTTTTGACAGTACCCGAAAGTACGTTGCCATGGTAACGGCATATTAATGGCAGAAGATCAAGGAAAGATCTTGCGGATTTAACTACTTCCTCAGTTTTTTGACCAAAGCTTATGAAATGTGGCACACACCTTGATCTTGGTGGGAAGATGTGGAAGACATATTTTTCGGACGTGTCGGAAGCTGCGTTGCCATAGTAACGGCATATAAATGGCAGAAGATCAAGGAAAGATCTTGCGGATTGAACTACTTCCTCTGTATTCGACTGAAGCTCATGAAATGTGGCACACACATTGGTCTTGGTGGGAAGATGTGCAAGACATATTTTTTGGACGTGTCGGAAGCTGCGTTGCCATGGTAACGGCATATTAATGGCGGAAGATCAAGGAAAGATCTTGTGGATTGAACTACTTCCTCAGTTTTTGACAAAAGCTTATGAAATGTGGCACACACAATAGTCTTGGTGGGAAGATGTGCAAGACATATTTTTCGGACATGTCGGAAGCTGCGTTGCCATGGTAACGGCATTTAAATGGCAGAAGATCAAGGAAAGATCATTCCTTGGGTAAGACTGTCGTCACGGGGCGGGGGTATTAATCACCTTCAGTGATATATTTCTAGTTTAATCAAGTGCCCGTTGTTATTTGTAAGTTTCATAGAGTTTGGAAAGTCATGGAATAGAAAAATAGAGAAACTAAGTTTTCTATCTTCTCTTTTGGTAGCTGCTAGTACAAGTGATTGTAAATGTGATATATTTTGTTATAAAATGGGTTCAAGATTGTAGCCAATTGGAAGCGCTGAAATGAGCACGTGTGCTTGTATTAATTTCTCACTAACATCCACGGCCAATGGGTTCAAGATTGTAGCCAATTGGAAGCGCTGAAATGAGCACGTGTGCTTGTATTAATTTCTCACTAACATCCACGGCCAACGTCACAATGTTTGCACTAGCAGTGCGCACTCAATCAGTTGTTACAAGTGCGTCGCGCGCTACTATACGCGCTGTCAATCCTGTAAACAACTTCTAGTTCGGGCTGCCGGCCGGCCTTTCTTGTGTGCATAACATGTGTGGCGTACGTATACTCTTATACGTACAGTAGGCCCTACTTATATGTGCGGGATTTCCGAGTGTGACGTGTTTGGGACGAACATCTTCGTACATCTTGATCCACAAATGTACGTTAAAAATGTTGTTAGTTTTTTACCCATTTTATAAAACAAATGATGCACAGGATTATTTCGTGGCATTAGTGGAGACGCAGCTCACTCTCGGGTATTTACAATGTAGTGCATGTTTCACAATTGTAAATACCCTCGAGTGCGCTACGCCTCCACTAACGCACTCTATCCTGTGGATCATTTGTATATTAATTGTTAGTACTGTGTACAATGGTAATACTGCTGTGAGAATCCTACAAAAGTAGAATAGATATTCTTTATTTTAAAGATGATTACAAACTAAACTAGACTCGGAATTTGTCAAGACTGACAAATTAGGTGATCCGATTTTTTTTTTTTAATCAATGATTCGAGTTTTCACCTGAGATTAGGGACATTGGTCGTGTGATGTTTGGATTCTCATTTTGAAAAGGGAGTCAGACCTGCCATCTTGGGTACCGAATTCCGTATACACTATCAAAGAAGCAGAATGAACTATATTTGACCTTTGACCCCACTTTGCACCCCCAAGATGGCATCTGAGCAAAAAGTGGTTACTTTGTGAAATGATTCTTGTAACATGGTCTTTGCGTGTGCAACATATGGGAAAGATAAGACATGTATTCACCAAGATACAGGATGAAACATTTATGACCTTTGACCCTAATTTACATACCCAAGATGGTGTCTGATCAAGTAGTTGTTATTTTATGAAATAATGTACATGACATTAACTAAACATGTGCAAAATATGGGGATGATAGGGGCTGTTTTTCTTGAGTTATTGCAAAGAAAGTTGGAAAAAGAAAGAAATATGAAAATACATCGAAGATAATCTTTAATTTCAACCACTTTTTTGGACGTGATCCCGACACCATATGAAAAACAAAGGGGACACGTACAATAGCGCAAAGTCTCAGCTACAACATATTAAAATCTGGGAGAAATTCACCGAAGGGTAAGTGAGCTAGTGCTCGATAAAGACAATCATGTCAATTTTCACATCTAGAAAAATTCCCTCCCATAGAGATAACACGTCATAACGAAGATAAAGAAAGAAGTACATATGACTTTGACCCCGATCTGCACAGACAAGATGGCATCTGAGCAAAAAGTGGTTATTTTGTGAAATGATCCTTGTAACACCGTCTTTACGTGTGCAAAATATGGGGAAGATAGAACATGTATTCACCAAGATACAGGATGAAACATTTATGACCTTTGACCCTAATTTACATACCCAAGATGGCGTCTGATGAAGTAGTTGTTATTTTATGAAATAATGTACGTGACATGAACTAAACATGTGCAAAATATGGTGGTGATAGAGTATGTTTTTCTTGAGTTATTGCAAAGAAAGTTGGAAAAAGAAAGAAATATGAAAATACATCGAAGATAGGCTTTGATTTCAACCAAGTTTTTGGACGTGATCCCGATACCGTATGAAAAAATGAAGGGCACACTTAAGATAGCCCAAAGTCTCAGCTACAACATATTAAAATCTTATAGAAATTCACCGAAGCATAGGTGAGCTAGTGCTCGAAAAAGATAGTCATGTCAATTTTCATTTCCAGAAAAACTGCACTCCCATAGAGATAACACGTAAACTGGTCAAATTTGACAAGATTACTTTCAATCCAATATTACGAGGTGATGCCGTCATCTAATCAAAATATTGTTATATATTAATGAAAGAGCATTTAGTAAGCTGCAACATACTGAAATCTGGGTGAAAATTGACCAAGGATAAGTGAGATACGCTCGAGTGAACTTGTAATTTGATGACGTCATTTTGAAAATTTGCTCTTTTTATTTTATTAAGAAATTTGATATCTTTTAATCATTTTTCCAGCATCGCCAACCCATGAAATGACATGTACAACTCATCAGCTTTCAGAATATGTAAAGAAAATGGGGGGTCACCGTCCATCCTGACGAGTAAAATCGGATTTAAAATTGGCGGTTTTTTGGCATTGTTGCACTGTATATCGCCATTGACGCGCGTGCGGAATTTCAACTTTGACGGGCCCTTATGACGTCATATTGAGTTGGATTGACTTGAAACTTGGTAGACATATTCCCTGACATTTCAGGCAGGCGATAAGTGTGATAAAACGGGAAATTTCTATTGCATATGAACTGTGCGTGCGTATATGCACGTGCGCGTACGCGTCCGTAAGATTTTTTCAATTTTTAGAAAAATGCTCCAAATGGTCTGAAACGTGTGCAAAAAAAATTTGAGCTCGATTTGAGCATACAAATATTTCAACGCGCGCGTACGCGCACGTTTTAAGGTATAGATGAATTTTGAGAATATGCATAGAATGCGCTTGACTTGAAATATATGTGACGTAAATTTCATTGAAAAATTCCATTCCATTAATGAGATATGATTGAGAATGTGTTTTCATATAATGACGTCATAGTGACGTCACGGTCGACTGATCACTTTGATTTTAGTTCGATTGCCGTCTTTGGGAGACGATACATATATGGTATAAGTTTGAAATTGATAGGAAGAGGACTTTCTCAGCTAATCGATGCACAACTTTTGGGGAGAAAGAAGAAGAAAAAGAAGAAGAAGAAGAAAGAATCCGTACAAAAACAGAAGGTGATCCGAGAGGATACTCGGATCACCTAATGAAAGACTAATTGTGCCTAAGCATAGGCTTTGTACAATTAAATTTAAGTGGGAGTCGAGAAAATGAAGAGACTTAATGGTGTCACTCATGGTTATTTTGTGATTTGTAAAGTGGAAAGAAGTATTTTCCTAAAAACAATGTGTTTCATCCACAGGAATTTCTGAAGATGCTGGACCTTAAACCAGACCAAATGGTTCTCGATGTGGGTTGTGGCATTGGAGGAGGAGACTTCTACATGGCTAAGGTCAGTGAAGGCTGACCATGGAGTCAGCCTGCACATTGCATCTCTTTCAGTAACTAATTGAGAGATTTCATCATCTGACATGAAAGTGATAATTTCCTGCTTAGTTCTGTCTATATGTCAAATATTGTTCATTTGCGCTGGAGTACTTTTGTTTGATGGAGTCAACCCATGTCAAATTAATTCATTTTTTTTTGTAGTGTCATGTGGCATTATTGCTGTAAAATGTCTTCCTGTAAGATGCGAGCAATTATTGGAGATGTACGATATGTTTCACACTTGCTTGAACTTAACACATGGTGCCTAGATTTATTGCTTCAGCGCTGACTTCTTCTTTGTATGACTAGTTCAGTCGTAGACTGTTTACTATATGGGGAAACGTCACATTTGATTTAGTCCTCAAATTAATTTGAAAATGTAGATTTCATTATTATATCCTGAGTATGTCCGAGAAGTTCCTATGAAGCCATTCCAGTATGTAAGGATTGCTGTTGCCATTTCTCATGCCTGCTGCATCCAAACCTTTATTGTCAACTCATTGATGGCAGAAATATTCGAGGACATACTGTCAATGATTGATAGATTATGCAATCCTTCTTAACTCCTGTTGTATCACAGTGGCCTCCAAGTTAGACTACTGCAGTAGTACATCACTTTGAGTATGTTGTCACACCTAGATTGCAGCCACTTATTTTTGTTTCTTTGCTTTTTTGGTGGGGGAGGAAGGGGTGGGATTAAGTTATCAAATACAAAGAGAGAAAACCAAGATACTCAGCAATTTACAGCTAACTGCAAAGGCACTTTTAGACATAATGATTCAAAGTCGTTTGTAGACAGGCATTAAGAAAATTATTGCATATTGATAGCCTGTATTCATTTGTTGTTGTTGCTATTGTTTTATTCATCTGGTTTTATAGAGATACAGTGTGCAGGTCGATGGGATTGACCTTTCAAGCAACATGATCGAGGTTGCCATGGAAAGAGCTAGAGACCAAAAGGAAGCAAAGGTAAATGGCTGTTTGATTTAATGCTGATCCGGCAACTGCCCATGTCAGAAGTTGCCCCCATACAGTTTGCTGGGGAAGAAACTCTCTTTAAAGATCAGGTAGTGTGGGGAGAATTGATCTTCATTCGCTTGCTCACCAGGGTACACTCGAAAACCACAACTAGCACAGACCTTCCTGAAAGGAATTGCCCATCAGCTGTTATTGTGCACCGCTCATCGATGACATTCTACTCCACTCAAGATTCTTCAACTGAGTTTGTGCTATTTGCTGTGTATAAAGCTGTACACAATTCTTTATTGAGATTCCCGATTATATCTTAGTCGGTCCAACCTTTGCAACACGCAGTTTACCCACGCTACCGGGATTTAAAGGGCTGGTGTGCTTTCGGTTGAAATGGAACTGTAGGATTCCTACATTTTTTAATCATAATTTTTTGAGATAATGAGAAACCTCTTATAAAATCTGAAGAGCACATAATTCTAAGAGAAATTCAAAGTTTATTTGATGAAATTTGGTTTTGAAATGATTGAGATATCCAAAACAAAGCAAACCTAATAAAAGTGGGACCCATCTTATATTAGGCTTGCTTTGTTTTACTTTGTTTTTGGATATCAGCCATTTCTAAACCAATTTTCATTAAACAAGCTTAAAATCCTCTTAGAATTGTGTGTTCTTTAACATTTAATGGAGTGGTTTCTAGATATCTTGCAAAAAGTTAAAAGCTGAATCTTCATCTCAACCAATACTGTCCCATCCCTTTAACCATCATTCCTGAGATGACAAACTCCATCTCTTGGCTAGACTTCTGTATTTACTACTTTTTGTTTGTTATCAAAGTCTCTGTTGCTTAAAGGTTCAGTTTACCTTTGGGAGCAGTAATTTAAATAATGTTCAAGATATCACATTTGATGCTTATGTGTAGGTCTGTTGTACCCCAAAACATCCTACCATATAAAAATTTTTGCAGTAAAGCCTAAAATATAAGGAGATATCAGTGTTTTTCTCAATCAACCGTAACTGTAGAAGGTGTAGTCTGGAAACATTTTTATCATAACTTTTGTTCACATTTTGTGTATTTAAAGGGAAAGTAAACCCAAAGAGCAATGTCGATTGAATGAAAGCAGTAATATTAGTAGAACACATCAGTGAAAGTTTGAGGAAAATCGGGCAATCGATGCAAAAGTTATGAATTTTTAAAGTTTTGGTGTTGCAACTGCTGGGTAAGGAGACTACTAGAGGTTATGACGTATGAGTGGACTACAATATAAAGAAAATTACACATTCCATCAACTTGATACTGACATATGTTAGGGGTAGCACTTATTCCCCCTGCTTTCTGAAAGTGGTTAGTCAAGAACTCTTTCATTTTGCTAGAAAAGTGAATTTTTGTGGAATTCTTTTTATATTTTCTTTATATTGTGGTCCTCTCATACGTCATAACCTCTAGTAGTCTCCTCATCCAGCGGTTCCAGCACCAAAACTTTAAAAATTCATAACTTTTGCATCGATTGTCCGATTTTCCTCAAACTTTCACTGATGTGTTCTACTAATGTTACTGCTTTTACTCAATCCACATTGCTCTTTGGGTTTGTGTTCCCTTTAACAACACTTAGCATTGATTATACAGATTCAAATTTTTACAGCTGGTTGTTTCTATTAATAAATCACATATTAGAATTATTTTAAAGTGCTAATGCTGGATTTTTGTTTCATCTGCAAATGGTAAATTATGCCTTTAAACAATTAAAAGACAAAAAAAAAAGCGCTCGTGTTTTATAACATTATGTCTAGTTCTACTAGATTAACACCCTTGTTGCGTGTTCAGAGTATTTCAGCCCTTTTTTATCCTCTTTGTTCCTCTTTCTTGCCAGGTCCAGTTTGAGATTGGTGACATCACTAAGAGAGTATATGCTGACGGTTCCTTTGATGTCATCTACAGCCGAGACACCCTCCTGCACCTGAAGGACAAGCCGGAGATATTCCGCAAATTTCTGGTGAGACACGTTCAAGTCCATCACGGGCATCAACTACTGGCATGAGAGTAGCCAAGGCTGTCCCTGTTGACCATGTTGTATGTATCCTGGTACTGGCATCCTATGGAGAGTCCTCATTTGCATCTCGTTAATATGTATATGTAGTAAACTAGCAAAAAGAGGCATTAGGCACACTCTGGGGCACTGATAGTAACCTGGCAACCACTTCCTTTCTTCTCGCTCACTCATTGCATCATCCCAGTGTCATCGCTATCAATTCTGTGTTGTTGTTGTTGTTGTTGTTGTTGTTGTTGTTGTTGTTGTTGTTGTTGTTGTTGTTGTTGTTGTTGTTGTTGTTGTTGTTGTTGTTGTTGTTGTTGTTGTTGTTGTTGTTGTTGTTGTTGTTGTTGTTGTTGTTGTTGTTGTTGTTGTTGTTGTTGTTGTTTTCCTTCATTGTTTCTGCTTGCCTCTTTGTTCCGTTTCTTTCTTTTTTTCTTTTTTTTTCTTTTTTTTTTGGATTTCCTCCTTGCTTAAGAGTACCAAAGTGAGGATGTCACAAGATATCGTGGCACAAGGTTTCAGGCAGTTGGTCGGAACCGGTCAGGAACATCGTTAGTAACCAATGTGTTCACAGATATTCAAGCTACCTGAGGTTGTTTAGAACCAGTAATAAATAGCTATGATGTCACACCTTGGTACTCTGTAGGATGAAACATTTCTGCAAATCCACTCCCAGAACAAATAATGCTCTTTGATATCCTCAAATATCTAGAATGAAGAAGTAGGGAGAAGTTGGAATATGTCAAAATAAGTTGAAATGATTCCATATCAAGACTACAGCAAAACAGATATCAAATTTCTTCTTTTTTTAAAATTTAAATTGCCTGTATTGTGTGCTGGTATCTGCCCACTGCAGAGCTGGTTGAAGCCTGGTGGTAAGCTGTTGATCTCAGACTACTGCTGCGGCGAGCTACCCCATCATGAAGACTTCAAGGCATACGTGGCTCAGAGAGGTTACACACTGTACACACCCAAGAAATATGGAGAGGTAACTTAAAGGGTGATATGTTGATGTAAAGGATATATTGTATGTGTTTAAGGCAGTGGTAGTGTTCATGTTATTTAATTGTGTGGCTGCTGTTTCTGAATACTAAATATGTTTGTACAGATGCTGTTATCTGTACTTAGTGATTCACATGGCATGACTAAGGTTCTGTAAAAACTGGAGCTGGCTGCTGGAAGGAAGGTAGCAAATGAAAATCAAAGGTGTGTGAACAGGAATCAATGCTTTTAGAATCAATGCCTCCCTGTTTGTGACTGATGGAATCATGTGTCGACAGAAGCAGTTTAAAAGTCCTCGAGCGATTTCAATTGTAAAACTGTGTGGATATCAGTAGGTTCAATAATGAAGTTGTAATGTGTCTAGTTACCAGGCAAATTGATTTAAGCAGGTCTATTGATAGTAATTGCCCTCTGCTGCTAAAACTAAAAAAAAAAAACATTTTGACTTAAAGGCAGCGCAGTAACAAACATTTTTATGAAACAAACATAATATTTGCATAAATGCTGGCATGAAGTGGCTGTCTATGTAAGCATAAATGTATAAGTGTGCTGGATGCCCATAGCAGTATTAAATGTAAATGCAACATCATTACGGTTTGTCGACACAGCTCATTGAGACGGCAGGCTTCGTCAATGTGAGGGCGGAAGACAGGACCTGGCAATTTCAGGCCATGCTGGAGAAAGAATTGGCCAAGATACTGGATGGAAGCCAGAATATCCTGGAGGTTTGTACATTCAAAATAATTATATTTCCAATCCCACAGACTGCTAGATTTTGATGATTGTTTGTCTTGTATATGAAATGATCTGCCCTTTATTAATTTCTTTCACAACCGTTGCCATGATTAGTTTCCAAAATATTGTTGTGTATGTCTAAAGGTCAAATGTGAAGAGCAAATATAAGGATATACTGGTACATGAGAACTCGTAAGGCAAAATTTGAGAGAGTCTGGGACAGTGGGTGCAAAATTGTGCACTCTGTGTAAACCTGACAAACTCTGGGATATTGTAGTCTATAGGTCAGAGGTGACTCCCGCCAAGCCTTCCATTCCATAAGAAAAAGAAAAACACCCCCCCCCCCCAAAAAAAAAAAAAAAAAAAAGAATTATTGGGCCCAGGAGATATAAAAACAATACAAATGTTGACTTTCTAAGTTCAGTATGATATGCAGCATGTTACTGAAGGAGTACAATAATCATATGACTTACGATAAAATGGTTAATTAGTTTGTACAAAGAAAAAAAAAGAAGATATTCTCTGTGCCAAGTCAGTAAAGATGTATTTTATTTCAGTTCCATGATTAATCTATCATCGGGATATCCAAGGTCTTGTAAAAACTCTGTGTCTCAGGTGCTTTGTGTTTTTGTGTTTTTATCCATTCAGGGTTTCTCGGAGGAAGACGTCGCAGCGCTGCGGGATGGTTGGAAGAGCAAAATTGAGCGTGTGAAAGCTGGCAATCAGAAGTGGGGGCTCTTCTACGCAGAAAAGACAAAGTAAACCGAAAGCAACGGTCTTGCTGCTGGTACAATTTTAGGCAAGATATCTGAATATGAGAAATTTCGGTGGGGGAAATAGACAGAGATTCATCACAGGGGTGATGGACTATTTTTGTTGTCTTCCATAAAGCTGAACCTGTAATATTTTTTGTTTTTGCCAATGAAACAATGTTGCAACTCAAAAAAAAAAACAATGTGTACAATTCAAATATTGCTTCACAGATATTTTAATTTGAAGCCAGCACGGTGATTGTAAAATTGAGTTCACTGTTGACACTCAGTGTCTTGAATTTTTATGCCTCCGCCACGAAGTGGTGCCGGAGGCATTATGTTTTCGGGTTGTCCGTCCGTCCGTCCGTAATGAATTTTGTGGACAAGGTAACTATCAAAACCTGTTGAGGTATCCTAATGAAACTTGGCATGTATGTGTATTAGGGGGTGAAGTTGTGCCTATCAACTTTTGAGTGCACATGCTCAAGGTAAAAGGTCAAGGTCAAATACATAAAATGTCACTATTTCCACCATATCTATTGAATGCCTGAAGATATTTTCTTGAAACTTAGTGTATACATGTTTTACCCAATTAAGATTCTCTGGTGAAAGTTTGGGTCATGAGGTCAAAGGTCAAAAGGTCGGGGTCAAATACATAAAATTTCACTATTTCCACCATATCTATTGAATGCCTGAAGAGATTTTCTTGAAACTTAGTGTATACATGTATTACCCAATTAAGATTTTCTGGTGAAAGTTTGGGTCATGAGGTCAAAGGTCAAAGGTCAAAAGGTCAAGTAAAAATATTGAAACTTCTTTTTTTTCTCCGTACCTTGGAAAATTGTTCAAGGTATCTTCATGGAACATAGTATATACATATACTGACTGGAAGTGATTATCTAAAGAATGTAGGGTTCATGGGGTCAATGGTCAGGGGTCAAAGGTCAAGTGCAAGGCTTCAAAATTTTACTATTACCCTCATATTTATGCAATGCCAGCAGGGTTATTTTTTTACACTTGGTGTATGCGTGTGTAACCTAATAGAAATTCTCTGGAAAGTTTTTTTCTCTCTTTTTGCCTCAAAGGTCAAAAGGTCAAAGATCAAGTGAAAGTGCTGAACTAACTTTTTCCTCCATATCTCGGAAGTGGCTCAAGTTACCTTGAAACTTAGTACATATTATGCAGGTTCTACCTGAAAGTAATTATCTTATGAATTTTAGGGTCAAGGGCTAGATGAAAAAGGTAACAATTTACTATTCAATTCAGAAATTGCACTTTTTCTCCACACCTGTACCTTGAAAATTACTCAATGCCTAAATGTATGAATGGGTCAAAGTCAAGTTAAAGTCCTTAAATCCCTAGATACATGCTCTCCTATTCATCCAATTAAACCTACGTCAAGGAAGGTGAACATTCAACACATTTGTGACAAACTTGTCATTCCAATATTTTGCCAATTTTGTGAAAATGTAATCACACAGTGTCCACATGTACTATCTACACCTATTTGGAAAATCATGCATTATGGCGGAGGCATACCAGTCGCCAAAGCGACATTTCTAGTTTTTTTTTAAATCCCATGAGGAATTTTAGATCCAGCTGATATTTCTAGTTGTTGGTTTGACTTTTGTTTTAAATGAAGACCGTTTGAGCTTGAGTTCTGGAGTAACCCAGGTAGATATATCACAGACTTGGAAGTCTGGATGCCGTAAATTAAATGGAAGTGTCCAACCTCACAGATTGCGTAAAACAGATGTGACACGACAGGAATAGTGATGATGATGATGATGATGATGATGATGATGATGATGGTAGTGATGATGTTGATGGTGACGATGATGATGATTGCATGTGGCATCAAATGAGCAGCTCTTGATAGTCTATTGAATGCAGCTGTGTTGTAATTTTAGTGAAGTGATAATCATTACCAAAGTTATCAGATTGACTTAATCATTGGGTGTGATTTTTTTTAAATTCAGCTGCAAGTCATTGTATATGTGCATGCATGTGTGTGCGTCTGTGTGTCTGTGTGTCCGTGTGTGCCTGTTGTTATCATTCGTATCTGATGTTGTAGGCCGTGATGATTTTCCATTTAATGAAATGGAGTTGTAACTGTGTAAGCGTCAAGTAAATTACAAGGAACGACTTTACCTTGGTAAGAAATGCATCATGTCATTCTTATATGAACAGTCTATGACGAATACATATAATCATTGGACACGTAAGTTTTAACTTTCCTTGCCTTGGTTCCAATCATCATTGTGTAAACTGTAATCTACATGTACTTAGCACACAAATAATCATTGGACATGTATGCTTTGAATATCTCTTGACTTGGTTCTTCCGTAATCCGACTTTTATCTATCTTAAAGTCTGTCATATGTATTAGCAATCAATAGATTAAGAGGAGACTTATATGCAAGCTCTCATTTCATGTGTCAGTGCCACATCCCAAAAGTTATCCAGTTCAAGCCAAATCAATTGCTGATGATGTTTATTGAATCATAAATGAGATCTACTGTAGGAGAATGTGAAAAAGAGGATTATTGTATAACTCTACATTGTACACTGGTCAAAACTCTTTGTATGAAATATCATGCCTTAACAATGCACTCTGCAAATTTTGTCATAGTCCTTTGTCAAATTCGATCGCAAAATTAGTTTACTCCATTCAGTTTAACTTGAGACATTTCAGATTGAAGCTGCTTAAAAAATAGAGAATATAAAAAGAAATATGGGATATTTTTTATCATAACTTCATGAAAATTCTATATCATGTTACCAGTGAGGCATTACTGGAAAGCTTTTATTTGCTCAGTGTGACGATAGACTTACTTTAAAATGTATAAGAATGGCACTTAGCCATTTTGCAATCAAATTCCTCATTTGACATCTTCTGTTCCTGAAGATTGTAATTTATTTGTTGCTTTTTTGCCATTTAAATTATTTTAAACAGTAATAACCACTGTTCTGTGATAAAATCATTAAACAGAGGTACACATATGTATAACTTTCTCATTCATGTCTGCACTTGCACAGCATTCATTAAATTTTCCTCTATTATGTGCACACCAGCTTGGTCTTTATTGGGCCAGTATTGAATCGATGACTAAATATTAATTTCAAGAGAAGTTTGCTTAATGTATTTGCAGGTTGCTTTTATACATTTTCAAGAACATGCTGATTGAATGAGTAAAGCAAAATATACACACACACAAAAATAATAATAATAAAATAAAATAAAATTCAGCGCTTTGCTTTGCCGAAGCCTTGTTTTGTACACAGATTTCATTATGTCCTCTGCCTTGAAACCATGAAATGGATAAATAGTTTACTTTTTCTTAACCAACTCTGTAACAAAGCTTTACTTTGTACTTCTCTTGAAGATGCTCCATTGTACTTATGTAGGTATCCAGGTTAAAGTACCTAGTTGTACAATGGAATGTGGTATAGTAAAAAGGTTGGATATAACAAAACCATGTATCAGTTTTCTGTTGCTGCATGTACATGTATGCATTCCAGAATTATCTTGATTAAAATCTGTAATTTGACTCAAAGGTGATTGTGTGGCAACTATACTTTATTCTGATGCCTCAACAGATGTGTATGGTACTTATGGGTTCAGATACATACATCCAGGTTAAAGTACCTAGTTGTACAATGGAATGTGGTATAGTAAAAAGGTTGGATATAACAAAACCATGTATCAGTTTTCTGTTGCTGCATGTACATGTATGCATTCCAGAATTATCTTGATTAAAATCTGTAATTTGACTCAAAGGTGATTGTGTGGCAACTATACTTTATTCTGATGCCTCAACAGATGTGTATGGTACTTATGGGTTCAGATACATGCATGCATAAAGGCTCGTTTACACCGGATCCGGCACGGCACCAGGGCACGGCATTCCGGTACATCACACTGCGCGGCACGCCGTTTTCCCGTTTCCACTGCATACGGCACGGCAAAAAATAACATGTAAATTCCCATAGACAATCAGCGCTCGATCACCACTTGATTTTTAGCAGCTAGCTCTCGAGAAGTCTTGTAGAGTGACGTAATATCTCTGGACTCTGATTGGCCAAAGTGATAAATGCCGTGTGCCGTGCTCCAAAAATGGCTCTCAGATCGATTCACCAATCCGGCAAAAAATGCCGTATCCGACAAATGGAACGGTACCGATGCAGTGTAAACGGCTTCATAGGATTTACTGGGGAGCGATTTTTCGGGTTGCCGTGATGCCGTGCCGTGGTGCCGTGCCGGATCCGGTGTAAACGCGCCTTAATACTGTACATACATAAATAAGAGTGAGAGAGAGAGGAGAGATTGGGTGATAGATAGATAGGAATAAAAATTACACATGTACTAACACATGGTACAATATTTTAGGACGGCCCAACACACCCGGGGCGACACAGCTGAAGGCATTTGGACTGTTTCAAAGGTGCAAGTGACGTAATGATGTGTATTATTCGTTTTTATGAAGTGACGAAGCAGATTCTTGTTTTTTTTTTTTTGTTTGTTTGTTTTTTTTTTTTTTTTTTTAGGCCCTCAAAATCAACAACTCGGGGATCAAACTGCAAATTGCTCCAATCAATCTGACACGACGAGCAACATTATTTGCCATTATAGAATGGGCTTTAGAATCTCTGCATTCTGATTTGTCAATCATCATGCTTCAATTTTTACTGATCCACACTGAGCCATGCATCCGATAAAATCCGAACGCATGGCTCAAGTCCTGTATAGTGTTGTAGGTGTACCGGACGCATGATGGGGAAAATGGTTGTATTTCATGAATTTACAGGCCCATGTTATAAAACGAATGATGCACAGGCTTTTTTCGTGGGTCAATGAGAATTGGATGTTGTCGTTTAACTTTGGAAACTGCCTAAAACCCATGAGCGCAAAGAGTGGGTGTAAACAGTTCCAATTTTCACCGACCCACTCTGTTTCTGTCATATTAATGTGACGAACAAAAGACATGGCGAGGGAACATGCAAGTTATGCTGAGTCGAGGGGAAGTTGCATTCCAATGTCTTTTGGTAAACATTTCAGTACTTTAGCAATGATTGACAGATGAGGTCATCTCAAGAATATTAATATTGATTGGTTTGGAAGGACTTTTTGTCGGCGTTCCCAAGTAATCTGAAGAAAAATAGAAGAAAAAAATCGTTAAAAATATATGGAATGTTTCTAGATATTCGTTTCACCGCAAAAGTGATGTTGAGAGTATCATAAATCAACACAAATCAATGTGCATTTGGATTTCAGGGCCCCTTTAATTGCGTATAGCCTGTACTATACAACAAGTTCAATTGCAATATAGAACATTGTTATATGACAATTAAAATCCAAAATTCAAACACTTTGTCATTCATTTTATTTCATTCTTTTTGCATCTCAAGTTTGTCGAATTGCTCCTGACCCGAGTCCAAACTAGATAATCCTGGACGTGGATTGACGTAGAGGGGGTGATATAGTCTAGCTGATTGAGATGTGTTGCATGCAGTATGCAACATCGCTTGTTTGTTTTGTGAATATCTGTATTTTTCTAATCATGGATTTTTTTTTTTTTCTTGCTGTGTTGTGGTCAGCCAGTTCTTTTTTTCATTAATTGCTGATAACGTAATTAGATTGTGCAAAAAGTTTGTAATTAACACAGTCAAGAAATAGACCGTCTTAAAAAAAGATGCATATGATTGCGCAGATTATCCACAAACAAGCCATATCTATATTCTTGAGTCGGTGAAAAAAAAGCCCCTAAAAACAAGTCAATTTAATATTGAGATTCACCACCAGAATATTTGCAGTTTTCCATGACACGTCATGTTAAAAAACAACAACAAATAAACAAACAAAAACCTGCTGGTATTCAAACTATTAGTGTGCAATAGGATTTTAATGTCATAGCTTTTAGTTATCTCTAATTTTTATGGACATCAGTATGTCGGTGGAGATTATTCAAAAAGATCGCAGACAGAGCCTAAAAATATTCGCTCTATAAGATTTACGTTCCTGCTGTTGTTAGCGCTGTTATTTCGTCTGGTTTTGTTTGTTTTGTGTGTTTTTTTTTTTCTTCCTTTGTTATCAAAATGATCTCAATATGTTTTGGTGTGTATGTACGTGTGTACTGTTTTGGTTTGTATGTACGTGTGTACGTTTATACCCAACGTGTTACCCTAACACGTGTATTGTGCATCGCCTTTTTTTTTCTTTCTTTTTTTTTTTGTTGTTGTTGTTGTGTTGTGTATCACCGAGTTCTTTGTGACTGGTATAATGTTTTTCTTTTTCCTTGTAAGCGGCATGTTTGCACGTTTTTATGGTACTTGGAACAGAAATTATCTTCATCTCATGGATAGACATAAAGTAATAAATTCAAATGATAACATACATTTGAAACAGTCCGACCCATCTAGTCTAAGCTACAATATGTTCTGATAAAATTATATAAACTCATATGTATTCGTTTATTTTCTTTTACTGATAACCATGTTTGTTTTACAGACAGACATTGCAATACCATATTACTTTCATTTCGTGCAACGTGGGAAGATGGGGACGACGTGCACTGATAATAGGCAAATCATTACAAGACATTACCCAGACAAGTTCAGAATAAATAATAATGATTATAATGAGGACAAAATATTACCCTGTAATCAAACCCACAAATGTAATTTTGTTTTATTGCGTTTATCGCAAAGTTTTATGTGTTCTGTGTACATCAAGGACTCCATAATGAGGGAGTTAAGTTTGCACAAGCTAAAAAAAAAAAAAGAAGAAGAAGAAAGAAACCTGTGAAAATCAGCTGGTAGATTATTCCCGTGAACTAAAAGTGGCCCTGATCTAAAGATGATCTCTGCATTCTCTACGAAGGTCGATCTCAGCAACTGGAGACATCATGGAAAGACGACAAGATTGTGACGTCATCTTTAACAGCCAAGGATTTTTTGTCACGTTTTCCGATACACCTGCCATCTTCAGAGGAGTCAAGGTATACATGTTTTACAAATTATCATATCTTATCACTTGAAGTAGGCCTACGGTAGGTGATAGGGGCAAGTCGTGATTATAATTTTGTGATGTTCACGAGGAAGGATGATAGTGTGATAATTGGTTACAGCGATACTTTAAGATAGATGAATCTATAGTGATTAAAACGATGCAGCAATTCAACAAAAATAATCAGAAACCTACAAATGAAAATAAAACTTCATTCACTTCTTACCGTCAAGAGACATTACAAGTAATAAAATAGACATATTACTAAGTATTCGTGTAGCACAAAACACGTCCTCTTTATCAATACATAAAGAGGCAGATTTGTGGCTTGTAATATGGAACGAGAGAGTGTGCGGAGATTGAGAATGGTGATGCCTATACGAGTGGTTGACATAAACATGTGCGGGTTTGCGGTGTGGGTTTTCGCCAGGTTGGCGGTTTCTTCAGATGACACGTACGATGCGATGCGAACGGACATGGGTCTTCTTTCTGAAGGCATAATATTCAGGCCAGGTCGATTTCTGCGGTCCTATCAATGACGTCACAAGAGGGGTTCAATCCGAACACTGAAGAATAATGTATACAGTTTGTATTCGTTAGCGCTGTTGCAGCTGATAAAACGGAGGTGTTCTCTGGAGGTGCCTCGACTCTCCGAAGGGAAAAACCAGCTAGGAATCATTTCTTTTGCTTAAGATTTAAAAGTGGATGGCGATTATTATAAAGAAAGTGGCAGCAAATGAAACGGATGAGGCGAGGTGAGTAAATGCTCATCACAATTAATCATAATAACGATAATAATAATAATAACGATGATAATAATAATAGTAGTAGCAATAATAATAATGATGACATTAATAACAATAATAAATATCATATATAAGGCGCTTATTACTAAAGTTTCTAAGCGCTAAACATCTTGTAATGAAGAAGAATTAGAAAGGAGAAATTATATCATGAAGTAATAAGCAATTCCCCATCTTGGTCTTGTATGTGGCACAAGAAGTTATAACAAAGATATATACACTTTGAAAATGATAAACTCGCCTTCTGCAAATCATCCGACGACTGACTCCTGGCAACTTGAAATGTCGCTGCTCGTGAGATTCAAGAACAGATGCTAATATATTGAAAAGACAGATTTCTCGTGGTGGACAAGAACTCCGCCCCCCCCCCCCCCCCCCCACTGCCTCCACCCCCATCAGTCACTGGAACAGGCACAGTTAAAAGCAGTTTTCGTTACCTTATATGCAGTGTTTGGAGGAGACAAGTTTATCTGAAATTTGTTATAGACACTGTATGTCGGCCGTAACTGGGGGGGGGGGGGGCAATAAGATAAGAAGAAAATGGGTAATGCAATAATTATCTTTGGTGCATATATAAATTAGCTATTGTTGAACATATTAAAGCCCCCAGTAATGGCTGAAATAAACAAACACCCAAATCTAACAAGTCTATATCTCACTCTGATGTACGTACCATCTAAAGAATTGCAAGTTTGTTGTTGTTGTTGTTGATGATGATGATGATTTGTTTTTATTTCGTTGTTTGTGTGTGTGTGTGTGTGTGTGTGTGTTTTAGGGAATGATGGCAGTGCAAGTGATAGTTTTGCTGCTTTAGTATTTTCGATGGTGTGTATACGTGTTTGAACGTGTCATCACCATTGTTACACAATGTCATCTAAATCAAAATATTTCGTTGAGATAGAGATGTTCTCATGATGGACAGTTTCGCTTTAGGTTTATGTAGTTTGTTTGCGTTTTTTCTCACGAAGACTCATTTCGAAAACAACTTCAGCAACCCCCTCCCACACACACACATACATAACGCACAAACGTACGCAAATATAATCGAACACAAAGACATGCTCATACTCGAAATCCTTTATAGTATATTGTTGCACACATAGTCATATAGGCCTACGCATGGACAATACCGTGGAAGAAGATTATGTTATTAATTTTGAGAACCATGCCCCTAAAATGTTTTCTTGGTGTCGTCTGATTGATCGCAACGTTACTAAACGAAACTCTATACGGGTATTAATACTTTGGCATCTCAGCGAAATAACTTCAGGCATACTTACTTGCTTCACTTCATTCAGGTCCATTTTATACAACGTTCGAATTCTTAATGCCAATGATTTTAAACTTTACGGCAGCTACAGGTATACGTTCTGTCAGCAAGTTTGATACTTGAGGGCTGACACTGCGCACAATTCGTGAAAATAGAATACTAGCATGCAATATCCAGGGCGACACGTGCAACGTGTTCTTTTTCATAGAGTCACTTGAGACATTCACATAGATCTGTTACAATTGCGGGGGTAAGAAAGAACTGGGCTTAAAAACATTTCATTAATGATCACACTTCATAAGGAGGTTTGAAACTAATTCCGTTGAAAATTCACAAAACAATTATGCAAAAACGTAAGTTTCTGAAGTCAATAAACTCATGATATTCGCAAATGTCGGCAGCACGTCGCCATTTCATGACCTGTATAGTCATTGAGCCAGCTACAAAGCTACAAAGCTTTGGGTTTCACAGCAGCGAGGGGACGGAGACGGGACGGGACAGATGAAGATCGTCTTGCAGGTGGATGAGTATGAGAATGATTATTGTTCTTTTTAATGATGATAATCTATAATGATGATAATAATGCCTATTACCACAAATATAAATATATATATATATATATATATATATATATATATATATATATACTAAATATGTTTCATATTTCATATCTAACAATCATTTTGAGAAAGAGGGAGAAAGGGGTGGTAAAAGTTACGCATAAAACACCATCGTAAGTTGTCTGTTTGCAGACTGATCGAGGTTATTTGAGAACAATGTCATTGTAAGTTTACACCCTGCATGTTAACCTGTTCAGTTTCATTGGCATAAAGAGGAGTGGTATAAAGACAGTCCCGATAATGCTCCTATAATTAGTAATAAATTGATTGATGATAATGAAACAACCTTACCGTGCTGTTGTAAAGTCACAGTGTAACATTACATCACACACACACACACACACACACACACACACACACACACACACACACACATTTCAAGCATTTATCATCTCCGTCTCCCTCCCTCCTCTTTTTTTTTCTCTCTCTTCTCTCTCTCTCTCTCTCTCTCTCTCTCTCCCCCTCTGGTATATCACTGGTATGTGATATATTAATGCCCATACATATGGCCTTTGTATGTGTAGTAAAGATGTAATGGCAAACATAAAATCTCCTTAATATATTATTTAATTTCTCCTTAGCATACTTAACATTACACAATAGTCAGACATGAATCTGTACGACTCATATTCTATGTATCCATGCGAATATATTAAGATTTTAAAACTATAAAACAAAACGAACATACAACTGTAAATACATTTTACATACATACATACATATACATACATATACATACATTCATACACACATAATCATACCCAAACATATACATACAATGAATACTGGAAGGTGAAGGTCATTGAGATTATATTTTTCTTATATATATTGATTGCTTGATCTCGCTTTCCTCTAACCACAAATATTATTGACGGCGTGTCACACTGATATTTTAATTCTATTTTGATAAATACACCACACCAGCATGCACTTTAGGTTGTTAGTCTATAGATATTGCGATCTAAACCTAACGCAAAGAACTACGTCATTCTTATGACAGAACCGACACAAGCCTGTCACACAATCTGGGGTATATCTGCTTTTATTCTGTCAATGTATTCATCACGTCGAATCTCATTTTGATTTGAATGTTTACTCTCGGAAATAAATAGAAGCTCAGAATAATGTGGTGTAATTGAGTGAAAAACTGCTCCAGATCTCGTCACCCAGAAATCCAATATCATAATTATCATTCTTATTACTCGTCGTCGGCCTCGTTGTTGTTGTTGTTGTTGTATTCTCTCTTTGCTTTCATCCCGTTTCGCGATCTCCCGGATGCTGACTCGGCGATCCTTCGTATACAAGCTGGCAGCTAGCATGTTATCAAGTTGATTGATGCTGGCAAATTTACACGGCGTCTCATCTTCACGGAGAAGGTTGTGTAATGTAAAAGAAACATTGTATCATCTCAACTCTATCTAGGATGTACCCTGTGTCAACATGACCATTGTTAAAGGGGAAATCCAGTCCAAATATGAATTAGTCTGATAAGAAAGAGTATAATAAATTATTACGAGTTCAACGGTATAAATTTGATTGAAATCGGATGAAAAATAGAGGAGTTATGACATTTTGAATTTTCGCTATTTTTTGCAATATGAATGTGCAAATGGAAAAGTGAGCATGTCATTCCCTCACAACTTGCCATATAGTTTGTACATAAAATTTTGAAATTTCCAGTTTTTCATTCAAACACAATTATATGTAACTAATCACTGTTCTGAAGTTATTCAACAAGGAATAACGTCATCTTTCAGACTTCAATGACAGAAGCATTGAATTTTCGTCATTTTTTTTTACACGATCAATGGAAAATTGTGAGGATTTGACATGGTTAGCTCACTCATTCGCATATTCATATCCACTGTACAAGAACTGTTTTGCAGAAATTAGCAAAACTTCAAAATGTCATAACTTCCTTATTTTTCATCCGATTTCAGTCAGATTTTTACCGTTGAACTCGTAAGATTTTACTCTTTTTTATCAGACTAACTTATCTTTGGACTGGATTTCCTCTTTAAAGGAACCCAAAAGCTCGGATGTTAATGTGGATTGAGTGAAAGCAGCAATATTAGTATAGAAGACATCAGTGAAAGTTTGAGGAAAATCTGACAATCCGTTAACAGTAATTTTTTTATGGATTTTTAACAATTCGGTACCGTCATCGCTGGATAAGAAGACTACTAGAGTTCATTACGTCACTATCACATAGACAACAATGTAAAGAAAATGTAAGGAGAATTGCATGATTTCTTTTTCATGAAAAGTACACATTCCATCGACTTGTTACTGACATAATCTATGTAATGGGTAATATTATTACCCTTATTTTCTGAAAGGGGTAAGTCAAGTACTCTTTCACTTTGCTAGAGAAATGAAAATAATTATGATGAATATTCTTATCATATTTTCTTTATATTATTGTCCAGAATGACGTCATAAGTGTGAAAAGAAGACAGACAAACAATGTGTGGGTTGTACATTACGCACATACAATATAATGTCTCATCTTTGTATTCAACAAAAACATTCATCTATTCATGATTTATTTTCATGATAATTTTGAAGGATGGATAAGCTTTCTGTGCAAGAAATGGAATAAGGAATGATTTTTAATATGAAATCATATGGTTTTCATTGATTCCATGAACACTTTTTGCAGTTGCATTACTGTTTGCATTATTGATATACGTTATTTTTATCTTTTCACTGTGATGAACAGATCAAACAGCCAAACGAGTCACACCTCAAAGCTTCTGAAGAATGGGCATGAAATTAATGTAGCAAATCGACTCTTTCTCAGCCATTTTTATGGTAATAAATGAAGTATTGTTTTGAACCAACTGACAACCACTGCATGCAGCAAGTATAAGATCCGGCGTTAGTTTAGGCCGTTGCTGCATCAAATTCCAATAAAGGCAATGATGTTAAGTAGTCTGATTTGTTTTGTTTTATCCCCCAATAAAATTAAAGTTTAAAGCAAAAATTTGTCCCCACAGATTTCCGTCATTGTAACATTGTAATACAGAGCAATATTCCGCCTCTTGAGCGCAAAAATGCATGTTACCCCCCTATAATGTGGCGACGTATATAGTAGGCCTTAAGCTCCCATGCTGATGAAATAATCAGTCATCCACAATAATTAGTGCAGCGTCGATCCATCATTCGACATTGCCAGCTGCTCAGAAGTTTGAAAAAAAAGGAGCCGGGCATGTGAAGCCTTCTTTGTGAGTCGATGATACGACATTGTTTCGTATGATGTCACGTGTTGAATAAACAGCTTCATCCAGCTCGCGAGCGAGCGTCGCGGTGATACGGAGAGGGCAGCTCCTGTCATAATGTGCTCTATATCGCTCGAAGACATGGGTTGCTGCACATTAATTTTTGCGCATGCATGTCACTCTTCCCTGTCAATGCATCAAATAAACCGTTCGGCTTAGAAGTATAGCTGCGTTTGCTTTGGGAGAACTGTGGTTTAGTGGCTTATAGACTCCTGACTTTAAAACGGAGGCTCCGAGTTCGAATCCGGCCAACGCTCGCAGACATGGGTCGCTACACATTAATTTTTGCGCATGCATGTCACTTTTCCCTGTCAATAACAATGATGCATCAAATAAACCGTTCGGCTTAGACATATAGCTGCGTTTGCTTTGGGAGAACTGTGCATGGTATAGTGGCTTATATACTCGTGACTTTAAAACGGAGGTCCCGAGTTCGAATCCAGCCAAGGAATCAACTGTGCCCGTGGACAAGATGTTGTTAACCACGATGTCCTTCTCGTCTTGGGTGTAAAAACTGTGCACCCGGCAATGCTGGGGTATATATTACATAATGACAGGGCCCTATGGAAGAGCAGCGCTAACATTGACGGAGTTTATACAATGGATAAATAAGACCATAGTGTAGTGTATATGACTTCTTTTGTGAGTTAGATTTATATTCCACCTTCCTTAGGGCTTGTCAGTCGAACGCTCTTCATAACATCGGGCATAAAATTCCTTATATACACTGCCATTTATGTACTGCTTTTCTCCATATGCCGAGATAGTGATGGTAGGAAAAAAAAATCGTGTTTCCTTGATTTGGAAATGTAACACTCTCTGAAATCGTAGACTGCAGCAAACGTTTTCATTTCATATGGAATGAGGTACTTATGTGATTTTCGAGTGCTCGCGAAGGAAGCAATATCCCTTCATTTCAACGATAAACATGTCGAATCGTGAAATCTGCAATCATAGGAACAAATCCTCGATGTTAATAGGTATACCTAAATCCACCTACAAATTGAACATTAATCATATACCCTGATTGGCATCCCGTTCACGGAATCTTTTCAGATGAAAAAATGTCATGAATTAACATTTTTCATTTCCGGTTTTGATTGCATTGAAAATGTCAATGGAGTCTGTTGACAACACAGACTTGTTTGCAACCGTCTGTAGCCATTACTTTTGCTGGGTTTGCAAGTAAGCCACGAGATGACATGAATATAAACTGCTTTTTTAAGGCTAAAATACTCGTGAACTAGAATAAGAAGATACCAATAAGCTTCTGTGTGTTTATGTGTGTGTTTGTGTGTGTCTGTAATGGGCGTAAATCCCGGGGGGATGGGGGGGGATATATCCCCCCCCCCCTGAAATGGAGGAGGGGGGGATGGCCTGTACAATCATCCCCCCTGAATTTTGAGGGAAAAAATGGAGGAAGCAGAAATGTGATTGTAACAATTTTGACATAATTATTGCATGACGTTTGTACGCCGGCCTTCAAACAGGTAACATATAGCTGAACAGTATTCTATCTTGTAGGAAAATGTATACATAATTTTCTCAAGCGCTCGCTCGCTTCGCTCGCTCGCGAAGAAAGTAACATCGACATACAGTCACTGTAAGGTATGGCTCAGACGTTGACAACGTCAAATAGTATAGGCCTACATGTAAACATGCTATGACGCGAGTAACTGGGGACCATCTGCAAAATATGTACGAAAACAAACAAACAAACAAACAAACAAACAAACAATAACAAAAACTATATCGTCATAATTGAACCCCCTCCATTTCCTGAACCATTCCTGAGAAACGACAGTGACTCAGTCAGAATACATCTATGGGCATTCCCAGGGAAGATCAGGGGCGTCAAATCTATCTCGGGGGGGGGGGGGGGGGGCAAAGAGCATTTGCCCCGCCCCTTTGGAAGTGTTTAGGCAGACAAATCATTTATCCCCCAAGCAATTCCCGAGATGAGGACAAATCTCGAACTTTCTTAATGGAAAATTGTCCAAATATCCCCAGAACTATGCACCAGATCGTTGTATTGCAATCATAAGCATGCAAAAGCTCCGCTATACAGGATCCCTTTCGATAAACTTTGTACACTTTTGACATTGACGTATATATCCCTAATTCATCAGTGTGCAGCAGATCTTTCACTTAACAAAAGCACCCTCATATGCAGAGGCGTCGATGGGGGGGGGGGGGATGGTTCTCCCATAAAAGTGGGACAAACAAAAGCGAAAAATATAGCTACAAACGGCAGTTTTTGGAGTGTAAAATATCAAAATTTTAAAGCTCGCTCGCTCCGTTCGCTCGCATTCAACCATAATGCCATTCTCCTGATGTTGCTGCCAGTGACTGACAGCAGTTTTCGGCCGGTGCGCCCCCCTCAATTTCCAAAGCGAAAAATATAGCTACGAACGGCAGTTTTGGGACTGTAAAATGTGAAAATTTTGAAGCTCGCTCGCATTCAATCATTATGCCATTCTCCTGATGTTGCTGCCAGTGATTGACAGCAGTTGCGCCCGGTGCACCCCCCTTAATTTCCAAAGCGAAAAATATAGCTACGAACGGTAGTTTTGGGACTGTAAAATGTGAAAATTTTGAAGCTCGCTCGCTTCGCTCGTTCGCATTTAATCATTATGCAATTCTCCTGATGTTGCTGCCAGTAATTGCCAGCAGTTTTCACCCCAGTGCGCTCCCCTTTATTTCCAAAGTGAAATAATACAGCCACAAACGGCAGTCTTTGGACTGTAAAATGTCAAAATTTTCAAGCTCGCTCGCTCCGCTCGCTCGCATTTAACCGCTATGCCATTCTCCTGATGTTGCTGCCAGTGATTGCCAGCAGTTGCGCCGGGTGCGGCTCCCCTTAATTTTCAAAGCGAAAAAGTATAGCTACAAACGGCAGTTTTTAGACTCTAAAATGTCAGAATTTTCAAGCTCGCTCGCTCCGCTCACTCGCATTTAATCGCTATGCCATTCTCCTGATGCTGCTGCCAGTGATTGACAGCAGTTGCGCCCGGTGCGGTCCCCCTTAATTTCCAAAGCGAAAAATATAACTACGACTGTAGTTTGGACTGTAAAATGTGAAAAATTTGAAGCTCGCTCGCTTCGCTCGCTTGCATTTAATCATTATGCCATTCTCCTGATGTTGCTGCCAGTAATTGCCAGCAGTTTTTCCCCGGTGCGCTCCCCTTTATTTCCAAAGTGAAATAATACAGCGACAAACGGCAGTCTTTGGACTGTAAAATGTCAAAATTTTAAAGCTCCCTCGCTCCGCTCGCTCGCATTTAACCGCTATGCCATTCTCCTGATGTTGCTGCCAGTGATTGCCAGCAGTTGCGCCCGGTGCGGCTCCCCTTAATGTTCAAAGCGAAAAAGTATAGCTACAAACGGCAGTTTTTAGACTCTAAAATGTCAGATTTTTCAAGCTCGCTCGCTCCTCTCGCTCGCATTTAATCGCTATGCCATTTTCCTGATGCTGCTGCCAGTGATTGACAGCAGTTGCGCCCAGTGCGCCCCCCTTAATTTCCAGAGCGAAAAATATAGCTACGAACGGTAGTTTTGGGACTGTAAAATGTGAAAATTTTGAAGCTCGCTCGCTTCGCCCGCTCGCATTTAATCATTATGCCATTCTCCTGATATTGCTGCCAGTAATTGACAGCAGTTGCGCCCGGTGCGCCCCCTTAATTTCCAAAGCGAAAAATACAGCCACAAACGGCAGTCTTTGGACTATAAAATGTCAAAATTTTCAAGCTCGCTCGCTCCGCTCTCTCGCATTTAACCGCTATGCCATTCTCCTGATGTTGCTGCCAGTGATTGCCAGCAGTTGCGCCCGGTGCGGCTCCCCTAAATTTTCAAAGCGAAAAAGTATATCTACAAACGGCAGTTTTTAGACTCTAAAATGTCAGAATTTTCAAGCTCGCTCGCTCCGCTCGCTCGCATTTAATCGCTATGCCATTTTCCTGATGTTGCTGCCAGTGATTGACAGCAGTTGCGCCCGGTGTGGTCCCCCTTAATTTCCAAAGCGAAAAATATAACTACGAACAGTAGTTTTTGGACTGTAAAATGTGAAAATTTTGAAGCTCTCTCGCTTCGCTCGCTCGCATTATTTTAATCATTATGCCATTCTCCTGATGTTGCTGCCAGTAATTGCCAGCAGTTTTCGCCCGGTGCGCCCCCTTTATTTCCCAAGCGAAAAAAATACAGCCACAAAGGACAGTTTGGGGGACTGTAAAATATCAAAATTTTCGAGCTCTCTCGCTTCGCTCGCTCGCATTTATTCGTTATGCTATTCTCCTGATGTTGCTGCCAGTGGTTGACAGCAGTTGCACCCGGTGTGCCCCCCTTAATTTCCAAAGCGAAAATATAGCTACAAACGGCAGTTTTTGGACTGTAAAATGTCAAAATTTTCAGTACAAAAAGATTTATACCCCCCCCCCCCCCCGTTTGCTTCGCTCCCTCACATAACCGCTCCTCCTATAGGTCAAATCCTGTCTACGCCGGTAATAGGCCCCATTATTTAGTAGGCCTTCACAGTGATGTCGCACAGGCGGAGCAAGAGCTGAAATACCACGATTTAGTCTTTCAATAATATATTGTGAATATTTCATTTTCTTATTTTTCTTTTAAGAAAAGAAAATAAAATTTTCACCAAAAGTGTGCACCAGATCGCTGAATTTCAGGTCTGAAAATGCAAAATCTTCCTCGTGTGGGAGAGGGATACCCCCCCCCCACACACACACCCTCCCCCCGTTCGGTCGCTCCGCTCCCTCTCACAGATATTTAAAAAACAAAAAAGTGTCTTCATACTTTTAAGGTCTGATTTTCTGCCGAAAGTCATCTGACAAGCACACAAAAAAAGCAACAAGAACAAAAAGTCTTCATATTTTTGCTGCCACTTTCCTCCCACTTTATATTTCATGCAAAAGAGTGGGACATCCGGTCCCTGTAAAGTGTGTGTGTGTGTGTGTGTGGGGGGGGGGGGGGGCACCAAGCTTCTCCCCCCCCCCCCCCCCCCCCGGTCCGGTTATGGGCTTGTAATCGTGGTGATGGTGACCATCCCCCCCACTCCTCAGTACGGATTTACGCCGTTGGTGTCTGTCTATCTTATACTTTGATGGCAAAAAAGAAGAAATAAACCTTTTAAGAAAGTGTTGTTGTTTTTTATCCCTTCCATCCTTGTCATTTATTGTATCTCCCACCATTCCCTTTTATTACTCAAGTTATTTCATTCTGCAATGATGAGCATTGATTCATAACAAAAACAAAATAAAATAATCTCCGATTCCGAATCTTAGTCTACCTTGGAAAGAGAAAAACACAATAAAATATGTTTATATTTTCTTTATAGGCCTATTTCAAGATCAAGTTTCAATACACATACAGTACATTGCTTATAAATGATAATGATAAGGTCTTATTTATCCAGGGTAGCCTCTTCAGTGTTGCCACTGCTCTACCAGATGTAAAAACATCTTGTCCAAGGACATGTAAGCACTGGACAGGAATCGAACTCGGGTTCTCCGACTGGGAGTCGGGAGTTTTATCCGCTTTGCCACAGCGCCCCTTAATTGAATTCACTATAATCTCATGTTATTTCATTTTCTTCAATTGACATTTATTTCCACTCGTCTATAAACAGATACCGTAACAAAAATACAAATTATTCATTACGCAATTAGTGTATTATTTTCTTATTTTATAGAAAATACATAATAAAAGTATCATGAAGTATAATAAACTACTACACATATTTTTGTTGAATAACCAAGAATAACAATGCACACTTTCACTTTGGAAGCTTGACAGAAAAGTAAATATTAGAATGGGGAAATGGCCCATTAAGTTTATTGTAAGACGTGGGTCACTTGAGACGTATCATATAAATATGCACCGAAAATCATCCCAAATCAATTCATGAATAACAGGTAACCCAAACAAACAAACAAACAAACAAACAAACAAAAACCACGCCATATCATTATAAAGAGTAACTATTTTCGAATACAACCCCCCCCCCCCAAAAAAAAAAAAATTACAAATTAAGACACCGCATGCAGCAATTGCAGTGTATATAAGGTACAGATATCTCTGTCAATGATGTGTTTAGGTGTTGGCGTATAGATTGGTTTGATTTGAGAGTTATAGCCTACTCCAAAAGCCATCAGCTGGCTATGATATTTTTAGCTGTGTTCGACCCAACAGAACACTGCCACCCACCGGAAAAATCACTTATTCAAACAAATCCCCAAAGCTAATATCATTATTACATATTACTGCCAAAAGGGGTTGAGACTCGATTGTCTCTCATTTCAGTTCAGTTCTTAATCACAATTTATCGTGTTTCTTTCTTTTCTTTCTACTAGTATTTGAATAAAAGCGATCACCATTTGGCTCACAGTGTTATTGGCAAAATAAGGTAAGATAGTTGTACCGCCGAGTTATCCACATCCAAACGTTATCGGTGTGACCGATCCAGAAGCTCGCACTGGTTTACATCACTCGTTGCAGGTTTTAACCAGGGCGAGCAGTCGCGTAGAGGCGTTTTACGTCGGAAGATAATTCACATCGTCATTGACTGTTTATTCCAAGTGAGATCCATCTTCCTACACGCTGAGACATCAAGGTCTTCCCGCCTCTTCCATGAATTTCACCGCAAATCGTCTGTCACACGTCTGTGGCCGACCAGGGTAGGCATGTGACGCGAGTAACGAGTCGCACAGAAGGGGGAGTGGCAAGTTCTCGTTTGGAAGTATGTTTTCAGCGGGTTTCGGCTTTGAGGATGACTATCTCCAAATACAACAAATTCTATGCCATCTATACAGGCGATTACACTCGTGTCCATCGATTTTGCAGCGCTGTATATAGGTTTCATGGGCCACCAGGTATTTGGGGCTCCAACCCCTCCCCCAACCTGCTTTTGCTTGAAAAAAAAAAAAAAAAGAAAAAAAGAAAAAAAGAACAAATCTGGGTGGAAAAGTATGAAAACCCATGACTTTTGAGGGTTCCGTCCCAGAAATTTCACGTCGAAGGAAGGCGGAAGGTGGGGGGGGGGGGGGGGGGGGTTGAAAGGAGCAATGACCCTTTACCAATCGACCACGAGCACTGCTCTCCCTCCAGACCCCCCCCCCCCCGACCTACAAATACATAGAAAGCTTTACGTTTCCCCATGGGCTCTTTTCATTGTTGTTTGTGTTGTTTAATATCAAATCTAGAATCGGCTCCAATAGACGTCATCTATAACCTATAGCTGTCGTAATGATCTGCGGTTAGCCCATATGCTACCTTCAAATGCCATACTAAGTCAATATATCTTTAACGCATCCCCCCACCTTTAAAATCAAGATGACATTTTAGAATGTCCTCCTACAAAGAGAAAGGATGGTGCAAATTTTGATCAAAATATACTTATCGAAACAACTAATAATCGCATTGACATTTAAGATGTGGCATTTATAGGATAAACTATAAGAGCATTTGCTGGAGGTTCTCCGTAGGAAGAAATTGGCAAAGAACTTGACAGTTCTCTGTAATTATTGTTTGAAGATGTGAGGGTTAATCAGTGCCGCCATTTATCTTTCCGTTTTCTCGCAAATTAATGCAAAACACTGATAGAATTCTCTCTTCGTCGGCAGATGCAGAGCAGGGAGGTATCAAAGAGGGTGATATTCCTCATTTCGAAAGTTCGTTAATCCGAAAATGAAACACGGTTCGTCATTCTGAAGGTTCGTTCATCCGAAAATGAAACAAGGAAAAGTAGAAATTACGCGGTGCGTAATATATGTCCCCGCCGGAAGTAGCATTTTGTAGCAAAATGTACAATATAGGTCAAAAATCAAGGTAAAAGGTCAAAGAAGTCAAAGGTCAAAATTCTGTGTAGAAGTTTTGAAGCCCTCACCCAGCGCCATCAAATAAAGCAAACGGAATCGAAATCGGGTTAGAAATGGCGAAGGAGCAGCATTTTGTAGCCAATGTACAATATAGGTCAAAAATCAAGGTCAAAAGTCAAAGAAGTCAAAGGTCAAAATTCTGTGTAGGAAGTTTTGAAGCCCTCACCTAGTGCCATCACATGAAGCAAACGGAATCGAAATCGGGTTAGAGATGGCGAAGGAGTAGCATTTTGTAGCAAACTGTACAATATAGGTCAAAAATCAAGGTCAAAGGTCAAAGAAGTCAAAGGTCAAAATTCTGTGTAGAAGTTTTGAAGCCCTCACCTAGTGCCATCACATAAAGCAAACGGAATCGAAATCGGGTTAGAAATGGCGAAGGAGTAGCATTTTGTAGCAAAATGTACAATACAGGTCAAAAATCAAGGTCAAAGGTCAAAATTCTGTGTAGAAGTTTTGAAGCCCTCACCTAATGCCATCACATAAAGCAAACGGAATCGAAATCGGGTTAGAAATGGCGAAGGAGTAGCATTTTGTAGCCAATGTACAATATAGGTCAAAAAAATCAACCTCAAAGGTCCAAGAAGTCAAAGGTCAAAATTCTGTGTAGAAGTTTTGAAGCCCTCACCTAGTGCCATCACATAAAGCAAACGGAATCGAAATCGGGTTAGAAATGGCGAAGGAGTAGCATTTTGTAGCAAAATGTTCAATACAGGTCAAAAATCAAGGTCAAAGGTCAAAGAAGTCAAAGGTCAAAATTCTGTGTAGAAGTTTTGAAGCCCTCACCTAGTGCCATCACATAATGCAAACGGAATCGAAATCGGGTTAGAAATGGCGAAGGAGTAGCATTTTGTAGCAAATTGTACAATATAGGTCAAAAATCGAGGTCAAAGGTCAAAGAAGTCAAAGGTCAAAATTCTGTGTAGAAGTTTTGAAGCCCTCACCTAGTGCCATCACATAAAGCAAACGGAATCGAAATCGGGTTAGAAATGGCGAAGGAGTAGCATTTTGTAGCAAAATGTACAATATAGGTCAAAGGTTAAGGTCAAAGGTCACAACTGAAATTCTTTGTAGAAGTTTCAAAGCTCCCATGTAGTGCTATCATATAAAGCAAACAGAATCAAAATTGGCTAATAAATGACAGAGAAGTAGCAAATTGAAGATTTTGATCACACACGGACGCACACACGGACAGACGGACAGACGGACAGACACACGGACACACACACGTACGGAGTCCGTTTCATAGTCCCCTGCTCGAACTCGTTCGGCGGGGACAATAAGTCTATAGTTATTCCGAAAGTTCGTTAATCCGAAAAAGTAAAGAAGGTGATACTAAGAAACTTTCGGCATTACGAACCTAATTTCGTTTTGATGTTTGTTTGTTTGTCTGTCTGTCTGTCTGTTTGTCTGTTTGTTTGTTTGTTTGTTTGTTTTTGCTTTTTTTTTCGTTTGATTTATTCATTTATTTATTTATTTTTGTAAACGAAACCTCGGAATAATGAACCTTCAGAGTAGCGAACCGTAACCGATGCAGCAATGGATGTTGAGGATTCTGAGACATCGACATACGTATAGTATTTACTTGTTTACAACATTTTACATCCAGGCTTGAATTGTTGTTGTCCATACAACAGTTTTATCTTGTTATTTTACTTACAGCATGATAAAACAAAGGAAGACAAAGTAAGGAGTCGACAATGGTCTAACACATCATCGACCATCTCGTGCTCTGTCTGTCCGATTGTTTTCCATCTTCATCATGGCGTAACCTGTTTACAGCATAAACCAGCATAAACCTACAAAAATACAAATTAACATCTGTCATATTGTTCTTTATGAGTCATTGTACTATGAAATAATCAAGTGTCCAGGAAAGATCCGACATGTTCGCTACTTTGTTGGTCTTGCATCCATGTGGGTTACACCCAGTAGGTTAAAATTCATACAGCAAAGTCATGAAAGTAAAACAAAGTATACAAGACAAAGTGGTCCCAATAAAAGGTTGGAAACCACATTTTACTGTTGTATAGGACCTCTTTGCTTAAGGTTATCTCATCCATTTAAGAACTGATTTTTTTAGCAAATAAACTTTGAATTCCTCTTAAAATTGTATTGCTTTTTTTATATTTCATATTAGAGGTTTCGCATTATCTTACAATAAAGTTGGAAACCTGAAACCCCATCTCAACCAAAGCTATATTTTATGGGCTTTTGCACAATAATAGACCAGTATGTTCTCTCCCTATTCCTTTTTTTTTTTTGCCAGAGCATTATCTTCACTGATAAGAGCATGATGGTACAACAATCATCGTTGCCGATAGTATAATTGATATTTGATGCAAAAACAGGTAAACGCCATTTCAGGTTGTTGTTGTTGTTTTTTTCTTCTTTTTTTTTTAAGTGAGGTCATCAAATAGAGAAAAATTCAATTTTTTCAATGATATTGCAACCAAATAATAAGAAATATTTGTGGGGACACCATCGATTTCATATTATTTAATATTTTTTCTTGTTTTTCAGCAGCTTCTGTCTCAAATATCTCAATTAAGTTGATAAAAATGAATATATCGGTTTTTGCATAATTGTATGGAAATCGTGAAAGTCAAAAAGGGTTGTTGCTTAAGTTAGTAAACACACACCCTATATTGCCAACACACTTCTCCCCTTTTACCCCACCTCCTCCCCAAATCCCACCCCACCCATCAAGGCAAGCTGCCTCCATCCCTCCCCAACTCCGATGCAGACGCCATGTTCGCGTCCGGCCGGGCGAGAGCTGATGGGCGATCACTCAGCGAGGCGTCCCGCTACACAGTCAGTCCGCCCCTTCCCCCGGTGCCCTACCGCGACACTGTAATTAATGTAGTGACGATGATGGCTAACAGCACACGGGAAACACACCCACATTATCTCGCTTTGACATGCATGTCAATGCTTTCCATACATCCCATCTGCACGAGAAGAAGAAAACGAAAACAACGATCAAAGCTGTTCTTAAAGTTACTGCTGTTTTACGATGACTTCGCTTGCTTTCTTCGCTGGTTCCACTTTTTTTTTTTTCATCTCCTCTAATTTTTTGTTGTCTTCAATGTCTAGACTGCCGTCAGTTTGGGGGAAGATGAACTTTTTATCAGTTTTTGCTATCATCTTGATCATTACCGTATCGCATTATCGCTATTCACTGTCTTAAACTACATGGGTATGCATCGATAGAGACTTGAGTTGTTGGTTTTTTTTTTCTATTAGGGCCTACTATCAAACAGTTTGCACCGAACTGTTCTCAGAACGAGACATCCAATAAAAGCTTTATGGTCACTCTATATAATCTTTGTTTTCTCACCATCATCGATCAACTGTCTGGATGAAGCAGCCTGTATTGCTTCTAATCTCATTGCTCAGTATTGTTGATATGGTTATCAGCATATCATGCGAAATTTTAATATCCTTTAATGTCAATACTGAATACTTTACTTGGGACGCGTGTGGTAGACTTTTGCCGTCATTCATAGCAGACGAACCAAGACTTATTCCTCCTAGCCTGTGCTTTGCTTGCTACCTTCTTTCCTACCTGGAACAACGTGTGAATTTCCACTGGCCAATTAATTAAAACAAAGCGCATATCATTTAGAATTCACTTAGAACTGATAACCACCACGTCATCTGCACTTGAGCACGGAGCTACAACATTGTAGCTCCGTGATTGGAGTCTCTGCGACGGTTTATGTCGCGTCATTGGAGAACGACCAGGGCCCTGCCTCAAAACAACATCTTCAATCGTTGCTATAGGTTACAAGAACTGAAACTACCCGAGCAACAACTAACATGTTCCCCGTTGATTGGTTGTTGCCCCTCGGCTGTCATGGAAACCACAAGTTGTGTAAGATATATATGCAAATCTTGTTAACGGCATAGTAGAGGGATGCTGTCCGTAACAGTAGTGGGTGGGGGAGGGGGGGGGGGAGAGAAAGACTACTATCAGAGGGACAGCAATGAACAAACAGATGGAGAAATTGTGACAGATTTTACGTGTCGATAGAGAGAGAGAGAAAACAAAGATAGACAGATAGATATAGAAAGATAGATAGACAGATATGGAATTATAGATAGAGAGAGATATAAAGAAGATATATAGAGAGAGATTGGGAAAGAGAAGGAGAGAGGGAGAGAAAAAGCCTGAGAAGTAAAGGTCGACGGGTGGTTGACTCCATGAGGCAGATTAGATGTATCAGATGCATTCATGATTTATATTTCACCGAGTTTCAGGGAATCGCTATCTCATAATGCGTTCTGTCATTTGTGGAATTCTGGATCAAAATAATTTTGCTTGGCTTCTGATTTGAGGGAACGGTCGCCCATTCCACAAAATGAATGTAGACACAAGTAGAGTGTTCAAACGTGAGACGTAGATCAAAAGCGATCCATAATTCAGATGAAAATCAATGTTCTGTTGATCAGCATTCATCAACATCAAATTTTGTGTGAATGACCGACACATATTCTAAGACACAAATATTCTTTAAAAGAAAGGAGATTATTATTGAAGGAAAGAAATTATAAATTCATCTCTCTGTCATACCACAATAATCTTCTCATTGAACAGTGAGTATATCAGATATACAGTGTACCAATAAGATTTTGAGTGAAATCCACATTTTACATGCTTTTTTTTTCTTGCATTGTTAAGGTACTAAAATGACTCATGCCAACACAACATATTGATATCGTAAAACCAACATTTCACCTGCATCAAAATATTAATCGGCTGTATTATTCTGATATACTTTGTTACTTTTATCCTATATTAGCGTCTTTATAATCGTCCTTCATGTATTATCGCTTTGTTAGTATATTATTTATGATATTTCAATTATTAAATCATATCATAGTGCACTGTGATTTCATTTTTTTATAGTGCTTTTCAAAAGAATACAGAAAAAACACAGTCAATTTAAGTTAGTTAAAGTGTTTTTATATTAGATTCAATTTCAGTCGGCGTTAATGTATTAAAACATCTTTTCATTTTTTTCCACAGACAAGAAGCTGAACAATAAACGCCAAACAAGTTTCCTCTCTGTTTTCAGTACCATTCAACGAATTAACTCTAGCTCCAGACAATAATAAACCTTTTATTTCTATAATCATGGCATTTTCATTGAAAGGCGAAATAATTTTGCATCACAAACTTCTTGCGTTATCACACGATAATATGACCCAGACCCGAAAAAACCCCGATATAGTTTCGAAAAGTTGATGATATTTGATAGATATATTCATTAAATAAAATTGCCAACTGCTGAAAGTGAGTCTAACGTTCCAATGCTCGTCCTTCAAAAAGGAGCGCCCGAACTGAGCAGGCGCCAAACGCACGACCACACTATATAATCTATGGCTGACCCTTGACAAATTCTGAAATAAATGTCATCTGTTCTAAAACAATTACCGCCTGCTCTTCTTAACGACATAATTATTCGACGAGAGATGTTTCGGCGACGGATGTGGATCATAGTGAGGCGATTTATTACACTGGTCCGTTTTCACAAGGTCTGTATAGATTTTGGTATATCTCATATCTCCTCGAAGAGATGGAACTGTATCCTCTTTGGAGCCAGCAATATATGTCCCGGATGTAGGTGGCGATGTTCCCCAATGACTTCTGCTGAAAGACATTTTTCATACTCATGATGTTAGACCATTTTTATTATCATTATTATTATTATTATTAAAAGCTGTTTAAAATTGACCGCGATAGCACTGAGAGGTAATATCTACAGCTTAATAATGTCAAACGTCATTTTCGTTGACAAAGTTCATAATCGCATATCATTATCTTCAAATCATCAAATGACATTTTACTCATCAGTTCGGGTTTTCCCCTTGCGATGTCTACTCGAGATTAATTTCATTCGAGACATTCAATACTCTACCGCAAATAAAAAATTTGCTCAATACTGTCACATATAGATCAAGGAATGTAAACAACGAAACTATGCGTGTTAAATTTTGGCACATACAACCACAACAAAAAAAGAAAGATTGTTAAAAAATGTTCGTGTTTTTTTTTTTCTTTCATAAAAGTGACGAACGAAATTTATTTACTTAGCAGTGGACGTTGACATAGCAAAGAACAGCAAGGCGGATGGGTATATAAATGACTAAAAGTGTATGAAACTAATAATAATGATAACGAAACTACTTACAGTTTAATTATACAACTCATTTTGAACAAAATAACTAGCCACCTTCAATGAAAGGGAAAGGATTAAAAAAAACCCCACCTATTTATTGTCTACTATTTTCATACACTCCAATATCCTATGAAGCCTATTAATAGGCAGAAATAATTATGTACATCTTTCAATGCAGACTGAATGTACTGCAGTCACTATCTGTGAGCATCGGTAGTGTGAATCTGGTGTCGAGAATTATTTGAGTCAGACCTGCATATAGTCAACCTTATTTAAGCTGAATAGCGAGAATAGTAACCATGGTTACGGTTCATGAATGTATACATTTATTTTGATTAACCTTGACATTACACAGCCCAGAAGCCGTGACCCAATGAATTGGAGCAAATTGCATGCTTTTAAGAGATGAAATATTTTGTTACGAAAGCAGCAGGGTTACGAAACATCTGTCATCTTTACATTTCAACTTTTCCACATTGAACTTAATTCGTACAACAACAACAATAAAGAAGGATTTTATCTTAATACGCAATGTCGCCTATTTCTTGACATCTGCACTCTTGACTAAAATAACATTTCAAACAATTTAAAGCACAGTGTACCTTACTAAAGTATCTTGAGTTTGTAAAACACGTGGCAACTTGAAAACGTACTCTGTAAAGTTGCTGAAGATAACAGTATAAAGTTGTGATATCATTATGATTATAAAGATGTTCTTTGCAACACCAACTTTTAGATTATCTTTTTGAATAGTGATAATGATGAATGATCCTATTATTCACGATCCTATGGGATCATGAATATTGTCATCATTATCACTATAACAATAATCGTTTACTGGGATAATTGCTATAATCATTGTGACTATAGTATTACGATAAAAAGATGAATAACTATCATTACAACTTATCATTGCTATCAGTTCCATCATCACCATCATCATCTGTACTTTGATCCCAAGATCGATACTATCATTTAATTGATCAAAGGGATTATCAAAAAAGAAATAATGATAAGATGCACACACACACACACACACACACACACATACACTGTAAATGTTTTATCAGTACCATGGTCTCCGTTAAAGAACGTGATGTCATCTTTTCTGTATGGACAGTATCATGATTCGTGCCCTCATTGTACCTCCTTCATAGGTTCTGAAAAGGGTCCAGAATGTTAAAGTGTGACCAATAGGCAAGTTGCTGATACAACCGAAACATTTTTGCGTAATAGTTGGATGGATTTCTCGGAATTAATAGCATCATCAGTTGGAAGGTTGCTTTCTGGCAATTCGAGTTGTGTTCACATTCTACGTTAGCAGTCATCTGTCATATCTCTTCGTATCTGTCCATCCATCGACCAAGGACAGCGGAAACGCCCGACGAAAACTGCGAACCTTGGAGAGCAGACGTTCAGATAACACTTCATTTCGTTGCATGTGCTGCCGAGGAGCGGAAAGTTCGCAATTCCAGGCCAATGTTATAGATTATTACCGATGTCGCCGTGTTGTTCTAAAGATATATTGTACACGCTTGTGCATGAGGTTAATTACGTCCCGTAGTAAAAGGTCTCGAATTGTCACTGGGTGAGGATGATGGAAGAAAGACGGGAGGGGGGGGGGGGGGGCATGGGAGGGAGAAGGAGAGAGTAAACGAGGCGATGGGGGCGCGCATCTCGGATGAGAGGTTGCTGCAGGTATTCAATAGGAGAAAAGCTGGTCCGGGACGTCTAGGGCACCATACATGTTTGGCCCTTATCATAGTAGTATAATCCATACTAATATTTGGGCTTTGGTCTTCTTGAAAAAAAAAAAAAAAAAGAACCGGATGGATCTCGACATCAGTTTTTTGAATACAGACCCCAATCATTTAATTTGTTGCTCGTGTAAACTGGCGCTCTTCTAAACAAAATTAAGGACTGTTATTGAAGTATCCACCAATGAATATAACACACAGGTCTTGTTCATTTTTCATTCATTTATTTGCTTTCAACCCTCAACAGATTATGTACGTAAAAAGTCGAAGAAATGTTTACTGTTCACGCAAATGGAGCTTTGTGGAATTCTATTTCTATTTTCTTTATATTGTTTTCAATAATGACGTCATGAAGTGTAATAGTTTCCTTATCCAGCGATGGCGGCACCGACACCTCAAGGGCGTCACCTGTTTTTTTTTTTTTTTTTTTCCCAAGGGGGTGTGTATTTATGTTTCTGGTTCCACTTCCGGGTTTCTTTGTTGCAGCTAACAAGCTGACAAGAAAAAAAAAACAGAAACAAACAAAACAAAAGGCCTCTTACAAACCAAGCCTTATTGTAACTAGAGAGTGAATCAAACAATATTCATGTATATACCATGTAAATACACAATATCAATATTCTTATCGACGACGGAAGAAACCCTTTTGCAAAGGCAGAAGCATTAGGAAAAGGAGATAAGAATTCCATCTGCACTCATGGATTAAATACACAGAGAAATGCCCATTTTCTTTCAGTCATAATTATTACAGTGGTGCTTTATAATTTTATACATTCAATTTTTATAGCATGCTTCTTAATTCTTGCTAGGATCGACACTCTTGTGATGTGTCTTATGTTCTTTTCATCATAATTATAAAATGCTTGTGAGAGAAATTACTGATTACTTTCCTCTGATTCTCGCTCTCACCAGATAACCCACTGGAAATGTAACACGTAAAACAAACACACAGACACACAGACACACAGACACACACACACACTCACAACAACAACAATAATGATGATGATAATAATAATAATAATAATAATAATAATAATAATAGTAATAATAATAATAATAATAATAATAATAATGATAATAATAATTATTATTATTATTATTATTATTATTATTATTATTATTATTATTATTATTATTATTATTGTTATTATTATTATTATTATTATCATTATTATTATTATTATTATCATTATGCCCTAATAATTCCGTCCTCAATGAAAATTTATTCTTTGTGAGAGTGAAAAACATTTACCGGATACCCGAATAATGAAATCCATATCATTTTGACACAGCCCACACGCCTTCCCGACGATTTGTTTTTATGTAAACTTAGCGCTTTGGTACGTCGCGGATAAAACTTTGAAATGACAGCTAGGATATCCCGGGTTTTTAAGTGTCCCTCGTCTACGTATCTGGTCAAAATGTTTCACCTGCCATAAAGTATATGTCCCCAGTGACCCCTAGTGTAAATGGGTGCATTCAGCAATGCCAGGGCACTTTGTAGAACACAAAATAAAATGCACATTACGGGGGGAGGGGGTAGTAAACAAAAATGCACTGTGAGAGACATTTATAACAGTTAAAATTGTAGAGTCCGTGTACGCACGAATAGTGCAAATTTCTGTCATCGAGGAATGAATCATTTCACTAGTGGCTCGTAACAATTCATTATGTCTATTTTATATCCCTCCAACGAGTCTTAAAAAACCTCACTATAAGCCTACATTATTAGAATATCATAAAAAATGTTTACAAAATGCAGCACAGATAATTCGTGTATCGCCATGGATGTGATTTATACACTGCAGTCTATATACGAGGCCGATTACCGATTTTTACCTCTCAAAAAAAAAAAAAAAAAATGTGCATGTCTGACAACATTCGTTGTATATGCGCTCTATACAAAATATGCACCATGAATGTTGTCACGGTATAGCACATTCTCTTCACTGGCATTTTGTTTTCAACATCATCAACATTATGGTGATGTTTATATGTTTTGTCACATGACGCTATGTTGACCAATCACTCAACAGGATTTTATCAATGAATTATATTATGAGAATTATCCACCCTATATTAACTATGGAATTTTAGGGGCTCGAAATAATGCATGATAGTATTGTTTCATATCCCTCTAACGAATCTCCAATAGCGAATAATGTTTATATTGTACTGTATATTGTAATGTTATACTAACGCCCGGACCAGTAACGTGCATTATTTGTTTTGCAATACACGGGCAATGCATTCCATGAGTGCATACGAGCGGTATAACGGCGTTTTATAGTACAGTAAAGTTGGGACTCATGTGATAGCTCTGATTGAGATCTGTATCACCATTTGTGATTATCAATGATCAAGATGATAGCATCCAGGACCCTGAATAGGCAACTTAAGAAAACATGGTCCCTGTTACTATTTCGGTTTTAATGATTATCCTTATGTTATTCTCATGGTTATCATCACTATCATAAACATCACCATCATTGCCAATATTATTGTAGAAATATCACCACCACCACCACAATCACATCATCATCATCATCATCATCATCATAATCATCATCATCACCATCATCATCATCATCATCATCATCACCATCATCATCATCGCTGTCACTTGTACATTGTCATGCCTGTTTGTAAATAACTAATGGTCTTCTGGGCAGTTATGTCACTGAGGGCAGACTGAGGGCGAACCATCTAACAATGCGACCAATCTCGACATATTCAGCACCATTAAACAACAACAATGACAACTTTCGATAAAAATCATTGTATTCCCTTTGTGTTGTCCTCCTCTGTCAAAAAAAAAAACAAAATTAAAGAATAAAACAAGAAAACCCTTTCATCGTAAAAAAAAAAAAAAAAATGCCAGTAGTCCTGATCTTATTACTTAGCAAATCTTTATCAAACGTCAAGCTTTTACCCATGCCTCGGCGATCTTTCGAAAAAAAGACAAACACACAAACAAACAAGTAAACAAACAAACAAACCATAGACCACTTTTTGTTTTGTTTTCTTATGCCTATCTGTGAATTGTTTTCCGGCCTGTATGTCAGTTTCGTCTTGCCCTTGTTATAGTCTTTTTTCTTTGTCCGTTTCGTCTGACGTCATGATGCCAAGATTTTCACGCATGGAGTCCTTGACTGATCTTAACGAGATGCCTTTTAGTATTTTACAGAGTAATTCACAAATTTACAAACTTTGCTCTTCTTGTGGATTCCTCTTTTCCATGCATATACAGTTAAACTATATATAATCTTAACTGCTTATGTTAGTTCATATATCGAAATATAAAGACAAATACTATGTTTGTATAATGTGTAAAATTGAAATTTGTGTGATTAAAAATCTTTTATTCATGTAAGCGTTATGTATATTTATACCTTCGTATTATACTTTATGTGGAAGTAAAATCATTTGAATTGGATTGAATTGTTTATTGAATGACATTGAAATATTATATGCAGAAGTTCACCTTCATAATATGGTTCTCAGAAGGACTCAAAATTCATTTTCCATCATTAACTTTGCTTGCAATTTATACATCGCAAGGGTCTGCTAAGAAACTTATCTGCGCACGGCTGACGCGATTTGCCAGGATGGTGAGTTACTTTGGATCATTTTGAGATCAAAAGTGTAGAATAATTTCTATAGTATGCAATACAACTTTTATTCCTGAATGTGGATAGGCAGAACGTTACGTGACGATTGATCATGTCTTTCTTTCTTTTTTTTATATGCAATCGTATTTTCCAACAAGCTCAATGCGATTCTCTCTAAAATAGCGCGCAAGTGACTTCCGCTGCTGCCCGATTTGTCTTTTTTTTTTGTCGATAATCGATTGTAGACAACAACAACGATGCAACAACAACAACAACAGCAATAACAACAACAACAAATCGTACGTAACCACGATAGGGCACGTGCTCTACGGAATATGACTGTCGTTATTATTTCACATAATAATGACTTCAAGAATGCATTTTTTTTTAAATTCATGTTCCATATTCCACATTTCATACAAGTTTTATATTCCATTTGATTTGAAGCAGAAATGTTTTTCACACAATGGTCAGTTTGAACCAATAATGCACAAAATAATGTATAAGGACATATAATTGGCGTGTAATATGAGGAACCCACTAAAAAGCAAAGCTTGTAGGCGGCATATGAGTACATACAGAGCGTATCAAAAAGAAAAAAAAAAAGAAAAAGGTAATCCAAATTTGGAGGGCTATATCGTTTTATCATGTTTATTGTCCACTATGTTGACAATAATGTCATGCATGACAGAGCACACGAGCTTTAAAGACAATAATGACAAATTGCACTTTTTCCAAGTTTGCGTGTTATTGTGAATGAACAATGCATGTCTCACTGCATGGATGAGATCTGTCAATGAATGTTGCCAAAATAGGCCAGCCTGTACGAATCCAGGTTCGTGTTTAGGATATGTGTTTAGGTTTTCTCCTATAACATTTTATGGTCCATAACCTTTAACATCATGAACATGGCCCTTTGTCCGATAACTTGGTCGCTCCCACAGAGATCAGCCCACATAGTCCATTTTCTCTGTTCATATTCAACACATAGCTCCCTGTGACAAAATCATGTCTTGAATATGAAGAAAGTAAAATGTATAATGGTTTCGCCTTAATGGGAAAGACCAATATCGACAATTTGGCCATGTTAAAGGTTATGAACCATAAAACGTTAGAAGAAACCTATAAACACGAATCTGTAGTCGTGCATGCTGGCCTGATGATTTGACCACTTTCATTGACAGATCTCATCCATGCAGTGAAACATGTATTGTTCCTTCACAATAATAAGCAAACTCGGAAAAGTGTAATTTGTTATTGTTGTCTTAAAAGTTCGTAAATTATGCTCATTCATGCATGACGTTTGTCAACATAATTAGGTATCAGTGGAACGAGGAAGAGTTCCCCTTTCCTCACAACCAACATAGCGCTCTCCATAGCTGACAATATTATTAAATAGTAGCCCTCCAAAGTTGGATTACCCTTTTTTTATACGCTCTGTATAGAGCAAAAATCGACAGTTTTGCAGGCATATGAGAACTATGTTTTCATTTTTGTGCTGGGTGAGTCGTGAAGTAGTCATCTTTCCACCTCTTTCTATTTTTCCGTTTTCAGTCTTGTCGCGTCATTCAAGTATTAAATCTCTTTCTAAAGTGTTCATTTTATCAATTCATGGATGTGAAACTTTATTCATTTTCACTCCCAAGGTAAATATTATATAATGTGCTGTTTAATCAAGGCCTAGTTGGTGCATCTGCATTATCTTAAGATGCTGGCATTTTTTTTTTTTTTGCCTTGTTCATTATAATCTGAACATCACTGCTATTATAGTAACATTTTGAGCTGTAGGCCTATATATTGTATTGTATTGTATTTATTTATTTATTTATTTATTCAGTTTTCTTTACCCAGGGTAACCCCATCAGTGGTTTAAAGGGATAGCAGAGTTTTGGTGGAGATGAGAATTGGGTTTTTAACTTTTTGCGAAATACCAAGAAAACACTTATGATATAGTACAGAACATACCATTTTAAGAGGAATTCAAAGTTTATTTGACGAAAATCGGGTTTGGAATGACTGAAACATCAAAAAACAAAGTAAAACAAAGTGATCGTAATAAAGTGTGGGTCCCACGCTTTATTCAGAATCGCTGTTTTTGGATATCTCAGCCATTTCAAAACCAATTTTCATCAAATAAACGTTGAATTCTTCATAGAATTACATGCTCTTTCACATTTTAAAAGAGGTTTCTCATTATCTCACCAAAAAATGTTAGAAACCTGAAATTAGGTCTCAACCATAACTGTACAATCCCTTTCAAACACAAGCTGTTATCCTAGGGGGCCCTGCAACAGAATGACAAAATATAACAGTTTTGTTCAACAAACACAAAATAACAAATCAAGGACATTCCTTTTTACATCATAACATCAACACAATATCAATACTCTATATCGATGAAGAAATGCAAAATTAATCCTTGACGATAACAATACACAAACTCATATGTATCGACACATTACCCTAAATAAATGACATTGTACATGATATTCATTTAAAATGGACGCTTTTAATCGAGAGGGAAATGGAAGATTTTCATCTGAGTGGCAAAATATCGTGATATAGATTTTTTTAAGTAGAATAAATCGTGCCTTCCACATCAATAGCGCTATACAACCAGTCGCAAGGACATGACGTTGTTGGAGATCTGTGCTATGTATCAACCCAAAACAGGATTTTCATATTTGACGTGTACACACTAAATGGCAGAGTTGCTTTTGACGTGAGTATCATCACGTCTTCAATTTTAAGTGTGCGGTTGCAACGAATTGTACTATTCTGTAAATACTTCAAAATTCAATAACTTCGTCATTTGATGTCTGAATGTGATGAAACTTTTACTAGGCCTACTCTGCTCATCTGATAGAGTCAACTCAAGCAACGTAAATTGCGCGAAAAGAAAGTTATTCAATAGACGATGTCTATACTCGTGTGTGATGAAGTTAATTCGAAATCTTATGAATTTAGAATGAGCTAAATTGAGAATGCCTGGTGAATAAAACATGTCATCTCAAATTGTGATTCACGAAGTCTATAAAGAAAATTAAAGAAAGATTCAATGAGACATGGACAGCTAATGTGACTTAAAATTAATTGTAGCAAATTAATTTATTTGCTTACATGCAAGGATACCAGTTCGTTGCTTTTAGTATAGTCAATCGAAGTCTAACGAAATGTTCAATGAAAATATTTTGTATTCTTTATCCAGCTGTGTGAGGACATGTCGGCTTTACGAACGGGAGCGAAACATTCGGGAGTGGGAAGAGGAGTGGGGCCATGGGGATATAGGCCGAAAAGACACTATGACTAGAGCTTGCCCAGCCAGCTATCATGCACTGGTCGTGAGCACAAATCTCTTTTGTATTTAGCACCCATAGACCACGCATCATACGTCGATCGTGCGCATGACGTTTGCACAGATACAGATTGGCTGCAAACGAAATGCATATTTCGCACTGCCATGAAGCACACACTTTAGGTCGCTGCCAGTGACGAAACAAGCTAGTAGTGATCGTGATGTGAGTGTACTGCTGTTCATAACATGCTGATCCGATGGGGGCTGCGCGTGTAGGCTGTCCGTATCCGTACCGCTTTTACCGTACGGTCGCTGATTCGCGACACACACACAGTGAGCATACGGAAGACTATCAGCTGAGCGAGCGAGACAGGGGCCAATGATGTTCCCGTGTGCTTCCCCGTCGGACCGCTTCTAGAGCCTGTAGCGTTGGATTATTTACACTAAGAGATGCCTAGAAGAAAGCAGCACGCGCCGAAACGGTTGAAAGGTGGGTTTCTTTTCGATTTTTCCTGTATTTTGAGGTAATTCATGTCATGTTTTGCTTCCTCGCGCTAGCAGCCGAGCCTGATCATGCTGCGCGGTGCTTCAATGCAGGTCGCCTTTTTGTACGGCGGCGCCGATGCTCCGAAAAGGCAAGCTGTCGCTTGACGTGTTGACGTATGAGAGTGACATATTTCATTCGCCTTGAAACCATACTGATTGACATTTCTCGGTCAACACCCTCGGCAGGGTCAAGTGTTAGCTGAAACTAATAAATCACCAAGCGCCCAGACAGACATGCCATATGCTGGCGCCGAAGAAAATTAGAGAAAGCAAAAGGCGGCGTTTCTGTCATATCAATCGCCAGTATTTCAAGAGGCGTTCAAATTGCCTTTTCTCCATGACAAAAAGAGAGTTTAGAAGGATTGTCTCTGTGTAATTTAATTAGCCAGCATCATGCAGCCGTCTGCAAAGTGCTTGCAGAGGGTAAACAATAGAAGTGGAGCCATGGGGACCTGGTAGGACTCGCTGTTATGCTCCGGCGGCAAAGATCAAAGGGTCGGTCGGCCTGTGAGTAGAGAATAAGGCACAGAATGATGTGATGGGGAGAGCATTTGACATGATTGGTGGGCAGAGTGTGGTTGAGCAGGCCTTTTGAGAATTGTGGCTTTGCCTTCGTGACTGAGACATTTTGAGCTATGATTTCGATTTGGCTTGTGCTCATTGACTGAACAGCTGAGGAATACAGGACAGACAACTGTAGAAAGTCGCATGAATCAACTAGCAAAACAAGATAAATGGGTCTTTCAGCGTTAGGCTTTTTGTTCTTGCAAGGCGGCATTTGTAAATCTAATGTCTGCTGAGTTACTGGAAAGGGACAGAGTGGACTTCAGACTCAGCTGGGATAAATACCATGCCTGAAATCATGACAAGGCCAATCAATCAATTTAGATTCAAAGTGACTCCATAAGATTGCAGATGAATGATGAACGAATTAAGTGTTCAACTGCAGTGAGGTAAATTCATATTTTGGTTAATTCTGAACACTGTTAGTCTTTGACTTGAACAGCTTTGGAAAGTTTGGTTAGTTTGAAGTTGTTAAGGGGACAAAAAAAAAAGAAGAAGAAAAGAACAGGAGATAATTTTCCAGAGGTTCACTTAAAAGGACTAGGAGGTATCTGCATGAATACAATTTGACTAGCTTAATGACATACCGTTGGTAGTAGATTACTTGGGAAGTTGAAACTGTTTTATTGCATTTAGATTTTTGTGGATAGTCTCATTAGAATAGTTTCTTTTTGTCTAATTGTACAACATATTCCTAAATTGTAATTGGTCTCTGGATTTTCTCCAATATGTGAAGATGCAGACTCTGTAAATCGTCTGATAGTATTACTTTCCAAAGCAGTAACATCATCTCATATAAAGTGTTGCTTATAATGCTTGTGTGTGGGCTCTCATTGATATTTGAGTATCATGTAGGATCCAGTTATTTCCTTAAATGTCTATTACAAGAAAACATTGGTTTAGAGGACATTTTTAAAATGCAATCTGCTCATGGTACAGCACAAAGAAAGTTTCATCACTGGAAGTGAAGTGAAATACTCTTGTAAACTCAGAAAGTAATGCAGATTTTTTTTTTTTTTTTTTTTTTGTTTGTTTGTTTTTTTTTTTGTAAATATGAGAACAGAAGCAAATTTCCAAATCCATGTCAATCAAATGCAAAGAAGCAAATTTGTTCTACTTTGGTCTTCATTGGAAATGTGTTGATAAAAAACAATACAAATTAGAGTAAATGATGGACTTACAATGTACATCCAGATGAATAATAGAGAATCCATAATTGGATGAGCAGTTATTTTCTTGGTGTCATTGATGTAATTAACAATTTATTAACAAACAAAAAGGATAATACTTCATCGATGACATGTATTGGGAGAGTTAAGAGAGTTGTTTAGCCTCACAATGTTGAGGAATGTATTGAAGTCTATTCCACAGATTATTACTTGCTTCACAGCACAGTGTTACCTGCCTCTAAACCATAAAAGGGGTAATATATTAATCATTATTTAATGATTTAGAATGGCAAAAACTTAGAAGGAAGAACAAGAAACACATGTAACACTTCAGTATTAACACCCTCTTAGTGAAATTCTGAATAAGACTCAACACAACAAGAATGAAAATATTTTTACTGTATTAACTTGAACAGCTGTAACTTACCTAACAGTGCAAGTATAGGCCTACCAGTATGTAACTTTCACATCTCAAATGTGTCTTAAAAGTCAGGAAATGTTAAGTGTGTCCAAAATTTCAGGAATCTTTCCTGGGGTTTGGACACAAAGTGCCCAAGATAACACTTTTCTTGAATGAATGGATGAAAGTCTTCATTGATGCCATAGTTTGTAAGAACAAAAAATATGCTTCATGTGTTATTAGAGTCATGAAGAAATTAGAAAACTTGATTTTTTTTCCCCTCCAAGAAATCTTGCAAGCAGTGTCGGTTTATGATTGGCAAATTTTAGAGTATTCTACGAAACATCACAGTTGTGAGCAAGTATTCAAATCTGCACAAGGAGTCATAAGTATATTACAAAACTATCTTCTTATAATCATGAATACCTCACTATTCATTTCCCCTCAAACTTTCATGTAGAGTTACCTTGCTTTTGCTGCGCTGCATTTAGTCAAGTACAGTTGTAGAACTATCTTTGTAGTGCACTTATGATAGCCTCAGTGTCAATTCATGAAAACAATATCTTGCCAAGATGTCCATGACCCGCTCATTTGTGAAAATATAGATCTGTACGTGATAACAACAGCTTAAAACAGTATGTATTTCCTATGCTATTAAAAGTGATTCTCTTTGTTGTCGTTTTTGCCACATAAAAGATAATTACGATCTGTGGAGATATACATGTATACTGTATGCGCAGAGCTTGATACTGTACACTGTACTTTGTAGCTGTAAAGGGAATAAATTTGGCAATCCCCATTGTTACCATGGTGATTTGTCCTTATTGGATGCATGATGTTCAATGATTTGTGCAGTTTTTTCTGAATGTACTTTATGGTTATACAGTAGTTGCAGCAAGATAGACTATAAATTCAAGTATTTTATGTCTTGTAGAAGTGGGAATTTGTGTGCACCATCCTTTGCATGTAGTCTTGTATTAAGATGAATTTCATGTGTTTGCTGGCTGTTGGCACATTACTGATAGCGGTACCAGGTACATGTAATTGTTACATAAATTTACATCTTGAAGACAAATGTACCTACATATGTACAATACATTTACAGGGTGGTCCACAACTTGAAATTTGAGCAATTTGAGCTCTGAATGTGAGAAAATTGCGGAAATTGTATGTGTGCAGAGGGCACAGCAAGAGCACGTAGCATGCAATATTTTGTAACTTAAAAATGTCTGTCTTGTGTTCTATGCACAAATTTTCTAAGACCATTAAATGTCTTGCAAGTTTTGCACATATTTTTCACATGTTTGATTGCATCGTATTTTGAGCATGTTGCCAATTCTCGAGGATGATGCGTACAATTGTAGCATGTTGCTGGCTTTTGAGAATGTTGCGCAAGAATTTGAGCATGTTACATAAACATGCTCAACCCCCTCATGGACCACCCTGCATTTACAAGTGTAATAAAGATGATTACTCATTTTTATTTTCATGTTGTTGTCATTCTATGCACCACACCACATATAGCAATATTCCTTATTTTGGCAAAAAAATTTGACTAGATGTATATTTTATTCTGTTGTCACTTCTAAGTTCGAGCCATTGAAATGAGATTTAAAGAACAAGATTTGAGCAACATTCAAATTTGAAAAGGGAAACTAGTGTTATCCAGAAACTATGATGTACAGAGAGATTAGAAGTTCTTTACTTTGGCATTTTGGAGCCTGCAAGTTGAGAGTTGTTGAATTAGGAGATGCTCACTCTCTATTGAAAAATATTTTGTTCTTTTGATCCAGCTATTTCCTGCGTGTTACCTTCAGTTTATACTAGTACTTTCTTTAGAAATTCCACCTTTTGTTCCATTTCTATAATCCTCTATATTAGAAATGACTAAATGGGACATTGAATGTTGATGCTCAAAAGGTCATGACCCTACAACTTAATGTGCCAAATATTAGATGATTTGTCTTATCAGTCTTTTTGTCAGAAAAAAAAAATTAAATGTTCATCTGAAATTGAAGAACTAATGGCATACCTAAATACAGGACATGACTAATGGACTTTTCCTAGCCTCATGACAAACCTGCATTCAACCCTTTTTATACAAAGAACATTTTTATTGCAGATCTCCAGCTTAGCCACACACAGGGGCATCATGAAGCTTCCTGCAAATTGTGTTGTATTACAGTATACCCTTAGGTGCCATGGAAACATGCTGCTGACTTTTTAAAGTTTTCAAAGACTCATTCAATTATTCAGAGGATGTCAACAAGAATAGAAGGATCATTTTGAAACTTCAAGTTTTTGAAGCAAGGAATAAATTTCATCTAATTTCCATGCCAATTATGAGTGTGAAACCAGTTTGCACTAGTGTGTACTTTAGTTCTCATGCTCCACAGTAATTTACAGGTTGTAATGTGTCTGTGGAGGAATCTTCATAATTAGATTAATTAGGATACAATTTGATTATTTCCTGAGTAGAAGTTGTAAAGTCACTTTGTACCTGTGGCTCTTATTCTTTCATAGCCATATGTTTAATTGCAGTAAAGGATTTTATGAGCATGTTAAATAGAATTGTATAGCTTTTTCATGTTATAAAGGTTAGAAAGAAGTATTTTGCACACTCAAGGTTTGTACATGTATATCAGCTGATTAATTGAATGATCGATTCATTTGGATGGTCTTATATCAAATCACTCTGGGAGCAAATCTCATTTTTTTGTGTGTGTGTGTAAAGAATTGAAAAGAAGGGCAAATATACAAAACTTTCATATTAGTAGCACTTTGGAATTGTGACAATTTGGTAGACTAGACCACATGTTTTCATATTGTGTTAAAGTACAAGGCAATACTGTGTACACAGGGAAGACATCCGAAGTTTTATTTATTCACTATTTGAGCATTTTAAAGTTGTTGAATTGTATGACAACCCGGGGGTACAATTGTTTACAATAGCTCACAAGTCGCTACTAGAATACAATAATTTTGTATCCTTCATTACTCCTGTTCAGTGATTGGTCCACATGGCATCATGTAACCAAAGATATAACATTGCTGTGATATTGAAAACAACATGCTGTTGGAGAAAAATGTGCTACATATAATATGTATACTGTGACTTTATATTCATGGTATAATGCACTATACCATGGATATTATGTCATACATTGTAGATACAATATATCAATAATTTTTCAACAGTAGTATGAAAGTGCCCTCTGTATCACCATTTGGCCTCTGGCCTCACAGACCACCATGTATAACCACATCCATTGCAGTCTAGGCCCTACTGATTATCTGCACTTCAATAATAATGGGAAAATGATATTTTTAACAGTGTAACTGCTTTTTTTTTCTGTGGTAAAATTTGTTGGAGGGATATGAACCAAATATATCATGCACTGTTTCAAGCCACTTGACTAGTGAAATTACGAGTTCCTTGGTGACAGAAATGGCACTATGTTCTTCAGGGCTGTGCCCCTCAGAAAATAGTGCTCGTCTTGCCACCTTGGGGTCCATAATTTTCACTAGAGCCTCACAGTGCATGATGAATTTGTTTATTATGACTGATAAATGTTTGTAAATTTATCTATTTGGACTTGGCCACAGACAACAGTATTGTGTCACTTTCAGGTCAAACACAGCACCATTGTGTAGGAAACGTGTTCTCTCTTTTTTAGGTGAAGTATATTTTCAGTGCAACACATGCCTCATTTGATGGCTCTTCTTCGTTCATGTCCATGTCTGGATAAAAATGCAAAAACGCTAAGTAGCTTCAAATCAAAAGATTGTAGGGAAAAATAACAAACCTCAAAGGTTTTATCAAGAGCTGAAATATTCACACCTGTGCATTTGTATGTCAATTACTGAACAGGCAAACAATACACTGTACTATGTAGGTCATATAAAAAACAATTCAAGAACCCACTAATGGAGAAAATATTCATATGCAAATAAAGATGTCAATTAACAAACAAACAAATAAAGATTTAAAGAGTCACCATAAAACAGCTTTATGCACCATAGAAACGAGTGACTGATGGGGCAATTAAAAAACTGTAGATGATGCAAGTGTATTGCACTTATACAAAAGGAAGAGAAAAAAAAAAGCTAAGTAAGACAATCGTTTACTCTCCATTACTATCTGCAACCTATTTGTTTAGAATGTCACAACCATTCTGAGATAATTGTTCTGAAAGGGGATGGGATGAAGATGCAAAATCTGGCTGTGCTGCAGCAAGGTGTGTGTTTCCTATTCTCAGAACACAGCAGAGTAAAAAAAAATAGAAAAGGTTGACACCTTTTGTATATCATACGCAGTATAACCCCCCCCCCCCAAAAAAAAATAAAAATAAATAAATAATAATAATAAACCCAACAACAACGATGTAACAACAACAACAATATACATATCAGATTCCCCTGTCCTGGGCATGTCATTCCCAGTGTACCAAGTAACACTGGCTGCAAACAACCCGGATTATGGTGTACGTATACAGGATGTCATCCTTCTTGAATGCTTGTTGAGTGCCGCTGTTTGCGAAGTGTCCTTTAATGCATTACATGCATTTGCTTGGTCTGAGGACACCGTACAGAATTGATATTTGCCTCTCGAGTGTATGACTGTATGTGCACTCCCACCTTGTTTTCACTTGAACCATTTCTCACTCGTTTGAAATCATGCCGCTTTGATATGACCCCGCTCTGTCTCCTACCAGGAGAGGCAGGTTCTCATGATGATCACCTTGTAAAGCTCATCTGAATATAATCACCAACGTGTTGATGTCAATTCGTGCCGTGTTCTGTCTTCTGTGTGTACGAGATGCCACGCAGGCTTGACCACTGCCCTAATTAGCATATAGCGTTGTAGTGGTATTGATGTTACGGCTGATTTAATTAAACATGACACACAAAAGTCTTTTGGCTCGGCATTCCCTCTCCTGTCTGAATTATTAATGTTCTTCATCAGCAGCCTCACTGACATGAGATGGGAGATAAAGGCGGTATGGGTTATGTCATGTCTTGCTTGTATCTGCAGTTATCATGGGGTTGTGCTTACCCTATTTGTGGCACCAGTACTGTTGTGTAGGCGATCCTGCTGTTTCAGTAGAACATCTCAGTAGAAGTGTTAATGTGAGATTGAAGTTGAAAAAAAAAAACTGCAAATGGCATGACATCAATTATGCGGAACATGTCCTAGCAACATTGTTACTTTTACACATTGTACATGTACAATTGTAGATGTGTGATATGCTGTGGTTAAGGGTGTTTTCTTTTGATAGAAGTCACAAACCGAGCCCTTGATTCCTCCAAATGCCGAGTTTTACAAATGTTTAGTTTTACAAATGTTTTGCATGAATTCATGGGGTCAGGCTTTGCACACAAGATTAGTATGAGCAATAGGAGAGCTACACTGTATTTTCTATTGTACAGTTTGCAAAAATGAACAGGGCCATTATCCTATCATGCAGTTCCTTTGTATTGACTTGAGACAAACAGATATCGAAAGGAGAGAATGATGTTACAAATTTGATGCTGATATGGGTATAAACATGAAATGTATACTGTGCCTCATACAGTGTTATATGCTTTACCATGTAAAATGTTGCCATGGCATTTGAAAGGACTTCTTGGCAGAATGAAGTTCTTTTAATTCATTTGAATATGTTAAATAGTAAAGAGTTTGCTTTAACTCAAGTAAAGAGCACAATTTACATCAAATGTAATGACTATCCACGATCAGGGTTCTAATTCTGGAAGTTAATTCTTCTTCTCCTAAGCATGGCACAATGCGCCTGGTTGATACTGTTTGCTTTACCATTGCTTGTCACCTGGGGCAGACCACATGAGGTTGGCATCATTTGCCCATTTTCTGGTGTGGGATTGTGGGGTGGACTACTTCATCGGGTTATCACCCTGCTCTTTGCAAGGAAGTGAAGTGGGTTTTTTTATGTGTGAGTTGATTCTTGAAATAAGCGTCATCTAATCATAGCATAATTAATTGGCCAGTGATATTTACAAAGTAAGAAATGTACCACTAGTTGAAATTGAATTTATACAACTACAGGACAACTTTGTCAGGATGAAGGATGTCATTTATTGTGCTGATATTTACGTATGTAATGTACATACACATAATTTTATACAATACATTTTTCGGAAACGTTGTTTATAGTAATAAAAGATGGCAAACTAATCCCTCGAAACATCACAAGTCTTTGTTTATATTTTTTAGTTTGATATAACAGTAGTAACAAAAATCCATGGTTAGAGGGAAACTCATCAAATCACTCGGCAATATTATTCAGCGTTCACCCAATAAACAAACAAAATAGCATGCGTTCACCTTTTGAACTGAATATACTCACATATTTACACCAGTTATCTATAATCAATCATTCTCTGTTCTCTTCTTGTTGTTACTGTCATTATAAGTATTATCATAACAACTTTGTTACTATTAACCTCTATAATTTTCTTTTGGGCAAGCAACAAACTAACTGTCTCTGAATATCTTTCCTCTGCATGAGCACCACGTGTTTTCATTATGAGAAAAATAATCACAAGCGTTGCACTTTAATACTTTCTTGACAGAGATTTGTTATGGCCGATTTTGAACCGGGTCATCAGTATATTAATGAACATGGGAACCATTTTCTTCAAACTCACCAGCTATAGAGTACAGCCATGAAGTATGCGTGGAGGCGGAACAATTAGAATTAACGCATATTTATTTGAGAAACTTCAGTATTATTATAGCAACGACTGTACCAGTCTTGCATAATCAGAAGCAGAGTAGCTAGTAGGCCTATTTTCTTTTATTTCTGGAGTTAAACTTAATAATCTCGCATCTTTTACTTGTTAAGACTATTATACAGAAGAGGAGGGATTACGGGGTAATTTCAAAGTTCGCGCTCTCTATTCAGTGGAGAGCGTTTCTGCGGTAAACGCGGGAGCACTAATCTCTCACTCCTCTTGTGATGTTCAGAGAAAGTTGAGGGAATACGCGGGAGGTACAAAAACGTGCATCCCTTCCGTGTTCATTGGAGCGTACGCGGGAATCGCGGGAGCTACAAATCTCGACTCCTCCCGTGTTCACAGCAGGTTCAGCTTGAATACAACCTTACACAAATCCATTCCAGAATAACAAATTGTCATTATTACTACTATCATAGTAACTTTGTTACTCTCTCTCTTTTATAATTTTCTTTCAGACAAGCAATGAACACACTGGTAACTGTCTTTATCTATCTGTCCTCTGCATGAGCACCAAGTGTTTTCATTATTTAAAGAAAAAAAAAAAATCAAAATCACAAGCGTTGCCCTCTACTTTCTTGACTAAGTATTTGTTATGGCCAATTTTGCTCAGGGCCATCACTAGGTAGTAATGAACTTGGAACCATTTTCTTCAAATCCGCACCAGCTAGAGATCTTCAAAGACTTAAAGCAGGGAGGCGGAATTGCTTGAATTAACGCACTATATAATCTATGGGTACGGTTATATTTGAGAAACTTAAGTATACTATAGCAACGACTGTACTAGACATGCATATCAGCATCAAAGTAGGCCTATTTTCTATTATTTATTGAGTTACAATAATCTCGCATCTTTCCCTTGTTAACTCTATACCAGAGGAGGGATTACGGGGTAATTTCAAAGTTCGCACTCTCTATTCAGTGGAGTGCACTTCTGCGGTACTAATCTCTCATCCCTCTCGTGATGCTCAGAGGAAGTCGAGGGAATACATAGTACGCAGGAGGTACAAAAGCTTGCGTCCCTTCCGTGTTCATTGGGGCGACCGCGGGAATCGCGGGAGCTACAAATTTCAACTCCCCTGCGTGTTCACGGGAGGTTCTGAGCGAATACACTAGTCAGAGGTAAAATGGAAACTTGTCAAATCATTATAAAGATATATTTAATATGAAATTCACAAATGCGTTTACTTTTCGAATCGTGTTACATCGTCTGTGTCTACTCTTTGCCTCCTCTTGTAATCATAATTTTTATTGTCTCCTCTCATTTTGCAAGGGGTCTGTGCCGTCCATTTACTCACTTCACTAATTCCAATAATCATTTATGTCATTATCATCATGACATCATAATTTTCTTTTAGCTCTATAATTTCCTTACGGATATTTCTAAGCGATACGACAGTTGTTTTCTAAATTCTAGCTCTATTTTTCGTATGAGCACGGTATGGTTCCCTTTTCGTATAAGCAAATAAGCAAACAGCGGGCCGTGGGGCGCTCAATAAATTGTCGATTGCGCGTGCCAGCTGTTGTGATCGCATTTTTCTCGATAGGTTGTGAGTATCAATGACATTTCGGGGAATACACGTTCTTTAGGGGCTACACGTGTTTTCATGGTTCTCCCCGACGTTCGTGGCATAAAGTTACGGCAAATATATAGGTCCTAAGTAAGCAAAAAAATCTTTCTCGTACGTTGCCTTACGCTGTGACAGGGAACAGCTGATACGAAATAGCACAGGCTTATTAACTCATGCGGTACCAGAAACACATGGAAGACAACATTTTTTATTTATTTGTTTATTTATTTATTATCATTATTATTATTATTTTTTTTTTTTTGGTACTGCCAACCAATCGACTTGACGGTCAGAAAGCACGGTCGGAGAACTAGATGTGAGACACAAGCTAGTAGGTGCGTCAGTTACCAGGGGGCCTACGGTACTGGTCGTACCTACAGGAATACAATGTACAGTAATACTATCGCGAAAAACACATCGTGCTGTTTTCATGGGACTGGAAATCAATTCGACGTTCTGCATTTGTCATGTTGCATTGATTCTTGCCGTTCGATGTCTCCTCGGGACTCGCACGAAATGAGAAGGTAACGACATTGTACCGTTGCGTTCGTGGTCCAATGCGAATGTCTGCTAGTCTTTAATGATATGTAGCATAAATTTTCCTCGGGTTTTGCTGGGATTAATTCCACATTATTGTTTCAAATTACGCCTATATGTACTGTGATTACGCCACTCGTAACATTCACACAGTGCACATTGCATCGTCAGGAACAGTACTACAAGCAAGCACAACGTTGAATCGCGCGCTGCTAGCTGTGCTGTGCAGTGTGCATGCATGCTGCAATCGCGATCGTACAACTCGCACTGAACTGGAGTCTCGTTCGTGTGGGCGGGAGTTCCCTGTACTGTGTGCGGTATTGTCGCGATTTTTGGCGCCGCACACATCGTCCACGGACTTGCGAAAATTCTGCATGACAGAGCGCGGGAGTACGCGGGAGGACGCGGGCATACGCGGTAATCGCGGGAGTGACACGGACCCCCACAGGTTACCGCGAGCGGGACTGTACATTGTTTCCCTTGTTGGTAGAAGGTGGTAAATGCTGAAACTTTTCTGTGGAGGACAAAGTAAAAAGTCACTGATGCTTGGAAGAGCAGATGAACTCGGGAGACTTGCGGTTCAATGTATGTACATTATACAGAAATCTTACAATGTGCATGCATTCAAACTAAGGAATGAAAGAAATGTCCAGTGTTTTGTCATTGTACACTTATTTCAAGCATTAAATTTTGATAGGAAGCAATCTTGGAGTAGTTATGCTTGCTAATATCAGTGGTAGAGTATTCCTCTGGGCTACAGCTATTACTCAGCTACTGCGATCATTCTGCAACCATGCAGAATCTGTTGAAACAAATTACTCCTTAATGTGAAGGTAATAAATTGTATTTATTAATGATTTTGAACAATGCCTATGTATTCTCTGACATACATTATAAATCTACATGTTTCTTTGATTCAACAGAAGTTGTGTATAAATGCAAATTGTACAAATGTAAATTACTATACAGATTGATATGGTAGATCTTTCAAAAGAAAAGAGCAACATGAAATCAGTGTCATCAGTTAGTGTAAGACTATTCAAGAGAGCAAAAAGCCTGTAATTTCTGAGCAGACTTTTATAGAATACAGAAAATTTGAAGAATAGTTATGTACCTGTACAATCCCAGGACTGAATGGACCTGGCTGCCACCTTACAGGCATACTGTGTGTGTCTACTGTAAAACATGATATATTCGCGGCATGAAATTTTCGCGAATTGGAGCCGACAGCCTTTTTCGTGGCATGAAATTTTTGCGAATTGCCACTGGCGTTCAATGCATGTAGTGTAGAAAAAACTTTCGCGTGCATTTTAATTTCGCGAATTTTGGCACTCGCGAAATTCGCGAAATTAAAATGCACGCGAAAATTCCTCATTTTACAGTATATGCAATAGATAACAGAAGCACAAATGCAACTCTCAGCCTGTGACCAAGACTAGAATTAACAGTAGACCCAAGCGTGTGAGAGAGAGGGAGAAAGAGAGGGGGGGGGGGGGGGTACATTGAGAGATGGGTACATGGATTGCAAGGAGGTGGTGTGGAGAGAAAAGATGATGCAGAGGCTTTTACTGTGTACATGTACCTCCTGCAGCTGCAAGGATGCAAGTGTTATGGCAGAAAGTGATGACCTGCTGCCAGCAAGAATTTAATGAGAGGAATGGCAGTAAAGATGTCGTCGGATGCCACATGAAAGGTATCCCCTTGATTCACCGATCAGTGAAGTTCATTTGCAGGTTTGAAAGGTTGTCGCCCTCAGTTGCAAATCATTGTTGAAGAAGTAGACTCATTGTCAAACAGACTGACAATGTGTGTGATCGTTGTATCACATCAATGTAATTCATGCTCATGGTGTAGCCTCTACCGGACATGTGAAACATTTTGTAGAGGGAGTATGTGGAGGTGACAGAAGAATGCCTTCAGCATTCAACAAAAATCGAAGGAAATTCATTATCTAATGAGTAGCAATGAAAAATCTTTGCATCTGATGAATTGATTTCCCTTGTGTGCCCAAGGTAACGGCACTCAACTTTTCCCAAATAAAAAGAGTCTAAAATATTTGGCATCTTTTGCAAGTCATTTCAATGGTGCACATCACTTTTGTTACTTGAGTCACCAGCCAAATCAACTTTTATAGAGATTTTGTTTGTTCTGTAGTTCACCTGAGATATTGGTGTACTGTGGAGGTGGACTTTTGTGATATCATTCTGTCTGCTATCTGTTGCACAAAGTATTTTGTACAATTATGTCTGTCATGCTGTGTGTGTGTTTCCTGCTGTTTCAAAACTTTTCTGTTCTACATGTACAGGGTGTATCTCTTCTCTTTCCATCTTCTTCATTAAAGTGCATCATAGGTACATTTGAATCAAACCTAATGGGATTCACTCATATAGAGATGGGGGATACAAAGTTGTTCGGCAGGAACAGGTGGCCCCTGTAAGGATCCAGGGCCAGGGCTCTCAGTGGCTGAAGCTGTGCAAACTTCAAACACACTCTTCTTTAGATATGGAAATAGTGGACTTGGGTGATATCTTACAGAGTTATTGCGAGAGGTTGGCAATATAAAGTTGTTTGGCTATGGCTTAGGGGGAACAGGTTGGGATATGGCTCAGTGGCTAGAAGTATAATGATATCAACAGGGATAGACATTAGTGGTGGCCTGGGCCAGTAAAATTGATGTGGGACTACCAAATTTCCAAAATGCTATATTTGATTGGCTCGATGAGGCACTTCAATTCAAGATGGATTGATTATGTTTCAGTTTATTTTTGGCCACTTTACTTCTTTCTTTGGCCGCCAAACTTTCAGATTTAAAGATTTTAGTGGCCCAAATGGGCCACCAGGGAACAAAGTTAGTGTCAAGCCCTGATAAGCACCCCAGGGTGCCAAAAATGCACTTGCCTGCATGTATGGGGGCAACTAAAACTCAATGTCAGGCCAGTAAAAGAAATGATATTTGCCCATTAATGGTATGGGACCCTTCCATAAATGCCCATTGGCGTAAGTGGGAGAAAGGGCAGGGCTACAAAGGGAGGGCTAAGACACTTACAATGCTTTCAGACACACCGCGTTACTGTAAAGGAAGATATATTCGCGGCAAGAAATTTTTGCAAATTAGAGCCAATGGCCGTTTTCACGGCATGAAATTTTTGCAAATTGCCAGTGGCATTCAGTGCATTTATACACTGTAGTGTAAACAAGAACTTTTGCGAGCATTTTGATGTCGTGAATCTTGGCTCTTGCAAAATTAATGACATTAAAGTGCACATAAAATGGTTTTACAATTGTACAGTGCTTATGGAATATCCATGTACAATGAATGGATGTACCATGAGACCATTCAGACACAACATTATGATGATAGTGTATGGCAGCGTCAGGCCCTGCACGCTGTTAAATGTTTCATAGGAAGCTTGAGAATATATGTATGAGTGTTTGCCTTGTGCAGTATGAAATTTACATCATGGGCTTTGGGCATTGTGTGTGTTTTTTATTGTGTTGAATCCATTTTGTAGTTCGCAAAAATACATGTACGCCTACTTATAAGAAGACATGGATATATGAGAGCGTTCTGACAAAAATGTGTGTTGTATATATATCAAAGTGATGCTCAAACCATTAAATCGATATGCTGATTATGACGTATACTATATGATGTATAATATACTTGTGGCCATTTAGACATTAAAAAAAAATCCCATATCAATATGTCATAATACATTGTATATCCATACGGGAAGATTTTACTCTGAATTTAATGCAAGTTTCAAGCATCATCACCAATCTTTATAGTAATACAGGTACATTGCACTATGTGCATACTTTGATTGGTAGAAAATAAGGAGTATCTACAGGGCCCTTGAATACATGGAGGTACAATGTAATCATACTAAATTTATGATTTAATTTTGAGGGGCAGAACAAGAAGGTTGAGGTCAAAATTTTCTTTCAAAGTGAATTTCATCAGGAGATCCTTAGTGTACAAAGTCTCAAATGTAATATTTCAAACTGTACCAAAAATGGTTTATCTTTGTATTTTTATAGATAAATATGCAATAAATCTTTACGACACTACCTTGAATTATCCTATACACCCACAGTGTGGTATTTGATACTAACAGTTTAAATGACAAGCCAGCCAGACAGCAGGACATATAGACAAACAACTAGAAAACAATGCTTCTGGCACCACAAGTGCAGGAGGCATAAAAAGGGAATGATGCATTTATTGTCGCTGTTTTTATAATGTGTTATTGGTCTATAGGCCCTATGATATGTACATGTACATTGTACCATGTTTGATGATGAGTTATGCAGTGTGCTAGGGAGGATTATGTAAACACACAATATGCACATCTTGTATTACTTTGTCTGTATTAACAAGTAGGTTTATATGAACTTGTGTTGTAATGAGGTGTTCTTTCGTATATGAGCATACACTGTACAAAAAACAACATTTTATTTGGACAAAACAGAAAAAATATTTGTCTAATGATGCGAGTGAATTATGTCATGAACATTAGCTTTCTATGGTATGACAATGTTCTCTTGCTCATGTGCAACTGAATGCGTAACACATCGAATCACTGAAAAGACTAGATTACTGCATCAGAATGCAAATCATTCATTACAACAAACATATAGCTGATGAAACATGAATTATACTGGGAGTATGAATTCAATACTTGTAACAGAAACTCCTTGATCGTATTGTAAGTTCCAGGAATAAGTATATGATCAAAAAAAATCCATGGAAATAGTCATTGCAGAACTGCTTTTGAAAAGAAGAAATGAGAAAAACAACAAAGCCTTGAAGTCATTTTAGTCTTGTATATTATCAGTAGCACAGCTGTGATCGGATAACATTCAATGAGTTATACCTTCAGATACTGTAAAATGAGGAATGTTCGCGTGCATTTTAATTTCGCGTGAGCCAAGATTCGCGAAATTAAAATGCACGCAAAAGTTCTTGCCTACACTACATGTATATGCATTGAATGTTTATAGCGGCAACTTATGAAAATTTCATGTCACGAAAATGGCCGTCAGCTCCAAATCGCGAAAATTTCATGCCTCTAAAACATCTTGTTTTACAGTCATGATAGTACATTGTAGTTGGTATGTAGGCAGGTATCAGGAACAGTAAATTTTTGCATGTTATGAAATGAAATTTTTGCATGTTATGAAATTTGCAACACATACCAGTAACCACATGGAATTCCCTGTCATGTATTCAACGTTTGTTGTCGACAAAACTCAAATATATCTGTTTATCATCACAAGTTAAAACGAGGCAACTTGATGATCAAAGAGATGTTTATGTCGATGGCTAAATTTGGGTGCCTCTAGTCCAGATCAAAGTCAGAAAGCCACAAAGTGCATGCCATTTGTTGCCGTTGTCCTGATGGTATTTGACTCTGCTTGACTGCAAGCTGCATAAAAAAAAACACTCTTTGTCAGTTGGTGCGAGGTCAAGAACCAGTTGTCTGTGTATGGAAGTGTGCCTCCAAAATCATATTAATGATGATGCTTGCATCGGCCACCCTTTTGACAAGCATACACGGCGATCATGTGACTGCAGGCCACCATTCCATGGTGACTTTGCTATGCTCTCCCCTTTTCGTCCACACCGAATGCCCTTGCTCTTCGAGAGAATCACTGTTTGTGTACCCGACTTCTCCCCATTATACTCCTAGAATAACACTTCTTGCTGGTTAGGGTGCACAATGCAAAGTGTAATTATGCGACTGTGTTGCAAGCCATCTCTTATGAGTTTGGTCCTCCCGGCTAATTTTTATGATTTTTTTTTCCCCTCCTCTTTCCTACCCAACCTTTGCTTGTGCCAGCGTTCATTGTGCAGTGAAGAAGATGAGTGGATAGGGAGCCAAAGAACCAGTGGTACTGTTCAATGTGTGAATGTAGGCTAGTTCAAAGGATTCCTAAATCCTCTCATATTTTTTTTCTTCTTTTTTTTTCTTTGGCGGTGGGTGCAAAGGCATGTAAATCTGTCTGGTGACCCTTGACCTGTCGTCATGTAGGAAAGGGTCATAGCCACCGCTATTATCCCTGGTGCAGGCCGCCAGTGGAAAGTGCCAGGGGAATGGCTGTTGATGGAGCTTTAGACACAACTGAGTGACATAAGAAAGGCCGTAAAATCTTAAGTGGATTTATATGGAACATCTGTTTTCTGCTGACATTAGCTGTATTATTGACCAAGGATGCTATCTTGATCATAATGCTTCCTAGTTTTAATATATCAAACTAGTGTGTAAGATGTTTTTTTTTTCCAGAAGTTAGAATTTGACAGTTTACATAGAGTTAAATATCAAGTTTCTGTAACAAATGCCCTGCTACCTCCTGCATTCCCTCCACTCACACTCTACTGTTTGATTTACTGTTTCTAAACATTTTATTACTGTAACTCTGTAATCAATGATTTTTAAATACGTTCACATGACTGCACTACAGCAAAGTCTTATTAAAGAAGACATGAAGTTTGCAATCAGAATGAAACTTCAATTTGTTCATTTCTGAAAGAACGTTTGTAAAGCAAGGCACAGGATGACTTCATTTAAATGTGTAATTTGCATTTTCATAGATTTTATTCAATTCTTAATGTGGTTTCAAATTTAAAGATTTTTTTTTATTGTCCATTTCCACGTTGTGTTGATGCAAATATGTATGGATTTTGTTTAAAACTTTTGGTTGCATTTGAATCTTGAATTGACATAATTACTAATATTCAATAGTGAGCCCCCTGTTGATGCCTAAGGGCGTAAAACTTACATTGTTTACCACCTGTTCAGGTGGACTGCCGATGAACACGCAGCATTGAAATCTAATTGTGCACATAAAAATACTATTTCTCTCCTTTATGATTAATTTTACGCCTTCTCTCATTTCTCCTTCACATGTAATAAGATCTCATTTGTTTGGAGATAGTGCGCTCTCTATGTACAAGGCACTTCATAATTTAATGGTAGTTTTAAAAGCCTCTTCAGTCATAAGTATCATTATCCATATCAGGTTGTCTTACTTGAACTTTAACTATTTTGTGTTATGGGCCCACAAATGCATTACATTTACATGTACTTTCATGGAAGCATTATTTACCTTGTAGACCTAGATATCAGGTTATTACAGTAAGTTTTCATGATTCATGTTAGTTGTGATATACATGTATACCTAAAGCCAAGAAGACTTTTTGTACATTGTACATGTATGTATTCTATGGGATGTCCCAGAAATTGACAAAAAAAAAAAATCATGCATGTTTCAAAACATTGTGTTGCTGATCAAATTACAGTGGTTTTGTAAGTTTAACAACAATTGAGAACTAATTGACAAATTGGCCTACATCGACGTAAATAAGCACTGAATTGAAAACATGTCAACAGAAGAATTTCATGAATTTGAATAATTGAGAACTAGGCAAATACTATTTTGTGTGGGTCTGATGTGATTCTCTGTAAATTTATAAACCAAAAATCACTTTTTAACAGTCAAAACATGCAATATTTTATGACATCTGCTCAAAATGTCAAAAAAAAAGAAGAAAAAGAAAGGGTTATTTGAGATGCATGCAGATGCTTATACACATAGTCTGGATGCAGTAGGGTGCATTTATCAACTCACTTCTGGCTCAGAAATAAGGTTTCCAAACAACTTTCAAGGAGTTTTGGGCAATTGATAAATGAAAAGCTGTTTTGATTATGGGGTTAAAAACATGGTTCTGAAAATGCCAAAAATGGGATCACAAATGCCTTTGAGTCAGAAAAGCGTTTCTGTAGAGTTGATAAACACAGTTGTTTTGCCCATGCCAACCACTACCAACTACACATCTCTGTTCTCTTGGGTTAAACTGCTCAATGGAGCTACACAGTGACAAGCCCTCCCAATCGACTCACGACAGAGTTGATGCGCGCAACAACTCAAGAAACGCTATCTGAAAGGCATTCACAAACACATTCTGATAGTGGAAATTGAAATGCGTTTCAAACATGGGAAAGTTGATATACGCAGCCAAAGTCAGATTTTGGGCCTAACCTTTTTTTTTTTTTTTTTAATCTGCCCAATGTTTGTTTGTTTGTTGTTGTTGTTTTTTTTGTGTGTGGTGGTTTTACCCTATTTTTAAGGTGCTTATGTAAATCTGAATCTGGTGTATGATGCAACTCTTGCATCCTGTATAGGATTTTGAGATACAATGTACGATATCCACGATGGCCACCAATATGGCTGCCAAAATATGAAATTCCTGTGCACTTGCTTGTACATGTATTTCTGAATTAATGGTGGAAAATTAAAAAGTAAAAACATGGTTTAAACCTATTTCGCGGGTGCTGAATCTGGTTGAATCAACTCGTCCATCCCTGAGGGTTTTGAGATATTGAAGATAGCCACCAAAAATTGAAACTTCAATATTTAATCATTTCCGTATAAATGGTGAATAAATTGAAAATAAATTGATAGATTTACCCTGCAATTTATTTTTGAGGTACTGAATTCTAATTTAGTTGATTTAATTCTTGCATCTTCGAGGATGTTGAGGTATATTGAAGAGTATTTAAGATCATTTTGGTGGCCATCTCGAATATCTCCTAAAAGAAAAACACACAAATTAAAATTTAAAAGATACAATGCTGTACCACAAAAATTTTGTTCTTTTGACTTGGAAGGACCAGACAAAGGGTATATTGCTCTTTTTCAGTGACTCTCTATGTTACAGCATACATTGTACATTACTTGTACCAGGGAGTTCACCTCCTTGCCTGTACATAGTGATATGGGCACATGTTTTATCAACAAGTGTGTGCTGGCTGCTTCATTAAAAATCAAAGCCTACCTCAGCACTGTCTAATGGGATATCCACTCATCCTTTACTCTGAATCACAATGCTAAGCGTGAGTATCGTGTGACACTGAATGTTGCTGGTAAAACAAAAACTTAAAGCCAATAATCTTTAAAGAGGCAGAAGACTGCAGTGTAGTACTTCCTTTTTCTTTCAAATTTCACAGTTTCGAAGACACAAAGTTACGTTTAGATATGGTTGTCTACACTTACCTGGTACTAATATCTATAATATGTAGAACGTGGAAAGGAGAAATGCTTTTAAATTATGACCAATATTTTTGTAGCTGCTGAAAATGTTTATTTACGCTGTATTATTTGATTCTGAACATGAAATAATGTCACTCACAATAATCTATATGAGATGTTGTCCCACAAACTCATATTGATGTGAGTGTTCAGCCCCGGTGCTACGGTGCAATTAACTCACTGATAAGAGGCCAAAGCTTTTGAATTCTTAACGGTCATCGAAGCGCTGTGCGGAAGGAAGGACAAAAAATCTCGAAAGTTCACCTCCTCGTATCTCCCTTATTTTACCACCAAATCCCTTGAAACTTCACACATATATCAAATATGAATATATCATCCTTCATATGATTTTTGGGCGAAAACGCTGATGTATCTTTCGAGATATGTGTATTTTTCTGCTTGAGTCGACTGTGGGAAAGGGTTACGATTTTTTCCCGACACAAGTCTGCGCCTGCATGAATATGCATTTGATCAACATATTACTAGTCTGTATACACCAGACTCACTACCTGCGAAGTCTCGTGTTTGTGCAATTAGTAGTTAGGTAAAAATAAGAGCAAAAAGACAACCAACTTTAAGAGAAGATACTGGACATGCACAACTAGATCATCCTCCTGCGCATGCGTTTTCTACTGGTGAGTGCACGCTTAGCCAATCAGCGGTGTCAGGCTCGGCGCAATGCGACAGAGGTCGATTTTCGGTCAGCAGGGTGGTGAGTGGGCAAGAGAGGAACCCTGCTTTGTGCTTCAACTGTTTCAAGCAGCACAAAAACCAATACATCGGACTGCGTATTCCTTACGCCATGGATTTTACGTGGGTCACAAGTGACAGTGATCTCGATTTTTTCCAGACATAGCTGTGCGCCAAATGATACAGAAAAGATATTTGGAGAGCAGCATGGATATACTACCATAAGTCATATACCGAAGTTTCATTTTTGTGCAATGAAGGAAAATGTGAGAAAATAACACTTGTTTTGAGACCAAATTTTCTGTTTTGGAAGCTAAGTTTGGACATTATTTTCACACGTTTATCCTCAATAAAACCCCAAATAACTAACATTACGAGTTAGAGAATAGTTTCTTCTTCAGTTTGCTGTATAGATTTAATCATTTGATGGCTTTGAGGTGAGATATTGCGATTGTCCTGCAACACTTCCCCAGCGGTTTTACGCACACAAGCTGTCTACTTTTTGCAACTGAGGCTTCGAGGTCATAAGCTTTTGGCGAGTTAATTGCACCCTAGCGCCGCGCCTGTGTTGTGTAGTTTGTAGAGCACGTGCAGCTGTGTGGCGGGTCCATGAAATCCCCCTCTCCATGTTTGCTGCACTATCAATCACTTGAGTACATTCGGGATGCTGTATGTGCATTACCGAATGCCGTCCCAGAGGGAGTGCTTCCTGTTTATGCCGTATACCTACATTGTGATGGTTTGAAGTCATGTGGTAGAACCCACACATTTTGTGGCTCATCACTTTGATTGGCCAATCCATACACAAGATTTATTGCTTTTTGGGTAGCATTGCCAAAATTGATTTTTATTTGCCACTATTCTCACATAGCACCCCCCCCCCCAAAAAAAAAAAAATTGTTTGTTTGTTTTTTCATGTGAAGCACCGAATAAATTTCTGAATTGCGTATGACTGCAACATGACCCCAGGCACCTGAGTATAAAGCGGACCTACTGTAGCGCGGCGAGTTGCATCATGGAATTAAACAACAAAAGTCAAGATGGACTTTTCATCAATTCAATGGACGGAGTTTTGCAGTGGTGGTGGTGGTGCGGGGGGGGGGGGGGGGAGGGGGAAGAAGATTGTGATAGTTATGACATGTTTTTTGTGTGTGTCCAAACTTGAGAATGAAAGGGTTTTTTGTTTTTTGCGCTGCATTGCAAAATTTCTTCGTGAAATATAATTTTGGGCATGTGTGAACAGGCCTCTTGTTCCTCATCCTCACTTGATTGTCAAGAGAAGTGGTATTTGATATGAAGTAAATTACACATGTTGTTTGATAGAATGATATTATCATTATTCTCCATTAGCTCACAGAGTCTGTGTATTCTTCAGTCGCAATGTTATCTGTAAGGCCCAGTGAAAAATCATGGTTTTCAAAATCTGGTGACTTCACAGCAAAGTTTCTCAGTACACATTGTAGCTTTTACAAATATTTTACCAGGAAAAACTGTACACCGAAATGTGATTTTTCTTACCTTACCTGAAGTTTGCCAATGTGATTTGCAGTGAGATACCATGCACTAGAAAGCTTGTGATATGTGTCACTCAACTCTCACTTGCCAGCTCTCACTCTGTGGATTAGCGAGGAAAATTATTTTATTGGAAGTAAATGGGCCACTGAAATAGAGGGTACAGCACACTCAGGTAGGGTTTTTATAATTTTTTTTCATGCATGCACTATGCATTGGTTTCATTTTGCAAGATGAGCAGCAATATGGGCATGGATATCACCCAAACAAGCGGTGTTGGGTGTGCTCATTAAAAAACAAACAAAAAAACAAAAAAGAGGTTTCTCAGTTAAACTGCTTGAAGCACACATTTTATAATGGGAGACCGTCCACATCACTTTTGGGTTTACAGTGCAGCAAATTCAGTTGTGAAGGCAGCACGATCATATGTGGCATTGATAGCAAAAAAATTGAAAATAAAATGTAGGGTCTGGGGGGTTGCACCAATGCGACATTTTTTTATTCTCCTTCTTTGGGTGGGGGGAGTGGCTTCTGTCACATGCAAAATGTGAATTGCTAGTTTCCAGCTGGCTGGCCAGGCTATTGTTGAATGTGCACATGATTGCATGAAGGCTGCCAAGCCACGGGGAAAAGATTATACAAGTTTTAACTTTGTTTTGTATTGCAGATGTGATTAGATGCGATCTAACTTCACAAATTTTAATTTCATGATGAGCATAGGCATTCTAACATTATATAGATGATGACTGGTGGGGGAGAGAACATACCGAATGTTCCACCCGAAGGGTTTGAAATGCTATTGAGGGAGGTTATGAGGTTTACTTATAGCCTCCCGAAATAGCATTTCAAACCCTGAGGGTGGAACGTTTGGTACATGTTCCTGACAACAAAAGTCATTATCTGTTATATTATATGGGTTAGTCAAATACCTTTCCGTGGAAGCCATGTTCGCAACATCAACCACCAGCACAACGCACTCGATCGCTCGCGCACATTGTATGGAATAGGCAAATTTATCCTATCGATTGCGTGAAAAATATGATCGTTCAATCGTTTGGTATTACAAAAATGTTCTGCCCATGGGCGAACATAACCAATGTGCCTCCAACACGTGACTGTGTTTATCCAATCACTAAGGCCCCCCCAAAAAAATTGTTGCGTTGGCGTAACATGAGATTTTCAAATAGGGTCGGTCGGGCGGAATTTTTTTTTTTTTTTTTTTTTTTTTTTTTTTTGCTACCTGCATTTTACGTGTAAAACTTGTGCTCAGCTCAGTAAACAGTTACAACTGCTGCGCCGAATGTGCTGTGTTCATCTATTCTACAAATCATTTATGAGGCCGATATTACTGGAATTATACCCCTTCACAGAATTTAAAGATGTTGAAATCCCTATCCTGAATGTTTTCACTTCATATTTTACTATTTTGACTTAGATAAAATAGATGCAAATTGACCCATATGTACGATCTTTTCATCGCACACGGCGATCTCTATTACAGTCCCACATATACAGATTCGTGTAAGTTCTCCACACAAGAAACCTACGGCAAAACTGTGCACAATACATCGCAGTCTGAATGCTACGTATACACTGAATAAATCTTGTTAGAGTACGTGTCCGTGTTGGAAACAGATGACGTACTGATCAAGAAAGGCTTATGCGAGGCGCTAGATCTCTCCCTCGTACATCCGATATCCCCAGAGCCGTTTCCACTTCCGGGTTTGTGCGATCGCGATCGCAATCAACAAGATATTTGATATCGATAGCAAAAAAAATAATAAAAAAACATGGGGTCGGCGGAATTTTTAGGGTCGGGCGGGTTACGCCAATGCAACAATTTTTTTTTTTTGGCTTAACTGGTATTTGACTAACCCATTTGATATTGCTAGATGGTGCCTGAGGCTTGCATGAAAATTGCTTGACTTCAAGATAGCATGCGTATTCCAAACAGCTACATTGCATGAAAGAAGTCGACAACCTGGAAAGTCAATTTCCAGGTTGGTGGGCTGCATATAGCAAAACATTTCATGTCGTCTAGATATATTTTGTATTATGGTTTTTCACTGTAGTTATTTTGTGACACCAGCAGTCATCTGTGCTGCTCCGCCAACATCGAGACAGGTGTTGTTGTCACATAAATTGAAAAGTAACATCAGCGATGAGAACAAGAAATCCTTGCAATTGACACCAGATGGGCTGAAGGATGCTGGAAAGTGTTGCACCAGGCTCTGACCAATATTTGGACATTATTTATAACTTCCTGTTTTCCCTTGGAGCAAAGTTGTATAGGATCATGGCCCCCTAGTCTAACCTCTCAGACCCTCTTGTCGGTCCAACATATATTCTATACAACATATTTCATCTCAAACACTGCAAGTTTGAGTTGAGTCTTTGAGGTGTGATATGACATTAGGTCCTACTGTAGATGCAAGAGAGTGGTTAGACAGTAAACAATGAAGTAGGCCTACTTGTACTTTGTATGTGATAATTATCCCCTCCCTTTTGTATATAATGTATAAGAATGGAACTACTATGATATAAGTGCAGCACAAAACTGACACATACACCAGCAAAACTCAGACTGGAAGTTTGTGTGCTATATCACCCCCTCTTGCTTGGGACAGCACACAGTAAGGTGCCTGGGAGTTTTAGAAGAGAGTCGAGCAGAGACATCACGTCACACTTGAGAAGGGGAGGAGGAGAGATGGTTCCCAAGACTTTGTTTATGCCATGTATACTTCAACATGAAGACTTGATCTGACAGAAGTGCACATGTCCAATAACAATGTGCTTGCAATGTTCAAACCATGCCTTCTGCCTTTGCATGGAAGCTGTACATTTTTGAATTATTGTGGAACACATGTCCAAACACAGTGTATGTGTAATGATGTCTGATCCACTCCAAAGTGTACGTCATAAAGTCAGGGTTTTATACCCCTTTCAGTAACTTGTGCATTTTTGGCCAGCTCCCGGATCGAGCTAAATGGGCCTGCACCAAGCAGTAAAAATTGCTTTCAGTAACTGTAGCAGAGCCGCGCTACTTCTACGATGACCCATTCACAAACTTGGCCAGGTAAGGGATAACTACCATGGTAAATGAACGCGTGCTCCAGCAGAGGCACGGCCAAGTAATTGTGACCTTTGACCGTGCAAGGAATTTTGGCCCTATTGTTCATAAACTCTTCGATTGGCACCAGGTGCTAGCTTACAGCAGCGCCAAAATAGCCCGAGCCTGACGCGGGCCACTTTGGCCCGACCCACTCATAAACTCATAAACTCATAAACTCATAAACTCAAAAACATTTTACAACTTAGCTCGGGCCTGGTCCGAGCCAGGAGAGTTACTGAAAGGGGTCTAACATAACTTTTTTTAAACCCCTTTCACCCCTTTTTACCACTTGCCTGGTCAGGCAAGCAGATTTTCAAATTGTTGCAGAACACATAACGAAACATGAATTCTTACTCGCCCAAAAAGAAGTTCAAAATAAAGTTCAGACATTTAAGAAACTGATACAGAAAATCACATGTAAGTTAGCAGCTTACTAAAACACAATCATTTGAATAAACAGCACACATTTATTCACACATAGGAGTAACAAACTTGGTTTGATCGAGTGTTTGTGTTGCATTTCATTGGGGCTTATTCACCTAAATGTTGAAAAGTTGCTGAAATGAAATAATAGTGTGTTGCATCACAAAACAGTCAATATTTTTGGGCTTCTGTATGGTTGACTTTGTGGGTTTGAAGGGGGGGAAAGTAAAAAAAAAAAGTGGCTTCAAAATTTCATGCTTGCCCAATGTGGGTAAGAATTTTTTTTATTGTTCCAAAACACTTGCCTGACTTTGATTTTCACCTTTCCTGGGCTATCAGACAAGTGCTTATGTTGCACCATGGAAGTGTAGACTTACTTTGTGCATTTTTGTGCAATTGTTAGCTTGGGCAATATCTTTGGAAAAACATCTAATGGTAATCCTGAAGTTTTATTCAGGACCTCTTGCAGGCAGGTGCTTTGGCATGACTACATCAGTTTGTGAGAGGTTCCAGTTATGTGAAAATCATTAATACTGAAAAAATTAGTTTGTATTCTTTCTTCCAGTGACCAGTATCACAACATTATCAAACTTTGATGATGCTACAAAACCATTACATACCTACAGCTGTATGCATACATGTATGTACACAAGTTTGTATACAATCCCATTGTAATTGATTTCCAACACAAATAGTGGATACAAGCAGCATGCAACAATGTTTAGACAAGTCTAGAGTCTAGAAGTTGTAGACTAGGTGTTCTGCCGAGGAGCATGAGTTCACACTGGAGATGAGAGGAAGGTGTCCGTTTGTCTGCTGCCTGATGTGTGTGAATCCATTCATCACTGTCCCTAACTTGCCCTCCTCCCTTCTCAAGGGGCCTTGCTAATGACCTTCGGCACTTATAACCCCTACCATCCCCACCCCTCCTCCCCATGTTTAGCCATATAATACGTATCCAGATTATTTCCTCCCATTTCATATCCCCTCTTTACATTTGATATAAATTGCTCTTCAGAAGCTGCTGACCTTCTGGTGTAGACCTACTTGTTCTCCTGCATTACAGTTTGAAGCAGGTTTTTATTTGTCTGCTGTAGATTGTGATATGCTTGCCTCATTCCCTTTCCAATGATTTACTGGTATGTTAGCAGGCCTGACACTATAGAAACCCACCAAGTATATAATTTTTATAATGTATGTGTGCTTTATTGTATTTAATACCTCTGCCAGGGAGATTACAATTCTGTTTATGTTTTTGTCGGTGTTGGATTGTGTGTTTCGGTTTGTCTGTCCATTAGCAAAATAACTTAAAAAGCTGTGAATGGATTCGTATGAAACTTACAGGAAAAGTTGATAGTGACGCAGATAGCAGATGATTAAAGTTTGGAAGTGATCCATATAGCCATCTGGATCCTGGATACTTTTTATATCTTTTGGAAGGATTATCAGTGGCAAATACAGTGTTGTAGGTCCAACAAATGAGGGAGTTCAAGCTGTGCATATTTGATTTGAGGTGTGCATGTACGTATTGAATGCACACTTGAGGCGCAGTGTGCAGTAAGCTGCTGATGAGGTAGACTCGACATCCGATCAAAGATACAACAGAAAGGCTTCTTCATTGGGAGATTAGGGCGATTTACAACATTATGCTGTATGGGTAGAAATAAGCTACTAGTAGTAGTACTTAACAGAGGTCTGTGCTCTCACAGTGCTTTGTTAGTTATTTTTCTTATCATTTTGATTACTTTTATTATCATCAGTGATATTTGATATCAAGAGACTTAGTATACAAATTATTTCTTGACTGGCTAGTGAATGTGTTTCTCTTTCTTACAGCTGTGATGCATCATAGATAATGTGCTTTGTAATCTTACAAATTTCATATAACTCTTGTAAAATTTCTTGGAGAGTGTCTCGGGTGTCTTCTGTAACAGAATCATGCACATACCACACTCTCTGTTGTAGATGGTTTGCTAGAAAGTGGCATATGGGGGGGGGGGGGCTGAGCAAGTATGCTTTGTTCATACAGTGCCACCAATAAACCATTCTATTCTATTTCTCAACAGCAGTTACAATACAGACATTGATCTTCATAAGATATGCTTCTATTAGTGCTAGCTGCATAGGAAAATGATGTTCTGTATTCAGCAAAGAATCAGGGCTATCAAAGGCAATACATACTAAACCTTCCTGACCAGATGCAAGTAGTACTAGTAGCCAGGCTTCTTGTGAGATTTGTGACTGAGAACACAGACTGTTGATGTCTCTTGTATTGCAATAGTGTAATTTGCTTGATCTGCAGGTGACACTGGAGAGCTACTGTTGTATGTACGTTTATGTACATGTACATGTACCAGCAGGGGTGTGAACTTGCATCTGCTTTTACCTTTTTGAGTACACTTTGTATGTTAGATGCATCCCCCTTCAAATGACTTCAAGTGCCCTAGAAAAAGCTGGTTGACAGTTGCACATAATGTAAGTAGATACAGAGTTGGTCTCAAAAGGACTGGGAATTGTCTCATATAGGCCTACTGTAGGCCTATATGCCATATATTTAGAGTCTAATGTTTCACTAATTGGGACTTCCCAATGAGTTTGTTAGTGGTTAAATTTATGATTGTGGAGAAGAGTTATGAATGAAGAAATACATGCATTTCCCTCAAGGGATGTCAGGATCCAAGTTACTATTTTAGCATGTTGTTGAATTTGTCAGCATTTGTAGCATCTGACTCGCAAAATTTGTGAAAATGAAAAACCTGTGAAATGTATGACATATATTCAGGAGCAGAGACTTTATTAAAGATTTACTGTGAATGGAATGAGTTAAATGTTGATGGCAAAATACAATGTAAGTTGTAATGCCAAAAATTTGCAGAGAATGGATAAAATCAGCAGTTAGATGTTTGTATGAGTAGTTATGAGTTCATTTTCATCATTATACCAATGAATTGATAACTGAAGGATATCAATGTGCGCACAGTTTCATTGCAATGGACATGCTGTTTTCTTCCTTTTAGAGTGGGTTGGAAAATCCACAATGTTCATGTATTGAGTGTTCATGTTGTCTACTATGGTATAGTTCACACTGATAAGTTCAGGTAGAATCCATGCTTTTGCATGGTTTCATCAATGTGAATACAGTGTTTCTCCATGAGCAGAGATCATCTTGGTAGGTATGTGTTCACACTGGCACTCAATGTAAATACCACTGATTTACATCTGGGTCAGATCCAAACATCAGCTATGCATCAACAAACAATTCCAGTCTGACCTTGGTTGAGGACAAGTCTGGTCTCCATCTCCAGACACAACACTTTTACTCAAATTGTGAGACAGTGTATGGGCATATCAATCTTGCAATGTACAATATTCTTCTGATTTTTAAGTGGCAACAGTTAAGGCCGCTTTTTTAGTTTCAGCATGTGGAACATCCATTCACAAAATGTGAAGTAGTCTTATAATAATAAACCCACCTTGCCAAAACCCTACATGTAGATGCATAAAAGACAAAAGAAAAAAGAAATGTATACAGGATACACACGTAGACTAGGCAATGGGTGGATTTGTGAGCCTATAGCCAACAATATTTGGATTACATAATCTGATATTAGGCAGGATTTGGGAGAATTAAGGTGTCTCCTATCAATGTTTCCTTCACTCTCTGTCAAATTATGGTTAGCAACCACAGAAAGCAGAAAGAGAAAGAGAAAAAAAAGAACAAAGAACAAAAGGAGCAATGTCTACCTCTTTGCACAATGCTAAGGATAATAAAAGCTAGTGTCGGGGTTCAGCATTGTGTAGCACCATTTCATGTCCATTATCATACAGTTGTGCAATGTTGTCATGGTGACAACATTGCGGTTAAAACGATCCAAATGCCGATATTCCTTCCATGTCAACTTTTAAACAGTGAAGATTACAACAGAGCATGTAAATGAAAAAAAAAATATATAATCATTAGGATGCATATATTGTTGCATCATCACAAACAAGAAAACATTTTTGTACAAAATAGTACAAAAATTATTTTTCACACATTTTTGGTAACCCAGGGTACAGTGCTGACAAAGAAATAAATAATTCAACAAAATAGCAAATTTTCATTTGGTACCCCAGGGTTCCAAATATTGCATCATGTACAGTACTGGATTGTGTGTGATTGCAGTTGTACTTGAATGTGAGAATTTAAAGTGATCAAGGTATCTCTCTGTGATACTGATATTTGGTGCAACAGAAGCGGAGACATAATAGATCCCTTCAAAAATAAACATTTTGAATGACTTCATCATACATGAGCATAAGAGAGAATGGTATGGCTTTCAAATAAACATATGAAACTTTGGGATTCCAGAACTTTCTTATTTTGTGTCTTTTTCCATCGAACTATCCCAGCTTTGCTTGCTTGATTTTGACCCCTTTATTGAATTCACTACAAGGGGTAGGCCTATTATCTCATTTCGATGAAATGGTTTAGTACACAGTGAATACCAGTAAAGGAGTGCTATGGAAAAGACAAAAAAAGGGGGGGGGGGACAATTCAGGTTCAGATTGAGAAACTACCAGAATAATGTTTAAAGGTCTGCCAATGTTTCAGTTGGTTGTGCGATGTTGTCTTAAATGTCCAGTTTTACCAAGTAGGTCTTGTGTGTGAGAGAGTCTGAACTCATGCACATAAAAGATCCCGCTTCATTTATTCATCGCAAAGAGCAGGGTGTTTAACCCGGTGAAGTGGTACCACCTAACATCCAACTGGACCTGATAAAACACATCTTCTCAGATGGAAATGAAACGAACAAACAAACGACTGACAATTACTGTGTTTGATAAATTCCCCTCAAAGCCTTTAAGGATGGTAACAGAGGAATTAAAAAAAAAAAAAGAAAAAAAAAAGAAGAATAAAAGGTGGGGGAATCTCAAAATGCCCCATTTGCCCGGAGTGGGTTTTGCAGTTTACACAAGTAGAATGCATATTAATCCCCAGGTATTTGATTAATAGTTCCCAGTCTGTAAAAGAGTGACTTTTTACACGGATCCCACAGTTGTTGAGGTTGCCATTTCCTTCTGGGTAAAGCGTAGCAATGCATAATTCATACTCCTAAAAGGTCAAAGACATGTAAATGAAAGTGATGTGTTTTGGTTTGAAACCTTACCTCCTATAAGGTTCAGAGCCGACTGTTCTTTGCTATTGAGATTTCTTTTCACCCTGATACTTACATGCTGTGCGTCATCGCGTTACCCATATAAAGTCAAGAGATCATAAAAGGAAGAAAAATACATGAGAATCCAACTTTAGAAACATAACTTTTACAGTTTTCTGGCTTTCAGACACTTCATTTTATTGAAGTAGGGTGAGTTATATATAGATTTATAGCTTTTAATCTGAAAAATGTTTCTTATCAGCCAAAAAACCCCAAATAATCTTATATTTTATCGCTTTCATAATAATGCACCATATATAAGATGAATATTTTTCAATGTTATGATGCACATGTCTTATTTGTTGTGGAATATCCATTAATTTTTGCATTTGAGAACTATAAAGATACTTGTATTCTAAATGTGATCATAAATTCTAATGTGATTCTATTGTTTTCATTCTATTTTTCATTGTTGATTTTTGTAACCAGGTAGTAGTTACAGTCTGTATGCAGGTTAGAACATACCGGTATATCTTAACCCATTGAGGACGGACTGATTTTGCTACAACACGCATTTCCCATAGACATCTGCCCGAGTATACTCAGGACTCGTCCTCAACGGGTTAAAGATATGTTCAGGTGCAGTGGCCCCAGCTTAAAGGGCCCCTGAAATCCAAATGCATGTTGATTTATGATACCCTCAACATCACTTTTGCGGTGAAACAAATATCTAGAAACATTCCATATATTTTTTTTTACGATTTTTTTTTCTTCTATTTTTCCTCAGAATCCTTGGGAACACCCACAAAAAATCCTTCCAAACCAATATTCCTCAGATGACCTCATCTGTCAATCATTACTAAAGTACTGAAATGGTTAACAAAAGACATTGGAATGCACCTTCCCTCAACTCAGCATAACTTGCATGTTTCTGTGATATTAATGTGACTAACAAAAGACATGGTGAGGGAACATGCTAGTTATGCTGAGTCGAGGGGAAGGTGCATTCCAATGTCTTGTTAAACATTACAGTACTGTAGCAATGATTGACAGATGAGGTCATCTGAGGAATATTGGTTTGGAAGGATTTTTTGTGGGCATTCCCAAGTAATCTGAAGAAGAATAGAAGAAAAATCGTTGAAAATATATGGAATGTTTCTAGATATTCGTTTTGCAAAGGCGACATTGAGGGTATCATAAATCAACACAAATCAGCATGCATTTGGATTTCAGGGGCCCTTTAAACAGGAGGGGCCAGAAGACAAACGTTTCTCCCATTCAAGCTGGGCTTCTGTTTAAGCAGTGGCTCGTATTGGACTCATGTAAATCACCCTACATGAAGCCAAGCGTGTGGGCATTACACAAAACCAAGCACAGTTATTTCACCCATTGATATCCACGGTAACAATTACACATGCACTATGACACCCGAGACAAAACAGTCAATAAAAAATGACACAGCAATCTCAAAGTTTGGGCAATTTCATAACTGGAATGTAGCTTATCAATATGTTCTGCAAAGGTACATGTAATAATCATCCTCAGAGTTTGCAATACATATCAAATTACAATGCTTATGACCCTGCCAATGCCAATAAAATATATGCAGTGCTGCTATAAACTTGAACTTGTTTTTGATACATTATTTGAGGGAACAAAATGTATACTAGATACAACTCAGCTTTGAACATTTTTTTTTTTTCTCATATTCTTTTTCTGATCACTCGTCTTCCTCACACACACAGCCACACACATACAGAATGAGATGCACCAATATTGAAGTGGATGTATGAGTAGAAGCTGACACCAGTCCCCTTGATGTGGCCACCAGCACAATGCCACCCTACTGTGTAGTCCCATAAACTACATCCTACAGCCCAACACCAACTGTTCGAATTGTGCACAATAGGCAGGATTTATCTGGGATCAGTTAGCCGATAACTGTTGCAGTAAGGAATCAAAATCCCTGTGATTACTTCAGTGGACTGAGATATCATTTTTTAATATCAGTGAGAGAAAAAAGAAGTGGTTTAGCCAGAATATGACACAATAGAGATGTACAATGTATATGGTTCCAATTAAGCAATGAAAATGATAACATGTACAAAGTTTGCTACTTTGAAGTTTGTTGCACGCAAGCAGTGTTCCCAGTTAAGCGTCTTCACGGATATCAGGTAAGCACTACACATGGCTGAAGCACATCTATTTGAACAGTGGTGATTATGTAAGTATTCTCAATCAAGTGATTTCATTTAATCACTGTCGTAGCAAGCAAGCAAAAGAGAACACTGCACAAGTTTCATCTTTATCCCATTCTTGTTCAAGCAAATAAACAAGCACAGTCACAGTGAAAGTTTCGTGTAATACTGGATAAATAGTCCAAAAGCTTTGGAATTCTAAAATTTCACATATTTTTCCATGAAAGAGTAATTTCAGCAACAAATTACGTACACAAAAATGATCTGAGGTGATGTTACTATTTCCTTGAAATCTTCCTCCAACCTTGAAATGAATCAAACTGGCATATATTATTGTGATATATCAGTTAATTCTTGAGTTGTAATAATATAACAGAAATGACATTCTTGTGTTTTATTTTTTATTTATTTTTTTTACTTTTTTTGGGGGGGGGGGTTGTGATGTAGGCAGTAAATCATTGAAAGAGGGTGAATTTTTGAAACAGTGACAAAGCAATTACAAGTGCTTGCAACCTTACTTCCTAGTTTTACATTGCACCTCCGGGAATAGGTAAATTGAAGACCTCTGTATAAGTTGAGAAGCTCTGTACAAAGGGGGGGGGGGGATTACCCATGAAAATATAAGTATACCAGCATATAGTTATCTTTTGATAATCAGCCTATTTTGTTTTTCCCCAAAATGCCCCAGCCTGTAAGGTGCATTTGATGTACTTCATGATTTCATCAGCTGAATCTCAACCAAGCCTTGCAGCAATCAAAGCCAATGTTGGCAAGGACGTTTTATGGAGGAAACCCTTCAGAATAGCAGTTGACCTTGCATTAGTATCAATTTCCTGAACAAAAATAATCATTGAATCTAAAGCAGTTAAGGTACTCAAACATGTTTTTGTACTATGAAAGTCATAACACTCATCTGAAAGGCAGTAAAGGATATAAATACTAACAAAGAATTATTTTGAAGTAATTGAAACTCCTTTGTCTGTATGAAATGACCAAAAAAAAAAAGAAAGAAAGAAAGAAAATGGGGGAAGAAATAATTCTCCTTATGCAGTATGTGAATGAGACGGTGAGAAGTGTATTTGCTTCTCAAATGTACCAAAAATTATTGTCACTCTGTCAGTCATGCAAATGCACAGTGTGTTACAGCTGTGTGTGCAGATTTCAGGAGTCTTTTATTGGTTTAATGTGGAAATGCATTTTGGCATTGATGATGCTTCAGGTTTTTTTTTTTTTTTGCAATCAAATCTATGATTTTTAAGCTTGATGGGGGGAATGTCGACTTTATGTCATAGTAAAAAAATGATTTAGGAATTGGTTACAAAATGAAGTGTACATCCAAGTTTGATTAACCACAACAGTTTAAATGGACAATAAATTAAAGAAAGGTTGAAGTACAGCTAGTAGGAGTTGAAACCACTGTGAAATATATGTTAGGGCCACATTGGATACATCTTTATATAGTTTTCTTTAAACTCTGGAATCATTTGAAGCAAGAGAATCAACTGGAAAGCTGTTTGATCAGAAAACAGAAAGATGATATTTCTGCTATTTTGACTTACACCTTTTGTATCTCTCAGCTTTTACATTCTCAAATTTCAGGTGTGTTAAGAATTTCAGCAAGTATTCCGAGCAAGCAGATTCTTTCAATTCACCCTTGTGACGGTTTATTTCGGATGCATCTGCATAGAACCTAAAGCATGGAGTGATTGCATCTCTGCAGCATTGCGAATGTAGAGAAACTTGTTAGAATGCTGCTTTATTGTTGTTATTTTGCCATAGCAGCAAAGCTTTGACACAATAGTTTGCAAGTCTATAGCATGAACACCCTGGATAGTGTCAGCATCCAGACCTAAGCAAGAGTTTGCATCAATCCACCCCCCCCCCCCCTCCCAGAGAAGCCTGTGGTGGGAAGAAGCATGATGTACCTGGAAGTTGAGCAAGAAAAAAAAAAAAAAAACCTGTTAATATGGCTCTGTCATGCAATTGTCAATGAGCACTCTCTATTTTCCTTAACACTTGTTCACACATTGTCTCGATTAAAAAGTCTCAATTGAAAATTAATTACAACTAATATGTGGCTTGTAGAATACTGTTTAATCTTCTCGATAGCATGATAAAACAGTGCATTTTTATGCAAGTGATTTACCTGTTTGTGCAGCAAGCCATAATGACCTGACTTCTTCATTTTCATTATAGCACATTCTGTGCTTCATCTGTGAAACAATTCTCACAATTGTCTCTGAAATACAAGGAGATATATAGATGCAAATACCTGTTATATATGATGGCTTGTATATTTCATATTATCTCATCGCCAGAGGAGGATGCTAGGTCAGGATCCAAATGGCTTGTGTATATATTTGCTTTACATTTACATGTCAAACAGAAGTTGAAACTTGCAACATTACAGACGGCAGTTTATTGTGGTATCGCAGACAGAGAGCCTTAAATCCCAAGACTTACATAGTGGTTAATTGCCTCCAGCCGCTTAACTGACAATTTGACTTTTAGTGAGCGCCAGTCGTAGATGAGAATTATACAGTTTGCAGGTGGTACCCCTCAAGGTACATTGTAAATGAAATTTCCAACTCGTCAGGCAAGCATGAAATCCTCAAAGATAGACTCGTTTCAGCCATTCTACGGTGATCGGAGAGAAGAAAGCATGTTTCTGTGGGACGAGTGAAAAATGGCAAAAGACCCCCGGAGAGCGGGATGATTTAAGGAACATTCCCCCAAAAGTTCTAATCAATAGAGGCTGATGCCTTTCAAGCAGTAGAACCAGTGTACATAGATTTTAGTTTTCTTCCTCCTTTACCCCGTAAGCTGGGATTGGTTAAAGGTCCAGTTTACCTTTGGGAACAGTGATTTCAAAAATGTTCAAGATATCACATTTGATGCATATGTGTAGGTCTGTTGTATCACAAAACATCCTACCATATAAAAATTTCGCAGTAAAGCCTCAAATATAAGGAGATATCAGTGTTTTTCTCAATAAAGTGTAACTGTAGACGGTTTAGTCTGGAAACATTTTTATTATAACTGTTGTTCACATTTTGTGTATTTAAAGGGGATGGCTAGTAACCGATCAGTGGGAATCAGTGAGAATGCTGAGGGATGATTGTTCTAATCCTTTTGGGATTCATTTAAGAGTACATTATATATCTACTGTTGTGTAAAAATTATTTGCTTCAGAACGGTCTCATATTCAAGTAATGTGCAGATTAATGCCCCGTCACTGACCAGGCACGCTAACCTGGAAATATTAAACTGCACATTACTTGAATATGAGACCATTCTGAAGCAAATAATTTTCACACAACAATAGATATATAATGTACTCTTAAATGAATCCAGGATTGGAACAATCATCCTGCAGCATTCCCACTGATTCCCACTGATCAGTTACTAGCCATCCCCTTTAACAACACTTACATGTAACATTGATTATACAGATTCAAATTTTTACAGTGATTGTTTCTATCCCTAACTCACATATTAGAACTATTTCAAAACACCAATGTTGGGTTTTTGTTTCATCTGCAAATGGTAAATTATGACTTTAACTGATCAAAAAAAAAAAAGAGTAGAAAATGGTTCATGGATAAGGTGAAAGAAAAAAGTGGAAAAAAAATTGGCATTTCTCTAGATGTGAGTTGTATCCCTATGTGGCTTTCCATAGAAAAAGTAAAGAAGTTCTCATTCTCCTCCTCTTTCTGAAGCCCTTGGGCAGTCTTGAAAATGACTTGTATTATATCAGAATTATATTTTTTGAGAGAAGCATTTCCATTTTCCCCCATGTGAAAATGGGAGGTTGTGGTTGTGGAATAAGGATAGAAAGAAAGTACCGGTATATCATTAGCAGTCAATATGGGCATTTCCACAGTAAAAGGTACTTTTTGGGAATGTTGCATTATTTTGTGTTTCCATTGTGCATTACCTCTAATACAATACTATCTTTTAGATCAGTTTAATGAAAGATAACTTTGCACCAAAAACTTATTAGAATTTGTGCCAAAATGAAAAATTTGGGGCCAACGTATGTAAAGCTGGACAGAAAGCTATCTACATATACTGTGTCATATGAAGGTCCAATAATTAATGATCATTGAAAATATGTTGTTTTTCAACTGAATGGCCTAAAACTGATTAGAAAAAATATAACAGCACTCAAAGTCTGTTAAACACTGTATTTCATACAATTTCTAGACTTTCTGGAATGGTGAACATATGTAACATGGACAGACAAAACTGTCTTATTTTTGTCCATGTTACCTATGACCCAAAGCTGCAGACTTCAAAACACTATTCTTTCTATATAGAAGAACACCTCCCCCAGAAAAACAATTTATGGATGTACCAACATAAGATGTGCAGACCATTGTTGCAATCTACCCCAATAGCCCATAGCTGCTGCCTCTCACAGTTGAAAAGGAAGAACTAATGCATGTTGAGGGGAAATGCACCAGTGAGAGATAACTTGTGATTTCTTTGGCAAAGACTTCAGTTCATTAGATGATATCATCCACTGCACAGTAAAACAGATTTAACACTTGAGGCCTATTCACACACAATAGTAAGTGTTTTTTTGGATCATATTGCAAAAATCGATTACATTCTCCACTGTTCACACATGGCACACAAAAAAGTAATGATTATTTGACTGAAAAACAGCAACAAAAAGCAACAAAACAACTCAAGATAGACTAATTTGCGTGCGTGTGTCCAGACAAAGGCACCAAATGTGTTAGTTTTCATGGTAAATAAATTTATTTCATGAACAAGCAATATCTTGCCTATCTCGCTGCCTTGAACAGAAAGAGAGCAGCATTTGAAGACTTGCCCAGTTCAGAAGTAACTGTCACCATAATTATACTAATTGCTGAAAAATTTGGCCTTACATGTAGGCCTATTTGATGTGCTTTTTATCATAATCATAAGTGTGGATAATTTTTGTTTGAAATACTTCCATTTTCTGCCAAGCCAAAAGTAAAAAAAAAAAAAAAAAAAAAAAAAATGGAAGGGGGAGGGGGAGTCCCTGAATGCAGTGAATTTCAAAGAACTTGCCGTTATTTGCAGTTGTTATGCGACAAAAACTTTTCAAGGTTGGCTGTCTTGGGTGTTGACAAATTGTGTGGAGAGATGAAATGTGAAGTTGCCTTCAGAAATAATTCCAGTGCATATCTCTCTCAGTTTAGAAATCTATATGCTTGTCAGTGTCCGGTGATTTGATGGGCTGAATAGCTATCATTGAGTGGATGTCGTGAACACAAATATGCCCAGAATTTTAGTTGACTCATTCAGATTAAGTATTTAGTTTGAATTTTACAAGATTGTGGAAAAGGAATGTGATGTGAATCTCCCTACATGGGACATGATAAGCATTATACGCTCAAAGTAACGCAAGTGGGTCTGTCGTTGGATCCCGAGGAAAACTCAACTGCAGTAATCTAGGCAGCTACAGATGACAGAATCATTTCGGAAGCAGTCTGTAATTCATTCATCGGGGGATTACATTGCCAACTTCGCTAAAGCACTGCCTAATAATATTATAAGGAATACAAATGATGAACAAGGCAGTGTACCTCATATTCTGTTCAAATCTCCAAGGGGTTCGGTGTCTTTTTGATGAGATATGCATAATGCAGCCCATGTTGAGCCCCGACAGTTTTTGAGTCGGGGGAGGGTATTTTATTCTGCGTGTATTAGTGTGGCAGTCCGTGCAGAGAGGGACCCAGTTCATTGGCCTTGCATTATATGCTGTAAGATATGCAGCACAAGATGGATTAGGCTTCACTGCCTGTCACTGCCGCATCAATCTTGCTTGATACACGGCGTCGTCTCCCAGTCGGCAGTTCCCTGGTGAGAGAGGGGCTGTCACACAGTGACTGATAACACGCAGCTTCTGCTGGCAAGATGCTGTTTTTTTTATTATCCTCAGAGCTTTCCATGGCATCCCCACCCTCCTCCCCCTCCCCCTTCCCTCAGTGACTCTCACCCTCCCCACAACCCCCAACCCCCCCCCCCACCCCAAGCAAACAGCAACCTCCCCACATGACAATGATTTTTACCCTGCGATTATTTCAACTACAAAAGACTAGCTTATGAAAAGGGGGCTGTTGGAAAATTGATTGATGGTATGGACTGTTTCAGCCTCATGGAGATATTTGAAATCAAGTCCCAACCTGCTACAATTACATCGGATAGGGTCTCTCTTCTGCTTCCTTCCACTTGTAAGAGCTGCCCCCCCCCCCCCCCCCCCCATTTTAACATCCATATGGATATAAATGCTCTGCTTTGTACAACATCTAGCATATATTTGGAGTTTCTAGTAAATTCAGTTTGACCAACTGTAATCGGCTATTTGTGTTCTGGATACAGCTAGGCTGGAGATTTTTGCACTGTGAAGCGCAAAATAATTTGTGCGCTCTCACCTTACTAGATCCTGCCAGCCAAGTCAGGCTGTAACTTGCCCTTTTTATCATAAATAAAGTTTTGCTTTCTCACATTATGTGTGATCCAAAAAGGTTGCCTAACCCAGGTGATTTTTTTTTTTATTTCTTATCCTGTAAGATGTGCTACAATGTATTCAGGAGAGGAAATAAAGTTCTCTAAATCTGTTGCCCCTGGCAGATAAACAAGTGATTTGAGAATTATCATATCGCTCCAGCTCTTGGAGGTTCATGTGTGTCATGCTTGTGATCTGAAAAGAAAACTTGGGGCTGGTTTTTCTTGAACCAGAAAGAATTTTTTGCTATCTATAGGATATGAAGTCCTGTCTGAAAATGAAGGGTTAGTCTAGTGGGATTTTAAAAAGATGAATGTTAGAGGCATAGCCAGTAAAAGCTCGGAAGTGAACTCTTTACAGTAATTCCAGATTCGAGTATGCTAAATCAAAAAAAAAAAAAAATTCTCAAGCAAAATTCTTAGTGCAAGACTATCTAAATTGCCTAACCCAAATGGCTGTCATAATAACTTTAAAGTCTGTTGGGCTTTTAAGTTCTCATGAATTTTCAACAGACATGGGAAATTAACGCTGATTTCACTGATTCAGGGAGGCAGAAAAGAGATTAGCATATCATCATCACACATCATATTACAATATGATTATATGAAAATCATTTGCCAAATAAACCAATCAGGAATTGCCTTGCAAGCAGCACGGTAGTATATCGTCTACATGTGGTGTAGGCCTATACAATATGTCCCAATAAAAATTACAATCAAATTTTTGCATTGATAATGCCCAATATGATTAAACTGTCTAAATGCTACTTTAGGGTCTTAAAATAAAACATCTTAGCTTTATTTTGCAGAAAACCCCATTCAATTTGGTTAAGCAGTCACAGAGAAATGTGGAATGTTGTAAAGCATGTCATGAGTCTGATTCTTTCAAGTTCAGCACTTCGATGCTTTTGTGTGTGAATACAATAGACAGAAATTGGAGGTAAGAGATTCTTGACATCCTCTACAAAATTCCTCATTTCTCTTTGACCACTGAAGCAAATCAAATGGGGTTTTCTGTAAGATGTGGGAAATGAGTTAAAGTTTCATACCCTGAATTTGTATTTGGATTGATTCGCTATTTTTAAAAATATCATTGTGGAGGGTCCCGTTGTAATTTTTGGGGACATACGGTATATTCATTATTTCTGCAATAAAGGGAACAAAGTAATAATGGTGTGTTTAGCAGCACAAACACACACATACACGCACAAATGAAATCACACATTCTATTATTGACTGCATTGCATATACGAATGTCTGCAAAATAATTCATGCCCCTGGATTTCTTTTTTAATTCCGCCAATTTCTCATAAAGTACTATATTTGTGGTGGTGATCAGACATTAGTTTTGATGCATTACATTGTCATACTAAAAATCAGTACATTTCTAGTTTCATATCATCAGCATAAGAAGAGACATGTAAAGGATATTTATTTTCAAGGCTTCCAGACTTTATCTCAACTGACATTCATCATCAATATTGATTACAAGCCATTTGCTTGTAGTAACAGCATTCAGTGCACTGGATATCACCATATTTTTAGAAAATAATCACATAATTCAGGACAACCAAAAAGAAGGCAATTTTAATGTTCTATTGTTATGCAAATGAAGTTAAACTCATATTTATCTTAATTAGTAGATGACAAGTAAATACATAAAAGTCACACTGAAATACAACAATCCCATCATTCATTTATCAAAGAAACTGTAAATGCAAACTCACAAAACCTGCATCTGATTTGCATACCGGTTTTAATGTTCTTCCACCCAAAAAGATTAAGATAATCAATTTTCCTCTATCTGCATCCGAGTTGCATACCCATTTTTATGTTCTTTCACCCAAAAAGATAATTAATTTTTCTCTATCTGTGAAAATGTTAATGAAGATTACATTGTGTGCCAAATTTGCCTGTCCGAGGCAAAACAGCAACAATACAAAAACACACAAAACTTGCTTGAAATTAGACTTCAAATGGGGATGCTATATTCATGAATGTTATGAATGATTTAGAACCTCCGAAATGTTCATCCATCAAGCTTTAAATTCCATTCCTTGCATAGCAAGTTTTGAATCATTTGATAGACCTGTTCTGGAATGTATTCAGATTTTATGCATGCTTTGTTCTCAAAAGTTGCCCTGAACAACCACAAAATTTGCCAGAGGCTTGCCTAACGTAGCAACAGCTAGGCAAATTCCTGCCTAGGAAATTCAACGAAAGGGAGCTGATGAACAAAATGCCTCATTACTAGGCTGTCGGAAAAAAAAAATGCATAAATTGTAATAAATCACAGAAACGGTCTATTCAGCTTGATTCTACGAATTTACCAGAAAATAGTTACATTCAGACGGTGTCCACAAAATTGTCATTTTGTTGATGAAATTGTTGTTGTCACTTGTCAACGAAAAAAAAAAATCATCACAAAATTGTCATTTTGTGAAAAATGAGACCATGCAACACTTGGCGCCCTGTACTTAACTACGACCTTATCCTTGAAGTTAGCTTATATCCCCCTCTGAATGTAACTTATGTGTCTTTACCCATTGCCGGAGTCTGGTGACTTGGCAGCCATTTTGGGTATGCATATTAGCAGGTCAAGCTCAATAGAATTTTACTCAGTGACCAGATCTTTCGAGTCAACATATTGAAGAAGGGGGATACTCAAATTAGGCCTCGGCTTTTACTATCAAAAAGGAGGCTGCTAGAACCTTGTGGAGGTCCTTTTTCCAGAAATCTCACTAGACTAGGATAAGAGAATGATGAAGGTATTTTAGGTAAAACTGATATGATATGTATATATTCTGATAGGATATGGAACAAGGTGCAAAAGTGGTTAAAAGACATTATTTACCAGATGAAACAAAAATCAAGCTTTTGTGCTTTAAAATAGTTGTAAAATGTGAGTTTGGGATAGAAACAACCAATGTAAAAATGTTAATTGGTATAATCAATTTTAAGCATTGCCAAATATACAAAATATGAACTAAAGTTATAACAAAATTGTTTCTAGAAACAAACATCTGCAGTTATGGTTTATCAAGAAAAATAGTGATAGCTCCCTATGTTGTAGGCTTTATTGCAAAATTTTAGTATGATAGGATATTTTGTGATGCATCTGACTTACACATACGCATAAAATATGATAACTCAAACATCTTTTACATCTCTGCTCCCAATGGTACCTTTAAATGAAAGTTGCCTTGCCTGCTACTATAAAAGTAGAAATCTCTTTATATGCACGCAGAGTGGTTAACACACCTCTTTCCAATTGATATAGGTCTCACCTTTCTTCCATCATTGATGGATGACGTACATTTGATGAATTCACCATGTAACATAATTCATGTAGCACATGTTATGCCATACGACACTGTGTCAACAGTCAATGTAGTAACTAATGCTGTTTTGACTGACAGTAAATATTATGTGTGTATTCATGAATACCAATGATCTGTGAAAGTGGATTTTTCACAACATTCGTTCTAAGTACACAATTTGAATAACATGTAGACCGCATGGTAATTGTGTCTACTGGTGGCTTAAAAGATTGATTTTCTATTTTCCAACTCTTCAGTCTGAGTTATTCGTTATTCGTTAGTCATTATTCTGGAATGACAACAAATTTTATTAATTACTCTGACAATGCAAATCATGTTAAAGCAACACTATGCTAATTTAGCAGGGTAAAATGTATGTACTCGGAAAAAAAATAAAGAAGCCCAATGTACATGTATGTCGTGTAAGTTACGCAGTGTTGGATCACGTTTGTCTGGAAAATTTCTGCCCATTAAACTGAAATGCCCACCCGATTTTTAAGTAAGTATAATGTAAGACCAGATATTTTTGCGTGCAGTTTAATTTTGCAAATATTGTGAGAGCCAAGATTCGCGAAAATAAAATGCTCGCAAAAGTTCTTGTCAGCAGTAGGACCTGTGTATTGAAAGCCAGTGGCAATTCACAAAAATTTCATGCCATGAAAAAGGCTGTTGGCTCCAATTCGCACAAATTTTATGCTGTAAATATTTCTGGTTTTACAGTAATGTGCATAGAATGGCTTGTTCAGCCTGTGCAACAACAAACAAAGTAGAGTACCAAATAATGGGATATCCCATTGTGTGGAGACTACTGTATATCCATGGTATGACAGTGGTAAGTACATACTGCCATATGATGTTGCAGGGCTAATTACCCATTTTCCCCCTGTAAAGTCAATCACATATGAATGTCATTTTACATTTTGTCAAACTGATGTGGTGGTGACCTCAACCTACAAATCAAGCTTGCAAGATTTCTCAGTAGCATTCCACCTATATCCAAATTACATCATATTTTTCCTGCTATTTACCTTTTTGTTTCTGACTCTATTTACATATTGGTGAGGATGTTGACCAGAAATGCATGGGGACTGTTTATTTGTCTAGACCTAATATTGTTTCATATTATGTCAGTGAATTATGACTCTTGGCATCCAGAGCTGCTTTCTGTTCTGCCCCCCCCCCCCCCCTTCCAAGTAATAGAACACTGCCTACGGATAGTCTTTGTACCATCTGTCGCTGGATTGGCGGTGCTGCTTTCGTTGGTTGGTTGGTTGGCCATGTCGCCTTCCCCAGCTATGGATTGACCTCTCTTCGCATCCTCCGTTGCCCCACAAAGCTCTCTCTCTCTGCAGCCAGCGACACCTGTGCCTCACTCTAGTGACAACAAACTGTCTCCCGTACATCATGACATGTGTGTATGATCTGTCTGCTGTACAGGCCGAGTAAAATGCACAGGCCGAGTAAAATGCACAGATGTGTACATACACGCACACACACAAACAGTTTTTGCACAACAGAGGGTGGGTCTCGCAGGTGAATAGCATTTTTCTCCAATGAGATGGTACTCCATGGTCCTGAATGCAGAAATGCATCCGCGGGACAAAGTGGGCGTTTGAGCCGTCATCCAAACGATTAGACCAGGGGCCCTACGTTTGCAATGAAGCGATGTGACTTGCTTTAGGCTCATCGGCCATTTGAACTTGAGTAACCTGTCCACGCACAGTATTATGGCATGCCTACAATATGCAAAATGGCACCTGTGGGACAGACAAAATGAAAGCACTTGACTGTGAGATGCTACAGCTGTTCCTTTCAATTTTTTGTTTTCTCCCAAACTAGTGTGTGAATAAATGATAACTGTGTAATTTTTGCCTTCTGTGCTTTCATTTGCATGACAAATTTGTTCAAATTCAGCATAGGACCTTGCAATGGCAGCAGAATATTAATTGTGAATTTCCTCATGAAAAGTCTGTAAAAGTGAGCATGGATTTCTTGTAAACTGTTCGTTACTAGGTGTGTAACTGACATGTCAATAAGGTCTAGATGTTGAATCCAATTGTTGCAGTAACCTCTGTTCTGGGCGTCCAACTTTAGAGAAACGTTTCAGAAAGAAGGCAGGCATAGTTGATTATTATATGAAGGGAAGATCGATGAGAAGCGTGAAGTTGTAAAGGATGACTTCACAGTGGCAACCCAGGGACCAGAAATCTCAGATATCCTTGTACAATATAATCCACTTTTCTTCTTGTGACCTGTTGTATGCTTCATGCATGACTTGAAATATGTATGTAGGTTGAAGCTACAGAAACCCCCTCTTTATTACCTTCATGACTTGGTAATCAGTGTTACATGGCAATAAAATGTAAGTGGCTTCTCCAATTCCAAGTTTGCATCACACCAAGTTAAACAAAAATGTAAATGATGTATTTTTCTGCATCGTCAATACACTGAGAAATACGGAGCTCTCCAATCTGCCTCCCTGGTGCCTACAATCAAAAGGCATTTAATTAAGGACCTATGCAATTTGTGTCCTATGCAACTTGTGTTGGTTTATGATACCCTGATTATCACTTTGTAAGTGGTAAAAAGAATTTACACATACAATTGTGTACTATATCTGTATATTTTGCAATGATTTCTTTTCTACAATTTTTCTGTAGAGCACCTGGATAAGTCCACAAAAAAACAACAACTTTCAAACAAAGATTCTGTCCATGACATCATCTGTCAATCTCTGCTTCATTTCTTATTTGATTAACAAACTGGAGTCCACCTTCCTTGAACTGAACAGAACATGCATGTTTCCAGACATTTTCTTTGGCTAATCATCATAGTTGTATGGAAACACACAAGTTATTGTCATTTTGGGGGAATTACGGGCATTCAAATATCTATTATGAATCATACTGGTAATGTAGTAGTGAGTGACAGATGATGTCATTGACAGAATCTTGGTTTGAGAAAATTTGTGTGTGTGTGTGTGTGTGTGTGTGTGGATGTATCCAAGTAATCTACAGAAGAATTGCAGGAAAATTATGAGATATATTGGATATATTCATCGTATTTTTTTTTTGGCCACATAAGTGATGATCATGATATTCACAGATGGACACAAGTCAACATGCATAATTTGCATTGCTTCTATTTTCTGTGAGTGTGCACATGATGGGATACGTGTGCTGTGAGGTAATTGCAGTGAGTCAGTGATTTGAAAATGGTTGCACTAATATTTGTACTCATGAGAGAATGCCTCATTAAAAGCTCTGAAATGTTGAGGTGTATAGTGATGTGTCACACATGGACTCCGCATCCATGTAATCCTTTGTGCTCTCCTTTTGTTGTTGTTATTTTTCGTGTAGTACTTGGCAACTATCCAGGGAAATTAACCAGGAAGTGATACTTGGACAGATGTGTGAGGCATGTTGTTCATGTTCCATCAGTCTTGTGATGGACATGAGAGATAGAAGGAGAGAGAGAGAGAGACACACACACACACACATACATGGGGGGGGGGGGGGGGACACAGAGGGAGAGAGAAAGTTAGTTGGCGGTACCACTCAATCTCACTCCTATGAGGGGTTTGATCTCGACCGCCTCTTACATGACCTCAATCCACATTTAGGCACTAGCAGCGAGAAACTCATTTGCATGTCTCTGGGTGAAAGGCTGTGCCCTGATCTGAATTGCCCTTGTTCACCGAGGGTAGGATGAATGTTGCAGAGATCTTCGGTAGGAGATAAACATGGTAGTTTGACTTAAAACAAAAGTTGGCAAACTCGTTACTGTTTCTCTGCATACCCAAGCAATACGAAGCAAGAAAACTATCAACCGTGTTGTTTCGTTGGCTGTTGCGTTCTAGTAATGCTAGAGCCTTCTGTGTGCAAGATAAAATGCCCCTAGAGGTCCCTGGATGTTGCTGGAAGCTAATGAATTTGTACCTATCATTCTCTCATGATAGCCGTGTGGCTAAGCCACACCTCGGTGCCCCACCCCAGCAGGCCCTCACTCCCCCCCCCCCCCCCCCCCTTCAAATCTGGCAAGTACCAGCACCTGTTTCACTAACAGACACTTGCTCATGTTCATTGACAACTATAAAAGTGATACATGATACGCAACTAGACTCCATGGTACCTGTGGGCTGCTGCACAGCGCACGCATTCCGCACAAGTCGTAGGAAACAATCCTGAGCTGATTCTGTCCCAAGATTTGATATATGAGATCAAGAAGTAAAACAGACGGTAAAATACAGGATACTCAGGGTTCGTTTGTTTGTTTGTTTGTTTGTTTTTCTTGTTTTTGAATATGTGATAGCGTAGAAACTTGCTCATTTTATGTGGACATTGCTCCCCTATTCTGCAGAGTTCGCAAAAGAAGAAATGGTAAGATAGCATAAAGATTAACATAAGCCATTTGTATACAAAGAATTGTATCCATCACACTCTACAAATTTTGCAAACTTGCCTATTGATTATCAGCATTCAGAATGAAAGGGACATTGTCTCATCAACAGTTTAGAATTAAGATTTCCTTTTTGCACTTGCATTCACATCAATCTGTCTTGATGATGTTGTAGAGTATTATACATTTTGGGGCAATATTTTGTGGGGTTACCTGCTCATCTGTTTTCTTTTACGTAATTGAACAAAAAGTGTTTGATGGATATAAATGACAGTTTGCCCAGATGTGCTATAATGAGATGAAGATGGGCTAACCAGATTTTAGTCCCATATTTTTCAGGTCAAAGATTCTCCAACAAGCCCTCCCCCCAAAAAAAAAAAAAAAAAAAAAAAAAAAAAAAATAAGTGTAATTTTCCATCATAACTTAAGATATAAATGTCCAGATATGATATGATTTGTCAAGAAGGATAGAAATGAATAATCCTTTGGAAGCAAGAAATACTAGAGATGAAATGTCAATGGTGAGGGTCAAAGTTTAGTGTGCTGTGGTTAAGAAATATCTATTTCCCACTATAACCATTTCCAGGAATGTGTCTATTATAAACTTAATTAATCGGTGAGAGGGATAAGAATTGATAAAAAAATTGTTTGCATGAAACAGTAGGGTGATGCAGCTAGAAATTATTTAAATCTTACAATCAACTGCTCTTGTTTTGTACTGGGTCTTACAATACTTGAATCTTGAAGGTCCCAACTATGGACCCGTCTCTCCAATCAAAGTACACAAGGTGTGGTTTGTGCTTGTGTCAGGCATGATATTCTGTAGATTTAAATCTGATTTCAGATCTTTTTTTTTTTTGCTCAAGTCTATACACATTTTGCTTTTTCCATGTATCAAAATCACCCCAAAATTTGGATTTCCAATTTTTTTCAGCAGACCTCAATTATCATCTGTAAGGTATGATCTTAATGACACCTAAAGGTCTTGTTTACTTTTGGGAACAGTGATTTTAAAATTTTTCAAGATATGACATTTAATGCACATGTGTAGGTCTGATGTACCACAAAACATCCTATCATATAAAATTTTCACGGTAAAGCCTAAAGTACAAGGAGATATCTGTATTTATCTCAATAAACCGTAACTGTAGACAGTTTAGTCTGGAAACATTTTCATTATAACTATTGTTCACATTTTGTATATTTAACAATACTTAACAATAATCTTACCAATTCAAATTTTTACAGTGGTTGTTTCTATCCCTAGCTCACATCTTAGAACTATTTTAAAGCACTAATGCCGGGTTCTTGTTTTATCTGCAAATAGTACATTATGCCTTTAAGTCTGTCCTGGAGAATAGACCCAGACCGAAGATTGGTCCTCCAAAGAGCCATGATTTTAACGCTGGCCGCATCCAGGGACCACCATGCCAAAAGAGGTACACAGGGTAGGCGCACTTCACAGACAGCTCTCGTGCTGTAGTAGGTGTACGTTCGCACCAAAAGTCTTCTACTGTTTGGCTGTTGGCATGAGAAAAGCCGTTGTGGCATAGTTGATAAGACTCCCGACTCCCAGTCGGAGGACCCGAATTCGAGTCCTGCCCAGTGCTTGGACAAGATGTTTTACCCACCATGTCCCTCTCGACCCAGGTGTATAAATGGGTACCTGGCAATGCTAGGGTGTAATGATAATGGCAGGGCCCTCTGGTAGAGCAGTGGCAATACTGAAGAGGCTACCCTGGATAAATATGACATTATTATTATTATTATTATTATTATTATTATTATTATTGCTATTACTATTATTATTATAAAGCCAATGCCTTCAGCTTTTCAATCCTCCAGCTTTCAACAAGAAAACATTGCCAAAACCTATGTGGCATCTAAAATCTGTAGAACACGCAGGACCAATTAGACATTGTTCTGCATAGAGCCTCCACCATATATTTAGTGAGTCTAATTTTTTTGCAAATTGAAATTTTCCGCAAATTGGAATTTTCCAACAACTTCATGAGTGGTTAAATTTGCAATTGTGGAGTACAGTACTGAACAGAGAAGTGCATGCGTGCACACGACATTCATTCGTATGGTTTTAAATTCACGAATAGCATCCGACTTGCGAAATTTGCAAAAATGAAAACCTTGTGAAATATTCGTCATATACAGTCATTTGCAAGGGAAGTCCCCAAAGCTTACCCCTGCAGCTAGTATCAGTTCTTTCAGCCATTTGTAAGTTCTTGCCATAATTGGCTATCTACTTGTTATATGGCCTCTCTCTGGCTAGATTGTGCTTGCTATTTTTCAGGAAATCAGCAAAGTTATTTTGGAATGTTTAGAATGAAATGATCCAAGGACTTATCCAAACATGATCTACATCTATTATTATCTCATAACATATTTCCTTATTGCCATAATTGTAATCATGTAGTACCTGTAATTCTATATTTAAAAAAAAAAAAAGAAGGATTGAAGTTTGAGTGGCATTAGTAGATATGTTGGTTGTTGAGATAGCCGATGTGTGAAACATCAAAACATTGACATGATGAAATCATAAACCTATTTTGCAATGTATAATGTATGGATAATGTCATGTATATATACAATGTACGTGCCCTTATTCTAAGATATGACCTAGTTTTGAATGGTCGAGTGCAAGATTTCACTTCAGTCTCAAGGGCATTAGTGCCATTCAAGATGTTTTATAACTGGATTCTTTCAGAGGGATGTTTCATTATACATTTTTTCTTTAAATTCCAGATTGAGACACTGAAGCTCAGAACAAGTACAGTTCTGTAGGCCTACAGTAGAACTTGATCACTATCTTGAGTCTGTTTGTTAATCGATGTCATGAATGTAAAACAAAGTCCCACTGGTAGGAAATAAGCACTATTAGCACTAGCACTATTTTATGAGGGGTGCAGCCCTGTAGAAGACAGTGCAGTTTACACCTTACACACTGTGTACATTGTACTAGTATGCTATTGCGGAAAAAAAAGTAATCGATCGCAGATATGTATGATGACATTCATGGTATATACTGCACCATGAATGTCATCAAGGTATAGCATATTTTCTTCCATTGACATTTTGTTTTGACATCATTATCATATCATTGTTTTGTAGACCAATCACTAAACTGGATTTCATTAATTAGGGATATATTGAGTAATTATATATACAATTGTACATGTGCATTGGGTGAATGCAGCAAAATTAGTAGAACACATCAGTTGAAAATTTGAGGAAAAGTGGACCATCTGTTCAAAAGTTATGCATTTCATAAATTTAGTTCCAGCCATTGCTAGATGAGAAGACTACTACAGTTTGTGATGTCACATATGGGAATTTTTTTTTTTAAATCCCAAAAATATAGATTCTTAGGAAAAAGTACACATTCCCTCAACTTCCCTTGATATATATGTTGAGAGTAATATTATTCCCCTTACTTTTTGAAAGAGGCAGATGAAGTACTCTTCCGTTATGCCAGAAAAATGAAAATATGCTGCATTTTCTTTATGTCATCCATATGTGATGCCACAAAAAGTTGTAGTCCTCTCATCCAGCTATGTTGGCAGCAAAGTGTCAGAAATTAGTAACTTTTGAATGGATTCTCCAATTTTGATCAGACTTTTACGATGTGAACTACTAAATTTATTTGATAGCAGAATTATTCATACCCTTGCTTGAACAGTTTTAGTGTTGTGGAATGATCATACTTCGGTATGACTTTGATATATTTAGTTTCCATCTACCAATTAAAGAAATGAAGGGTTTAACTTCATTTACATAAAGATAGAAATATTGAAATTTCAATCGTTTTGGCTGTCCTTAATTATTAGATTTGAGAATGTTGAAATCCAGCGCATTGAATGCTTTCATTACAAACAAATGGCTTTCGATCAATATTGATGACTAATGTCCGAGTTGGGATTAAGTCTGGAAAGCCTTGAAAATAAATAGAGGTACATTTCTATTGCTATCGTAATGGGATGAAATTGGGATTATAATGATTTTTAATGTGATATTGTAAGGCATCAACTCGATGCCTGAGTGCCACCACGAATATACACGTATCATTTTATGAGAAATTGGCCCAATTGAGAAAAAAAAAAATGAGGGGCATGAATAATTTTGCAGACACCTGTATATTTGGGTTTCATTTGCCTTTGAAAGACTTGAATTTGCTGCTATGTTATAAAGCAAATATGATTAAAATAAACTTTAAGGCATAACTTTTTCTTTTTTGTGCAGGGCTCGATATTAGCATTGGCCAGGCACCTGTGTCTACTAAGAACTGATGTCGTGCCACCAAATTTTCAAAAAGGCTATCATTTGGTGGCCCGATCGGGCACCTAAAAATTGAAAATGAGTTTTTATATTGCCTTATTTCGGGCCTCTACATTTCTGTTTCGGGCCACCAAATTTTCGAATTCATAAGTTTTATTGGCCGGAACTGGCCACCAGACAAAGAACTTAAGAGTCGATCCCTGATGTGAGTTTTGATCTTCAAATTAATTCCACAAGATTATAAAATTGAAGTAGAGCACATCACAAAAATCAAGTGAAAGTAATCTTCTAAGATTGTCATGCTGTCTTTGATAGTTCACCCATCATTGCATCACAAATTTAAATACTGTAAGTTGTAAATCCTTTTAACTCAGATGGAGTTATATCTTCTCTGCTTATATTAGCTCCAGTCACATGTATGCTCAATATCTTTTCACAAGTGCAACAAATTTGTGTTTACACTTTAGTATGTGTAAATGACATTTCAAGCAAGTACAAGATTTTTCCACGTTTGGGTCTTATTCTTCAGCATGCCTTTGAGGTGCAGTGTATAAAGAAATGATATTTTCTTGTATGTAAAAAAAAAGATGATATGAGTAAATTTGCTTAATAAGAATATAAGCCACATTGTCGTATAAGATATTAAAGCACCTGTACCTTATTAATATTCATAATAATGGTTTTGAGGGGAGTGCATATTTCATGATCTGCTTTTTTGTTTTTCCTCCATTTTCAACATTTTTAGTAAGTATCATGCATCTACAGTAGGCTTCACAATTGTGTGATTATATCTAATTTTGATATGACTGTGTAGAATATGTTTATTGCTTATTTTGCATGATATGTTTAATAGTTATATTCTCTGTTGAAAATGAATTGAAATGACATGAAATAAATCAAAGAAAAAGGATATTAAATTTTAAAAACCGAAAACACTGTAGAAGCAGTATTGAGACACTTTACTTCATGCATGCAAACAGTCTATATCTTAACAACTAGCTGCTTTTGAGAAAGAGAAGGGGAAAAAAGAGACTACATGCACATTTTCTCTCCATTAACTGTTTGACTACAAGTACCTGAATCTATCTGCCAGTGCGTCATTACAGTTATAGTTTTTCCTGGATGCAAACGTCACCACCCAATAGTCCCGATAATTTGGTAATTTATCTGTGGAGATGATCTCTCCCCTCTCCCTCTTCTGCTGCAAGAGCGCCAGGCCTGCACTTATCGTCGGCCCACTGATCTTGAATGTCAGCTTTGGCGGTGTCATCGTGTCTTTCACAGATAAGCCGGAATGCGAGGAAAATAGATTCTGACACGGCGCGGAGTTGAACGGCAGCAAGCAATCGTCATATGCGGCCTGTCTCGTGCAGTTAGCCAGCACACCTTCGGACGGTTCAATTTCTGTGTGGGCAAAATTAGGGGAGGCGTCGGTCCAACTGTTCGATGCTAATGGTCTGTGATGGGACAGCGTTAAGTCCTCTTTATGGGAACAGTCTGTAAACCCAAGCAGCGCAACATGATCCCGTAAAAGAGCTTGATTTATGGATTGATGTGCAAATAGGAGTGTGTGTCCGTTCACTTCAATTTAAATGAAACGCAGGAATGAGAATTACATGTGGCAATGTGTGACTGTTAGAGTATTTGCCGAACATGTCATTCCAACTCATTTTCATTGAAATTGTCCTCTATGGAGTTTGCATTGGTGATTACCTATAATAGTGTTTAGCAGAACGTGAGATAAACCTTGGTTTCTTGGATGTCATCGTTAATGCCATGAATGAACAATGTGTGTGAAGCAGCTGGTTGTCATGGCTAGTGGATAATGAAGTCCTTTCATATTTGATGAAGTCTTCTTGTCTACTTATTTATGTCTGCTGAGCCTTGCACAGAATGAGATACCTCTTAATTTCCTTCATTCTTAGTTTTTTATGTTTCAAGTTTTTGAAAGAAACATTCTTGGAAAGTGCTTGGAAAGTTGCAACTTCACAGCCCTAGAAACTTTCCTATGTGCAGCATATTAGATATAATGTTGACTATCGCTTGTCAATTACCTTTAAGAAGCCTTCCCCCACCCCACCCCACCCCACCCCACCCCATCCCCGCTGCGCCACAGTAAACCCCATACCTACACCCCTCATAAGATTGAAATATAATTGAATATCAGTTGTCATTGCTTTCAGGTACAACTTTTATTTTTATATAAAGTTTATTTTTGTACGTCCAGACAGCATGAAAATGCCAGTATTATTCAAGTTTAATGCCAGCATTATTGTTGGCAATCATAGCTGCAGATTGGAAAAACAAATATAACCGTAAAAAAAACAACAAGGAAGGCGATGTGCATGATATTTTGAGACAGTAATGTACTACAGTCACCTGTACAAAGCTGCACATGACTGAAATTTATCACTCTGCATGGCTGCTCGCACACTGCCCTCTTTAGCAAACTTTGCTATATTGTCACAGTCTGGTCTGCCTTTTCATTTAGCTTCTCTAGAACCAGTCATTGCCTATGTTATATAATGAAAAAATGGACTTGAATATTGGCATAAGTTCTATGATTGACTTGGGGATCCCAAATGGATTTTAGAAGTTGACACACAAACCAAGGGATTCACGAAAAGGCTGTCATGGGTCAGAATCCTTCCCAGTGCCTTCATCCCTGGACAAGATGTTTTGCCCACAATGTCCCTCTAGACATAGGTGTATAAGTAGGTAGCTGGCAGTGCTGGGGTGATAATTATGTCAGGGCCCTCAGAGAGAGAGAAAAAAAAAGTGCTGAAACTGAAGAGGCTACCACGGATGAATAGCAGCCATATTATTTTTATCATCATCATCATTATTTTTACTGATAGTTGCAGCCACTTGTGTTCATGGTATGGGGCAGTGCAATTACAACTGCAATGTACTTAGTAGACTCAACATCCACATATCACCATTAGATTGATGGTAGTTCAGGTGCAGGGTTGGGCTACATATATCCAACATTCTGTCTCAATTTGGATATCTACACATTTCGAATCGTACGTTTTGTAATCTGTGAAACTAAAGGAGATTGAATGCAGGTGAAAAAAAGAAAGCACACTATGCATTAGTCCAAGCACAGATAAATAATCTCATGTTGTTACCCATTTGCTGGCAAAACCTATTAAGTATTCCTTGCACTGCCAGTGGCAGGCATGTTACCCGATTAACCCTTTGAGGATTACCATCTCAAAATGTCATTACCATCGCGTACGGACAGTTACTCTTTAGATGATGGCAGTTACAGAGTTGAAGAAGAAAATATTCAGGCTCTTATTACGAGCTCACACAAACACACACACACGACATTTGCCCCAGGTTAGACCACCAATGTAGGTTTCCCAAAACAGATAATCTAACTGCATGAGCATCCATTGAAGAGTTGCCATAGCTTTTGAATGTCAAGATATTGACAATTGAAGTTTTGTGTGTGTGTGTGTGTGTGTGTGTTTGTGTAGACCAGAGATAACTGTGCTTGCCCCACTGACCCATTTTTCAGATTGGCTTTCTGTCTGTATTGCCCTTGATATTTATGACTCAGATGATAGTTTATATAATTCTGTGATGTTTGAGAAGGGTAAAGCTGTCAAGAAAAAAAGCATGTGTATTCTCTCCAGCTGTCCCTCTCACTGTGTGTTTCTTATGAAAAAGAAAAATACATTTTTTTTTCTTTGCAGATAAATGTGATGAAACAGATGAAATATCTTGTTAGAAACTGAATTAAGGTGTTAGCTGTCTCTCACAATGAGTGCAAAGAGCAAAGAAATTATTATGATTTCTTGCATCCCCTTTATCCGTATCTTGCTTTTCTTTTTTCTTTTTCTTTTTTCCTTTAGGGGATGTAGGTGCCATCAAACTCTGTGGGGAATTTTGAGAAGGCGCATAATTTGATCCTGTCCTAACCTGAATATTCCCTGCAAAATGTGTCTAACAGTTGTTTTTATCAAACAGGTTCATCACGCTCCTGGTATTTTTTTTTTTCCGTGTCCGATTCTTGCACCCATTAGAAAACCCTCCTTCCCGTGCTTTGACTTTCTTCAAAGCGACAGACACACCCCCTCGGCTGACAGGCAAGATGTAACACTAGCTGAAATAAAAACATCCTTACACTACACACGTTGAGACAGGAGAGGACTGGCAGAGGGAGAGAGAGAAGAGAAGAGGAGAAAGGAAAGGAAGGAGAGGAGAGGAGCAGTGAAAGATGTGTGAAGTATAAAATATGATTGATGGGAAGAAAAACAAAGTTGATGTTGGAGACATGGGATGAGGCACATAACTGTTGGGAAGGGATACTTTATGTATAAGATATGTCACAAAAGTTGATACATGGCCAGGGAAAGGCTAGTTAGTGCACACGGTCAGGTAGGCGCGGGGTGGGTGAGAAGAAAGTGGTTGACGGAAAGTGAGAGACATAGGAGTGAGATATGGACGTGTGAAGAAAAAGCATACCAAACCTGGGGGGGGGGGGGGGGGGATGAAGCCTATTTTGAATGTATGCATATATCTATGATCTATGTGCATGTGTGTGTGTGTGTGTGTGTGTATGTGCGTTGTGTGGTGTGTGTGTGTGTGTGTGTGTGTGTGTGTTTGTGTTTGTGTTTGTGTGAATGTGTTTGTGTTTTTGTGAATGTCCATATTTATGTTGCATGAAGATGTGGAGTGAAAGAAAGAGATAAACTAGAGAGAGAGAGGGAGGGGGGAGAAACTCTTGTGCTCTATTTCTACCCATATCACCTCCCTACCATCTTTTTAAAAAGGGAGAGGGAGAAAGGCAAGCTGCTTCTCAGCCAGCCCAGGGGACCGCAGGGTGAAGAGGGATAGGAGATGAGAGGAAAATAACTGCATGGTGAAAATCAAATCACAGCAGCGACGAAGGGGAAGAAGAAGAGTCCAAGTTGAACTGCGTAACCAAGGTTGACTGAGGGGGTCTTGTTTTAGGAGTTAGCAGATCCGAGGAGGAAGGAAGCAAGGTAGATTTAGGCCATGCTGTGATGATGTAGGACAAAAGGGTGGTGTTTCTCAGAGCCCCCCCCCCCTCCTTCCTGAATCTTCCTTTTTACACTGCATCTTGTGTAATTGCCTATGCATTTATTCATCCATCATGTCAGGAGCAGTGGCCAACCCGTTCGCTTGATAGCAACATCAATGATGAATAGCCCGTCAGCGCCGAGCACTCGTCAAGGCAAGGCTCGGGAAGAGTGAAGGGCCAAAGAGCTGTGGCTATGGCCAGGGGATGTGTGTTTGTGTGTTTGTGTGTGTGTATGTGTGTGTGAGAGGGAGGGAGTCGGTTTGTGTGTGTGTGAGTGTTTGTGTGTGTATGTGTATGTCAGTGTGTGTGTGTGTTTGTGTGTGTATGTGCAAGGAGAATGAGCAGTAAGGCGAGCAAGCCACCTCAGCGAGCAGGAAGCTGTCAGAGGAGCCGTAGAGACATGGCGGCAGCGCGGTGGAGACGTGCTGGCGATGGCTCTGTCACCTCCTGTTTGTCACGGCTCTGACAGATGAGAAGCATGCCCAGATCCTCAAGGTTGCTGCCAATATCCCTCGCTTCCATCAACCCCTATCACTAAAACACATCCACAATCAAACCGACCCTCCATAATTTATATGTCTCTGCCATCAAGGGGGTAACTGCCTCGGCGTTAACCCTCCTCGTGCCAAGAAAAGCGCCCTCCCCGCACCCGTTTGCTCCGCTCACTCGCAGACCCCGCGAGGGAGTGAGCAGTGGTGCCACCGCCTGCCTCAATGTCTGTGTGTGTTAGTGATGGTGATGGTTACATTTCTCTCGTCAAGATATTGGAGAAAGATAGCGACTGTGGGATTCTGCATGATTTATTCTTTGGCCCGGCTTTCTCTCTTGCACTCATCTCTAGGGGTCTCAGAGCCATATCTCTTCAGAACCCTTTTAACCCAAAAGTCTTGACACATGGATTTGTTTTTGAAGCATGCTAACCAGTTCACTATGTGAATGTAAGCCTTTTCCCTTCAATCTATTGATGGCCCTTTTCCCCTTCTACTTCATCCAAACATTGGTCTTCCTGGCAATATTTGTTTTTCTGTTATGCAGGGACAAAATGTATGCTATCGATTTAGTGTTCTATTGGATCTAGAGGCTAAAGATGTTTTTGAAGTGGAAATGTAAAGACTGTATTTAGGTTTCCCCGTAAAAAAGGAAAGTCTCATCTAAAAAACAAAAACAACAACAAAATTATTTAGATCCCACCAATATCAACTCAGTATGCTGACATTTTTTCGTTTTTATACCATGTTTGCTTGTAATCCCTTTTTATGTCTTTTGCTGATGTGTGCTGAAATTTGAATTGCAAAATAAACTGGAGTGAAGAAAAGGAGGTGAAATCCATTCCGTCTTCATTATTCAAGTCTCAAAGAAAGGGAGAAATCAGGATGAGGGTTGAGTCTTGTAATTCCAGCCCATCCTCAGACTTTCTAGTTATTACATATTGAGATGGATGGGTGTTTTTAGGGCTGGGAAGAGGCTGGAAATGAAAAGATGAATACTAATCGAAGTGAATTCTCATCTGTTCTTTGAAGAAACATCCAGATTCTCTGCAGGCTGATGCCACCACTTCTCGTAGAAAGAGAGGGGCAGGGGATGAATGCCAATGATTCTCTCACGGTGGTAGGAAGTATGTTGAGGTGTGTACCAGACTACCAGGCGCCTGGGTACACTTGGTGATGAAATGACTGGTTGATGAAATGACAGTGTATGCAGGTTGCTCTAAGACAACCTACACGGATCATTAATCGCACAATATCAACTTGCACATATGTGTATCAGGGCTCAACACATGCTGTTTTCTATGATGGCCCAGTCATCATCTTTAAATCTGACATTTTGGTGCCCTAAAAAAGAAATGTAGTGTCCCAAAATAAGTGGAATCATAACGATCCATTTTGAATCTTAATTGTCCGATCGAGCCACCAAAAGAGAGCCTTTTTAAAAATTTGGTGGCCGGACATATATTTTTAGAGTGTGCCATCGGTCTTCTGTGAATGTCAAGCCCTATACATACATATTCATTCACATAGATAGATTAGGACACAAGTCACTTGCAAGTTTGTGCTTGTCATGCATCACAGATTTGTCTGCCTCTGTAGCCATTAGCAGCGGTTAAGCAATCCTGCACATCAAACTCCCACCTCCTTGCGGTGTGCCCATTTCCATTGCCAGCTGCTCTCCGCTGTCTTCACTATTTATTCATGACAATCTAATCTTTGTGATGCTGAAGACAGTTTACCAAAACTTGCTGAGTAATCTTCATATCTGGCTGCGGGGGTAATGCCATTATCCAGCTGAAACTCTTTTCATAATTCATTTCAGCCGAATTGATGGACTGATGCAAAGTAGTGACAAGTGTAGTTTGTCTTGATCCTCTGTGGAATCTAATTATTCTCATTGGCACAAATAAATCATGCACATGTGTGTCTCTTTCAGGAAATACACAAATTAAACACTGTACATCTGGATGTTATTAAACTGGGTAAATAACCTTTAAAAAGGTTGATCACTGGCTCATCATCAAATTATCTAATATGCATAATTATATGAAATGGTATATCACTGTTTACTTTCTGAATCCCATGACTTCTTGGGTGTCCATACATTAGTGAAACTCTTAATTTCCTCCATGTAAAATTTTAACTTTGTGTATGAAAGTCAAATGAACATTGAGCAGAGTTTCACTGAAGTAGGGATTAAAGGGATCATATAGTTTTGGTTGAGATCTGATTTCAGGTTTCTAACATTTTTTGGTAAGATAACGAGAAACCTCTTATAAAATATGAAAGAGCATGTAATTCCATGAGGAATTCAATGTTTATTTGATGAAAATTGGTTTTGAAATGGCTGAGATATCCAAAATAGAGCGATTCTAATAAAGCGTGGGACCCACCTTTTATTATGATCGCTTTGTTTTTACTTTGTTTTTGGATGTTTCAGTCATTCAAAACCCGATTTTCATCAAGTAAACTTTGAATTCCTCTTAAAATGGTATGCTCTGTACTATTTCATAAGTGTTATCTTGGTATCTGGCAAAAAGTTAAAAACCCAATTCTCATCTTCACCAATACTATACCATCCCTTTAAAGACCCACTGCATCAAGGCTGTAAAGGCAAGGAGAATTTATCTGCTTAATTCAACTACTTCATCTTTTCATTTGTTTGTTTGTTGTTGTGTTTTTATAGCTTTTTTACCTCACCCAGGCAGAATGCCTCAAGTGAACTATTCTGATCGCTCCCCGTCCATCATCCATAAACTTTTTCACTTTTCATCTTCTTCTTGAAAGTGAGGGGCTGGATTTTGAACAAACTTGGCAGGAATCATCATTATGGAGAGAAGATCATGGTTGTATAAATGGTGGTAATGCCCCGTAGGGGGGTCCTTCGGCAGGCCAAAATACCCCCCTCCCCCATTGGCCAATTTACATAATTTGTTACATTCTCATTGTCTTCTTGAAAATATGGTGGCATGATTTCGACCAAACTTGGCATGAATTGTCAAGGGGGTTGGTGCTCATGGTCAAGACAAAATAATGGTGGTGGTGCCCTGGGGGTAGTGGGGGATAGAGTAGGGTCAAAGTACCCAAAGATTTAAATATTGTTTGCCTTCTTGGAGTGCCATGAAAGCAAAGTGCACTGCTCAGGTGAGCCCTTGACATGCACATCTACTGTTACCTGAATAAGTGATAGTAATGGATTTCCAGATGTCAAGTATCTTGTTAGAAAATGAGCCAAAATAATTGGTAGAAGACAGGGATGCGTTCAGTGATCTGCACAGAATAGAAAAGACAGACGCTTGAGCTTTGAGTTGTTTTGTTGTGCTCTGACAACTTTCTTACAGCCTCATTACAAAAAGTGCGGTGACATCCTCCATTGGAAATGAGCGTTTTTAAATGCATCGCGCAGAGCGCACAATCAGGTATAGGACATTTACACGGACTCTCGATTTTACGAACTCATACCTCCCAGAATATGTCTTTTTGCTTAAATGCACCTGGTTTTTATGAAAATCTAGATTTCAAGCTTGCTCTACATACCTCATTTGTAGAGTTTTGTGAAAATTTTACATCGGTACCTTTCGAGTTGAAAATTGGGTGTCATTTCTCACTCAAACGCAGTCAGCTCTATGACAACACGCAGTTTTACATTGACGGCGCGGTGTGCCAAGTGTGAGCCTGAAGGCCATTTTGGAAGGGTTATTTTACTGCCATACCTGTTGTATTGTTGTACAATGCACCTGCCTAGTAAGTTGCAGCAAATACTCACGTGTGTTCATACTGAGTTTGGAGGAATTTTGTGAAACTTCGTCATATACTTTTTCAATATTCATAAACCATGTCAGTTTAGCCCCAAGTGAATAACCCACCAATATGTTCATACACTAAAGCAATTGCGTGCTTCTCACTTGAATATGCTACGCTGATTGGCTAAATGTCATTGGCCTTACGAGGTCGCATCGTGTCAACACGTGATCGTGACTTAGCGCGTATGCAAATTTATGACGTGACAATAGGTGCGTGCGTCTTTATTACTATTTAGATTTCATTAATACATTAGCTCAACGTAGCATTTGCGGCGCGTGATTGCATCGTGAATAATTCTGTAACGCTCAATGCACTGTGATAGGTGGTATGCAAATGACGGATCTACGTCATAGCTCATTATCTGTTTGTCACCGTCCGCGTGTAGACTTTTTGTAATGTGTGATGCCCACTTCTTTTGAATGGAAACGTATAGGGACTGGAGATGAACTGCAAGTCCAGTAGTAGTCTTGGACATTTTGAGATATATGAGTTCATGTTAATTGCATTTATCTTAACAGTGACAGAAACATGCTACTCTTAGGTTTGCAGCAATGCAATTTTAACCTCTTTTCATGCTATTAGTGGAAGTCCTAACAGGTCATATCACTGTTTTCATGAAAATTTGTGTCAGTAAGAAATTTGGGTTTAACTTCATTTGCATATATTTGCATAATGATAAAAACATTGAGATTTCCCTATCTTTAGCGGTCTTAATTATTTGAGTATTATTATTATTTTTTTTTTATGCCTCCGCCACGAAGTGGTGCCGGAGGCATTATGTTTTCGGGTTGTCCGTCCGTCCGTCCGTCCGTCCGTCCGTCCGTACGTCCGTCCGCTTTCGTTTACGCGATAACTTGAGTAATATTTACTGGAATTTTACCAAACTTGGTCCAAGTATGAAGTATGATGGGGCAATTATTTGATTAGATTTTGGGTGAAATCGGCTGAAGGTCAAAGGTCAAAGGTCAAGGTCAAATCATGAAATTGTATCCGTTTACGCGATAACTCAAGACTGGATGGAGCAAATTTCACCAAACTTTCTTGGAGGATGATGTATGATGGGACAATTACTTGATTAGTTTTTCAGTGAAATCGGACAGAGGTCAAAGGTCAAAGATCAAGGTCAAATCCTAAAATTTATCTGTTTACGTGATAACTCAAAACTGGACGAAGCAGCTTTCACCAAACTTGGTCCAAGGATGATGTATGATGGGACAATTAGTTGAGTAGATTTTAGTGACATTGGCAAGAGGTCAAAGGTCAAAAGGTCAAGGTCAAAAGCTACAAATGTTGCAATTTCCCCCATATCTATGCAATGCCCGAAGGTATTTTCTTGAAACTTGGTGTGGACATGTACTACTGCGTAAAGATTCTCCAGAGAGAGTTTCATGTCATAAGGCTTTGGCCTTATGGTCAAAAGGTCAAAGGTCAAAAGGGGTCATGGGTCAATAGTCAGGGGTCAAAGGTCAAGGTCAACTCCTCAAAATTTTACTATTTCCCTCATATACTAGTATATGCAATGCTTGCATTATTAGTTTCAAAACTTAATACATGCATTACCTAATGGAGATTCTCCGAGAAATTTCCAGCCAGAAGGTCAAAGGTTAAGGGTCAAAGGCCAGGTTTCAATGCCCCCCCCCAAAAAAAAAATCTATTTTGTACCGTCATCACACTCTTTCTTCGTACCTTGGAAATTACTCATTGCATAAACTTTCCCAAAATTCCCCAAATATGTGTACCTGCACTCTTAGAAAATTATAGCAAACCCAGTTCAAGACATTTCTGACAAACCTGTCATTTCAATATTTTGCCAGATATGTGAAACTGTCATGGATCACACATTGTGAAGACATTGTACTATACGCCTATTGGGACAATCATGCATTATGGCGGAGGCATCAGTCGCCATAGCGACATTTCTAGTTTTTTAATGGGGGGGGGGGGAAATGTAAGGATTCTCACTGGGGACATGATGAAACCAAGTGCCTTGAACTAAAAGCAATTGGCTTGTGATCAATATTGATGACTTCTGTCCAAGTTTGGATAAGTCTGGAAAGCCTTAAAAGTGAATATCCTTGCAATGTCTTTGTTATATGCTAATGAGATGAAACTAGAAATAGAATGATTTTTAGTGTTACAGTGTAAGGTATCAAACTTATTTCTGAGTGCCACTACGAATCTATCATTTCATGAGAAATTAGTGAAATAAAAATAAGAAAATATTGGGGTATGAATAAATTTGCAGACATCTATATGAGTTGTTGCTGTGTTGGGCAACCCACAGGCAAACTTTCTGGTTGTCATCGACTAGCTACCACTATTAAAGGGTTATGCATGAAATTTGAATATGTTCATAAATCAGTCTATTCAGTGAAATCATGCAGATATCTTAAGCAACTGATCTCTTTTTGGGAGTGTTCCTGAAGCATTCATCCCATATTTTATCTTCATTCTTTGATAAAGAAACAAGAAAAGAAAAAAAAATGACTCTGCAGGTCCCCCTGCGATTAATAACAACACAGAAGCTAGTAATACTTACATCACACGGAATATGAAGGCATTTATAGAGTAATTATCTTTTCATAGTTGTCTGTATGGATTGCGTATTGGTTCTTCACTGCAACGATGGTTACAAAACTACTGAAATCCTTTGTTGTTGGGAGCCAGCTGAAAACTCATGTTGACAGATAACCAATGAAGAATGGCACTATGGCTGAATGTATTGAAGTTTGTGGAGTTATTGAGTGCCTGTTCTTGTATCTTCTTTTCCCCAAACAATTTAGGATGAGCAGGTAGTGTGACCAGTAATAATAATGGTAATAATAATGATAATAATGATAATAATAATGATGATGATGATAACAATAATAATAATAATGATAATAATGATAATAATAATAATAATGATAATAATAACAATAATAATAATAATAATAATAATAATAATAATAATAATAATAATAATAATAATAATGATGATGATAATAACAATGATAATAATAATAATAATAATAATAATAATAATAATAATAATAATGATAATAATAATAATAATAGTAATAATAATAATAATTATAATAATTATAATAATGATAGTAATGATAATAATCTAATTATCATTATTATTATTATAGTAATGATAAAAATGATAACAATAATTGCATTTATATGACGCTTTATACGGGTGTGTCTAAGCGCACTGGTGTTATTTAAACAAGAAAACTGAAAACACAATTACATTAGGACAATGCAAAGCCAAAATAATAGTAACAAGAAGAAGAAAAAAAAATACAGCTGTGCAAGTGATACAGAGATACGATAATTAATAACTAACAGTGTGTGCCTCCAGGAAATAAAAAATATTACAACTGATTAAACAGATGAGTTTTGAGAAGAATTTAAAGGATTCAATAGATGAGGCATTCTGAATATGAAGAGAGAGTTTATCCCAAAGGGTGGGGGCAGTGGAAGAGAAGGCTTGGTCACCATAGCACGTTTTTGTACGTGGGCCATGAAGTAATTGGAGAGAGGAAGATGATCGGAGGGATCTGGCTGAAGAGGAGGAGCGAAGAGAGACAGTACACATCACTTTCTTTCCTCTTCCTTCCCTCTCCTCTGATAAACCTGGTCTTCCCCATAAATCAGTCACTTTTGAAGCATTTCTTTTATTCTCCCTGGTTCCACTGTATCATCTGTGGCCAAGATTTCTTACAACTACAAGTTTATACAAAGAATTTTCATCCTTCACATTAACTCTGGTCTGGGTCCTCCTCAATCTATATTTTACCATGATACAGTTTTGTCAAACTAATGTTTTTCTTCATGACTTGGTCACAGACATACAGTCTCACCTGTATAGTATCTCTGTAGTGCTCACCGTTCCAATATTTGTACACTGAGGCCCGAATTCACGAAGGTGGTACAAATAAAACCATGGTTTAAACCATGGACAAAAAACATGGAGCGCCAAGTGTCGCATGGAATATTTCGTTACAAAATTGGTCATTTCTTTGTAAAAAAATGACGGTTTCGTTTACAAAATTATCATTTCGAAAACGAAATGTTCATTTAGATACAAAATGTTGTCACTTCGTTACAAAATAATAAATTTCATCGACGAAATGACTGATTTTGTAACGAAATATTCCATGCGACACTTGGCGCACCAAGGTTTTTGTCCATGGTTTAAACCATGGTTTCATTTGTACCACCTTCGTGAATTCGGGCCTGAGTGTCCTGCAAGACCCCTCATGTCGAGATCTTTCTGGTAATACATAGATGCAGGACTCCTAGAGGTGACCATTAAGATGTATGTATGTTATTAAGGAGTTTCTGATACATTTTAAGCATAATTTAAATGTAATAAGAGAGCTTGCTTCAGTCAGTGGCTGTTATTTTCCATGTCTTTTCACAGATCAATGCATTGAAATGTTACAATTAATAAAGGATTATAGAAAAAATATACAAAACTACTTTATAGAGAAGAAACACAAACAAAAAAAACCCATTACAGATGGAACACTTGTAATGATGATAATTTATTTGACCCATAAGCCAGTTAAAGCAGATTCCCCTTTACTGGTGCAATAGTCAGCAGAGAGCCTTTTCAAATAGCAAAAAGAAACTCAGTTGAAAATCTTCATATTTTATACTGTTCCAGCTATATCAGTGTGTCTTAAGGAAACTGGCTTTGCATTTCTTTTCATTGCTATTCTCAAATCAAGTACAGTGAGCCAGAGATGATTTCCAATTGAGTTTTTGTTTGATTTCGGTGGAGCATTTGTCCTGAGGATGGTTTGACCTCTAAAATATGTTTTGGTAGGCAGAGCTCAGCCCTCAGCCTGAACCTGTATTCATTTCTGCGGCAAACAGTGACGCTCTTTTGACATATCATGTGTTATGTGTATGAAGTGCATACAATGTACACGATGTATGCTCACATTTTGTACACACTCTTTGCATGCACTCATTTTTGAGAGCTGCATGTTTGTTATACAGATCAAGAATTTGTGCCACAGCTGTTGCATGGAATGTCATTTACAGTCAGCAATTAGTGTCTGAAATGTTCAACGCTATAAACATGTTTAGAAATACATTTCACAAATGTGGTTACAAATGAGATGTTGTTGCTGTTGTTGGTTGAAAATAAGACAAAAAGAAATTAGGTTCAGGAACCAAATTGCTACTTGTCAAACATTTTTTCGATGTTGTTAATTTTGTGGTTGCCAGGATTTAGTAATCGTTACTTCACATTTCACAAAATAAGCAAGAGTGAGTAGCAAGTGACAATTTAGTACTGAATGTTTTCACTTGATGATTCCCTGCACATAAACAAGTACTGTGTTCGGCGATCGTAGTTCTGTATGAACATGTTGATATGCCCCAGATATTGCTACATCTTGGCCCATATGGTATGGAAGACCTACAGTACTGGTAGTTAGTAGTTGCATGTCATCAAGCTCTTACATGGCTTTTAATGATATTTTTGAGTGTCATTGCTTTTGCACATTTTCATATCCGTGCATTGTTTATTCAAAGTTTGAAGGCAATTCAGAAAATTTGACTCACAAAATATAAAAACTGCAAAAATTTCACCATCAGTAGACTAACCTTTTTTGCATTTATGTTAAAAAAAAACTACAAACCATTCGACTGAGGACATCTAGCAATCCTTGAAGAGTCATGACATGAAGCTGAAGGAGCTTCATTTGTACCACATAGTTAACCCATCAGAGAATTTGACGTTGGAGCGGGGAGAAGATGGTAAAAATATACAATTTCAGATTTCCTGAAGTCATCCTTCACTGAAGTGATGGCATAGTGTATATATTAGTCAGACATCTTTGAGGTAGTCATAATGAAATGTGATGAAAAATTGGGATTATTCCTGAACGCAAGCATCGGCCGGCAATGGGAGTTTTTGCATCGCGCAAAGCGGAATCTGGATGTATTTTCGTATTTGTGCTGACTCTGATGGCAAGACCCGTCCATCCATCAACTCTTTCTGACACTGGCGGCAGTCAGATTCGTCCCGATGCTTCACTTCTTCATCTGCGTGTCCCTCTCACGTCGTAATCCCGCACTGACATTCCAATTTACCGCTTGTCTTCCAGTGCCCCCGACCCGACCACTGGGACGGAGAAGACACCTCAGAACCAGCCCACCCCACCCTAATCCCCTCGCTGAGAGATAGCCTAAAACATTAATGCACTGGCGTAATAACCACACTCATCAAGGCAGTCAAATTACATCACACAGGCATCATCTTTCGTTTTGGGAGGAGGATTTTGTTCTCTACCTAACCCTCCCCCACCTCCCCTCCCCTGTCTGGCATTGCTTTGCCATGGATGACTGATTGATGTATCGGCTGATAGGAGAAAGAAAATTAATTGGCTAATGGGAGTCAAAAGAAAAAAAAACCCTGAAGAATGGATGCATGGAAAATATATCAAAGCAAATGAATGAATGACAAGTTAATTACATAAGTGTGGTGTATTGATAGATCAAATTTAATGCCATTGTGGAAGCAAAACTACTGTAATGGTTCATTAATCGCAAGATAATAAATGTGGGAGTATATCTAGAGACATATCCAATTGTCGATCATTATATCAAACTGAATGAGTTCGTAGATATTCTGATGGCTTTCAGCAAATGTCATAATGCAACTTATTCATTACTTTTATTCTGATGTTCAGTGATACCCAATAGTGCTATACTTGTATGTGCACTATGGACTAGTGATGCAGGAAATTTATTTCTATTTTGACCTGCAATTATTGAAGATTAGAGTTTTCTTTTTTCTTTAGCTCACCTGTGCTAAGGGCTTAAGTAAGCTATATTGCGATCATTAATTGTTTGGTGTTCAAATTTGGGGCCACTTTTCATAGTTTCATCTTCGTCTTCAAAAGGCACGGTCAAATTTGTCACCAAGTTTGGCAGGAATTATCGCTAGGGTGCTAGAATATATACTTGTACAAATGGGCACTGTGCCCCTCACCCCACCCCAAGGGGACCCCAAGAACCACAAATTAGAGAATCTTTACACAAAACCAAAAAGTCTTCTAGGAAATGCTGTGAGTAAATAGATTTAGTAAGAACACTTTATAGTTTGTTTATGGCATAGCCAATTGTGATGCCCTTTGGGCTGGGACCAAACTGGGGGCTACCTTTCACATTTTGATCTTTTTGAAAATGCATGTTCAAATTTTCTAAAAATTTGCTAGGTATCATCACCAGTGTGATAAATTATAAATCATACGAATGGACACCATGCCCCCCCCCCCCCAACACACACACACCCAAGGGCCCCTAAAGCCCCTCAAGCTTGCTATATTCTTCTTAGGTCATATTCAGCATAAATGCTTTGAAGGCGAACTTGCGATACTCAGATGAGCACTAGACTGACTGGGTCTCTTGATTATATAATGTTCCAATAATTTTGATGAATTGTGTATATAATCACAAAACTGTGAATGGGTTTTGAATTGTTTATTAAACTCATATTTGTGATATATAATCATAGTATACACAGAAGTTTGAATTGTATTACGAATGAGGAGAGTAATATAAATCTTTGTAGAAAATATAAGAAACTGGATAAGAAGAGTGCAATGATTATGTCAGATATGTCACATATTACTCTGCTTACTTGTCATGTAATCAGTGGTGAAATGTAAGAACAATGTTCATGTTTTCATGAATTGATGGTCTGCAGATTTACCATGTCGTAATATTCTTTTTTTATTTGCTTTCATTATTCACTCTTGCAGTGTGTCACACGGGTGGAGTTGAGAGTGGTGAATATGACAGCGACAATGACACCGGTGAAGAGGAGCCAACTCCGCTGGAAGAAAGCCCGGAGAATGAGGAGAGCTCCCCAAGTCATCCACCCTCCCTGATGCCGAGCAGTAAGCTCCTCGAATACACCACTCCTGTTGGAGAGGAACCTGACACCAGTGATGCCCAAAGTGGACCCACAGTCTCCCCCCTAGCTGGACTCGAAGCCATGCAGCCCCCAACTGGGATCGGCAAACCTGTCCTTCGTGCCACGGAGTTGGCCATGCAGAGGACGAGTATTCTCCTGTCTTCAAAGAAGGAGTCGTACAACTCCCAAAATTTCCTGATAGCAGCTTCACAGCTGGATGCTTGCCGTAGACGCCTCGATCCAATCTCTGGGGACAGGGAGCATACCCTGGGAAGTAAGCTCCAGGCTAGCCTCAGGTCCAGCAGATTGGCCTCAAACCTAGCCCACAAAGAACAGAGGGAAGTTCTCCCAGGCACTTCTATTCTCCAAGAAGAGGCTTTGGACCTACGCGTTGGACAGAAAAATAGATGCCTGAAGAAACATCATAAGCAGTCCAAGGAAACAACGTCAGATCTTAAGGAAAAACACTTGCATGCAAAGTCCAGTCGTACACTCTCCAGGGCTTCACATAAAGCAGTTCACTACTACAGAGATCCTCACAGTGTCGAGTCAGATTTGCTGCATGCTGAAGCAACCAGACGTTTACTGGACCACAACCAGAATTTCCCCAATCCAGAACATCGGCTGCAAACCAGACATGGGACTGGTTCTTCCAGGAAAGGCAGTCTTGATAGGAAGCTGGATCAGAAAGACAGGAGTGTGATAAGGAAATCCTCTGATGTCCAGTCAACCCAACAGAAACTGAAGATCAACTCCGTTAGTTCCAAAGCAGCCATCACAAACTACAAATGTCCTACGTGCAATCATTCTTTTGAAAACTACTTACGTTACACTGTACACCTAACAACCACTGGTCATGACAAACATCTCTCAAGGGTGCGCAAACACTACACAACTGAGGCTATTGACTTTCAAGATGAAAAATCTCGCAAGTTGGTGATGAAGTGCGTTGTCTGTGAAGCACCGTTTTCAAACTTGGAAGAGCTGACATTTCATATGATGCAGAGCAACCACTACAGCACAGTTCTTGGCCAGTCTGGATCAGATGATGCAGCAAAAGTTGTGATGAGCAGAGACCTGTTTCGAAGTCAGAGTGACAATGAAGATGAGACTGTTCACAATTCATCTTCAGATGGTCCTAGTCTCAACTCTAAGCTCTCTCCAAGCGGAATGCTGTTTCCAATGTTTAATGCCAATGCGTACATGGTCCCAGGCTTTGCCTTAGACCACAAAGCAGCACTCACTTCACAGATTATTCAAAGGCTGCCTGGAGATTCCTCAGTCATCAAACAGCATAGTTCTTCAGAAAAGGAGCTGAACCAGAAAGCTGGCACTGTCCAGTCAGTTTCAGAAGGCCACAGGAAAATGCTACATTCTGGTGACCTAAAAGTAAAGTGCCACAGGTGTGGCAAGGAGTTCAATCATTGTCGAAGCCTCGCCAAGCATCAAAAGCTTTCAAGGAATTCGTGCAAACCAAAGCATCCTGTGAATGGCACATTGAAAGGAGGCAAGAAGAAAGGAAAGCATCGGTATCATTTGCACCATCATCATCACCACCACCATCACCACCATCACCATCGCAAGCACAAAAAGCATCGTCATGAGAAGCGCAGAGACAAGGCCGAGAAACACCGTCTGCGACAGCTGAAGTTGGGAGATTCAGACCACCGCCGCCACAATGGAAAGGTGAAGAAGACTGATAAAGAGCATTTAAAACCAGTGCATCATGACAAGGACAGTTGCTCTAGTTCAGAATCGCATATTAGGGATCCCCTTGTATCAACTCCAGAGGAAGCATTACCTGCCATAGAGAGGTTGTCAAACTGGGCCAATGCAATTGGAATTCTCTCTGAACAGTACCCATCAGTAGCTGATATGGAAAGTGTTAGCCTTCCAAAAACCAGAGTGGAGTGTTCAAGCAAATACATCAATCCAGATGAACTTGATGTTGTCTTGCCGACAGGATCAAGAGTCAACACTGCGTCACTGGGAGGAAATCCACTGGGAAACTTGGCAAGCATGGTTGAGACTGCTAAAGAGCTAAATTTCAGTCCAGCTGCCTTCAGCAGTAACACCAAAAGCTGGGCCAGGCAGAAGAAAGAGAGCACTAAACCTAGGATTAAGAATATTTCTTCATTGCCATCAAAACCTGCATCAACAGTGGTGTATGTACCACCAGCATTAGCTCCGCTGCCAGATCCTTGTTCCTTGATCTACAACCAACAGCAAAAGCCTCTTGATTCCCTTGTGACTCCAGCTACAGCGCCAGCTACAGCTACAGCAATGTCATCCTCGAGGGAACCTGACAATGAACGCGACAAATCCAGCACAGGTAGCGGGGATCATTTCAGGGAGCTGAAATTTACCATGGCAGAAGCTATTGAGAAGCTTGTGACACGCTCTTACCTCAAGAGAGCCATTCAAGAAAAGATTTCTGGAACAGCAGAGAAAGATGACAGCAGCCTGGATATCAAGAAATTGCGCCACAGTACTCCTCATGAAGAGCCTGCCCTCGCAGAGAGGCTAGCTCAGAACACCTCAGCAGATTATTCCAAAGGAGAGCATTCTGGCATTCCTAAACCGCAGACTTCATCAGTAACTGATGACCAAGAAACAGATGGAGGTGACTCAAAATGTGAAAAGAGAAGTTCTGAAGATTGTGAGCTCAAAGAGTCTATGCCAAAAGAAGCAGACCCAGCCAGTGATAGCTGTGATGGCCATGGCTGTGACACAAAGAGGAACTCTGAAAAGTCTACTCCTATGTGTAGCACAAATTCTGTACAGAAAAACATCACTGCCCATGCTGACCAAGAGAAAAGAGGGTCTCCTCATGCTCCTCACTGGAAGAAAAGGATTCGGGCATCTGAGCACCTAGCCTTGATTGCGAAGGAGGCACAGTCGTCTCTTTCGAGAAAGAGTGTCTCCCCACATCTCAAAGAATCACCTCAAATCATAACTCACTCAAGTGCAGACAACTCCCCAAAGGCCACACCTGTAATAAGATCCAGCAGTGATAACACCAAGGGGTCTACTTCGGAGCAGGCTCCAAATTCAGAATGCGAGATGGAACCTACTGCCAACTGCAGAAATGGCTTGAAAAATGAAAAATCGTGCAGCATACTGGACAAGCAGCAGTGTGGAGAGGATAGTGATTCTCAAATGACATCTCAAGGGGAGGATGATGACTGTAGTATGGACTCCTTGTCACCTGAATCTGATGAGTCGGCATCCCAATCTCCCTGTGCTGTCAGGGTACATGAGAAACAGTCCCTAATCAGTACATCTCCCAAACCCCTAGCTACTATCAGTAGGGAACTGGAATATGGAAGAAGTTCTGTGCCACAGTTTTCTGAAAACAGTGGATCGTCAGAAGGAACGTCAGTGTGCAACTCGCATCAAATCCCTCTCGTCAATGGGCGTCCTCTTAAACAGGAGCAGGAGGACAACAGCTATGAGGTGGACACATGCAAGATGATGAGCCCTTCTGCTGGCACAGTGAGAAAGGACAATAGGACTGCAGAGAGGGCATCCCCTGAGATGAGCAAGGATATCAAGGGTGCTGAACACTGCAGTGAACACAATGGTGCTAGCTTGCCAGCTAAGGAATATTCTTCCTCTCATGACACGTCAAGTCAGAGTAAATCTGAGACGGCAAGGAATGGAGACTCTGATAGGGCCTCTCCCAAGCAAGGTCCAAGCAATGGCAGCCAGTTTTACTCTTCTCGAATAAAGATGGAGGTGACGTCACCGGAGCCAAGCAATTCAGAAACAGAGAGCAGGCATGCCCAGCCCCTGCTTTCAAATGGCAACCATGCTCCAGGAGAAGTCAGATGTAGCTCTCCTTCGCAAACATTGCAGACCAGCCACTTGTTTGTGGATACGCAGTCAGACTTTTCCTGTTCCAATGCCCTGGCTGATCTACAGTCATTTACCAACAGAGGGATTTCAGCCTTGAAGAGCTCCCGTTCCAGCTACTTCAAGTACAGGAGCGGCCAGCTTGGAGGGTTCATGCATCACAAGATAACTCCGGCGGAAAGTCCCCAACCGTGTCCCAAACAGCAGAGAGATGGGGTCATCTGTGCACCCAGGAGATCGAGTATTCTCACCAATAGCTTTGCCGTGAGCTCTGAGCATGGCCAGATACATCGAGTCAAGACGGAAGTGGCAGACAGCAAACCAGAGGAACTAGACAGAGATGGCAGGAAGAGTAAGACTCCCACCAGTCAAACAGTGCCTGGTGCACTGAACAATGAAAGCATGACCTCACCTGAGAGGTCACCATCGGCCCCAAAGAGCGATAGGCCCAGGACCCCAGAGTCTAACCTGAGTCCAGTCAGAGCCACTTCCTACCCCATGCCATCAGTATTCCCCGCCACCTCTGCCAGTGATGGCAATCCGCTGGACGCAATCAACAGGCTGGTGAATAAGACTATGGTGAACAGCAATTCCTCTCGGCACATTCCAGTCAAAGTCAACAAGCTCTCTGTCCCCTTCAAGGCACTGTGCGCCAGGAAGCGACCCGAGCTCTACACGCCTCTCCTCCCCAGCAGTGAAGCAATCCTCACCAACCCTCTTGAAGAAATGAACAAGATGGTGAATGGAACATGAGAGGTCTTATTGCCGTCTTCACTGCACATGACACAAACACATTGGCATTTTCGGTTCCCATTTTCATATAATGATCAGATGCAGGCTGCCCTTCAATTTTCATGGCTCGCTTTGAAATTTGTGTATTATGTGGGGAACAGTGTATACGAGCATTGCAAGCATTCATTTCATATCTACATTGTTTTGTGTATGTGAAGATAGGGACTGTAAAATCTCTTTTAGTGGAAAACATGTACTGTATATCAACACTGATAAAGTGCTTTTCATGACAGAAAAAACAGAGAACTTAATCTCACTCACATACCATTCCCCCCACTTGAAAATAATTATTATTTTGGTAGCCTGCAGAGGAAACAGTTGTTTAGTGTCATTGTGATTTTGTGAAATATGCCTCTGAAATATGATTTATCAAAGGATGATTTACATATAATGCCTAACCAAGCTTTCCAAATGGAACAGTTTGACTAAAACAAAAAGATCATGAGGCATTTAGAAAGTTGATCAAATAACACAGCACATTACATCCCGGCTTTGTATCGAAGGTTGCTCTGCAGGATATCATGATATTTCAGGCCTGAAGAAAAATTGTAAAGATTGACTCTTTTCAATCAGTCGACAGCATACATCAGAACTTCATTCATGTAATTTTTTTTTTTTTTTTTTTTTTTTTTTTTTGTGGGCTCCCAGGGTACACAGGTATTGGTATTTCTTTGGTTCTTGCCTCTTGCCTCTTGTCTCATTGATTCATTTTTCTCTGAGGCTTATTTCTTTTGATGTGAGATATTATCACCCTGTTACCTTTGTGGAAACCCAAATCTGGAACCCAGAAGAAAATGTGACAAAGGGTGTACTCGGGAAGCTACCGGCTCGCAATATTTATTTGAGCAAAATTTGGAACAAGTAAATCCCATTTTGTTTGTATAAGAAAGTATTTTTTTCAAGAATAAGCTTCTTTCTAAATTCTGTAGACAGAAACAGTCATATCTGTATTGATAGTAGAGAAAAAATAAATTGAGTTTGTGTATACCTCAAAGATCTACAATATTTTCCTTTGATTTATTTAAATGTATAAAAGAATTACTGCTTCGATAGATATAATTATGCTGAAGGAGAAATATGTCCCTCTCAGTCCTTGCTTAACCTTTCATTTGGCATTTTACACTTTATGATATTTCAAAACTTAGGCACCAATATCTCATCCTCTTAGGGATTCCACTTTGACCCCCACATACATCAAAAATATTTGCTGTTCCTCAATGTCAAGAATAATGTTAATGGTATCTCTTTGAACGTGTTCATCCTGATTGAACATTTGAATGAATCTGGCTTTCTGATTATCAATGAAGTCCCAATCATTCTCTTATTTGCTGTATCCCCCTTTTCTTTTTCTTTTTAACCAGCTTTTATTACATTGCTAGGCTTAACCTTGGGCAAAAATTGATTGCATTAGTGCCTCCTGCTCATAATTATACCAGTTTGTCATAGTTAGAATTCTCTGTAAAAAGTGACATAGAAAACATAGACAACTGCATAATGTCATATGATCGTTCTTTCAGGGTCTCCCAAGGTACACATTCAGATTTAAAAAACAACCTTCACTTCCTTAATTGCTAAAGAAATCTTGACATTGACAGCTTTGAGGAGGTATATAGCCTACCTGTACATCTTGACATTGTCAATGACAAGTGGAAAATACATAAGATCAGTTTTACAACCAGCACAAGCAAGGACATGCAATATTACATTGCACTGGTACATTCTAGTTCAGTGCATTATTGTACAGGTTGTAGCAGGCTAGCCAGCATGGGCATATTGTTTTAGACTTGTTGACCAGAAATAGATTTTTGTAGTTGTTCTTGGCAGTGGTATTGTTGCTGTTGGAATTAGTAACACAGAAGCAGAAGAACAATTTACTGCAAGGAGAAAGATACTCTGAGAAAACAATGCAGCAAAACTTAGCAAGATATCAGTAAAAAAAAGTAATAAAATAAAAACAAACTTTGAGCAAATTCTGGTGAATATGATGACACCTTATGTGTCAATCTTGAATTTATACAGAAATAAAAGCAAGAGCAAAGCAACAACAAATTATTGGAGATATTTGATGGCATCAACTAGATACCAAGAACACAGATGATAACTTTTTTAAAATTTAAATTCAGTGTGTATACCAAAGTTATAATTTCTCAGATTTTTATCAAATTTCCTACAACTTTCTGCATTTGTGTCACTGCCTTCAGTCAAATACCTGCTCCTTAGAGTGTATTCCACTTTGGGGATATGCCTACCCTATAAACTCCTTTGCTGAGGAGGAAATATATGCTTGAGAGTAACTTTTTTTTTTTTTTCAGAATTAAAAAAAAAAAAAAGCTTGCACTTATGTATTGCCCATCGTGATCTGAAATTTGTTACATGAAGTTTGAATTGTCCTGAATTGCAAGTAACACTTAGCAGTTTTCAAATCTCACTATGAAGCCCTTAACAGTTAACAGTGGTACCAATAACAAAAGATGGTTACAAAGGCACATTGACGAGCTGTGACTGTTGTGCGTGAGGCACCCAAGAAAGCAGAGCTTATGTGATACTCTTTATCATCCTTGTGAATGTAAAGATCCATAAAGAATGCTTGTTACGTATGATCTTTTTATGAAGAAGCACAGTTACAAACCAGGAATACATCAGTGACAGACTGGTATCCCAAGTCCCTCTCTGGTTCAGGATTGATATTGATTTTGCAGGAGAGGGGGAAAGGATTAGTATTGCAATATGTGCTAAGACTGCAAACCTTTGCGGAATATTTTGTGTATACAATCAGAACAAGGTCAAGCCAACTACGTCGACCCTGTCAGAAGTGAAAGGGATAACTTCTTTGTTTGATAAGCATCTTAAATACTAGTACATGTATTCTGACAACAAACATGAACAAGTCTTCTCAACAGTGTATGTTCCAAGTTGATAAGTGCATGCTCAGTTAATGGTATGCATCATGTTTCTTGTATTTTGCTGAATGTTTTCCTTCTTGGTTGTAAAGCTGTTGATTTTGATGCAATGATGTATATATTCTTTAATATTGCATTTCTCTAGGTGCCATAGCTGTAATGGAATCTTAAATGTACAAACCTTGACTTTTTATAAGCAGCAGTAAAACTGCTCATGTATTTATTTAAAGACCAGTATTACTGGGTAAGATAATCATATCAGTATTTTTTTTTTTCATAGTTGTGTCTGTGCTAAACTTCAGATTCTTTGTGTTTCCATTTTTTTTCTGTATTTTCTACTCTAGAATCCTGAAATGTATATCAACCGCACAAATATCATGTAGCACTCGTGTTTAGTTATATTCTATTTTGTCATTGTCAGCCATTGATAGAATGCAACTATCAAAACATAACAAATGGATTATTATTATCCATGATCATAAATTTTGCACTGGAAGTGTGAGTTAGACGGATGTAGTCATGAAATTTATACATGTTTGTGCACAACATTTCATTGAGTTGCGTTCCTGTGACGATGTCAGGATTTATATTCATTTACTGTTTTTATTGCGTGGGCTTCTTTATTTGGGGGGGGGGGAGGGGCTGGAATAGCTTTCTCGCCGTTCATCAGTCTATTAGGTTTGAGGTGTTTGACTGAATCATCTTCAAACTGACCTCACATCTCTGTAATATTTTAAAAGTTTTTAATCTTGTTTAGTTGAGCAGGCCTCAACTCCAGAAGAAAAAGAAAATGGAGCTTTCCCCCTCCCGAGTGATCGCAGTTCCAAATTTTATAGCCATGTTTCATGTTTACTGTTCGATATCAGTGTGTAATAAGTGGATTCTGGTAGTTACACATATGGGTTTATTCATCTCCCATCATGTGAACATGTCTTGTCCATGCATAATGTACGGTAATGAGTCTGATGTAACACCATACAGCATTCAACTTGCCTGTATTTGTCTAGCCTTGTGTGCTAATGTGCATTCGAGTATTCTTTTTTTCCAGTCTTGCCATTTAGTTATTTTTTTTTAAAGGAAAATTTGTCCATCCCATCAGTGTTATCAAACTATCAATGCCAAATTGACCACTTGACACAAGGAGTAACCTCCCATGTAAATCCTCGGCAGGTGGCAACATGAGTAAACAAATAGGAGCAAAGCCAGTCTTGTCATGCAATGAAATGAATACTTTGGTGCACAGGTTTTGTGTTCATCTCTGTAGTGTAACTTCAAATGCCAGCAGGACTGATTTCTGTGCTGCTAGTGCAGATATGGGTGCCATTACACCTAACAACAGATTGCCAATACCGCCAATTCACACCTCTGTGCAGGTTTTTTCTTTTGCTTCCTATTGTGGTGCACCAATTAGCTACTTTCGGTACATTCTTGTAGCAGGATCGGTGAATATAATTCTCTTATGTGTATGTCTCTACAAAGTGTGCCATCCACACTTAAGGCCACAAGAAATACTTATCAACGAGTATGGATTTTTTTTTTTGGGACACTTTTTTTGTGTGTTTGCTTGTGGTAGTGGCTTAAATCTGTTAAAGTAAATGAATGTGCCATAGAAAGACCAATGGAAGATTAGAATTTGGTTACTGTAACAGGGTACTCCAACTCTCCCACTTTGAGGCATTTTTTTTTTTTTTTTTTGCAAAATCTCTTGCTCTCCCACTAGATTTTTAATTTAACATGCACTAGTTGCGTGTCTCCCCTTTTTAAGATGCGTTATCTCTTGCTTAAGATTTAACTTTCTCCTGCTGAGGTCTACTCATTTTATACATGTTCAAAAGTAAGGCTGAGATAGCTCCAAAGAGCATCTTTGATCCGACAGCTGGACCCTAGCCTTGAGGGACTCCGTGCTAAGCACACGTAATATTGTGCACATGTTTGTGCGATTGGGAGTCTCCAGTTTGCTAGGGGGTCCAGACGGGAGAATCTTCCATTTTAAGAGATGCTTCGGGTGCAGTCTCTGCGTAACTGCGCTGTTTTCTGTTGGCTAGGTGGTTCATCGGGTGGTTTTTGTTTCAAACTACACTGATTAGTGCAGATATTACAGAGTAACTGTCTAAGAAGAAGATTAAGCACAGATCATGCTAATCCTGCTAATCCCTTGTTTGTGTTAGATTATCATGGGATAATGCTTGCTTAAGGGTATGTCTAATACCAATGTGACAGTCACATTGGGAATGTGGAGGGGGTGATAAATGTAACTGTTTGTGAAATATCTTCCCCAAGTATACCAAAGTGCATGACACAGTAATGATGAATGGTAATAGGTGTATTGGCAAAGATTTTTTTTTTTCAGCTCTACAGATTTTGCCAGAATTTGACATTTGATATAATTACATCAAGTAGTTGACACGATATGAATCTCTAGACACAATATTTTTTTTTTTTTCCTGTTTTGGAAATGACAGAAGAAATCAGTTCCTGGAACTACTGGGTGCAAAAATTGTGCGTACTGCCACATGAAAGTTCTCTCTGACATGCATGCGACACACCCATGGCTTAGCAAGAATTGGCCTAACTCTGCCAGTTTTATCTTTTAAGGGGGAATTCACTTTGGTGTTGGCCATATAACATCATTGAATTTGTATTATGCTGTAGATGTAAATTCAGGGAGCAATTGCATCCAGTGATTTCGGAGTAATAATGCAAGGCAATTGAGAAATAAATCAATTTCTATAAATGTTTCATTGCTGTTATCATCATTCAAAACAAATTACACGTGAATAAAAAGAACAATTGATTCATATGCCATGTGATTAGTGGAGGTGGATTGATTTCATGTTTTCATTGCCAATATGTATTATTAACATTGATGTAAAGTTTTGCAGGTACTGACCTTAGAAAGTCGTGAAAAGCAAATTCAGGCATTTTGCTTGTTTGTTCGTTTGACATTTGAGAAAATAGCCCATGAATATTTAAAGATATGCAATATCAGCAAATTTGAAAAGTAATGAGCTAGAAATTCTATTACCCACTGCAGAGAAGTGGTAGTATAGCCAGGTGCACACATCCACTGGCTCATGTACTCTAGATTGTAAAATTCTAAGACTCCTGTTATATTTTTCATTGCAGTCACCATGACATGGGGGCCTGGCCAGCTCCCATCCCACCCGCATCGGAAATGAATAGACAGATAAATGTGTACAATTATAATGGATGATCAATCTTCTGTGTCCAGTACATTGTTGCTGTGATGTTTGCACCTCTTGATATTTTTCACTCCCACCAAGAACATCATTTGCTTGAGTAAAATGTACAAGAGGAGTTGATGCTCTCAGAAGGATTGCATATTTTTCCTCAACATCTCATCCATTTGACTATTGAATTTTGATTTAAAATTAGAGGTAAATATTGCAATGTGCCACACACTTATCCAAATTAATACCTGTCCTACAGAAATTGGAAGAGAGTCGCAGATTGATGATTGATGAAGTTTATTTAGGATTCACTGATATTTTTTTTTTCTTCGCATTTGTCCCTCCTACAAGCAACATGCTTTGGTGTTAATGTGAGGACATCCTGCATTGTAGATTTCCTCTCAGAACAGGAATTTATACTGGATACTGAGATAGGGCATTATGTGTGGTCACAACCATGTGTGCAAAGTAGGTGAGGATTACGAAATCTGACATGAATGTATATTTGTTGTTGTATTCGGGCACAATAATGTGAAAAAAAAACCTAGCATTAAGCAATGCTTTCTTCTTTTTTTGTGTGTGTTTTTTGTTTTTGCCTTGTTCATTGGTACTGAGGAGTTGCAATTGCACTCTAAATGTTCATAATTCGCGCATGAACAGGAGCACTGCAGCAGAAAATGTGTTTCAAAAAGATAATTGCAGTTTGCATGGTTGTTGCGAAAAGTATACATGTACATCAGGTTAAAGCCCTTTTATATTCAAACGAAATCCCTTCTCCCCTAGCTCTGTTGGATTCATATGTAGGATGAAATCCCCTCTGCCTATTACAGATCAAATTGTAGATGATTTTGCAATCATCCAAATTCGTTTTTCACTTCTCTGGTAATGGTGAAAAAAAAAGGAATAAAAGAAATGCCTTCTTTTACACTTCAGGCAATGAGAAATGACGAAACATGATTTTGTTTTAATTAAGGTCGAAGAAGCTCATCACGTAGCCCAAGGATAAAGAAACGACTTGAATCTCAAGTGAATACCACACTCTGATTATGGATGTAGAGAAGCAATATTTTTGTCCAATAAGCCACCAGTTAAAGCTGCTTGGAGTGTACCTCTTTCATTTCGGATGCCCCAGAGTGATATGCAAATAAGGCACTGACTTCTAAAGAAGTATTACGGTGGCATTTCAAAGACGTCTTGGAAACCTCAACTACAAAAACATTGCCTTGTTGTTGTGATCTGCAGAACCTAGTCTTAAATTTCATTTTTTTTTTTTTTTCTACCCAGGATGTTAAAGCATTCTAAAGCATTCCTGCACACATTCTGAAATGGCACACTCATTGCAATAGATATGAAGTTTTATGGCAACTCATCAAACTTTGTATCCCAATGTCATTGTGTAATGAGGCAAGCCACCTATTCGATGTGGGGTATGGATCAAAGTTAGAAGTTTGAATGGTCTGCAAAACATGATGGAAATGTGTCAGTAACATCAAGAGTTTGCTGCATGGATTCTCTCTCCCTAATTTCAGAAAGCTTCTTGTTTCTGATCAGCTGGTCGGTTAAGGTCAAGGTCAAGGTCAAGTACAGTAACCATCTTTTTGATTCGAAATCACACTGACTAGCAGAAGGCAATCCATTGTTGCTGGGTTTTTATTATTTTGTAGCATTGTTTTCCAATGTAGATGGTTTTCCCACTTATATGTGTGCATGGATATGGTATTGAGGCATAGAACCCCAAAAGAAAAGAATTCTTTGTCTGATTCTATGGTCTTATCAGGTGTACATGATGTAAATATTTTGTGAATCATTGTATTCCATGATATTGTCGCCAGCAGTTAGCATATTTATATACAGGACAAATATGGATATATCAAGGGATTTGTTATCAGTGGACACACGCCAGAACTGAATGTTAAACAGTCGTGAAATAAGACAGTACATGCATGACGCTTAAAACGTTGAACATCATGATATTTAAACTGTGGAAATTACTGTAAAATATTTTTACATCAGATCAGAGTCTAAGATAATGACTGTATGTTTTATTTGCTTGTTTTATTGTTTTGTTCTTGTTACTGTGAATTCAGATATATGTGATGACATTGTACATTGAAATGTGTTCATGTTAAAATTGTATAAATTAATCTAGCCATTAAAATATGATTAAGTGTCAAACCACAAACACTATCTGTGCATATTACTGTTAAAGTCTATGTTATATTTTCTGCCCTTTTTTTTTTAAAGACGAATGGTACAGTGCACATTATGGTGACACATGTTACAAGTGTAGCATTTTTTTTTAAGTGCTTGATATCAGGATACAGAGCTTTGAAATTCCTCTTAAAAGCATGCCTGAACACATGTTACATGGAATTTTGTATGGTTGTATATTTCATGGTTTATGTAAATTGCAGAAAGTGAAAACAGACATATTGCAACCCAAATGTAAGTAGGTATCAACTTAAACAATAGAGTTATGACTGTAAGACTCATATCTAACACAGGGTAATGAAATCAACGCAAGCAATGTAACACCATGACATCAACATATTTTGAAAACATCTGGAAAACTTTACAGGAAAAGACAATGATGGTGAATGAAAGTAAAAAATAAAAAAAAAAGAAAGAAAAAAAAAGATAATGGCAGAAAACTTTTTCTCCCCAGACATAAACTGATGTCATTAATACATGAAGTTGGAGTGTTCAGGATTTCAACAGAAGTCTTCTGTTCATGTTTCAAAGCCTACCCGGCCCCTCCCCCCTTCCGTCTAAAATCCACAAAATCCTCCAACTCCCTGGCGCGATCTAGCATGTCATTTTCTATTGTTCTCATCCATCGACGGAACCATAGGCTATAAAGCGCCAAGTGTCGCATTCTAAGTCCTAGTTTTCTTTCTCGGACTGCATGGTTGCTGGAATATTCATGAGGATCAAGACGAATTGGTTTCCACTTCGGAGGGGAGAGACGGGAGTTCAATCTTTAGGCTCGGGCGCGGAGTTAGATGAATGACCACAGGACTCGGTCTGTGGGGTGATTACGTGACAATTATAGATCTCTCCCCTGCCTCAAAGGAAGTCTTACATCAGGCTCTGCATAATTATTCATCCCTTCGGTTTGTGACTAGCATAATATGAGGCAGATTTCTACACAAGTCTGGTGTAAAAGACTGGTGTGGATAGCAGTCATGACATCATAATCTTAACATGAAAGACATCCTTGAGCTTACATCTATGTATATCATTGGGGCACTCAAAAGGAGGTCTCTCTCTCTCTGTCTGGCTGAGTCTGTTATATCACTTCTCTTTTATTGATTATGGAACACCAAAATTGCAGATATTGATTATTTTTGTTGCCCTGTCTTTTCACTTAGATTAATTGAGGCATGGAATGTTCACTGTGTAGAATTACCCTCAATAATACCCAACCTTAAAAAAGGAAAAATCATCAGATATAATAGCAAAAAGGCATTCCGACAAATTCAGAATTCCATCTTTGCTCTGGGGCAATAATGCAAAATAACGACTGTGTGCGTGTGTATATAATATGTACAGTCCAACCTCTACTAGTATTACTCGGCCCTCTCTTATCCGGACTTTTCTGTTATCGGGATACCTCCAAGCAGTGAAGACAGGGGAAAAAAATTAGACCAAATCGCTCATCCAGATAATTCAATTCCGCGGTATCAAGACATCAACTATAGGAACATATGGTAATATACATATATATATATGTATATATACATATATATACATATATATATATATATATACGTAAGTAGAGTGTGAACTGCAATATGGCTGACAGTGCTCAACTATATAGGAGCCCATGTAGTACAATATATAGTAGGATGGAAGGCGTTGCTTTATTAGTGACTTAGCTGGACAGTCTGTTTCGGCCGAAGCCGAAACAGACTGTCCAGCTAAGTCACTAATAAAGCAACGCCTTCCATCCTACTATATATTGTACTATATATATATATATATATATATATATATATATATGTTGAGAATTCACGTATTGGCTCCACGAAGAAATGAAGAAATAAACTGGTAATGCATTTTTTTTACTAGTAATGAGTTTATTCGAGTCTAATAAACTCATTATTTATTTCTTCATTCTTTATATATACATCCATTATACATGTATATACATACATATATATATATATATATGTGTGTGTGTGTGTGTGTTGTTTGAATAATTTATGTTCAATGTGTTATATTGAAAAAAAAAAGCCTTATATGGTAAAGCTAAAGGTTGTTCAGTCAATTTTGTCTTACTCTTTATCAATAGGAAAGCAGGTGACAAAGTGCCATGTCTTTATAAAAATGAGCCAAATTGTTTCTGTCATTTACATTGACCTGCTTGGTGTAAAAGCCTGGTGTGGCTAGCAGTCATGACATCATAGTCTCAACATAAAAGACATCCTTGAGCCTACCGTATATCATTGGGGCACTCAAAAGGAGGTCTCTCTTTTTCTGGCCAAGTCTGGTATATGATTTTTTTTTTTTTTTTTTTTAGTATTGATTATGGAACACCAAAATTGCAGATATTGATGATTTTTAGCTTTTTTTTTTTAGCATATTATGGAACACCAAAATTGCAGATATTGATGATTTTTAGCTTTTTTAAGTAAATCAAAATTAACTATTTCCACTGCAAAGTCGTGTGAATTAATTTGTGCAGTTAATCAACTTGACAAAGCCCTATGGGCAAAAATTAATTCAAACATTGTCTTTCATGAGTGTCCTGAATAATTACTACTGTTGTGAGCCACTTATATATATGAATATATATACATATATATATATATATATATATATATATATATATAATATATATATATGAATGTGTGTGTGTGTATGTGTTGTATGAGTGTTTTATCTTCATGTGTTCAGTTCTACTGAAATACCTCATTCACAGGAAAGCAAGTGACAATATTACCATATCCTTTACATGAGCCAAATGTGTGTGTCATTTACATCGACAACAGTGCAGTGTTGTGATGTCTTTTAGAATTCTATTCCATTCTATTCTATTCCATTCCATTCCATTCCATTCTTTTGTATTCCATTCCATTCCATTCCATTCCATTCCATTCCTTTCCATTCCATTCCATTCCATTCCATTCCTTTCTATTCTATTCCATTCCATTCCATTCCATTCCATTCCATTCCATTCCATTCTATTCTATTCTATTCTATTCTATTCTATTCTATTCTATTCTATTCCATTCCATTCCATTCCATTCCATTCCATTCCATTCCATTCCATTCCATTCCATTCCATTCCATTCCATTCCATTCCATTCCATTCCATTCCATTCCATTCTATTCCATTCCATTCCATTCCATTCTTTTCCATTCCATTCCATTCCACTCCATTCCATTCCATTCCATTTTTTTCTATTCTATTCTACTCTATTTTATATAACGCTTGAAGAGATCCTTGTCATTTGATTGGTTGCTTGACATTGATCATTCGGCCCATTTCACCATGTCATCATCCGTGCAATTGTGGCTCCATTTACCGTGCAATTTTGGATCCATACGATTTGCTCCATTGCACGCTCGCCGAGAGCTTGTCTACACACTACGCATGTAAAACGCTTACATTTGCAGTGTGTGTATGCGACAGCAAGCTAGCGTAAAGCACTCGGTGAGCACTCCCGCGATCTCAGATTCTCTCGTTTCTAAAGTACTAAAACATCAAATGACAAGGATCTATCTTAGCGTTATAAAAAACAAATAAATGTTTTTCATTCGTGCAATGGACAGAATATTTCATTCGGTGAAAGATGAAATGTTTGATTCAGTGACATCACTGGATCATTTCATCTTTCACCGAATGAAATATTCTGTCCATTGCACTTATAAACATTCATTATTTGTATACTAGCTATTCCATTCCATTCCATTCCATTCTATTGAAGTGTTTCTGCTCAAATTTTACATCCAATTAGAACATGCTTTTTCCAATCTAAAAATCAAACAAACACTTCTTAAGCAGATTAAGATGCTCTATCACTCTTCTGTCATAATGGCAGAATATTGTTTGGTGTAGAAAGAACTAGTAATTCATCAAGGGAAACTCCATGTATTCAGGGTGACTGTGAGGTACCGTACTGCAATAAAAAGAATAGGGTCAGTCATGATAATGAGAGTTTCATTGACGAGACAAAAACAAAATTTAGAAAGTTATAAAAGTGTGATTTCTTTTCCAGAAAGCGTTCACCAGACTGACCCTGGTCAAAACCACGATTATGGAAATTAGATGAGCAGTTGTATTGTCCCTGCTATTTGAGGGGAAAAAAAACTCTGTAAACTTGTGCTTTTTTGTCAATTTCACAATAATTGTAAGTCATTCCCCCTTGTCACCATTCCTGAATTAAGGAGAATGGAATCTAAATATAATTGAATGTGGACTGAGTAAATGCAGCAACATTTAATAGTAGAACATATTCCTTAAAATTTTAGGAAATTGGACAATCCATACAAAAGTTATGAATTTTTTTAAAGGTATGGTGCTGCCATATAGCTGAATGAGAAGACTTCAGCCTTTTGTGATGTCACTGGACAACTGTAAAGAAAATTCAACATATTTTCACTTTTCAAGCATAATGAAAGAGCACTAATTGACTTACCTTTTTTCCTAAAAGCAGTGGAAATATTATTTCCCTTAACACAAAAAAGAAATGAATGTATACTTTTCTTGAGAGAATGAATTTTGAGATAATCTCTGTACATATTTTTTGTTATATCATGTTCCATACGTGACATCACAAACTGTACCTAGTCTTCTCAACTAGCGATGGTGGCACTTAAGTTTTAATGATGCATAACTTTTGAATGGATTGTCCAATTTTCATAAACTTTCACTGATGTGTTTTACTAATATTGTTGCATTCACTCAAGGCACAATGTACTTAAAGCTGAAAACTAGAAGGGATTTATCACAATCTTTTTTTTTGGGGGGGGGGGGGGTTAGTGAGTTAATTGGTATAGTGTTGTAGAGCTTGATCTCCTCTTCGTTATGTTGTCAATTTTAAATAGTTTTAATTTTCAGTTAAATGTTTTAAAAAAAATATAACTGCATTGGTGCTATTTTATCCGACATGTATATTCGAAATGATGCTTATGAATCAACCCACACTTTTGATCAAATGAACTTTTTTTTTATTTCATGAAAATTGATTATTTTATCTTTATATACGTTCAAATCTTAGAATGCGACAGAGCCCTTCTGGTTCTCTCCTATCCTGAAATAAAAATTATATATATAATATAGATGATTTCCTCCATACATGCATTGAACATTGCAGGGGTACTCTATAGCCTGTATAATAGGCCCAGAAAAGGCAACCCTCGAAAGCGTTTATACAGTTCTATGTACGCTCCTACAGCACTTATAGTCGATCAGGAAAATAACGCATTGATCGAAGGCTATTTTCCATTTGCCGTGGAAATGGAACAATGCTAGCTAGCCCATAATTTCGCACGTGCACGTGCAAGTAAAGCACACTGTTTACATCGCTTTCCGTGCCTACATACATGAACGTGTGAACTGCTAAGGCTGGTGGATGTCGTCGCTCTCGAAGTTTGTCGCCTCACGTTCAAATGTACGCTTCTGAAATGCCTAGAGATACAAATTTCATTTTGACTCATTTAGGAGAATTAGAAGCTCTTGCAGAAGAAATATTGACGGAAAAACAGCAAGTAAGTATGTGATATTCATTCACATTGAGTCATATTTGTTCAGCGTCGACGTCGACTGACAGCTGACGCGACTGCTGCGCACTCGCTGCTGCGACAGGACTCTGTAACTATTGACTAACGCCAATTACTATGTATGGGACTATTTTGTGGGAATAGTCTGTGAGACTCGATTGTGCATGTGATTGATATTTATTCTGTTGTTACTGATGCGTGTCACGGTGATTATGGACAGGAACGGTCGGATGAAGGTTATTAAAGGTCTGCAATAGGGACAAGTCAAATATACAGTCAAAACGCTGATGATCCACCATTGCTTTAATACTAGCAACAGGTAAAATCCCATCCAATGCAATGCAAAAACACGAAAAGGGCAATGTCCAGAGCACTCCTATATAGGCTATGCCTAGTGACCCCTAGACAGAAAAATTTGTCTGAATGGAGAAATCTTTTGAAAATCAGTTTTTTACTTTCATGGCTCTTCTCCGTAGACATAAAGGAGGGGATTCCCTGGGCCGTGAAGCCAGACGCAACGTATTCTCTGCGGAACGTGTCCCAGACGACAAGTAGACACTACTGTGTAGGCCTATGCCTATGGGCGCTACACTTTTATTTTCGCGTACAAATATTTTCGTGAATGAGGAGGTCACAAACATTTTCACCAGATGTTTTCGCAAACTGACACAGAGGACTCTATAACTTAGGGTTAAGCGCACTACTACCTTGGCATATGATAACATTTTCGCGTGTTGTTAAATTTGTGGTCCAACTGTGATTGTGAAATTCGCGAAAATAACAGCTCAAGTTATATGTACACCTCAATCTTTCACTTCAGTTAAAGTGACCCTATGCTCAATGACCCCATGCTGAACTATGAACACTTGGTCAAAACTGTCCATGACGTTCCACTATTTGTTGTTCTTATTGTGTTTTTTTAAACCATATCCATACTATAGACAATGAGCCTATGCCTACACACAACACAAAGAAAGCCAATTCCCCCTTCAAAAGTGTGACAGAACCACAAGGGATAGTGGGGAATCGGAAGAATTGATTTGGCAATAATTTCTCTGGAAATGATAAATGTGTGAACTACATTGTAAATGACATTTGCCAACAGGGACTCCAGGCTAACAATGTGACATTCGCCATGTTTTTTAAATTGCAGCATGTTTCATTGGGAGTCTGATACAACAAACCCTCATCATTTGCACCCAAACTTCCTCTATTGAAACTGAGTGAAGAAGCTCTACAACTGAGTATATTGAGCAGTACAATGAAAGCATCAGCATTAATAAACCCTTAAAGGGCTAGTATAGTTTTGGTTGAGACCTAATTTCAGGTTTCTAGCATTTTTGGTGAGATAATGAGACACCTCTTATTAAATACAAAAGAGCATGTAAATTGTATGAGGAATTCAACGTTTATCTGATGAAAGTTGGTTTTAAAATGGCTGAGATATCCAAAACAGAGCGATTCTAGTAAAGTGTGGGACCCACACTTTATTACGATCGCTTTGTTTTACTTTGTTTTTGGATGTTTCAGTCATTTCAAACCCGATTTTCATCAAATAAACTTTGAATTCCTCTTAAAATGGTACAGTATCCTCTCTACTATATCATAAGTGTTTTCTTGGTATCTCGCAAAAAGTTAAAAGCCCAATTCTCATCTCTACCAATACTGTACCATCCCTATAAACATATAGAAAAGACTAAACATCATAAAGTAGTGTCTTCTAACAAATGAATTAGTATTTTCACATTACAGTTGTACTTCAGTGGCCACTTACCCTGGGTTTCATCCAGATACCATTCTAAGATTTAGTAATTTGTACCAAAGCGAGGATGCAGGATTTCACAAGGCACTCAAGTACACCATTTGGAAAGTTGAATGAATGAGCGAGTGTAGGTTTATGAACACAGGTGCATATGGGACTTTCATTGATTGAGTTGGAACACGTCCGAGGCAGTGAAAGAGTGATTGTTCTGTGTGATCTCCAAAAGTTTGGCTTGTTAGTTTCAAGTTTTGCTCATTTCTTACAGATTATTCTGGGGGGGGGGGGGGGTTCAGTTTCTGGATATTTGCTTTTAATGCTAAATAGGAGAAAAACATGAGTAGTTACTCCTCTGCAATAAAAGGGTATCTCACCTACTGAGCACATTCTGAGACAGGCATTATTTTGTGAAATGATGTCTTCATGTTTAATTTGATTTGATTTTGATTTGATTTATTTCTTCATTCAATCAGATACAATTTGAATACAAATTTCAAAAGTACAAAGAAAAGAATAGCAAGTACAGTGAAATAAATTGATAACAGTACACAAATAGATACAAATAGGTGATTGCATTGAGCAGTGTACATACACAAAAACATGAAATAAAATATACATGTACAGTATTTTTCAGTAAATGACAGAGATCATTGAATGCAGGAGACCACCATCATAAGTGATTAAGCTTGAAATGGATTGGGGCCATATGATAGCATTATCTAATTTTGAACATTAAACATGGCTTCTTGCAATTGCTGTAATTGTGAGTACGATCTGAGTGACAGATCCAAGAGAAAGACAGAGACACTGCGTACAATGTTAAGAAACTACACCATTTCCTCAGTAAATGCCCCAATGGCACTTTTCATGATGATGATACAGATGATGATAATGATAATGATAATGATGATAATAATAAGGATAATAAAAGTAATCATTATTATTATTATTATTATTATTATTATTATTGTTATTATCATCATCATCATCAACATTATCATCATAACAGTAACAATAATAATGATAATATTTGTAAGGATAATAACAACCATATTCATTTAGCACATATCACACACACACACACACACACACACACACACAAAATGAATGTCCCTAATGCCCATTAAAGGAAGGAGAATACAGAAATAAAGGAAGATAGACATGAGAGAGAGAAGAGGAAACAGGGCAAGATAAAAAATGATAGAACTTTGATGTACAGCGCAAAGCTATATTATATCCATTGACAAGTTAAAAGAAATATTATCAAAAGACTCTTCAAATCGTCTGTTGTATCGTCCTGTTTGAGATGCACAGGTAATTTGCCAGTTGGAAAGATTTTGCACAGTGAATAGTGATGTTGATGGTATCATGAAAAAACCAATATATATATATATATATATATATATAAATTTTTTTTTTTTTTTTTAAGAAATACATCGTAGTACAATAATGCATGGTGCTGACACCAGAGAGGGAAAGACTTCATCACCTCTTCTTTTCCACTGTTCACATCTATCCGGAATATTATCTAAAGCCATGCTTCTCTACCAGTGTGCTGCGATGTTGGCTAAAAATAGAATAAAAGATTGATATGTGATCTAACTGGGCCATAAAAAAAAAAATAAATACAGTGTAATATAAATAAATTGTAGGAGCCAAAGGGCGTTGGGTTGAAAAGATTGAGAAGCACAGATCTTAAGTATTTCGAGATGTCGAGAATCTGACATCCAAGTTGAAGAATTCCAGCAAATCACATTCATACTTGGGAGTAAAGATTGATAGACTTCTTGCATCTACATCTGCACCAAAGAAGCCACTGAGAGGAGTGAGTTCTCTGCCCGTGAGAAGAAACCGTCCACCTGCTTGCGGAGGGAGGCCAAGATTTGACATTGCATGAAAATGGTACATATGGAATCATTACTTTCTTTCCTTACAGAAAACCAAACCCAATTATATTTATATTTTTTCATTTTTCACGAAAAGGACACATTCCATTGACTTGTTACTGACTTACATGTATATAAAGGGTAATGTCATTCCCCTTGCTTTCTGAATGAGATAGATGTCAAGTACTCTTTCATATATATGCTAGTAAAGTGAAACTATTGATTTTCATCATGTTTTTTTATATATTTTCTATATTTTTTTGTCCATGATGATGCCATGAACTGTAGAAGTCTCCTTGTCCAGCAATGACTGCTTCGCAAAGTCATAACTTTTGAATCGATTGTCCAAATTTTTTCAAACTTTCACTGATGTGTTCCACTTACATGGCTGCTTTCACTCTACGAAAATTTTCATTTGGGTTTCGGTTTCCTTTAATTTAAGCAGTTGGAGATGCAGATATGGGTGATTTCAATGAATTAAGATTCCTACATCAAAGTACATTTGTTGTTGAAAAGAGAAAAGAGGATTTGGTTTTTGGATATCTTGAATATGATATTTGTGTTTTGGTGTTTAATCATGATAGCCATGTTTAATTGCAGGTAGATGTGGGTTTTCCATATATTTTGATCTTGAATATTCCGATTCCAATTCCAATTCCATTTCCATAATGGCACTTGATATGTACAATACAGTCAGCCTTGCCTAAGTCAAATATATTTGGACTGAAGAAATAGCTTCAACTTAGAGAAAATTGGACTTACGAGGGATTAAAATCAATATGATATACAGTCTGTAAGGAGAAGAGGACTTGAAAAGACCTTCAACTTAAGCGATTATTTGACTTGTGCAAGGTCGACTTAAGCAAGGTTGGCAGTGCAATACCTTCCTACCAAAGTATGTTGTTAGAACATGCATATTGCTGTCCTGAGTTTGTTTGTTTTTTATGCCTTTTCAAGGATGAAAGAAGATTGAATAAACAGGACTCGTCTTGTAAACATTATAAATGTGAATGCATGTTTCTGTTTCTTTCCACAGGCAAGCGCTGATCCATCATTTCTTTCTAAAGCAGCCACATCCCTTAGGAGCGGAAAGTGTGTGACCGTAGTGCTCCAGCAAATTAAGCAGTAGGCAACATTTAGCAAGGAGACTATACACTGTGTTTACCAAATAATCACAAGTGAAATCAAAAGTAACAAATCATCATTCAAAGTGACATCCAGCAAATTGGCATCCTACCAGAACTTCTCACTGGCTGCAGACCAGCCTTCAATGACCTCAAGAAGAAGTGTCCACCATGAAGGACCCTGAGGGTTCTTTTGGGAGAATCTCAACCAAGGATAAACAGGTGTGATTTACTCCCACAGCTCATGTTCATGAGGATTCTGAAGCCAAAAGATTAAAAGAAAAAAGAAAAGATAATCATAATGCTGTTTTGCTGTGGTATGGAAGCTGCAGCGAGCAGGTGATATGAAAGCTTGATAAAAGTGGTAAATCTTACTTGGATGTCATCATACCTACAGCTGTATTAGACTTTTGTTCAACTGTATGTTTGGCTAAAATTCTATAATAATTGAAGCCATATTGCTTAGTTGACACTGTAAGTAGAGTAGTGTAATATGAGCTTTGAACATAAACTGCAACAAGAGAGGTAGATATTGTACAATCAGGAGTGTTGAAAGACAAATAATTCAACCCATTTGGTAATGAAGGTGATTGATCAAACCTTGGTATTACATACAAATGTATTGCATTTTAAGTGTACCGAATGTTAAAGGTAGGGAATCCCATTTGCATGCCTTAAATGAAGAGTTGTATAAATACAGTGGTATGTTGAAGAGAGTATCATTTTAGAAACTCCCATAAAGTATTGAAAGTGGAAGGTAACATTTAGTACATTTTTATTGACCATTAGATTTTGAATTGAATTTTGGTCAGGCTCACCGTAAATTCCAGTACATTACTAGGCTACCTTTGCAGACCCATGCACTGCATGTTTGTCCATCATATTTTGTGAAGAAAGTTAATCAAAACTTACAAACATTTCTATATACATTCTTGCCACACAAAATGTTATTACATCAGCTCTTATACTTTTAGATTTGTGTTTATAGATAAAAAAAAATACAGAAGACTGCAACAAAAAGGCTTAAGTGTGGCTGACACATGAACTACTGAGTAGTTAAGAGTTTTGTGCATTATTCAAATTGTAGATAACTGTTGACTTCCAAATTTCTAAGCAGTGGCCTAAACAAGTCCCCTGAGGTTCATATTTAATGTTTTGCTGCATTTTGGGAGGTCTGTAAAAGGTATCCCCTACCTTTAAAACAAAACAAAACAAAACTTACAAACACCAGGAAAGAAAAAAAGGAGTTGTCATTTAGCCTAATAACCTGTGCGTGCATGTGGGTCTGTGTGTAAAGGAGATGTCATCAAAAGAATCATACTTGCAGTTTAAAATGGAACTTTCGTTTTGCAAATCATAGACACAGCACAGCCTCCAATGATGTGATGCAGAAAATGGTAGCTGGTTTATCAGTACGGAAAGTAGGCTCTGAGGCATATTCTCAGTTTCTTGTAACTTTCATATCCACAGGCTTAACAAACTGGGAATCTCTATGGGCATTCCAGACACTGCAAGATGTGTTGATGTCATACTCAAGGAGTTTGGTGTCACCCTATGTAAATGAAAGGAAATTATGACTGAACAGAGGAAGACCAAGAGAAAACCCCTCCAGTATGAAGATGGTAGGATCATTTCCAAGCACATCTAGCGCCCACAGGATGCCGGGGACAACGGTAAGAAGGGATAATTTCACATATGCGTGAGAGAACTAAGTGCTCACATTTTGGTTTTTAAATTGTACTTGCTACATGTACATATAGGTTGAATGTTCTTAATTCAGTTTGATTTTATTTCTTTCCTGCACCACCAAAAGAGCCCAATGAAGAGGTTTTGTATTATATTCATAATTCAAGTTTCATTTCCTTCTGGAAAATACTAAAATAACAATTTAGATAATGTGCATAGAATTCCTTTTGCCCTTAATATTCAGACATACATGTACCAGCAATATATTTGAAGTACGCACTTGAACTTCTACCCGATGTTGTGTGTTTGACACAGTTCACTTCTGTATAACTACCCAGTTCTTAAGTCACATGGTTCAGACCATTGTAAGGAAAAACCACAGGAATACATGAACACAGCAGCTGCACACATGGAGACATTGACCTATGTAGCTTTTACCAACATTTACGTTAGTCGCTATAAGATTAACATCAATATCTAAAGTAGTGGTGAATAGTAGAGAGATATACTTTGACCGATTTCACATCTGCTTTCTCTGTCTTTGGTGCTTGTAAATCAGTGCCCACAGTGCCAGCCCCACATCTCGTGAGGAGCCAATGCCAATACCCCAGCCACTCCCCAAGCACCCTTGGCTTATCACACTAGATGCTCTTTCTCTGGACTCCTGCACAGGAGGTAAGCAGCATGCATTTAGTTATTCAAATGTATTACATCTGTCCAACAGATTCAGATACAAAATTTGTACACTGTATCAATTTAAATGACATAACAATGTAAAGTTTAATGAGACAGCATTACATCTTCCATTTCAATTTTACCAAGGAAAAAAACAACAAAAAACAAACCCTGACTAATTATGGAGCTCCACAGCACAGCAGAAGAAGAAACAAATAAGGGTAGGTTTGTTCATAAGGAGATGACTTTTGAAGTATGGATAGTGATGTTGATGATATGACTGAAACAGCGTAAGATAATTGCATCATTGTTACAATTTTAGCTTATGACTTGTTAAAAAGTTATCAATAATGCAACTTTTTTCTTATGCCTACAGGTGCCATGTGGTGTCTTCCCAAAAGATGAAACTAAAGTTACAGATGTGGTCTATATCCTGGACCATCTTCAAAAAGTATATTCCATGGAAGGAGTCACCAATACCAGTATTCCTCTATGTTAAGGACCCCAGCTGCAAAAGAGGTTGTGCTGCTATCGTAGCTATGGAGGGACATCTTGCCACAAACTACACAGCCCCAAATCAGGAGTGGCACAAATATTGACTTTACGTTGTAAGAGGTATTAGCAACGTTGCACAATTGCAGTCAACTCTGAGAAAGTGAAAACAGAATGATGTGCATTTAGTTTGCAATGCGACAGTGCAATCCAATATCATACCGCAGTTTTAGAAGAGGCTGGATTCTGCATCTTTTGGTAATGTCAGACAAGCTGTGCTTGAAGACTGCAGAATGAGAATGATAAAGGGTAGAAATATTGTGGAATTCCAGTATCTCTTACCTAGGGGATTTACCCTTGGTGAAATGAGCAGCAATGATAGGTGTTCGTACGTGTTTGTTTGGTGTTTGTTTGGGGTTTTTTTTTCTCCTGCTGATTGTAATTAATATGCTCTTTTTCGTCCTTTCCCAGGACATATACAGTCAACTCCGGATACCTCGAATTCGTCGGGACTGAAGAAAATGGTTCGAGGTACGTGAAATTCGAGGTACGCAAAATTCGAGGTACGCGTACGTACGTCGAATTTTCTTCGACTTATCCGACGTTTATCGATTTTCAACATGGTATCTGTTATAGTGCCTACCGATTGTTTGCATGCTCATCAATTGGAATTGAATCGATATGTTATATGAATGAATTGAATGAAAATCGGAATTGAAATCAGAATATCAGAAATTAAGATTTTGGTGGCCCTATCGCGCCACCAAAAACGTCGGATGTTCGCCTTTACTTTTGAAAATGAATAGCGGTAACAATCGGCTCCGTAAGGTACTAAAATAAATGTCGGATGTTTGCTCATACTTTTGGAAATGAAAAACGATAAGACTCAGCACCGTATGGTGCTAAAACTAATGTCAGATATTTGATTTTGCGTTCGGAAATGATTAAGGACAACATTCGGCTCCGGAAGACGCTGAAATAAATGTCGAATATTTGCTTTGACGTTCGGAAATGAAAAACAATATTCAACTCCGTACGATGGTTAGATAAGTGTCGGATGTTTCCTTATACTTTCGAAAGGAAATAGCAATAACATTCGGCTCCAGAAGATGCTGAAATAAATGTCAGATGATCGCTTTTATGTTCGGAAGTTCCAATAACATTCTGGTCCATACGATGCTAAAATAACTGTCTGATGTTTGCTTTTAAATTTCGAAATGAATAACAGTAACATTCAGCTGCGTTCAATGGTAAAATTAATGTTTGATGTTTGCTTTGACGTTCGGAAATGAGTAACAATAACATTCAACTCCTTACGATGATAAAATAAATGCTGGATGCTTTTACGATCGAAAGTAAATGGCAATGACATTCAGCTCCGGAAGATGCTAAAATACATCTCGAATGATTGCTTTTACGTTTGGCATGTTTGAAAGTGAATAGCAGTAATATTCTGCCCCATATGATGCTAAAAAAGTATTGGATATTTGCTATTACATTTCGAAATGAATAACAGTAATATTCAGCTACGTTTGATGATAAAATAAACGTCTGATGTCAGCTTCGACGTTCAAAAATGAAAAAACAGTAACATTCGGCTCCGTACGATGATAAAATAATATTGTCAGATGATTCATTTCACTTTCGGAAGTGGACAGCAGTAAAATTCGGCTCCGTACGATGATAAAACAAATGTCGTATGTTTGAAATGAATCACGGTAATATTCTGCTTCGTACGATGCAAAAATAAATGACAGATTGTTGCTTTTACATTTGGAAATGATTAACGGTATTAATCCGCTCAGTTGAGATGCTGAAACAAATAGCGGACGTTTGCTTTCACATTTGGAAATGGATAAGGATAGCATTCAGCTCCGTAAGATGCTAAAATGAATGTCTGTTGTTTGCTTTTACATTTAAAAATGATTAACGGTAATATTCGGCTCCGTAAGGTGCTAACAGACTAATAAATGTTGGATGATTGCTTTTACAATAAGAAATGAATAACGGTAACTTTCGGTTCTTTACAATGCTAAAACAAATGTCGGATGCTAACAGATGTCGGCAAATGCTCCCACTTTTTCGTTTAAATCAGTGCTTGCGTTCTCGGGGAAGAATAAATGAAACATACTTCGTGAAAGGCAAAAAAAAAAAAAGTTAAAAAATGGCACTACGCAGGAGATTGATGTTTGGACAGTGGACCGTGATTAATGCCAAAGATATAACTGTCAACACCCAACACCTACGCAGGTGCGCCACGACGGCTTAGAAATCTACGCGCGCGGTATGACTATTATGATCAAGAATTAAAACACAGTGGTTAAAGAAAAGAAGATGATGGGCAGAGCGTAGTGCTATCGTAAGCACTCCATTGGCAAGGGTGCTATGTGCATACCGTGTACGTGTGTAGGTAGGTGTTGGGGATTTTTCTTGTCAGCTGTGTACCGGGTATTTCTTTGGTCGCGCGATTGTTCTGGTCGGGAATATTTACAGTCGAGTGTGAAAAGATTTGTGACATGTCTTCTTCGCTGTCCACGCGCGCTTAATCGGAGATGCTGAGTGATGTTGCAATTCGATTCGAGCTACATGCTGGGAAAAACAATAAGTTAATTAAGATCGGGACAGTAGATTTCACTTCGAGGTAACCGAACTTCGAGTTATTTCTTCGAGCTACGCGAATTTTAATACACGGAAACTCCATAGGAACAATCGGGACTTTCATTTTGCCCCCGAGGTAAGTGATATTCGGCTTATCCGACGTCGAGGTATCCGAGGTTGACTGTACACACTTTTGTTTACATGTTTTAACAGGAGTGCCGAGGCATGCTGTACACTGTCCTTCAAAAAGATGAGGTATTGGCACACCAACAAACCCATAGGATCTCCCATCAGAGGATTAAGTCGTCACAGATGCCTGCAAATACAGTGCACTCCTGTCATAAAGAACACGGATGTAACGAAATTCCGGTTACAAAGAAATACGAATTCAGGCCGCAACTTAATCGGCTCTGTGTTTTTTATTGTCTATTTGTTTGGTTATAACGAAATTTTGATAAACAACATAACGATATATCGATATAATGAGTTAAACAGGATGTTTAACCTGGTGAAGTGGTCAAGCCTCACATCCAAGTGGACCCCATGGAAGACCAGCTTAGCATAGCTGAAGCTGAATATGGGCTATCCAGCCATCTTCTCAGATGGAAATTAACATACAAACAAACGAAGGAAATCTGCCAGTCCCGAGGACTTCGTTATAATGGGAGTATGACTGGACTGAGTTACAGGCCAAGACATCCACCCAATGATCCTAAGGAACTGTCCAGAGTAATTTCCAAGAGATGTGTGATGCTGTTCTCATAAAGCCATTTCACCGCTTCTCATCCAATGGTCAGTCAGATGAGGGGCTGTACTGTGTATACAAAGAACAGTTTGTTATTTCCATGGTGTGTGAAAAATTTCCCTCTGGCAACCTGGTGCAGTGCCAAAGATCGCCAACAGCAAGATGAGAGAACCAGAACAAACAAGTATATAGCAGGTACCTTACAAGGATTATAACTGCATGTATGAATACTCTCAAGCCCTGCTCTTCCTAGGTCTGGGAGACCTGATCATCAGATGCAGTATATGTATCATCTGAGAGGGGGGTTGGAAGCAGAATGATCACCAACTGGAAGATTAACAAAAGAGATGATACAAATGCCTGTCTGACGTGGAAATTATTTTGGCCTTTTGAGATGCATGCAACACAAAAGTATCTCCATGATCGCTTTTTGGAACCTTTTCTGATCTTTGATGTGTGAATTTTGGCACCCCAGTCATTCCATGCCTTCAAGTAGTTCTGTTGCTAAACTGTAATGTCACAGTTACCGCACATAGCAAAGTCAATCTAGGTAATGGTGACTATTAGGACAAATATTATCAGACCGTCCACAAATTTGATGGCAGCCTTGACCTTGTAAGGCTCGGTGGTGACACAGATGACTTGTGACAAGTGATGCAATCTGAAATTGAACAAATATACATTTATAAATCTGATTAACGTCTGTTGACATGTGTCTCGAAAACAACAAAGGGATACAGGGTACAAACATCACTATATGACAACAATAATAAAAGAAAGAATTGATTTACTGTACTCTTTCTGAATGATATTTTTTCTTTAAACAGATGTCAGAATTTATTCTTTCATTCCTACATAAACATTTCTGCTCTTAAATAATGAATGCTGCTAATCTGACGTAATGATTTGTAAAAAAAAAAACTATACTCGATTATTCCATATCAGTTTTATTTGTCGGAATTAAGCGGAAACATGATAAAATCAGCCTTGAGGAGGGTAAGGTTTTAAACACTTACACAACATACAGCTATGATTTACACTTTTGCAGGTATTTGTGGACAGGATTGACTTTTATTTAAATGTTTTCTCATCAGGGAAAATTTCATGTCATTCAATTAAGCAAGCAAAGTATACCAGATATTATGTCAGAGTTAAAAAATGAATCTTCTGATTGCTCAGAAAGATGGCAGCTTCAAATATTAAACGTCAAAGGCACAAATGCATGTGTGGAATTTTTTTTTTTTTTTTTTTTTTTGGGGGGGGGGGGGATTGAATCAACCCTCACCCCCTACCCCATGATTGATTTCGTTATGAAATTGACCGTGATGCACTTGGCATCCCATAAAAGTTGTCCTCAAGGTCGGCTATCCTCGAGGTTAAGGATCACCGTCTGAACATAACTAATGTCAACATTCACAGACCCACAAATATAAACTGGATAGTTTATAATCCGCTGAGTTTACAACTACACATGCTTATAAATTTACTGTTCAAAATACTCTGTAATTGAGACAAATGTAAATGTGATTAAAGATGCCTCTCTCCTGCAAGAATGGCTTTATGTGCCACAGTAATTTGTAGTCCTACATTATGTGTTTTTATGTAGTAGCATATGACTGTCCATTTCAACTAGATTTCGTGGTCATATAATATGCCTAGGATGCCTAGAATTTGAGCAGGATGATGTGTTATATGGATCTTCAGTACATTATCTTGTGTAGTGCAGACAGTGTGCATACCTAGTACCAGAGTAATGCATGTGCAATACACTGCATTGTGTGCAGTACGGCGTAATGTAGTAGAAATAAGTTATGTGATTATTCATATCTATGACTTTATGTCCTATTGTTTGTTTTTTCAGTGTGTGTGTTTATGTGTGTCTTTGTGCATGCAAGAGTTCTACTTAGTATGCGAACAAGGTGAACAAGTCTTATGTTTCACATATTTCCTTGTCATATGATACTTATGAACAATAATCCTGTTGCCACATATTTCTGCTTATATGGGGAGTGGAAAGGAGCCAGTGCAATAAATATCCATTATTCTACCAAACACTTGCTTGTTTTGACTTTATACAGTGTACTTGTATGAGTAACACTTTGTCAAGACAACAAGGTGCTGTGTGAGGCACTGAAAGGTGTTGTGTATGTTTGTGTGTTTGAGGAGGGTATTTGATATATGACTTGTCACTCTATCAACTATCATGAAACATTGTCTTTCAGAAGAGATTTGCTCCGAAAAATTCTTGTCAGCCAATTGTCTGGTGGGAATAACCTCTTGTAGCATTATATGTAAGGCATGATATAAAAGAAAATTATGCTTCCTTTATTGCAAGTTACTATTTAACTAATAAGCTGTCCAGCAGAGGGCAGAGGGTGCTGCTCTGCGGCAACCACCACCAGCTTTTTCGTCGTCTTCACGTTTGTGATATTTTTGTTGAAATTTTCGTCTCTTCAGTGTTCAGGGTTTTTTTGTCCACACGTTCACTCTCTTAGGCAGGGGCGGATCCAGGGAGGACCACAAACGGCGCACACCCCCCCCCCTTTATTTTTTGTTGAAACAAAAGAAATAAAAAGAAAAAAATGGGGGAGGGGTGCGTGCGCCCCCCTTTATTTTTGTAAACACGCCCCCTCTTTACGAAATTCCAGGATCCGCCTCTGTTAGGCCCGAATTCACGAAGGTGGTACAAATGAAACCATGGTTTAAACCATGGACAAAAACCATGGAGCGCCAAGTGTCGCACAGAATATTTCGTTACGAAATCAGTCATTTCATCGATGAAATGATTATTTTGTAACGAAATGACAACATTTTGTAACTAAATGAGCATTTTGTTAACGAAACGGTCATTTTGTCGACGAAATGACCAATTTCGTAACAAAATATTCCGTGCGACACTTGGCGCTCCATGGTTTTTGTCCATGGTTTAAACCATGGTTTCATTTGTACCACCTTCGTGAATTCGGGCCTTAGAGTTGAGTAGTCCAGGAACCTTTGAGAATGGTTGTTGCTAATAGATAGTAATATTATGAAGACACCAAAAACAAATGGTTTTTGTTTTGGTACCAATATATAAATTTAGGCTAATCATTGAATTGATAAAATAAGTTTGTGAGTAAATTTTTGTTTTGTATTTTATTGCAATTTCGTAGGTTGTGGACTTGGATCGGAAGAGGAATCAAAGCAGAGAGGCGGTGCGGGCCTTAAGGAGGCAGTCCGACACCCAGCAATCATCCAAATCTCACAGTGGTAATGATTAATCATTCAAGCTGTCCCTTATAACCTCCTCCAAGGAAGGAGGTTATGTTTTCATCGGCGGTGGTTTGTTTGTTTGCTTGTCTGTTTGCATAATAACTCAAAAAAGTTGTGAATGGATTTGAATGAAACTTGCAGGTAAAGTTAGTAATGGCACAAGGAACAGATGATTAAATTTTGGTAGTGATCAGGGATCTTTTCAAGATTTTTAAAGGATTTTTAATCTTTTTGTAGATAGGGTCAGTGAACTTAGGAGTTCAAGCTGTGCATACGATGTATTTATGAGATTTGCATAAGCGCTTTAAGTGTGTGCTCTGCTCAGTCAAGGCGACGCATAGCTGGAAGCTGACGTCGTAAACAAAAGGCTTCTGTATGGGGGAAATTGGGCGATTTTCAGCATGTGTGTATGGGTGGAAATAAGCTGCTTGGTGGAGGTCTGCGCTCTCTGAGTGCTTTTCTAGTTTCATTCTAAGTCGGTCATTGATGATGACATGATCATTTTAAGATGTTACGTCAGTACCATCATTACTGTTGTGAAGCAGGGTCCTGTGCCGGTCACTGTTTGCAGCACATCATCTTCTGTTCAGACAGTGCTCTTTGTTGATGTTATTGCTTTGTTGTTGTTTATTGCTGAGGTTTTAAATGCCTTCACAAATGAGCAAATCTTTGTTCTCGTTTTTATTCACTGTTTATGCAGAAAATAAGACATGGATCTGCTTTGGGAATACCTTTGTAAAGTTGCCATCCAAGAATGTACAAACCATGCTGACAGAAGGTAAGTGATATAGTTTTGCTCCACATTTGCTATATGCTTCCAGGGATATGCCAATGAATACAAGTCTCTAGGCATTGTTATCATGACAGTCTTTTAGGAATTCCTGAAACCTGTAACCAATGGGTTGCGAGTCACGTGAGTCAGCAGTTATTGTATACAACTCGCTTGTAGAAGTTCCATCATGAAAGATGTAGGACTGTTATTTGTATCAAGATCTGAAACCTCACAGTGTGTAGCATTCCAACAGAACACCATATTGAAACTGAAAGTAGGCATTTGGGAAAAAAAAAAATGTAAAATTGGTGTGAACCATGATTGCATGGTTTCTGCATGATTTATTTTCATTGCATGTGGCATATTTGACTTCTCTCTTGATCAATTATCATATTTTGCTTCATCTCTATAGTGTCCCATCAACCTCTTTGTCTGCTTGTATATTTATTTGACCCTGATGATATTCATCCTTCTTAACATCCATCTCCCCCTTGTGTAGATCAGAAGAGACTTGACGGGGAAATCAATAATCTGAGGGAAGGGCTGAAACCAAAAGTTGCCAAACTACGAGACATGGAAGGTGAGACCCAAGTTTAAACCTATGAGAGAACTTGTGTTTGGAATGAATGAATTACACTCCACTTTTGCTGCATTCCCAATTGCTAGATTTGTTGATGTAAGAAATATTTCATTATGAAATAGTGAAGTGATATTAAATTGAAATTAGGTAGGCATCCCAACTACAATGTTCAGTATCACAGAATGTACACACACACACAAAAGCAAGTCTAACATTACAAGTTAACATTTTATTCTGATCATCACAATGGCTTTCAAAAGGTTAGTGTTTTGTAGAAGTTGCTATTTGAAGCTGTTTCATTTCAAATCTTTTGTAAGGTATATATTTGAAGTAAACACTTTGAGGTCATAGGTTAGTCATCTTCCCCTAAGCAACATCTTGTAGAATGAACACTTATCCTCATAAGAGCTCCATAAAATTCCAAACCAAATTAGACACCCACATAGCATCCTCTTCTTTAGTCCCAAAAGACTTGTCATAATAGACGGACTCCAGTGTGAGAAGCAACATTCTTGGCACGTTTGTAATGAGGTAAAAAAAAATGGAGGAGGTGATGTAAGGAGCATGATTCATGTTCATTCATTCATTCATTCATTCATTCATTCATTCATTCATGTTTTATTTTCATTTCCAAACAATATACATGGATATGATACAAACGTCAAAATGATCCTCATCTATCATCCATCATCTTTGCTATCTTTTGTCCTGAAGGGAAAGCAGAGAAGAAGGGCTTTGACCTCAAGGCCATGTCCAGGGAGGAGATGACCGCTCTGCATCATCCAGGCATAGCACTCAAGTAGGACCCTGACCATGCTGCTTCCTTGTCGCGTCCGAGGCTGACCGTCACAAGGCCAATCCACTCAACTTGCAGCTGCTAAGACAGAGCCAGTCACAGTAGAATGTAGCTCTATCAGTGTTGAATCTCGTGGTTCCAAAGCAAGGAGTTACAATATGACAGTGCATTGGATGCAGAGTGATTCATCAGTCAATATATCTGAGAAAATGCAGCAAAGGAGTCACAGATTCTGGACTAATGACCATTTTGTCTGCAAATTATCAAATCATCAAATGTAGCATGCAACAAAAAGTTTGTGGTTTCTCATTTGTGTGAATGAGAGAATATGGTGGTAAATACATGTATATGATTTGTTTTGCACATTTGGAGTAGGAAAAAAGAAACTCCTGGAAGTAGCATTGTGTCATGACTCTGCCAGAGAGAAATCATGTTACAAATCATGTGATTGGTTAGTTTTGTTTATCAAGCAAACATGGGACCAATAATGGAGTCTGTACCTTTAACCAATGAGACACAATATAATGAGAAAAGGTTGTGGTTTATGATTATAGTGCTTTCTGCACAATGAACTGCCTATGGTAGTAATATGGAATTCTAAACCATGGATAGATATTCCTGGAGGTGATCACTACCTGCTAAATTTAGTACAAATTGTGTAATACGTCCGTGGATAAATATTTTTGTGGAGACAGTCCTTTCATTGAAAGTTTTAATAAATCTGTGCAATGTACAGTATTGCTAAAATCAAATTATAGTCCTGTTTAGACGCCATCATTTGCTTTATCAGATTATATTTGGTGAAGTGGAAAATTATTCAGAGTGCACAGTAATGCCTTTGGGTTTTTTTATTATGCCTCCGCCACGAAGTGGTGCCGGAGGCATTATTTGGTCTTTTGTTTTGTTTGTTGTCTGTGTTTGTGTCTGTATTTGTATGTTGTTGCATGGTGTATCTCTACTAGTGGTGGCAGTTATGGTACAGTAGTAGTTGCAGTAATAGTAGTACACTGTAATCACATTTGCTGCAGGTATGATATTGTAGTAGCAGTAAAACTGGCACAAGTTTTAGTTATAGCAGTAGCATGATATTTCTCATTGTTACGCTCGTCTTCATTTTTCATTTATTTCTTCTTTCCCACATTTGAGTGCAGCATGATGATTGGCATAATATAAACATTGAAGTAGTATAGTGTACACAACAACAACAACAAAAGTAAACACACTTGGGAAATAACTTTTCATGGCATTGGTACACAGAAAGAGATAATGAGATAGAATGTGAGACAAAGGAGCCTTAACAAAAAAAAAGAAAAGAAAAAAAGAATAGAACTTGTTGGGAATTGGCTCATTTGTGATTATGTTCTACAGTTCACAATACAGTGCATGCACATATTTTGTAATTTTGTGTTGCAGAACCTAAAAGGATAGAGAAAGAGATACATGTAGACGGATAGCTAGCTAGCTATTAGATTGATCAATAGATAGATAGATAGATAGATACGCAGATAGATAGATAGATAGATAGATAGAAGAAAACAGATAGATAGTGAGATGGACATGGAGATGGAGAGATAACCAATGAAGAAAGTACAGTGCACTTGGTATGAAGGATTAAAAGACTACCCGGGTACCGTTACATTATCTTGTACATGGTTTCATGATATGGGTTATACGTGAATGACATAGGGCAAACATAACACACAAACCTTACAATATTGGCATGTAGAGTCATCTTCAATCTGTCTTGCAGTTCCACCATGAGTGGGAGAAGACAAATGGAAACCAAACTTGGGTATATCTTAAGCTTTGTGAAGAGTTTCATCACAAAAATTGGCCAAGTGCCATTTTTAAACATTGTAAAGCAACATTTTTAAACATTTGAAATTAGGTCCATCATCAAATAGAACAAACAATACTTTTCCAATGATATCTCACTTGCTATATTACAAGGAATATTCTTAAAGTTGTGATTAAAAATATCCCATGTTTTCTTATGTCTTTAATGTTTTAATCGCAAATATCCAAATTGACAAGAATGGACTTAACACATTTTGCGATCAGGCTCTTCATATACTCAGTACACTATAGGTGTGCGTAAGAAAGAAACACACATATGTATATATATATATAATATATATCTCCATGTATATTACACATGTGTGTATATATAGTACATGTATGTATACAAATATATTCTCTCCCCCTGAAGAAAGCAGCAAAACGGCAGAGCTGCTAGCTGCCTTGCACGGGTTGTTGATACTGCAGAATGGTACTACAGATCATCCTCAATGGGAGCATTCAAATCTCATGATGAACCACAGCTTTATGTTCAATCAGAGATATTCCATTTCAGAAGAAATCGGATCCACCTGTTCTCTTTTTCCAAGGAACAATGAAGCACAAACAGAAAAAAAAAACGAAAAATTCAATGACTCTTCAACGAAATTTAATTGTATCATTTGTTTCTAGTTTTCTTTCTTCTAACATAAACAGCAGACTGCCATAGGAGATGCATAAGAAAAAGACATAGACTAGTGAACTTTGAATAAATTGGCGAAGAAAACAGAAAATGCAAGTATTGTATTATTATTTGTAGAGAGAAAGAGAGATATATAGCTGTCTGCATGTGATGCAGCATGTAGATATTGATATGTTCAATTGATATTCAATTGAATTAATGAGTGGGAAATGACCAAAAAAAAAAAAAGTCATTGAACTTAGACATTTATCTCTAGGATTACAACTAATAAAGATTTAAAAATTCATGATAAGATTTAAAAATTCATGGTTATAGAAATCATTCAGGAAAAAATACTCCGTTGGTCTTTACTCACTGGAAACAAAATAGGAGTTCTAGGCAATCTTTGACTTGGTAGGATATCGACTCATCGAGATGCACGCTGAAAACGGTTTAAAGTTGATTAGATGAAACAAAAGAAATGTTTTTGAGTGAACCATTGTCTTGCACATCTAAATTTAGAAAATATGAACGAAAATTAAGGGATAAATACACACAAATGCGCAAAATCCACTGCACACCAGTGGCATGCTGGTAAACAAGAGATGGCGCTCATACTGCTAGAATACTACTTAGTAGTCTTCAACCCGCCAGCGTATTTTTTATTTACACGCAAGCCTGTGGCTTTTCGCAATCTAATTCAATGAAACCGCTCGTGATGCGTCTATGCTTATTCCACTAGGGTTGTTTGTTGCGAAGAGTTCTGTGAGTACTGAACCCTCCGCTCGCGACGATTCGATTCGTACACATTCATCCGTGAGTGTGTGTACGCGCTGTGAAAGTTTTGCTCACCGTGGTAGACCTGCATCCAATTAGTACATGTACAAATGTTGTACATATGTAAAAAAAAATATGAAAAAGAAAATAATACAAAACAAAACAAAAATCTGACCAGGAGGAGAGGGGGAGAGAGAGAATCATAAGGAAAGAGATTAAAAAAGCAATGAATATTCTGTGATATCTCATCAAACCTGCACAAAAGTGATCAATATTATTTCGGGTATACGTTCCATGGAAGACCACTACAGTATACTTTATTGGTGTATTGGTTTATTATTATAATGGGTTACACTGACCAAATAATCATTATACATATGTATATATATATTAGTCTTCCTTCCAAGGTTAGTCTTCCTTCTTTAACGGTTGACAATGATGTGGTTATTGCTTCATCTAAATCATGTAGAAATCTTGGAGTATTATTTTGATTCTACAATGTCCATGTCTGTTCAGATCTCTGCTGTCTGTAAATCCGTGAGATATCAGTTACGCAATTTGGGTATTATTCGCAAGTATTTAACTCGTTCAGCCACAGAAAAAAATAGTTCATGGTCTTCTATCATCCCGACTTGACTTTGGTAATGCACTCCTATTTCAGCTACCACAATCTCAACTTTCACGTTTACAAAAATTGCAAAATTCAGCAGCCCGCATTGTTACCCTTACCAGGCGAAATACTCACATTACCCCTGTTTTGTCCTCATTGCATTGGTTGCGTGTTGAATCTCGCATTGTATTTAAACTATTACTATTTGTTTTGCATTGCATAAACGGATCTGCCCCAGAGTACAATGTTAATCTACTGACATTTTATAATCCTTCCAGATGTTTAAGGTCATCCGATTGTAGATTGCTTCTTGTTCCAAAAACGAAGAAATCATGGGGGGATCGGTCATTTTGCACATGCTGGACCTTACCTGTGGAATCAGTTGCCTCAAGCTATCCGTCACATTTCGAATGTTGACTCCTTTAAAGTTGCCCTCAAGACTCATTTGTTCATGACCATTTTCCAGTAGAATTGTATATTATGATATATATTTTTTCATTATCATTATTGTGTCGTTCATTTTCATGTGCATGTTTGTGTAAGAATTTTTGTATTTCATAACTTACTTCTTCTACTGCGCCTTGAGCACGTTAACTATGTGGAACTGGCGCATTAAGTACCCTGTATTATTATTATATATATATATATATAATATATATATATATATATATATATATACATATATACATACATATATATACATATATATATATATATATATATATATATATATATATATATATATATATATATATACATATCATATATATATATATTATATATAGTATAATAGTATATATATATAATTATATATATATATATATATATATATATATATATATATATATATATATATATATATATATATATATATATAGATATATATATATATATATATACATTTGCGTTTACTGAATTATGTGTGTGGAGGGGGGGGGGACTGAAGGTGAAGCCAATCCTCCTCCCCCCCCCCCCGATATTGAAACGCATATCGACACACTAGGCCTAAACATGACGAGTAATCTAACAGAATGTAAAAATGTAACTGCACTTTTTCCATCTCCGTTGATTGATAATTTAGATATTGACAGGAAAGATTGAAGGGAAAAGGAGTGGAGAAGAAGAGCATGGATGGAAAGCTTGAAGGAGAGAAGTGAAAGTTATGGAATAGGCTATAGCTGGTACAATAATGTCATGTATCAGAGAGTTGTGAAATAACATGATCGCTTAAATCTAATGACATCTGAATGGAATAAAACATCATACATTGGGAAATGTTTGCCTTTTACTCATTTCAAAATTAGGGGGGGGGGGTGTATCAAAAGTACTGTATTTGTCTTTCAGACCCTCTCACTCTCTTTCTAAAACGTCTCTTTCTCTTCTCCCGTCTCTCCATACATCATAAGTATTTGTTCCAAATACAAGCTCTCTCTATCTCTCTTGACTCCCTCTCATATCACATGATTTCTGTTTCTAAGACCCCTCTCTATATACATTGTATGTACATGTATTAATTTCATTTCTCAGACCCCAATCCCCTCTGTTATATCTGCTGCTTTAGTAAAGGCGGCGCTTTACAAAATCAAAGACTGGCGCGACCTCCCCCCCCCCCCCCCCATTTTCTTCTCTTTATTTATTTTGTTTTAACAAAATATAGAGAGGGGCACAATTTAGTAGAGAGGAAGCGCCCCCTCTCGATCCGCGATTGCGTCAACCACTCAATGTCAAAATCGGATTAACCACAAATGTCATAACACCTCGACCAGAAATGTCAAAATTTCCAAATTTACTGCAAATGTCATAACGTGTCACAGGGGAAGATCCAGGAATTCCGTAAAGGGGAGGCGCCTTTACAAAATCAAAAGCTGGCGCAACCAGCTTCATTTTATTTCATTTTATTTCTTTTTGTTATAACAGAAATATAAGAGACGGAGAGGGGCGCCGCGCCGCCCCTCTAGAAACGCTACTGCGTCAACCACAAGTTAATGGCAAAACCCAGTCCTTGCATTACAGTGAGGCGACTTTTCAAAACTACAAGCTGGCGCGACCCCCCCCCCCCCCCGCCCCCATTTTTTTTTCTTTTTATACTTCTGTTGTTTTAACAAAAATAGAAAGGGTGCACCAGAGGGGGATGCGCTCCCTCTCGATTCGCGATTGCGTCATCCATTAATGTCAAAACTCATTGCTTGCCTTTCAGGGGCGGATCCAGGAATTCCGTACAAGGGAGACACCTTTCAAAATGAAAGGCTGGCGCAACCACATCCCTCATATTTTTTTTTCGTTTTATTTCTTTTGTTTAAACGAAAAAAAGAAAGAGAAATAAAATGGAGGAGGGGTTACTTTTGTAAAGGCGCCTCCCCTTTACGGAATTCCTGGATCCTCCCCTGTGACGCGTTATGACATTTGCAGTAAATTCGGAAATTTTGACATTTCTGGTCGACGTGTTATGACATTGGTGTTAATCCGTTTTTGACATAATTTTGTGGTTGACGAAATCGCGGATGGGGGGGGGGGGGGGGGGGGGGGCACATCCCCCTCTGTTATCTCCTCTGTTTTTGTTTTTTGTTTTTTTTTTTTGTTTAAGCAAAGAAATAAAAAGAAAAAACGGGGGGGGGGGTTGGCAGCCTTTAATAATTTTGTAAAGGCGCCTCCCTTCTACGGAATAATTCCTGGATTAATCCCTGTAGTGCAAGCAATGGGTTTTGCAATTAACTTGTGGTTGACGCAGTCGCAGATCTATAAAGTGGGGCGCGGCGCCCCTCCCCGTCTCTATTTTTCTTAAAACAAAAGAAAAAAATGAAAAAAAAAAAGGGAGGGAGTTGCGCCAGCCTTTGATTTTGTAAAGGCGCATCCCTTAACAGAATTCCTGGATCATCCCATGTGACGCGTTATGACATTTTGCAGTAAATTTGGAAATTTTGACATTTCTGGTCGACGTGTTATGGCATTTGTGGTTAATTCGATTTTGGCATTTGTGGTTGAAGCAATCGCGGATCGAGAGGGGGCGCATCCCTCTCTGGTGCCCCCTCTCTATATTTTGTTAAAGCAACAGAAATAAAAAGAAGAAAATGGGGGGGGGGCGCCAGCCTTTGATTTTATAATGGCACCTCCCCTTTACGGAATTCCTGGATCCTCCCCTGTGACGCGTTATGACATTTGCAGTAAATTTGGAAATTTTGACATTTAGGTCGACGTGTTATGACATTTGTGATTAATTCGATTTTGGCATTTGTCGTCGACGTGTTATGACATTAGTGGTCATTATCACATTAATGTCGTCGACGTGTTATGACATTAGAGGTTGTTATGATATTGCACGATCCGAATTAAAATGAATTTATGAAGGATTTTCTGCATCGATCATGATATTACAAAAATGAAATACAGTCATTTCTTTTTGTTTACGAGACAATGGAACATGCAGCATGCAGTGTGTACATCCGAATATAAAACTGAGATATATACGTGTACAGATTAAAGAAAAGAGTAAGAGAACACGTCGAGTGGGAACCACTCAGAATAAAGAAAATCAAATGATCTGACTGAAGTAAGGCACATGAATTGGGAGTGTAAATTCAGAAGACTGTTGTCAAATAAGCATATAGCTTGAAGATGCGACAGCCACATTAGTGGTTGTTATGACATTTGTGGTCGATTATTGTTAGCTCACCTGAGCCGAAGGCTCAAGTGAGCTATTGCGATCGCTCTTCGTCCGGCGTCCGTCGTGCGTCGTGCGTCGTGCGTCGTGCGTCGTGCGTCGTGCGTCGTCCGTCGTGCATAAACTTTTTACATTTTCATCTTCTTCTTGAGAACCCCTCGACCGATTTTCACCAAACTTGGCAGGTAGCATCCCTAGGGGGATAGGAGCTCAATTTGTTCAAGTGGGCACCATACCCCACCTGGGGGGCCCCCAGAGGGGCCCAACCCCCCCCCCCCCCAAAAAAAAAAAAAAAAAAAAATTAAGGGATCTTCAAAAATCTTCTTCTCTAGAACCAGAAGTGATAGAGCTAAGTTAATACTATGAATTAGTACATTGATGACTGTAGTTTCAAGTTTGTTCATGGCGGAATCAGGGGTGCCCCCCTTGGGACCCAGGGGAGGGGGTGGGGAGGGTCCTAATGGGGCCCAAATTGTACATTTTCATCTTTTTCTTGAAAATGCTATTATGAATTTTCACCAAAGTTGGCAGGTAGCATCCTTAGGGGGAAAGAATCTCATTCCCATCAAATGGGCACCATGCCCCTCCTAGGGGACCCCCAGGGGGCCTAAATTTGGACCGAAATTGTAAATTTTCATCTTTTTCTTGAAAACCCTATGTATATCACAACTTTTTACTAAACTTGGCATGTAGCATCCCTAGGGGGATAGAATCTCAATTCCATCAAATGGGCACCATGCCCCACCTGGGGGACCCCCAGGGGTCCCCCCCCCCCCCTCCTGTAAGGAATCTTTATCTTTTCTCTGGAACCAGAAGTGATTGAGCTAAGTTGATACAATGAGTCAGTATATTGATGACTGTTGTTTCGAGTTTGTTCATGGGAAAATCAGGGGGTGCCCTCCCCCTCCCCCACCCCCTTGGGACCCAAGGAAGCGGGATGGAATTTGGGGGGGGGGTCCAAATGCGGGCCTAAATTTTCATCTTCTTGCTGAAAACAACATAATGGATTTTCACCAAACTTGGCAAGTAGCATTCCCATGGGGATAAGATCTGAAAGTGTTTGAATGGGCACCATGCTTTCCTTGGGGGCCCCAGGGGGTCCAAACCTCCTAAATTAATGAATATTCAATAATATTTTTCTCTAGTTCTAATCAAAAGTTATAGGGCTTTAAGTCTTTTTTTTTTCCCCAAGCTGAGTAATCCAACATTCTATAAAGTACAGTGTACTTGGCAGGTATTTTTATCAGTGTGATGGAATATGTAAATGGACACCATGCCCCCACTCACAAAGCTACCCCCACCATAAGTTTCCAATGTTCTCAGGTAAGAGTCTGCAAGAATGCATGGAAGGTGAACTTGTGATACTCATGTGAGCGCGTGACCCCCGGGTCTCTTGTTGACATTAGTGGGTTCTAACATGGTGACAGCATATTTTGAAAGAAAATCATACATTAATGATATTGTGAATTCACCTAACTCCCTCAGCTTTTGAGCATCTGACTTGAAATTTGGCATATTGTGACAGCTATGATAATAGTTTTACAAGCTTCATTTTTTCTTAATGTCAAACATTGTGTTGCCATGGTAACAATATTTTGATGAAAATCATAGAAATTGCTGATTTATTTACTTTACTCACTCAGGTTTTGAGCACTTGACTTGAGATATGGCACATTATTGTGAGTGAGCAAAATAAGACATTACTGTACTGTTAATTATATTCAATGTTGAACAATATACATTGTCATCATGGTCATGGTATTTTTTTTTCCAAGAAAAGCATACAAAGTATAGTTGCTAGTTGAGTTGGGGGTATATTAATCACATTGAGTGATACTTCTAGTTTGTATTACAATACTTCTTGGATATTGGAGGATCAGATTGCATCAGACCTTCATGAAAAAAAAGTGCTTGAATATAAAGAAGTGAATAAAGTGCATAGTGACTTCATACAATAGTGGTGTAATTTTCCTTTATACATGTGACTGTACATGTTTCTAGATAAACTGATCAATGTAGAGAGTAGAAAGTGGTCTTGTAAACAAACATTGTAAAGTTTAAGAATCAGAAAGAGAGAAGGGGAGAGACAGAGAGAGTATGAGAAACAAATAAATTGTGTGATAATTCAAGCAATGATCGAGGAGGGGAAAAATACACGAGTCATGCATTTGAAAAAAGGAGGGGGTCGAGAGAGGTCGGAAAAATGAATATATGCAGAGTGATCGAGTCTTTGAAACTAGTATGAAGAAAAGAGGGGCATGTTTGAGAAACAAAATAATATACCATCAGTATGAAGATAGATTTAGGGCCTTTACTAGCAACAGATATAACAGAGGGGGGTTGGGGTTTGAGAAATAAAATTAATACATGTACATACAATGTATATATAGAGGGGGTCTTAGAAACAAATCATGTGATATGAGAGGGAGTCAAGGGGATAGAGAGAGTTTTTATTTGGAACAAATACTTATGATGTATGGAGAGACGGGAGAAGAGAAAGAGACGTTTTAGAAATAGGAGAGTGAGGGGGGTCTGAAAGACAAATACATTACTTTTGATACAATGTATTAATTTTAAAATGAGAAAAATGACAAACATTTTCCAATGTATTTCATTCCATTCAGGTGTCATTAGATTTAAGCGATCATGTTATTTCACAACTCTCTGATGCATGCACACGTACCAGCCTATTCCGTAACTTTCAGATTTTTTTTTTGTTTTGTATTGTTTTGTTTTTCGCACTCTCACTCGTTTACATGTAGTATACGTACATGTACTAATTGGATGCAGGTCTACCACGGCAAGCAAAACTTTCACAGCGCTTACAAACACTCACTGATGCACGTGTACGAATCGAATCGGCGCGAGCGGAGGCACTGGACAGTAACCACAGAACTAAGAGTTCTGTGACAGTGAAACCCACAGAACTCAGCTCTTCGCAACCCGAGCGGAGTAAGCATAGACGCATCACGAGCGGTTTCATTGAATTAAATTGCGAAAAACCACAGGCTTGCGTGTAAATAAAAAATACGCAACCCGCCAGCGCTCTTACAAACGCGCGCTCCGCTCCGCCTCCTTCCACACCACACACACACCATGCGATACAAATTTTGTGGCCGCTGTGTATGAAATGTACGTATCATACATGGGCAGACACACATGGGACTGCGTCCGCTGATGATCCGTCGGTCGCTCGCGCTTGCTCGGCTACCCCGTACCGGTATACCGTATCAGAAAGGCAGCAGCTAGCTATGCGCTAGCCCTAAACGTTACAGCTGGCTGGCTGGGAGTTTGTGTCCCATCCCACCACAGAAGAATGAATGACGGACATTTGGATGATTGATCTTTATCGATTCGTTGGTGAAAGATAAAACAGGCAGTCATGGCAGATGACATCGACGACCTTCTCAACGAAGTTGAGACGAAATTCTGTGTAAAATCCCCGAGCAAATCATCGACGGCCTCGAAAACAAGTGGGACGGGACACCCTAAGAATAAAGCAACGACAGCGAGGAGGTAAATGCAGATAGCGGTTTGCTGCCATGGCTACCCGTAAAGCTTCGGGATCGGGTAGGCGGGGGCCGACTCTACTCAATCTTGCACTTGCCATCTATTGCTGTTGCTGTGCAAGCCGCGACGTACATGTGCGGTGCAATGCAGTGGGACTGAGTGTTATGAGATGAGGGCGAGTGATCAGTGATTGATTGACCAGGGCTACCTGTGTAGGCTGGAAATTATTCATACCATCATTATAGATATGATTCTGTCATTCATAAATTGAGCAGGAAATGTCCTTATATTCTGTACCAGATGCTCATTTGCAACACTAGTTCATGCTCAACATTACTTTATCTCTCACACTAGATCTAGACTTCTGCAAGTTCTAGTCACAGTCAAATGGCCCAGTTCTGTAACTGCATTTGCAGTAAAGTAGATCTAAAACTAGTAGAAATATACACTCAACAGAAGTCAGAAGAATTTCACAAGAACATAAAGAATTAGCCTCAACTTGGCTCTAGCTCTGTAAACTGCGACCAGCCCGAATGTGAAGCGTGCGCCCCAGCCAGGGTTAGCTCTAGCTCAAGCTCTGTAACAGTCGGACACATTGACACAAGACCATGACTCTATAAATTGAAATATTGATTAATAAACTGTGATTATATAACATTGTAATGGACGATCAATAATAGATAATAAAGTAACAACTAGCTTTCTACTTAACTGTAAACAGTACCAGTACCATAAACAGTAACTTGTAGAATCTGCATTTAAAAATATGACAATAGAACAAAAATATTAATGTGATGTTTAATACTAAATAGAACTAGCAGATACGCTATCACTGCCTACTCGGCTGACTGTAGTGTAGTGAGTTGCATTTGTCATTCCGCATGAGGGTGTACGACAGTGCCTTTAAAAGATGGTTTTACATACTCACATGATAAAAAGTTATGTTTTACTGAGGAATGCTCATATGCGCGTAATTATACTAGACAGACTGAGTGACACTGTTAGGTATCTGTTAGTGTTACAACTTGAGGTGTTCAGTCCAAGTAATTAGTATTCATGTCTACATGTAATTTCTTTATGTACCTGGTATATAGAAGTCTACTCTCATTCTAACAAAATCTCATGTTATTTCTTTAATAATGACTAATCTTCATGCATTCTTACATTGCTGTACATGGTATTTGTAAATGTGATGATATTAGCCCTTGGCGACTGCTACCGGTAATCATAGAGACCTACTTTTCACATGAAATAAATCGTAACTTGAACTTGAATGTATTTTGGTTTGCTTTTGATAGCCAAAGTGCCAAATCAAAGGAGAAAGATGAACTTGATTCCATCATCGATGACATTATCGCTGCTCCTGATCCTCCGGTAAGTTGTTCAGTGTGGTTTTGTGTTAACTTCCCTCATTCAAAGTAGCTCTTTGTAACCTTGCGCATGAATTCAATGTAGATCTCAAGCATGAAGGGATAGTGTGTGAAATGATCTGTCAATGAGTATCTGTTATGCAATTAATGTCAACCACTTTGAAGGGCTTAGTGAAACTATATGCCCTTAGGTGACAACTTGGGGCATAGCACTGTTGAGAAATCACCAAAGGCAAATGATTTTTGCCATAACCCCAAAATAAGCAATTGATATAAGTTCTCAAAATTGAGGAGTCATCAAATGAGGTGTATAAAAATTAAAATCCATTAGTCAGTGTTAGAATCCTCTCATGTGATACAAGGTTGTTTAAGCCTTTCTCATTGTTGATGTTTTCTTAAGATCACCATTATTTCTTGTTGCTTCGTAGGAGTCTGTGAGACAAAAACCATCTGCTCTGGCCTCGTCATCTTCGTCACGGCCCAGTGCAGTCAATGGAGTCTCATCAGAGAGGAAATGTTTCCCTGTGTTCCTTGGTGGGAGCTCAATGACCCTTGGTGTTGCCTCAACTGTGGTACAAAAGTAAGATCTACAAACCATCATCTTTTTTAGTCAGGCAGATGTGCACGCACAAGTCATGTCAGTGTCAAAAGACGCGTTTAAGTCAGGAATCTCGAGGCATGATGTAAAGGTTTGATGAATTTAAAAATGAGCCATATGGTAACTCTCTAGCCATAGCCTTCCTCTCCTGCATTTCCATCCCATCATGAACAAGTCTTTATTCAGACTTGTTTACAAAATGTACATATTTTTTTTAAAGAATAGTGACCACAACTTTTTTTTTTCACATCATATTGAGAGGCTAATCGACATGAAAATCTTCTTTGTTTGACCTGTTGTACAAACAATGTGACAATCTTGGATGGGAGTTTGCATTGTCTTGATGGTGCATTGCCATACCATTTTCCCTCACTCCTTCCCTTCCATACCTTTGAGAGAGAGAGAGAAAACAAAAAAACAAAAACAAGAGATAGGAAAACAAGGCTAAATGGCCTTCATTTATCTCTCTGTTCCGTAGATGCCCAAAAACATTCAAATGGCCTACAATGGCTAATTGGTCCCATGTGGCTAATCAGTATTTGAAGGGCAATGCAAATTACTCTCTTCTGGCCAATAGACCTCACTGTCCTATAAGCTGTAAATTAGAGCAAACAACATGTTGACGTGCCAAATTGCAGTTCATATTGTGTGATGTGCTTAGGTGAGGGAATTTGGTACAAGGGCAACTTAACCCATTGAGGACGGGCTGACTTTGCTACAACGCGCATTTCACATAGACCCTTGCCCGAGTATGCTCAGGACTCGTCTTTAATGGGTTAAACCTTTGGGAAGAAGAAAGAGGCCTGCTATTTTCCCTGTTACCATATATTCCTTGGTCCTTTGTTTTTATTGCCTACATGTCACAGATACCGGTACCTAAAGTTGTGTCGTATATTGTCGTGTAAGGGTTGTAAAAGTTCTCGTCAAATTATATCAGACATTGAGTATGACCATCCCTCATGCAACAACAACTACTAAAAGCTGATATGAACACAAAGAAAAATAACAGAGAAACACAATTGGTAATATCTATTTTCTACCTCTTGATTGATCTTTAACCTGTTGAGAACGAGTCCTGTGTACTGTAAAACGAGGAATGTGCATTTTAATTTCGCGAATTTCGTGAGCGCCAAGATTCGCGAAATTAAAATGCACGCAAAAGTTCTCATCTGCACCGTATGCATTGTTCAAATGCCACTGGCAATCCGCGAAAATTTCACGCCGCAAAAAAGGCCATCGGCTCCAATTCGTCAGAAATGGCTTTTGTGTTAGGCTGACAACAGAGCATCCATTTGTGCAAAATGATGGGAAGGGTATTGTTTGTACTGTTGTCATGGATACCAAACAAATTATTGTGCATGAAGACAATACTAATAACAATGATGATAAAAAACAACAACCACAAAATATTTGATATTAATTCACCATAGCCAACTTTCTAAAATTAACATGGCATGTGGTTTAATCATTTTCATCATTTACTGAAATGTGACAATGACAGCCAAAGCTATTAATGAGAGGTAATTCTTTTTCTATTTCCATCACAGAGCATGTGATCAACTTCGATGCACGTCATGTGACTTCAGGATCGTCTGCTATGACGACCTGGAGTGGGATGCCAGTTGCAACTACCTCTTCCTGAGGAACAATGTGCCAGACCTCCAAAAGCTTCGAGCCAAGTTGAAAAAGAGAAAAGGTAGACCAAAAACATGGGGAGTTGGGAAAGAGTGATTTAGCCAGGTGGATGGCTTCAGGCACAAAGTGTTTATTTGATCTGAAATATAAGTGATTCAGTAAGATTAAAGCTATTGCTCTGTTTAGACTACATGAAGCATGCTTAATTCTCAAAGAGCTTTAAATAAGAATTCTGAACTGATCATAAGAATGTCTGAAAAAAAAGGGCATTATTTTATAATCACAGCAGTGAAAATTTGATCAAAATCTGATCAGGTAAAAATTAGGAAAGTTATGAAATTTGAACTGTTGCAGATTTTTGCAAAATACTTTTCAAACATTTGATATGAATATGAATATGCAAATGAGTGAGGTGATGATATCATCACCTCATTCATTTGCATATTCATATGGTCAGTTCAAGAAGTGTTTGTGAAAATTAGTCAAATTTCACAATTTCATAACATCCTTAACTTTTATCCAAGTTTCCCAAATGAGTTGTCAATGTAAAGATTGGTTATTGAGTCAGTGATGCAAAAGCTTTTGATAATTTTGCCACAGTAATTAAGAATGATATATGACCGAAAACGGGCTCAAATGAAAGGTTTTTTATTCTATCATATGAGGAACTAGCAGTGAATGATGAACGTTATGCTCAAGACTAGAAATACAACATCAAACTGCAGAAATGTGGTTCCTTGGACTACATAGGATTTCTTTTGGGGGCATACTCAAAATATTCAATTTACTTTATTTCTATCAAACAGAATGTAATTACTAAGGAAACATTTGACATATCTTATTTTAACAGTTTGTAGGAAGTACATGTCATAGATTAAATACAAAATATATTTACAAAGGAATAATGAGAGAAACAATGCATACTATCCAATGATAACAAAGAAGTTAATATAGCAATGGAAAAGTGATCTAAAAAGCGGAGCTTGTAAGACATGGATCACTCGATAAACAATATCCTTATGACATATTAATCCAAAATATATCCGTGTACAGTTAGAACATAATTGTTCAAAATGCATAGGTATGTAATAGCAGGTATCGTTATGTTTTTTTCCTCCTTCATTGATCAGGGTGTAGAGCGTATGCCTGCCAGTGCAGCTGGAGATCAGTGAAAGCCCAAATGGACCTCAGTGAAGATCACGAATTGAAGTGGGTTTGCGGCAAGCACACGAGGTGACCTTTCACCCCGGGAGGAGAGAGGATGAGTCACTGAGAGAAACAGAGAGACACTAGAGTGTGAGAGTTATGTACAAACTAAAGACAGAGAGAGAGAGTGTGTGTGTGATAAAAGATGAATAGACTACCTACTGCAAATGAGACAGAGTTCCGAAAACTTGCTATGTACTGAGTAGTCATGTAAAAGTAATATGATTTTGATTGTTTGGTATATTGTTGTAATGTATTATTGTTCACTGGTGGCTAAAATGTTTTTGCTGAATGAATGCTGAAGAAAACTCTGAAGGTCGAATAGCCAGGGTACAGCGTATACTGTATTGTCATACTTATGAGATTGAGAATGTACAGCAAAGAAAAGGGTTGAAAGGAGAGAATTCCTTCGAATTTTGCTGTCAGAGAAACCTTTTACATGTCTTGGCTGCTTTTGTTCTGTTACACAAATATTTTTACTAAGTAATCTTCTTCCATTATGTTCAAAGATGTCTGGTAAATCAAGAAATCCTAAGTCTGTCACAAGCGATGTCTTGAAATTTTGTTTAACCTCCCCCCCCCCCCCTCGAAAGAAGAAGAAGTATCATACGAGCAGTCTGTCAGTCACATGACCGAAGCTAAATTTTTGACGCTGGTACCACTTGAGCACTACGATAGATGCTGGACCACCCTTGAAATAGGCATAGATTTTAGCATTGAATCAATTTTTGTACAATTTTCACAGGTTCATTGCATTTGGTTCACTATGTCCATACACTAATTATGTGAAACCTCATATGTTGCAGCATATTATTTTGTAGTGATGCAATGGCTTGCTGAATTTGAAAAGGTCTTGGAGAGTGTTGAAAGTCTTGAAAATACTTAGGAGAGTGGGCCCAGAAAAGTTATGAGGGGTAGTCTGTGAAAGTTTAATGTTTTCTGGCTCTCGGATGGAAGGAAAACAATTGTACCTATACTTCAGTTCAATATTGTGGTTGAAATGCCTAAATGTAAAGCCCAAGAATAGGTTTTGGGCGGATCAATAGATTCTGGTTGGACTTCATTTATACTTGGTCTTTATAATTTAAACCAGAACTTCTGTAGTATTTATTCATGGTCATCTGGTTTAGCAGAGTAGAAATTCAACCTTTTTGCAAAATGAAGTCTGTGATATACTGATGAAGGTTTTCTTTCCCATGTAAAGGGATAAGTTCATGGAAGTAAATGAACATCACATTATCAAGTACACTTTAGACAAACATTCTTTTTAGCACAAATGTAGTGTCTATTTTTTCAAGCCATGTCACTTTCCACTTAAAATGCAGTTGAAAGTATGATGCAAGACTAGTTGACAGAAACCATAAATGCCCCCCCCCTTTGTCGTGTATAGGACAGAGACATGTAGAATCATTCCATGAACTGCTATTTTCTTTGAATTAATATTATTTTTATGCCTCCGCCAACGAAGTGGCCGGAGGCATTATGTTTTCGGGTCGTCCGTCCGTCCGTACGTCCGTACGTCCGTACTTCCGTTCGTCCGTCCGTCCGTCCGTCCCGTTTTGTTTTTGTCGATATCTCAAGAACCGTGTGGTGGTTTTGCATCAAACTTGGTATGAGGATATATCCTTGGGGGATGATACTTTGTGTGGATTTTAGGGTCACAGGGTCAAAGGTCAAAGGTCACAGGTTATTTTGTGAAAAAAAAATTGAAATTTCATGTTTTTCTCCATATCTCGCAAATGGTTCAAGGTATCTTCATGGAACTTAGTATATATGCTTGTACCGATGGGCAGTGATTATCTAGGGAAGTTGGGGGTCATGGGTCAAAGGTCATGGGTCAAAGGTCAAGGTCAACTCCTCAAAATATAACTACTTTCCTTATATTTATGCAGTGCCTGAAGGATTTTTTTAAAACTTGATGTATGCATGTATAACCCAATATATATTCTGTGGGAAGTTTCTTGCCAAAAGGTCAAAGGTCAAAAGGTCAAAGGTCAAGTGAAAGTGCTAAATTGCACTTTTTCCTCCATATCTCAAAAATAACTCAAGGTATTGTCATGAAACTTACATATTTATGCATGTTCTACCTAACAGTGATTCTCTTTGGAACTGTGGGGTCAAAGGTCAAAGGCCAGGTTTCGATAATACTATTTTACCATTTGATACTGAAATTATACTTTTTCTCAATACCTTGAAAATTACTCAATGCATAAACTTGTAAAAGGGTCAAAAGTCAAGTGAAAATCATCAGTTCCCCCAAATACCTGCACTCTTGATGTTTTAATCATTCATCCAATTGAACCTAGTTCTAGGAAAGTGAACATTCAGCACATTTGTGGCAAACCTGTCATTTTAATATTTTGCCAATTGTGTGAAACTGTCATCACACATTGTCAAGACATTGTACTATAGACCTATTAGGAGAACCATGTATTATGGCGGAGGCATACACCAGTCGCCGTAGCGACATTTCTAGTTTCCAATGTGACGCTTGTCCACAATACAATTGCAAGAGTGTCTTATTTTTATGGTAAAGCATTGCATTATGATCGCTCACCAAGTGTTGCTATACGTTTAGTCGGTATACGTTACTAGGTTTGATGTCATTTTGAGTTCCACTCGGCCTCTTGTTTGAATCCTATGCAATGATTAATAGATGTGGATTACAAACAAAAGTTCTACCTATGGTTGAAAGTGTTACTGTAAAAGCTGATGTTTTTGCATCATACAGATTATTTTCACAAATGAGGAGGTCAGAGACATTTCCACACAATGTTGTTTCACAATTTGACACCAATGATATTGTATTAGTGCAGTATAATGCCTGTCCATTCACAATATTTTCGTGTGTTGTTGATATTGGGGCCTTACAGTGATTCACGTAATATGCAAAAATTAAACCTGCGTAGAAATAACAGCTTTTACAGCAAGTAAAGCTGCCCTTATTGTGTAGACATACCCGCATATGATAATTTGATGACGCTTGATGGAATGCCAAGGTGTCATTCTAATTCTCTGTGTTATTATGCCTCAATTTCCAAGGTGTTTCTTATACCTTAATGCAAGAATATATAGCTGCTAGATTACTTTTACAGAAAAAAACCCACACCAGTACACAACTATTTATTCATGATATCAGCCAAGCAAAAGAAAACTCAAAATTAATGAATTACGTCATATTCTATTGTGTATTTTTTTGTGTGTGTTGAATTTGTTTTCTAATGGCATATTGGACTTTCACCTTGATGTGGTTGGTCATTGTTTTGTGATGTATTCAGTATCAAGCACCAATTCATTTATTTGTGTGTCTAAAATGCAGTACTGTAAAACATGATATATTCACGGCATGAATTTTTCGCGAATTGGAGCCGACGGCCTTTTTTGCGGCATGAAATTTTCGTGAACTGGAACTGGTATTCAATGCATATAGTGTAGACAAGAACTTTTGCGTGCATTTTAATTTCACGAATCTTCGCACTCGCGAAATTAAAATGCACACGAACATTTCTCGTTTTACAGTATGTTATATGCATACTCACTCTATTGTTCCATTTTTCTTCCCGTGCGTCTTTCATTGTCAGTGATATTCCTAGACATGGTTGTAACTTCTGTGTTTCATTTCTGATGTTTTTGATGTGTTGTGCACATCACCTTCACATATACTTGGGAGTTCATCATGGCTCTTTGATGCCATCTATGTGTTCACCATCATCAGCCTGGTTCCTGACTGGTTTTTCATTTGATTTAATCACCAAATTTGGATGGTGAAAAATGAATATGTATTCGTGCAATTGTTTTTGCTTTTCAAAATCACTTTGAATAGTTATGTGCATTGTTTTCACTTCAATATCTGTGGGATGTAGCTGTAGACTCATCACAAGCTGTCATTATTCTTTGTAAAATTATTTGATACAGTGCAGTACCCACTGTTATCAAAGTACATGTACTTGTATCTGAAAGTGACTCCCTTTCCACACTATGAATTGCGTGTGCCATCTGTTATTTGTTGCCTTCATGTCGTCTTTTCAGGTCGATTATTTCATTTCGTGAGGCATTATTGGTGTTTTGATGTTTGTACGGTATTTGCAGTCTGATGTCATCATGTGTTTTCAAACAATTAACGCGCAACACAAGATAATGCACATATTCACATGTACTGATCATCTGCTAATCTAATTTAATTGGGATCTGTCATCAACAAGTGTAAACTGTTGCCCAAGGGTTTAAGCTTTTGTGTCAACATGTGCAACAGACCCTTACTACTAAGTTGAGTTTTGAAACTGTAAAATCAAGAGTAACAGAAGCATAACAGGGAGAGGCAAAGTTCCCTTGTGCCAAATGCTCATGCAAGATGGGTTAGATTTTGAATCCTTCAGAAATTGAGTTTGATCCCATATTGTCATGTTATTTGTTTAAATAATTTTCATCTCTTTCATTCCAGCTGCATGTACTTAGCTCTGTCTACTACACATAGGAACCCTGTGGCATAGCTTCAGGATCTGCTGCATTGATCTGTACTGAAAGTTAATTTCTATGAAAAGACCAAATGCTCAGGTGCATTTTTCCCCTTTTTAAATCCAGCTTGCTATGTTTGTTTGATCATCATAGATTCCAAACTTATGTGTATGTGTAAAACCTGCTTGAACAGAAATTAAAACAAATTTTGCTTTGGAATATGTTTCATTCAGCAGTTGTGTGCTTGGATATACGGTAGCTACTCCACACACATACACACAGTCACACACACACATACATACATACATGTATATATAATATGATATATATTATACATACATGTACAAAAGAATGGAAATTTTTGACCCATTTCATGCGATGTGCATCTAGCTCAAAAATAAAAACACTCAAAGATTTTTGCTTCCCGTATGCAATAGACTATGCTTCTGCAGAATTAAAAACATTCGAAATTCACCTTACCCGAGTAAGAAAAATCACTCATGCAAAATGATAATACATGGTTATGATATAATAGAATGGATACGGATGAATAACGAACATGAAGAAGAAGTTCAACAAACCACACATTTGGCAAATGTCTTGACCAAAATGCATTAACTTATTTATTGCAGCAAACACTTGCAATACAGAATTCACACTCTAATTTTATATCAGTTTGGCCACACATCCACTCACACACACACACACACACACACACACACACACTCACACACAAAATCTAGCACTACTGTACACCTCCTTGGTACAATCGAATGCAGCAACTAAAATAAGAATATACAAAGTACATTCATGCAGAAGCTAATCTCACCATCTACAGGTTTGGCAGAGTACACAGAAGAGACCACATGTCTTGGCAACTTGCAAAGTCTTTCTCCAAACTACCAACAGTGTCGGACATCAGTCATCAATGAATTGAACACTTTCTTTCAGAGACTGATCAGACATGAAAAGACTCGAATTTCCCATCAAATCAGGAAAAGTACTTTACATTAACCACATTAACACTGAGAATCAAGAAAGAACAGAGGGAATTCTACAGAGGAGAGGGATGATTGTGAAAGGCAACAAACTGTCTCACTGATACAGATTTGATAGGCTACGGGTATTATTTCAGAAAAAGATGTGTTACAGCAGTTTAATTTACAAATGATTAATAACTTCTGGAAGGACCCAATATTCCCTCTAAAAGGGCTCACAGCTTTATTTCTAATGATTTCCAAAATGCACAGAAAGAATACAACTCCAGCATTATCTACTATGGTTATCTGAATGACACTGGCCATTAATCATCTGAGATGACAAAAGAAACACTTTAGCACCCAGGCTGCTTCAGTTGAAGCCCACAGGCATCATTTCTTTCCAACTGCCATGGTCTACAATATTACACTACTCTGCAGCCACATTTGTATGAAACTCCATGTTAATCCAAACAAGATCATAGCGAATGTGAAACAAACAGAGGCTCACTGTAGTGGAAGCCTGCACTCAGAAGGATGCCTAAAACCAGAGCCCGCACTCATATGCCAAGCATTAAAGGTCTTAGCATCAACTACAGGCTGCAGAATCAAGTACATGTACAGTTTAAAAGATTCCCTCTGCCTTGCACCAAAAATACCTTCACCTAGTCTCGGTTCAAGTTACAGGCATACATGCGTGGAGACAGATAATAGCAACCTTCATGCTTCCCATAGAATGAAGTATGTTTCAATGATTACACAAGTACGCCTGAAGCCAATGACCTGGCATTCACAATAACTGTTTGAATAAGTTAGGGCAAAATGAAACATTATATATGATGTGAAAACATTGCAAAGATTATCAATTTTAGCACAAAACAAGCCCTTTTACCCTGTTGAAACTTTCAAATAGATTCTGCAACCACTTGCACAGTGAATTCTGTGCAATATGTACAACAATATAAACCAAGCTCTAGGCAGCTACAGCAATGATGATTAATTCCTTAAAGCTGAATGGTCATTGCCTTTTTCTTACCATGGTAGCTGCAAGAATGAAATGTACTTTGGAACTGTTAGTAGCCCAAATCACAGGGGTCCAAAACCTACTATTACCTCTACCTATTGCTGACTCTGTAATGATGAGATGAGGAATTTACTGGCAGGTCAAAGAATGTACAAATTTCTTTCAAAAATACAAACGAGACAAAAAAAAAATATCAACAAATAGAAAGTGCCAAACATCTACCGGTGGTATACTATGGTACTTGATTGTAACATGTGAATCAGAACAACCTTAACACCAAAAAAGGTTGTTTGCAGGCATGCCAGTATCACAAGTGGACATAATCATGTTCATCACGAGAGAAATGGGGCACCTCAAAGTCTGTGATGGACACAAAGAGTCAAGAGCTATCAAAGTGCATGAAATCCATGCTTCCTCAAATTGGCCACACTCTGTTCGGTGAAGTCATGTGGGTGCTACATAATTGTAAACACCACTGAAATAAGGAATTGTTCTAACTTGGCACTGACTTGGATGAGAGGCATTTCACAGACCACTTTCAGTTTACCCATGTGTGTGGAAGGAAATGTAAGTTCAGTGACCTCTAATCCACAGTGCAAGCATCCCTCATGAGCACTGTGGTATTGATATGAAACAAAAATATGCTAATCTTACATTCAAAAATGAAGAAAGTAAAACCATACAACGGATATGCCAAAATGCAAATCACATTTACAAAAATATTGCTTTGATTCAAACAAACCTGATATTATGTCACGCAAACTCTAAAATTCTAAAACAACACAATCAACAGATATTATATCACTACACATGGTTATTTCAAATAATCACAATTGGCACACATACAGACCATGAGTGTAGAATCAAATTTATGTAGTAACACAACTTGATGGGGTTTTTGTAATTCATCAAGGCAAAGAAATCATACAAAATCATACAGCATATAATTCATTGTCAATTACGTCAGCGTGGATAATGCCCTAGTAATCAACTGCAGATTGCAGAGCTGCTACTAAATCAGTGCTTCTTTTAGCTACCAATTGAATGAATTGTAACATTCCTGCTGTTTGCCATACTGATAATAACTGACAACAATCAACTGCACTGTACTCTACTAGCCCCAGCCTATGAGGCGTGCATTACACAGCAGGTTACAACAGGTTATTTTTCACTTCAAAGTATTCTCACACTCTACATTTCATGAAGAACTTTACTTGCATTTTTTTTTTTTTTTTCCAACATTGGCAGTCTTTAGTTTTGTTTTGTTTTTTACTTAGTTTCCACATGTGTCTCTGCTTCAAAGATTTTTCCTTTTACTGACTGTAAAAAGAAAGAATACTGATCTTTTGGATTGAGGACAGGCCACTCGACATCCACACACGTTTCATCTAGCATGTTGTAAAGTAGCTTACACAATGTAAGTGAGCCAGTCAGTGATGGAAAAAAAAAAGCAACTAACCAGTAATATCCTTCCAACAATGTCACCAAAGCAGCAATATTTTCACAATTCACATTTCATGCAGGAAATAGCATTCAACATAACATTTCTTCACCAATACACTGGATTACGACAAGTGGACTCTTGTTATAAAGAACACTCATATAGCAAACTCGCGTTCAAACAAAGTGATTTTTCTTGAGCAGACCTCCCAAATCAAAGTTCCTTTTGTGCTTTTCAAAAGCCTAATTCAACATTTTGATACAGCCAAATGATAATAATAAATACAACCAAATGATTTTAGTGGTGACAAGCAGTTTATCATAACGATTCTGCCGTGTTATGATTCCGTATTTTTATTTTTAATTAATACATGATAGGAATCTCATGCAATATTTTATCATCATCATGACATCTCTACTATGCATTCCATGATCACATTTCATGTGCAGTTCCGATAACCATACAAAGTTGAGCACGATATATCTGTGCCAGCTTTCCAATGAATCCCACAAAAGAAACTTTTTGGGCATGACACTAACCCACTGGTGGACACCTCAAAACTAGTAAGTTAAGTTCCCTTGACAATGCTTTGCCACCCGCCCCACTCAAATCCACCGGTGAAAAGAAAAGAATATCAACAATATGAACAAAGACAGAAAACTGAGCAACACCTTAACTTTTCCTGGGCCCACTGTGTTGAATGGCCATTGACATTGTATATAAACATGCTGCCAATGGGAATGAGAGATTTATCTTTATAATACCTCTACATGTTACATTCTTTTGTAGAGTCTGTTTTTTGTTGCTGTTTTTTGAAGACTTTGAAGATATTTTGAGTTGCATGAGTTGGCAGCTTCTTCATGCTGAATAATTCCTGCAAATCTATCGTAAAACATCCATCGATCCTATAACTAAGTATAAACACGCAATGTGATTACTACTCGCCTTCAACTGAGGTAAATGGAAACAAAAAAAACAAAAAAACTCCAACACGAAGTCACACAAGATGTTCCAATTTTCAGCAAATGAATACTGTTTTAGCACTGGTATAAATAGTCCTTAATTGTTCTCAATAATTGAGCACTTCTTTGCGCAACTTGAGACAGAGCAGTGAATTTCACCATTCTTTGAATACTCCTTGACTTGTTTTTCCTCCTTTGCCAGCAACAAACACAATATCCCCTTCACCTTGCAATTGCTTTCTCGGGTGCAAAATCAATCTTTAACTTTGCTCAGCAAACATTGAAATTGTTACCCCAATCAAACATCACGAAAGTTTAGGATGAACAAAGGCAAAGAAGACAAATTTTTTGTTAAATATGCTGTAATTATAACCACTACCTACCAGCTTAAAAACACAACTATAGAATTCGTTGCCTGCCTGGCAGAAGGGCTCTAGCACTGAAATTTTGAACTAAAATCGAATTTTGGTTTGTGACATAATTCAACAGAGTTTAGGAGAGCTCATTCATATGATGAAATCCTCACTTTTTTGTGTGTGTGATTTTTCAAATGCGCAAGCCTTAGGCCCTTCTGCCGTGCAGGCGACAACAAGTACACTGTACACATACATCATAATTTGTCTTCAGCATTCGAATATGGCACAGGATATAAATATGTATGGCCAGTGACCAGCAAATAAATAAGAGAGCCATGAACTTTAACACATTGTGTCACATAGAAAATGGTTAAACACACAACTCTTAATACAATACTGGAGATTTGCACATGTGTGATTTGTCAACTGCTTCAGTTCAGTTTCTAGCCATTTATCATGGAATGTGGTACCCTCTCTTTTTCAGCTGACCAACTTCTATCACAAAATGAGTTGCATTCTTTCAGTATCTACCCTAACTTTGAGAAGTTCGCCTTGTATGCCATGAAGCCAAAGCAACAAAAATAACAGCCATGCAACCCTCACAGGGGAAATAAAGAAGGAAAGGGGGGCTTGTAAATGATGCAGATTCTTAACAAAACTGAAAAAAAAATCCATATACACATGATTAAAAAAACAACAACACACACACGTTAAGATGCATGAGGACAGAAAATACCACCTAAACTCTTTTGTACAAAAGCCCTTCAGTTCATTTACAAGGCACGTTTAAAAAAAAAAAAAAAAAAAAAAAAAAAAAACATTTTCAAACAAAAGATGCAATAACTTTCATCTGCACTATCAAAGGAGCTAAAAAGGTTCCAGAGAAAGAGAAGACAAAATTTCAAGATTTGGCAGTAAAAAAGAAACAACAAACAAATGAAAAAAACTGGAAAAAAAGAAAAAGAAAAGAAAAATAAGAATGGATCATGGCTAGTAGAACGGTCCCCAACATTTTTCCCCTTCTCTTGTAGTTCCCATCTCTATTGCGTTAATATCCTCCAAATCCCTTGTAAGGTTTGCAGGACCAACAAATACAGTATGGTAGGATGAGTCACACAGCAGGCTACATGAAATGCATACTACAGTTGAACCTCTATTATCCGGCCTCCCTTTATCCGGATCTCTCTATTATCCGGACGCAATCTCGCCGTGATTTTTTTTTTAATAATTACGGGAAGAAAGGGGGATTCCCAACTCCTTGAGAACTCCTACCCAAACACACATGAATTACATATTACTTCCAATATGATTAACATACATTGCATCAAATTTCCTTCCAAATTGCTTACCTTCAGACATTTCAACATCCCAAAACATCCCCAAATGTAACAATGAAAAGGTTGCAGTATACACATTACTACATGTGGCACTACAATGGGCTACATCAGTACATGTGTATGTATATGTACATGTACAAAGCATTGAGTCTCCCGTATCCGGCCAAATCCCTTATCCGGATGAGCCCCAGTCCCGACTTGTCCGGATACGAGAGGTTCAACTGTACTTTACTATGGGTATTCTGGTGTCAGAATTAATCACACAAGACACATTCTGGATGGCAGCCAAATGTGCAGGCTCTACCATGTCATTTTGTGATTATCATGTTAAATTATGACTTCGAAACAATGTCTCTCCATACAATTTGTCCTTTACTCATAATAAAAAAAAAAGACAGCACAAGAACACCAATTTGGTTATCACTACATGTTGTCTGATCTCTTTCTTTCATTCTGCAATACTGCAGAATTCTACAAAGTCCCACATCCTTAAATGCATGGGACACAAAAACAAAGCAGGGATTTATCCTCTTGGAACATACTGGACACTGGCCCAAGTGCACCATCAGTTTATCAAAAACTATGATGTTGCAGTTGTTGTTGTTTCAAAAATGCTGAGGAACACTTTTTTGTCTCAAGTCTAATTTTTACAATATACTGTCGGCTAAATGTAAACTCAGGTAGACTTCAAATAATCTTAATTTGACATCCATGGCAAGTCTTTGAGGTGGGGTCTGCACATAGGCAGCAGGAAACAAAATACTGAACCGGTGAACAAACTACTTGCTGGAAATGTCAAATTTTGAACATCGATACGACATCATTTCATATGGGTCTACGACAAACATATATCCACCCTATTTCTAAGATGTATACTACATGTATACCCTGTAATTAAACATACTTCAAAAAAGGGAAAAGTTTACAGTAAATTGAGAACTTATTATACTTTGCAATATAAGTGTATCAGCTTCACATTGCCTGCCATCATAACAGAACAGAGTTTTGTCAGTAGACATAATATGAAAACAATGGTGATATAATGTCAGTTCTTCTTGCATTATTCAACTATTGTATTCAGCGATTAATCTGGCGATTAAAAAAAAAGATAAAAGAAACCCTCATTTAAATGCCCGACTAAATTCGTGAGTGAAACTGTTAGTGATTTTAAGCAAAGAGTGAGGAACCAAAAAGAGTGAGGGACCAAAAGGAGTGAAGAAAGACTGAGGAACTAACCAAAGAGTGAGGAACAAAAATTTAGACAGGCAATTCAGAAAGCAGAACAGATTACAAGAGAAAGAGAGCAAGCGAGAGAGAACGAGGGCAATAGTTTCAGGATAATCTGGTCAAACATAGTTCACATATCCCAGGGAAAAGCAGGACAATGAAACAAGATAGCCTTGCTGAATGAGAGGGGGGGAATAAGAAAAATATCAAGCAAATAAAAACAAACTTAACATTCAGCAGAACTAGAAAAGGAAGGTGAGAGCCGGGTGTTTCCTGCCTTTTATGTAGTGTCACAACACACGTTTCCTGAACCTAACTGCCTCACGTATACCGGTACACACTTCAAACAGCTTCCATCAAACATAAACACAGGTACTGTACACTTTTGGCTCTCTTCTCCATGACAAGCTACATTAAAGTATTCTATTTTAGAATGACTAATCAAGTTTCTCTACTGTAAGGTCCCCTATCTGATGTGCTAAAGAATTGAAAGTGTAACAGTGGATAGGTAACTTGGACTAGGATGCATCTCAATATCACTAATTATTGAATTTGAATATTTGGCCAAGTGTCTTCACAAGAATTTCTTCTCCATGCACACTATTTGTCAAATTAGGGCAAACTAGCAAATGATATGATTCTACACCCAGAAATCCACATCATTACTCTATCACATTGCTACAATGATGACAGTTCACGACAAAATCACAAAGCAGCATACAGGAGAGCTCATTTTACCCTCAATTTCTGAATCATTTCAAGTGTGGATTGTTTTCCTATTTTTCAAAACAGGAAACTCCATCCATCGTTTTTCACAAAGTGTAGGAATCCCCACAAAAAACAACAACAACAACCCAAATATTTCAATTTTGTCTGTCTGTTATTTTTCTTTAGGATTCCACACTCATTTAGGTTCCCAACACATGAGGAAATCCCTGATTTGTCTGCACAAAGACAAGTCCACATTCCTTCAACAGGCTATAAAGTTATTTTGGATAAAAAGATTTCACAATCTTTATTACACAGATGCATTATGATTGTCATTCTCAGCACACATAGGGTTGGGGCGAGGGTGGGGCAGATACTTTAAGGGAGAGGGCTCATTAGAGCTTTAACATTTTGAGCCTATTTACAACTCAGAGAAAGTCTAGTCTCCATCAGACAAGTGCCCTCTGAGATGCTCCACAAGGCGGTTGTGGTCATTGCTCTTGAACCCACATTGAGAGCACTGGAAGATGACTGAGCCATACTGAATCTGCTTTGACTGTGGCGGCTGGGAGCTGGCCTTCCCTCGGCCAACCTCACTTCCCTTCTTTGCGGGTGTGGTGCCACTGGACCTCTTCCTCTGAGGATCTCCTACACGCTTCACGTCATGAGCTTCAGTTGGAGGCGCTGTGTCTGCGACAGGGTCTTCCTCGACTTTGGTGTTGCTGATCCCACCACTGACCTTCTCCACCATCTTAATGATGTCCTGGCCATCGTAGTCGTATCCCGGGTTACTAGCATGACGCCACATATGAGACTTCATGGAGGGGAGGTGGCCACTTGTGTACAGGCAGAATTTGCACTTGTACTGATCGCTGGACTGGCCAGGCCCACTAGCTGAGTGCTTCTTCATGTGAGATCTTAGACTCTGAGGGTAGGCACCACTGAAGTCACACAGGTGACACTTGTATGGCTTGTCTACATTGTGAAACTTCATGTGATTCTTAATGCCATTGGGTGTTGCTGACGAGTAGTCACAGAGGTTGCATCTGTATGGTTTGTGGTGGGTTGCAGTGCCATGCTTCTGGAGTTCTTCCAGTGAGCTGGCCACGAAGTCACACTCCCGGCATCCGTACCAGCACTCCAGCACGCAGGATTGCTCATGGGCTTTGGGGGACTCCTCAGCAATATCCTTATGGCAAGAAGGGCATACATTTGACTTGGAGGGAAGATGGGCCTTTTTAACATGATCCCGTAATGCCATTTCGGAGCCACAGCTGAACGGGCATTTGCTGCACTTGAGAATGGCCTCATGGCCTGCCATATGCGCTTGAAGGCGGCCAAGGTGCCAAAAACTCGCTGGGCACTTGTGGCATTTGAAGATTGGTGTGCGGCCCTGGCTGCACACATGGGTCTTGATGGTGGCTGGAAACACGTGTCTGCAGATTGGGCATTGGTAATTATCTTCAGATGAAGGCTTAGCTGGTGAGGTGACAACTTCTGCAATGCCTAAAGTCTTACTACGCACGGATGGACTGTCCTGATCACGACAAGTGTTTGATCCCTGCACATCACCTACACCAACCTGCAGAGCATCATCAACGGCATTAAGCAGCAATTTACTTATACCGGCTTTAGTTCTGGATTTCTTTCCATCATGTTCAATATCCTGGGTTGGCATCTTCCTTTTCAGTTTTTTACCATGCTTATGTTTCACAGTTTCCTCTTTCTTAGTTGCTACATATGCATTTTTCAGTTCATTGTGAGTTTCACTGTTTGATCTGGGCTGAAATGCAGTCAAGTCCTCTGTTGCAGCATCCACTACTAAATTCATTTCTGCAAATGACACTTCATCTGTTGTCACCACTTCCTCCACCACATCCTCAGAAGAATCTATCTCATGGGGAATTGGTTGGGGCGATGGGGACTTGGCAGTACTACTTGGGGGTTCTGTGGCGGCAAGACTCTCTCTCACACTTTCAGTCAGTTTCACCGGGTTGCTGTCACAGGACGCATTTTGGGGGAGAGTATCACTGGAGTCCACATCTTTTGCCTCATCTGACACCTCAATGACACTTGGAGGAGACTGCGCGGAAACCAAAGATACATCTTCATGGGCATCTCCAGCCTTGTTGAGGATGGCACTGCCCACACTGGGCTTTGTGTCGACTGAGGTAGCATCTGCGAATACTTTGCTCACAATTTCATGCTCTTCCTTTGGCAGCACTATGGGGAAGCAGTGGCAACCCGATTTACTTGGCACTTTGTTTGCTACCTCACCATCGAAATTCCTGTTCACTTCGATGAAGTTGAATTTAGATGCTCCCTCATCGACTGCACTGGTCTCCTCAGACTCCTCTTGAGCTGGCATCTGAGTGATATCCTCTACCTTGTGCATTACAGGGTATGAACAGCCTTCCTGCCCAGCATGCCTCCAGGCATGTGCCTTTAGGGTGGATATCTTCTCGCACAGATATCCACATAGAAGGCACTTAAATAGCTTTGTGGCTGCATCAGAGGTTTCGGGAGAATGCGAGCGCACCTTGGAGTCCTTGCGAGGTAGTGATTTGATGGGTGCCTCACCGCTGGGCCTGGCAGCAGAGCTAGGCTTCTGTCTGCTGGGTTCACTGCCTGCCTGTTTGGGCAGCTGTATCCCATTTCCTGACTTCACGTGTGTCCACATGTGGCTCCGAAGAGCCTCTTCTGTTTTTGTGCTGTATCCACATTCCGAGCACTTCAACAATATCTCCTCAACACTCTGATGAACAACTTTGATGTGTCTCTGCAAGGCTTGGAAGTCTTCAGTCTTGAATCCACAGAGGTTGCACACACATTTCTTGGCTCTCTGGTTTATGTGGACCTCCTGGTGGCCTTCGATGGCAGCATGGCTGGTGGTAACAAAGTTACAAAACTTGCAGCGGAAGATGTTTGCATCATGAGTGGCTAAATGGTACAGCAGGTCGTTATAGCTATTGACCTTCACACTGCAAACATCACAAACAATACCTCTGTGGTCCTTGCCGTCCCTGTAGCAGTGCACTTGATCAATGTCCTTTGCTATTCGCTTTGGGAGTCCACTGACAGTGTCCTTCGAACAACAAGAACAAAGCTGATCCTTCCTGTGGGAATGTGACACAGCGAACAGACAGGGACAATTTGGGCACTGGTAAAGTCTTGTTCTGTCTGTCTGTAAGGCCTCCCTTGCCTCATTCTGACCACTCTTGACTTCTACGCGACTGCTCTGATCTGGAGCCTCTTTCCGCTGTTTTTCACTGTTCTTCACCAATTCTGTGAGTTTCTGAATGACCACAGAGAGCACTTCATCCTTGCTAGGTGTCCTTAGATCTGCCTCTGGTCTTGGCGGATTCTCTCTATAGACAACAGATGGTGTTTTCTCCTCCCCACACACAGGATCTTGTCCCTGTATCGCAAACTGCAGGCAATTGTAAGAATGATCTTCGTGAGCTAGGATGCCCTTGGCTGCAGTTTTCGTGTGGAGCTCCCTCTCGGGGCTGCCGCGATGGCTGCCGTGCTTGCCCTGGGCAATTTCCCGCAGATCTACAAACTCTATGGGTTCTACCAGCACTCTCCCACTAACTGGGTCTTCTTCCATTGCATCAACAGTTCTCAGTCACTTCTCAATCATGCATTCTGACCTGGGTGGAAAAACAAAGAAAACAAAAGAAATGGTGGGAACAATTAGTATTATTGCACAAGAACAGTCAATTTGACACATGCAGTTATCCATGAATGAATCATAACTATTAGGAGCACAGAAATAACAAGATTTATACCAAGAGCATTCTACCCACCACTGTGTAATTTATATAAAAGAAAATCTCCACAAATTCACTTACAAGTTGGTCATTTTCACAAGTTTGTTCTCTTTTTCTTTCAAACAAAAAGTACCAGTACATATTCCCTTGACTTGTTACTGGCATATGTTAAGGGTAACATTGTTCTCATTGCAACTGATTGACAAATCAGTTGCCCTGAAAACATCTCGACGGAAGAATTCATGAATTTGAATAACATTGTTCTCCCTGTGTCATGGAGGAGTTAAGTCAAATGCCCTTCCATTATTTCATTCAATTGGGGAGAGCCATGTGAACAAAAGCCAAAATTTTTGCCAGAGTAGTGAGTTTGCAATGACATTAGCTCCAAAACAATGGTGACAGACTGGTGGAATTTCAAAAGAACCACACTCCAGAGAAAGGTTTGCCATCAGATTTCTTTTTTTTTTTTTTTCGGGGGGGGGGGGGGAGCAAGCAGTAAAGATCTGTGCAGGAAATTCTAACATAAAACAGGGATTACATAAAAACTCCAGTTCTCTACTATCAATGTAAAGGTTCAAGAATTTATAACTTCTGTACAACTTTTGATACTTTTTGCATATATTTACAAATGTTTAAGCATCAACATTTGATGACCCTTTGCTTAAATTTGGTTAAAAAGCACCAATTTTGACCATTATCCTTGACTTTTCATGCTCTTCCCACAAAACTGATCTACCAATCATCCTGAGACAATTTTTCAATAATTGGCCCACATCACTTCTTGGACAGAATTGTCTCTCTGTCCTACTAATATTACAAAAGTGCATTACTAGCTAACACATGGTTCGAAAACAACAATTTCAGCTACGGCATTTGATCCTCTACTTTGACATTTGCCATTCACCAGCATCTTCCTTCCTATCATGGTATTAAATCACAGAAGATTCCTCGCTGATGATACAGCTGAGAAATGCCATTCTCAGGTAAGGTTCAGTCACCCTTAAAGACCTAATAAAATGCTTGCAAAATGTTTTAATATGCAAAAGAAATGTAAAATATATGTCATGATTATCAATGTAAATATGTTGTCAGTGTCGTTCCGGTTTTTATCGCTTCTAGAAACTCCCCCAAATATCACATTTTTGGAGGACCCCGTTGCAGCTTTTGCGAAAAAGATAGTCACGTGACCAACACCCCTGAACCGATTGATGACGTATAAGCACGGAGTTGTGCTCAGTTAGCAGACGCCGCTCAGCACAAGCACTCAGATTACTAGCTTGGTACACGCGCGTACACGATAGCTAGCCCGGCCAGGCCCGGGCCCCACGGGATGTGCGCTCCCGGTCGACCCACTGACTGTCGACATGTATTTTAACATTTAATATTATTACATCATTGAGAAAAAAATGCCTAAACCATTTTATTAGGTCTTTAACTGTTGACCTGGAGGAGAATTTTGCCCCAAAATCTAATCAGCTCGTGTACAAGCCATGATATAGCACACATGGGCAGGGATTCATGATAATCCTTCTTAAAGGTTTTTTTTGTTTGTTTTGTTTTTTTTTGCCTCAGATGTCAACCAGATGGATGGATCGAGGGAAGGACAATACGAAACCAAAATGCTGCCAGTAGTGTACACAATTAAAGGTACATTAATTGTACTTCAATGATCATTGAAGTACAATTAACTGGCCTCCGGCTTTGATCTTCACTATAAAAAAAAAAGAAAAAAAAAAGAAAAAAGGGCTTTCCTATAGAAAGTTCCATTATGCAGCTGTTTGCTTGTGTTTCATAAGATCAATGAATCAATTATAGAGTAATAGAAGGGGAAAAAAGACATGAGCTCAAGGCTAACTCTCACCAAACAGACTACCTGAAAGGCAGACTTAACCGTAATGCCACACCATGTCTGAGTTGACTGCGATACAAGTGTACTTATGCTGTAAAGACTAAAGTAAGACCAACAGAGTGGTAGAATATGTACATCAAAGTCAGACATAGCATTAAGAAAAAAATCTCTAGAAGTTATGAGAGTTTCACTTGTTTTTACCTCATTGGTTGCAGCAATATGAGCAAATTAGAAGAGGAAATGATGTCATCATCTCACAACTCTGACATTAGTTTGTATCAATCACACAACAATATCATAAAAATCATATTTTTGGTTGATAATTTAGGTGTGACTAGCCCTTTCCTCATCGGTTTATAACTGGTACCAGGTAGGCTGTTACAGACAGGACTACAGTAATCTGATGCAAAAGATCTTACTCCTACTTTTTCTCATGTCAAAAAAAAAAAAAAAAAGAAGGAAATTTTAAAGATTTATATGTGCAGGTTAATGTGAAACATGTGAAACTGCAAAATTTTGTAAGCTTGTTCCAGATTGGGATTTAATACTGGCTGCTATTCTGTTCTTCTGATTTTACTCTTATTTCAATGGCAAAGGTGAACACGGTGAGGAACTGCACTGTCAATCAGAACTTGAAACACTTCTGGTGTGCAAGGTCATGGGTGAGTAAGTGCAAAAACCGGGGTTAGAAATGGGCAATGAGTACGCAAATGGCCACTGCAGATGCCCAATGAATGATATCCTGTTTTTTTGTTTTTTTTTTCATAATGTGCATTGTACTCCATAATACTCCATTTTCACTACTTTGGCTGCCTAAACAGAGCTCGCCAACCTTCAACTGCCATGCATGAATTGCCACTATGTGCATCAAGTGGGCAGTAACAGTCACATGACAATGGGTCAGGTGATCCATAACTCCCTTGGGCCACGTGCCGAGCCAGCTGTGTTAATCTTCCTCGCACTATTCTAATCCAGTCAGCTATCACAGAGCTATTCTTACTCCCTGCCACCGCACCACATCAAATCGTTCCACTTCATTATAAGCGCAATCCAAATCACATGCAGCTAATAATCTCCTTTGTGAAGAGGAAGGGCAAATTGTGGTCTGCACTATACACTGACTTGAATGCATTGCTCTGCATTGAGTTAGATATCTTCTAGTACTTTGCACATTAAAAAAAAAAAAAATCACACCATTCAGCACCCTTTGGTGATTGCCTAAATTTTGGTCATTTCTACAGTCAAAATTTACTCTGGAAGACCAATTCCAAGGCAATCATTCCCATTCCCAGTGTACTGTCTTCATTAACCCCAACACTTTCAAGTGTGTGGGATAACTGCAATCGAGAACAGATAAACCAATTTGAATGTTATCAAAACTACCAATCAAATGAGTTGATGTGCAATTAGAACACACCAGTCAAGCTCAGAAATGACCCAATACAATACCTCAAGTTTGTTTAACTCTGCATTTACATTACAATCAAGTTGTGACTCTTGGTATCAGAGTCACAACTTGTGACTCTGACAGAGAATGAAACTATCTTGCCATTCATCCCCCTGGAGGTGTCATGTCTAGAAACATCAAATCATCTTGACACACGATATGAGGAGTTGAGGCACTGGCTGTAACAGATACACTGTACTTAAAAAGGCTGACAAGTCTATTAAAGCTCTTATCTTCAATTAACTGAGGGGGAAAAAATGAATATTCATTACACACTTTAAGTCTTCATCTGGGCTTCTCACATTCTTGCTTGTACAGATGAGCTGATTACAAATACTTCACCACCTACATCCGTGTAACTGTGATATCTGGGTAAACAGATTACAAGGCGAGATGACGGAGCCCAAATTTTGCACCCCTGGAGCAGCAACTGTCTGATTCGGGGAAGGATTTAATCCCAAAGAATCCAATGGAGAATACGAATCTATACCATTTCTTCCACTCATGCTATCATCTGTATTTCTTTTTTTAAATTACTGGATTTAATGTGGATAAAAGTACAACTGAATAAGCACCAGAATATAATTTGTACATTGCAGAGCATTTCACCCAGACAGCACAACATAACTGTAGCAACAATTTCATAGACTGTCACCTGTTTAATGAGGTAGTTTCATTCTCTATCTCAGAGTCAAAGGTTGTGTGCTGATCATTGACAACTATCCTGGCCTTCTGAGAAGACTTGACAAGCCAAGTCTAACGATAACAAGACACAGTATAGCTACCTGACACTTACCTCTCAATATCCATCTCTTCAGTTTGAGCAACGAAATGCAAACTTTCAAAACCAGCATAGTATTTCCCTTCAACACAGTGTGACAATTGTTCTCCAACCTTACAGCAAAAGAATATATCACATTTACCTCACTTTAACTTCAAATTTAAAATACTGACTGATATGCAGTAAAAACTACCAATCACTATACATAAAAGCTGTTATAAACATCCTTCTTTTCCACAAGGAAAGCTTGCCATGTACAGGGCAAAATGATGCTATCCTCCTTGATCTTATGCCAATCTGAAGCACAATGAAAACTTTCAAAACTTATACACACCTTCCTCTGAAATGCAGCTACTGAGGATTTATGCTAGCTCCACTTCCACAAAACTTGGGTACTGTCATTAGTGTCAAGAAACTCACAGCATCTCATCAAAGAGAATACTATCTGATCTAAGAGGAGACTAAAACTGAAGGCCACCAACACAAAGAAGACTTACTGCACACTTCCACTCCCATGGTTATCTTCATTCACACTGCGACAAAAACCACATTATTCACAAAGCGCTTGGTGTGTCACTTGATCGGGCACGTTACCCACCGCCGAGTCATGTGATTTGCCCCGGTGAGGTTGCTATTTATTGGATAGGAAATTAGTCGCTAGTCACAGAGCCCCCTCTCGGCCCGTAGACCGAAGCAAGAGCGGCAGGAAAAGCTGATGAAGAAGACGGTGACAGGAGTGGTTATAATTAGAAAATATGCGGGTCTCGTGGGATTCCAGGCGATGCTGCTGACTGTCCCCGAACTCTTTGAGTGCGTTCAGATGTACTGAGACTGTTGGAAGTGATTCACTTACGGCAGCTGTCCCATATTCCGAGAATAGTAAATTACAAGCCATAAAACTTGTCTGAAGCACACACAGGTTGTACAGTTTTTGTCTGTGTTTGTAGCATTCCACGACAAAAGAACATCAGCCTTGTCGAACTCTTTTTCGGATTTTGTAGCAACACCTACAAGACATGGCTCCACACTTCTGTTCAGCTGAAAACATTACATTAGCTTTGAACTTTGTAGCATTGCTCAAAAATTTCAACACATTTCATCCACGTCCCATTAAAACCATCAGTCTCCAAGAGATCGGTATAAAAGAATTTCTATCACTGCAGCGAATTTGTTTGTTTGTGTCTTAAGCGAAGCCACACAGCAGTAAAAACCACCTGCCCACCTACTCAAATGCATAACAAATCATTCTTGAATCTTCATGAAGGCACTGGTTTCCTGTCTTGGATGATGGGCAAGAATGTGATTTCCCTGATTTCTATTTGGTAGAATCATACAGCTTTTTAAAAAAATATGATCTGGCAAATATTTTCAAAAATATACATTTCCACTTCATGTTGTTTCAGGAATATGGTACATATGGTCACACATACAGAAACACTAGTGTCACATCCATGTGACCAAGCTGGCTGTTTGGAAACCCCTTGAAATTATCATATCAGGTGACTGGCTGGAAATCACGTGGCCATAACTTTGCTGATTTTGTCCAGTTTGCTAAGATTTCAATTGATCTGTTGTTTATGCTCAATGCTTTCAAATGCCACTTAATTTCCCAGGGCCTTTTCTTTCTTCTGTTTGTCTGTTAGTATATTTGCCTCTCTCTCTCTTTCTCTCACACAAGTTCATTTATACTCTTTTTTTTCTTTTTTCTTTTTTTTTTGGGGGGGGGGGTCTTTTGAGTATAGTAAACGAGTGATGAAAATTATGCAAGCGATGTTTACACTCCAGTGACCTTCAGGTTATTTTTGGAAGATATCAACAGTGTGCTAATGCAGTCTTGGGTTACCTATGCCCCCAGTCATACAATATTTAGATAACCATTTGATTAACCTCTGTAGACAAAACAGCTGTGCAGAAAAATACACACTTCGCACATGATTACCCCTTGCAGCAAGCCATCAACAAATTACTCTTATATGATTGAAAATTACCCTAAAAGGATCACACTATTTCACTGTATCTGTTCTCAGAAAAAAAAAAAAGAAAAAGAAAAGAAGAGCTTAACAGAATGCATTCAGACTCTGAACTCTGGCACACAATTTTTATTTTGGAACTTCCATGAAGCCAGATGACCACCAATGTTCTTGAACTGACTAGTCACTGGTATTGCTAACTTTTAGAAAAAACTCCAAGTTCTAGTGATACATGTAAGTGCAATAATTACAACTGTAATTCCCTTTCCATACCAATGCAATATCAGAGCTTGCATAAAAGGATGCATTCTATTGCTCACAAAACATGAATACAAGGGACCACGCAAATGCAGTATACTTTCTCTGTCTGCCAAGCTAGGTTGGCTGGGATGGCAAATTAGTCCCTTGTTTTTAGTTCCCTCTAGTCACATTATTAATTTTCACTGGAATGCATCACTTTAAAGGTACTGTTTACCATTGGGAGCAGTAAAAAAAAATGTTTGTGTTATCACATTTGATGCATGTATAGACATGTATATGTGTAGATCAGTTGCATCACAAAACACCCAATCATACATGAATTTTGCAACAAGCCTACTAAGGAGATATCATCATCTTCTCAATAAACGATAACTGTAGATGATTTATTCCAGAAACAGTTTTATTATAATTATTGCTTACATTTTGTATTATGTATTTCTTAAACGATACTTAACACTGATTATACTGCTCAACATTTCTACAGTGGTTGTTTCCATCCCTAACTAACATTGTAGAACTATTTTGAAGCAATAAAGCTGGGTTTTTGTTTTATGCAAATGGTAGATAATGCCTTTAAAAGGTTAATGCCTGGCAGGCATGTGCTAAATTTGGGCTCAGACTCTCTACACTGCACTGTACAGCTCTAAGCACTGAGAAATGGGATTAACTTTTAGGACCTTCAGTCCACTTTATGGCTATGTAGTAATGAGACAGAGCTCTTTCCTGTTTGTTGCAGGAAATTGGTACCGAACATATTTTACAAGCAACATTCAAGAGTCATTATGTTAACATACTACCTCTTTTTGTGAATGATACCACATTACATCATATCTTTACTCATTCACTGAAAAAATACAGCTCATTCCACTTGGAATACCGGGGCCGTCTACATTCACTGTTAAAATGTTCTGGCTGTTCACCAACTCAGTTCAAATAACCAATCAAGCATTATTGGTACCTCATACAAAGCTTCAGCACTTACACAGTGTACGCCAACACCTTTGGATTCTTGCACAACTTGGAGGACTTACAAAATCGAAGCAAAAGCGGTCCAAACATCACTAGTCATCATCATCATCACCACTTTCAGTACTAGTAATATCCTCTTTTGTTTTCCTGTAAGGAACCATTTTCTGCATGCATATTATATAAAGAACATCCTCAGTGACCATTTGTCATGAACATTACATTCTTACATATTTTGATAAAACAAATGATCATATTTTTTGCACCTCTGCCACAAAGTGCATAATAGCCATGAGGCAAAAAGTACCAGGTTGTCAAGACAACTACAGAATATTCACATTTCATACACACATCATACTAGAAAGCTTACACTGTATGTAGGTCCACAAACTTCACTGAAGATGGGTACACAGGTCCATATGATGCATCACGCATTACCCCGGGGTACCGTAGTACCCCGGGTAACCGCATTGTGTAGCGCCACCTCACGTCCACTCAAGGACAACCAGAGAAAAATGCATGCACTGTGTGTGCGTGTACATACTTACTATACATAGTCATTCCTATGCCACTGCATGTTATACTATGCGTGCATGGAAGCTGCGATACCACACTTTTTTCTTTTTTTTTAATAATAATTTGACAAAATGGCTGATTTCTGTTTGGTACCCTGGGAAACCATTTATGTCATCATATGTTCTGCATTTGTGAGTGCAGTTTGTCTCACTAGTTGCACAAGCAGCAAAAAAAAAATAAAAATATTTCAGCAATAAATGAAATAAATGAAAATAAAAACCTTGCAAAATATTCGGCATACAATATCCATACAAATGAGTGGCTTTCTGTTCAGTGCAAGCATGCATGTGCTTATCCATCAAAGGACTGTGTTAAATCAACACCAACAGTCAGATTTATGGACAATTAAATATCCATCTTGTTTTTTTCACAGACATTGTACTTAAAGGACAAGTTCACCTTCATTAACATAAGGATTAAGAGAATGCAGCAATATTAGTAGAACACATAATTGAAAGTTTGAGGAAAATTGGACAATCGATGCAAAAGTTATGAATTTTTAAAACTTTTATGTTGGAACCGCTGGATGAGGAGACTACTAAGGCTCGTGATGTCATATGAGTACAACAGTATAAAGAAAATGTAAAGAAAATTCAACATATTTTCACTTTTTTCACATAATAAAAGAGCACTTGACTTGCCTCTTTCTGAAGGCAATGGGAATAATATTAGGCCTACCCAAAACATATGTCAATAACGAGTCAAGGGAATGTGTACTTTTTTCAAAAGATGAAATTTTGTGAAATTCTCTTTATATTTTCCTTATATTGTTGTACGCATGTGACATCATACACTGCAGTAGTCTTCTCATCCAGCGTTGACTGCACAAAAACTTCAAAAATTCATAACTTTTGAACGGATTGTCCCATTTTCCTCAAACTTTCAATGATGTGCTCTACTAATATTGCTACATTCTCTCAATCCTTATGTTAATGAAGGTGAACTTGTCCTTTAATGCATACAATGGGGAAAATGTCTATAAACATATGTATACAATGTGAGTCTTTTACATTCAGCCACACTTATACTGACATTGCATTCACTACATCTGACATGGAAAATTAGACAATTCCTATCTAATAGTGATAGTTAATGCCTTCATGGAAAAAAAAAAAGTATACAAATTGCCAAGTAGTGACATATTTATCAGATAATCTAGTAGAAATCTGCACTCTAGAAGATACTCTTTCTTCTACACTGGTTTAAAGCTCTCATAGAGCTTGGGGAAGAGATTTTCCGTAATACTTCCCCCCCCCCCCCCCATGTGTTGGTTTGTTTTTCGCTCTATTCCAACACTGGAAAAGAGGGTGCAAAATATTTGCTTTAAAATGAGGAGTGGTATTTCTACGGCAAAATAAGGGAAACATGACAACTGAAATTTTAACCAAACCAAAATCCTAACTTCACGTGAACAAAACTCTAGGGTCCGAATTCACAAAGGTGGTACAATCTTTGTCCATGGTTTGAACCATGGACAAAGATTGTTAACACCTTTGTGAATTCGGGCCTAGGACTTTGTATCAATCCACAGGCGGGTATCCTTCCCAGCTCAGGACTCCATAATCAAGCATTTCCTAGACCACATTTGTTCAACTTTCTCACCATATTAGCAATCAGGCCACTATCATTTCCAGGCAAATACAATAGAATGTGTTCCACTCAGAAATGCCAGAGGGAGCTGGGGGGGGGGGGGGAGGCTCTTTCTGTCAACCAGTTACTAGTACCTCCCAACATTGACTGATATCAAGTGTGGGAAGGATACTCTAGGGCCTGAATTCACAAACTAAGGTGGTTTAAACTTAGACCATGGTACAAAATTTGTACCATGGTCTATAATTAGCATGAAATAGGCGTACCTTTGACATGCGCGTATCAATGCACGTTTGCTACTGGACGTCTGTTGGCATACGTAATCTGTCTATCGTATTCACGCAGCAGAAATTTGCATAAACCATGGTTTAATCTGTACCACCTTCGTGAATTCGGGCGTAGGTGTTTAGAAAGATCTACTAGCAGCAAACTTGCCATCACCTGATGACAATGGTATCAGCACTTACACTGTTGTGTGTGAAGTGACGTGACCGAGGTATGTGGACAGTAAGCAAGAAGGAAAGGCTAAATTAAAGGTACACATAGTTTACAGAACTTCAGAAGGGCTCAAAATTCATCTTGATCTCCCACCATTTGGAATCAGCTTGTAATATACATGTATGATACTGAAAATGGACACCAAGAAGCTTGTCTGGCTGACCCTATTTGCCTCAACAATAAGTTCTTTTGGATTATTTTGAGATCACAAGTATAAAACAATATTTTTTTTATTTTTATTTTTTTACAGATCATTGTAAACAAAGCACCCTCTCCATTTAGTAGTGTGAGTAGGTAGAGGCTCCACACCAACAGTGCTACAGCCCCGACACAACTACAAAACTCATGTCCATGAATAATTTATACATTCTACCACAAGTTCTCCGTTATTTCAAGAGTCACTGTGTTAACTATACATCATGTTACCTCTTTTGTGAATGATATGCTACTGACTTGTACTGTACCAGGTATAGTAAGTCTACTACTCATCGACCACCTATTTTTAGATCGACCGCTCTCGCGCAATGGCTTTCTTGAGTATAAAATCCAAAATATGTGTGGGACGGGGCGCAATAAGCTGGAACATTCGAACATGAATACAAATCCAAAAAAATTAGGGAGATACAGGTAAACAACCTGAGGAAACAGGAGGAAAAAGCCCGAAAAAAGAACTGAAGAAAATCCTCATTAGTAATACACATAATTGTTGTTAACACATATTTGCCCATTCACTGGATTTACATGCTTTTCAATGGGAAAACGGGCGGTCGATTAAAATGATGAGCTTGTGCCGGTGTACAGTGAAAAATGTCACTTGTGTTTGTCATTGAAAACTCCACACGTACGGTACGAGTCAACAATCTGAGCCCGTGATATGAATCTGCAGTATTTTCTGCCTCGCATGGAATGAAATAAAGGTGAAAATGAGGGATATTTTCTAAGATACAAGCTATTCATTCAAAAAGTGGTCAATGAGTAGTAGGTCTAACTATACTGCTATTTTGACACACTTACTGAAACCGACACCCCAAAAATCTTATGAATTGCAATACGTGTGATGTGCACGTAACGCCATTCCTACATGCATTTACAATCTATGCTATGCCACTGTTATCAATGATTGCTTTGCTGTTGCTATTGTTTATCTCTCTTTTTCTTTTTTAGTAATACACCTCTATTTGGATTGGTAGAAAGTCTATATCATCTATTTCAAATCCCCATACAGTGAAACCATGTTATAACGAATTCAGTTATAATGAGATTCTGGTTATAACGAAGACAATTTCGGTGTATCACGATTAAGAAAAACATAAGCAATTTGATTCATGAAATCATCGCATTCCTGCTGGGCAACAACAGCGTAAAATACCTCGCAAGTTACGATAAACGATGTATATGTTACTCTGAAATCATCGCGATCTTGCCGGTTGACAGTAGCAAAAAAATAATTGAATATTCACATTTTAAGCTACTTAATCTGTGTTCAGAAAAAGAAACCAACGTGTTTAACAGTTTGAATAGATCTGGGTTTGTTCATTATCACAATTTTAACACTGCATTTCACAATGAAGATTTTTCTTTATTTCAGAATGGTCTATGAGGTACAGATTTGCGTAAAAAGGATCACAACCTTCAATATTCAATCCTGTCACATTTTCTTTTTTTTAAAGAACAGATGTACAAAACGTGAAGAGATTTCTGGAAGAAAATAAAGAACACATTTTCAATCCCTTCAGGCACAATGATCATCATGTGGTACATTGTAATGTAAAAGATTAGGTTCCTATAGCCGAAATGATTCATGAAATCACTGCATTCCCGCTGGGCACCAACAGCCTAAAACTATCTCGCAAGTTACCTTAACAACGCATGATGTGTGTTACTCTATTTGCGCTGGTGTTTAGAAAAACTTAACAAACGCATTTTATATAATCTGATTTTGTTCATTGTCATTTTTACACTGTATTTCACAAACGAAAAAATATCATTCTTTCAGAATGGTCAACACAAGAATAGATAGGTGTAGAAAGAATATAATACAGATATACAGTTTACTTCTCAAGAACATAAATAAATGTGCAACTATTAATAATTATGTGAAGAGATAAATAGATCTAGAGAGATGTCGGTTTATACTTTCAATGTATAGACTAGTGTCAATGTTGGACACCTACTAACATGACTAAACTAGGTCTAGTCATACTCAGATATCTTGTCTGACAAAAATTAGCATGTTTATTAACGTTAGTTAGGCAATTCAGGCCGGTCAGCCAGGCCAGGCAAGCAAGGGCAGGGTTTAGTTGCACCCGATTCGGTGATCACATGGTGATTGGCGATGAGAGCTTGAGAACAAAATTTGGTAACATCAGTTCGGGAAACCCACTCACAAGGGGGGCCCCTCCTTATAAGTAACCCGTCCCCCTTATAAGTAACCCCGTCCCCCTTATAAGTAACTCCCGGGGCACCCCTTATAAGGAGTCTCCACGCTTTTTTGCAATGCAACGCGAAAATGAAAGGACTGCGGCAATTCGCTTGATTATGTCCATAAAGCTTCACAAGTTTCCTAGTTACTCACGAAATTTGAGCAAAATCGGTTTGAGGCATCATATCTAAAATCATGGATTTAAATGCGATGTCAAACGACCCATGCGAATGCTGAAATGCGAGCGATTACTGGCGTGAGTGTCGCCAGGCGCGGCGGCGCGGCAATGTTTGAGTGCAGACGTGGCGACTGACCTCCGTACTCAGTCGCCACGTCTGCACTCAAGCATTGCCGCGCCGCCGCGCCTGGCGACACTCGCGCCAGTAATCGCTTGCATTTCAGCATTCGCATGGGTCGTTTGACATCGCATTTAAATCCATGATTTTAGATATGATGCCTCAAACCGATTTTGCTCAAATTCGTGAGTAACTAGGAAACTTGTGAAGCTTTATGGACATAAGCAAGCGAATTGCCACAGTCCTTTCATTTTCGCGTTGCATTGCAAAAAAGCGTGGAGACCAAGGGGTGCCCCGGGGGTTACTTATAAGGGGGACGGGGTTACTTATAAGGGGGACGGGTTACTTATAAGGAGGGGCCCCCCTTGTGAGTGGGTTTCCCGAACTGACATAGGGCTAGGCTAATAGGGGGCCGGGGGAATATGGCAAAACGCTTGATGAAATGCCCCCAGATCACAGCATCAGCAAACAGCAACAAGAGCAAAAATGGCTTCTGTCGAGCTGTCTCAGCTCAACTCAGGCCACTCGGCTTCGTTCGGTGTCGGTAGCTAGTTGAGAGATGTCATCGTCACCGGAGACGAGACTGTAGTTGCAGAACTTGCACGTCATCTACTACCATGCCCAACCGCGATGATGCGATGCCAGCACAGC